>NC_053455.1:33120957-33749707 GCF_015227805.2 Hirundo rustica
AATCTTGCAGTGTATTCATTGGCCTTTTCTAACCTTATTTCCAACCTTTTTTCCATGTTACTTCTGTGGAAACATTTTTGTCCTTCCACAATGGAAGGTGTTGGTGAAGGGCAAAGGTGCAGCTGTATGAACACATTTAAAGCCTAGGAAGCATGGTGAAGTCTAATCTAGAGAAACAGTCTTCACCGAGAACCACTCTGGCCCCAAGCAAAGAATAAGTACCTTAATAAGTGCATTTAATAAGTATCTTATTATTGCAGTGAGACAATAAATAAAAATACCTTTTTAAAAAAAGGTATTTTTCTCCCCTTGTCCAGTTTATTTTGCCCAGCATACTTGCAAACAAAAAAGAGTGGGTGCAGGTCTATGATTATTGGCAGAGTGAAAACGTGATTGTCCCTTTCTCTCTTTGGAACTTTCCAAGGAACACTTCCTTTTGCAGTGGCCATACTCAGTTGTTACTAATGAATGGTTTCAGAGTCAGACACACAACAGGAAGATAATAACAAAATACTAAAATAGGGGTAAGGAAAGAGCTGCTGACGCATTGCAGCATCATTTGTTTAACTTTTCATCCCAGGGATTTAAAGAAACTATTAAGACATCACCCCTAAACCCTTTGTGAGGAAGAATCATAGCTTAGACAAATTCTGTCTGGTGGAATGTTCTCATCCAACTCTCAGGAGGCTGAATGACACCTGCCAATCCTTTGGCTTAATGAACATGAGATTTTTCTTGCAGGGAAAGGCTTCAGCACTCTAGAAATGACAAGAGTTGGGCAGTTGTTATTCACTAGAAAGAGTTAATACGTATCACAACTGCTTTCTTACACTTCAGATACAGTTGAAGGAATAAATTAGGTACAAGTGTGACACTGAAGAAGTTTATGACTCATTCTAGCATTTCCTTTAATACTTTTTGTCTGGTTGGTTCAATGAATTTGAAGAGTGTGTCCCTTAGAGACAAGAAATAAAATTATTTCGGACCAGGAAACAACATACTAAGTGTGATAAATTTCAGTTCAGTATGCAGACAATAATTTCACATATATGAAAGTTCACCTAAGGCAGAGCTAAGCCCCTAGTAAAAAACATACTAAAAGCCTCGTACTTGGATTGGCTGACTGTATCCAAAAGCTTTGCTGCTCCCACAGTCAGCAGCAGCGTGTGGAAACAGAGATGCTAAACTTCCTGTACTGTGTCACAGCTGTAGAAGGAATGGTCTGAGAATGGTGCCATATTGTAGCTATTGGTCAATAGAGGTCATATAAATTCCTGGCTCCTTCACCTTAATGAAGGCAATAACTACAAAGTTCCTGAGATACCTGTGTTCAAATTTCTCTTTGACTCTGGCATCAAACACAGCATGTGCCCATGAAAAGGAAGGCATACCACAAGTACTGCCCATGATCTATTAAGATATCCTGGCTGTAATTTCACTTGTAAGGATGAAAATTAGCTCATTAAGATACTGGGCCAGAATTGTTAATACATATAGCTGCAAAAACTGGCAAGTACTATATCACATAGAGAGGCAGAAGAGTGAACAAGTGAAGGAAAGAGAAAAAAACAGAGAAGGGTAAATATTTCTGATGGCATAACAGCAAAATATTTAGTTGCAGGCCTGAGCCATTGATTGGCCTGAACTTTAAACAAACATCTCTGCCAGCTGAATACTGGCCAAATGGCAAGTGGCAACCTCTCCACTGCCTGATACACACACAAATGAAAAGGTTTTGGGTGCCAGACACCAGGAAGCCAGTGCTTTTAACACTACCACCCTGTAATTTATAGCATCTTGGTTTGTGCTACTGCATTTAAGGGTCTGTTAATGTTTGTCTTCTGAATGCTAATTCTCAAGGGCTTATAATTTGGCCATTAACATGCTCTCAGTATCAAAACCTCGGCACACATAATGGCTAGCCAAGAACGGTTTTTAGGTAATTTTTTTAGAAGAATGTCAGTTGGTTTCCAAAATATGAGAAAGGAAGGAAAGAAGGCAGGAAGGAATGACTAGTTAAAATAGTTAAAGATTATAATTCTGTGCTCAATGACTTGAAATATCTTGCATTTTAAAAGATGAATTATTGCTATGAGGTGATATTATTTTTCTTGCTTTAAACCTTTTTAAGATGAAGTCTTTTGCAGTAACCTAATATGTCAAGTGATTTTTGAATGGTAATTATTTATAAAAATCTCAACCACTCGAAGTGCCATAGATTCCCAAGTATGAAAAAGTACATTGCTGAATCCCACCTCTATAATTTTAAGGATGCAATTTGTTAGAGCAAGAAAGGAAAACACATACTTAGGAGTTGTTTTATCATTTTACAGTCCACACTGTTAAAGCACTTTGAGTTCTAAAGAACGTACTTTCTCCCAGTCCTTTTGTGGCTGGATTAAATGAAAGAGATTTAGTATCGACAGTTCCTGTTCAGATACAAAGAAATCACATGCCTCCTCTTTTTAACTAAGATGTAGAGCAAAGAACATCTATGGATACCCAGGAGTGCCATGGTGGCCTGTACAACCCACTGTAAACCTTTGTGCCTCACTGTACTGTAAGGGATACAGATGGGAAGTGAGAAATGGACATTCTAAGCTAAAAATCAATCAAAAAACTACAATTGTTCTTTACTTTTTACTTGAGCAAAGCAGAAACTTCAGGAACAATTTCAACTTGCAATTGGCTTCAAGCTGGTAAGTCTTGATTAGCCATACATTTTAGCAAAAGTTTTGGTTAGGATGATCCTTAAAATTTCACTGCAGATCACATAAAATTTGCAGATAGAGATAATATATTTTGACAGATAGCTAGGAAATATGGACAAACTTGTGTCTCTCTAGCCTGAAGAAGATTTTATATGCTTGAAAGCCTGCTGGCTTTACCCAGTTATAATACTTAATCTAGTAAAAAAATTTAGTTTTATCTGAAAACATGGGTCAAACAGCAATCTTTGACCAGAAATGCAGACAAGAGATCACACCATGACCACCGACTCTCCAGGAAAGGTCCCAGAAAACCCAAAAGAAAGCACTGTGCCCCACCTGTGTGAAATGGATTCACCACTTAGGACTCACAAGAGGTCTCTTCCAGTGATACATGATTAGGTGCAGGAAGACAAAGAGAGGATGACTGAATAGAGACATTTTCTTTGAACAGCAAAAATTGGGACATAGCTGCAACTACATTTGTCACAGTTGTATTGCAAAGTCCTCAGGCAGTGGACTGCAGTTGAGTTTCACACCAAGGGAACAATACTGATTTAAGGCGTGTAAAGAAACATTCAGGAAGCCAAGAAGAACATGTGAATAGAAAAAGACTCAAAATGTGTGTTTCAATTTAAACAAGAAGGTAATGTATTCTTCATGAGAAAAACCACAAGTCTTGACAAAATGTCTTTCTCAGACTGCATTTCAAGGCAACAGTCATTCTGGTTACATAAAATTGCTCCTAAGTGAACGCCCAGATGTATGTTTATCATTTTAATTTAAAACCAGACTTCCTTGAAAATGAAAAGATAGTTTTACAGTTAGCTATTTTTTCTGACCAAACATTGGTAGTAGAGTTTTAAATAAGTTTTAAAGGAAAAAAAAAAAAGATAATAAAATAATTTGCTCAAAGTTTTGATTGCAATGCTTTTAGTTTTGAAAGGTACATTTGAATTCTCTGCAAACTATCATTTTATAAAGGCTTTTTAAAATTGATTGAAAGTTTTTTAGGGAAGGTGAGTAGCTGGCAAAGCAACTGTGTTAGGCATCCACAAAATGCAAAAACTACAGAACACAACCTGAGAGATGACTACCATGGTCCAACACAATTCTAGTCAGAACTTTGCTGGACAGCTGATATCTGAAATGTCCAGCCAAAAAGCTCATTATTCTGCTTTAGAGCTGCTGCAGTAGAAACTTTGAATTTTAGTTTCTGTTTACAGCAAGGACTGTACAGAAACTGCTGGAATACATGAGTTTCTCTCCACGGGATGAATCTCCAATGCACAGGGCTGCTCAGAGAGGGGGAATCTCCTCTTTTTGCAGACAACAAGTATTAAGGCCTTGAAGTACTTTTTGCACTGCAGCCCACTTTTCTGGGCTAAGTACCAAGTTTTGTCCTTTCACATTCAAGAAATACTCTGAAATTATTTTCAGTAAGAGAGAAAATAATGATACTTTTAAAGATCCTTTGGTATTTCTTTAATTATTAGCTTGTTCTCCATCGCTGCAGTGATGTCATAAATAGATTTGTACTTAGCAAGCCTGTCCAAACTTCTTAAAAATTCAATATGCTTTTATATTCTACTGATGTCTCCACACCATTTTACTAGGAAGCATGTATTTTCCAGTGATATTTATTAAAAGAAATCCATCTATGGATGGATTCACACGGAGGAGGTCCTCTTGTAGATTAATTTTGTTTTGATTAAATTTATAAGTCAAACCCATAGAAAGGAATAAATCTAGTGCAATATTAGGATGAGAAATCAATGGGACACCTGAAGTCTTTCATTTTTTTTTTTTTTTTTTTTGTTATGCTGGCTTGACAGGGCTCATAGCTGCTACACTAGAAAAATAAATCTCACTTGTTCCAGAGGTTATTCAGAGAGGAGACACCTCTTTATTTATTTATGCTCATTATATGGAGGTAATCTTCTTTTAAATGTTGTACTTCGTTTAAAATTTTCAGAAAAGTCTGAGAAGACATGTCAAATGGAACAGAGGTTTTGCTGTGGATTTTACAGATGGAGAGAGATTCACGCAAAATCTGCTATGTGTCTTCATACATCACATTGTTATGATGTCCTTCAGCAACAGTACTAGAGAGACAAATTTCATCCTATTTCCAATGTATTCAAAGGCCCAGTTAAATACATTTGATCTGATGAAAGTGTACTGTGTGCAAGGGATCTTCTCTGGAGCATGGCCTACAAACAATTACCAAAGGAAAGTCTAGCCATACCCAATTTGCCTCAGGGATGATGATTCTTATGCTGAGAAAACATTGTATCCAAGATACTGAAACATGGATTCAGATCATGCAATGTTGTTTTTACAAAGTTAATTTTTAATGTTAAAACAAGATTTTAAAACAAGATTTCGACTTTGTGTTGAGTTTCCTTAAAAGAACACAAATTCTGAATAAGAGTGTACTTGGGTGGGACATCCATGCTTAATTGAAAGCTGTATGAAACGAATGACACCCATGTGACTAATCTTCAGTTAAAGCTATGAACACTGTAAAATAATTCAGAAAACCTGTAGAGACACAGGGTGTCCCTTTACTGAATGTACAGATTACATTCCTTGGCACTGGAGTTAAAGGAGTGGTTATTTCATTCCTGTGTATTTTATCCTGCTGGGAGATAAATAGAAAACTACAGCTTGCAAGAATAATGAATCTATTGGTGAAAATAAATCTGATGTTTTAAAGCAGTTATAGTTCATTATTGGTTTGAACAAAAGCCGTCTGGAAGTCCTACATCCAGTAAAGTTTGCCAAATAACATCAGTCGTGAAACTTAACCCCTATGGCTTCCAGGTGATTTTCATTTATGTTTCTATAATAAACTGCAACCACCCCAAGATAGAGACTCTAGTGTGCATCCTCAGAGATGACAATCACACACAATCATAGCTGGGAATTAATCCTTCCTCCACATACTTTGTTCATCTGTTCTTATATGCCTACCAAGTGACTGAACTTCAGCAAGAGCCAGCACTTCACAACATCAGCTAGTAAGATTGTCAGACTTCTTTCAAAGTTATTTCACCCAAAAGATTTCCTGGAGTGGCACATATTTTTGAAATCCTTTGAGTGAGATCTAAATACATCTGAAGGAACAGTTCAGTACAAGCAGTACTCCCAAGCAGAGCACAGTGCTGGGAGCGTGCATGTACATACTAGGTACAGCTGCAGCTCCCCACCTTGTTATGCTTCGGGTTCATCAGAGCACATCTCTTGGCAATAACAGGACAATCTAGTGTGACAAGCATCACTTTATAAATTTAATTGAGTCTCGAGAGAAGCACAATGTCCAGCTGAGAATACAGGATCTGCGTAGTAGATTCAGTAATGTAATACTGAATTCAGTGGCGATCAAGTCCTTTAGAGAAAAAGTGGAATCTACATCTACACATTTCATTTCTTTTTCTGAAGATTAACTTTGCTCATATGAACATTACCATGTGATGTGGAAATTGTTTATTATGTAATTATTTATTTTGATTTTTACACATTTTTACTTGATATTTAAGTACATTTCAGAGCAACATTGTGAATTAAAACAATTTCTTGTAATTGGTATGACTTGTACTTAAAATTTGGTGTATCTTTCAAGCTAGTACTGATGGGAAACAAAACTTAGAATAATCTGAAACCACTAGAAATCGTGTGAGAAATCATCATAAGAATGAGGAACTGTTGAACTGGTTGAGATTGAACAAAGCTTTACTCACCCCTTGGACCAAACTTTTTTTTTTTCCTGTTTTTTCGTCTGTACCTATTTCTGGGACACCAGAAGATGAAAACATCAGAAACCTCTTTTCATTACAACATGAGTTGTTTTTCATTTCCTTATGAAAGCATAACCTGGAAAGAGTAGCTCATTGCCTAAAGCAATATTTTGAGTCAGAGAAATTAATTCAGAGAAAAAAGCTGTTTCTCATGATAAATGCGGCAACTAAGGACACAAATCTTTGCTAAAAGCACCTGAAAATCGCGTTTAAGTGCAATGGGACAGTCACTCCCTGGTGGTGAAGTAGGGGTAGCACACTCAACAGATATTGAGTATTCCTTTGCCGGACCAACCTGACACACTCTTATCGAGGAGGGGATTTATCACACTGTGTATGACTCCTGGAAGTATCTCTTGGGATTACAGTGTGTGATTTTTCCACCAATGTTTTTCAAAATTTGCTTTCACGTTTCTTGGATATACCCATTTCTATTTTGCAAAAGAGAAGCTGAAGTGAATACAAAAGAAAAAAAAAATGTCTTCACCTCAATATTTTTGCTAGCCATCTGCTAAAGGTAGAGGTTAGAATTCTGGGATGATTTTTTTATTCCAATCAAATTTCAAGCATTGTTCCTGTTTTTCTTTTGTTTCTTTGAAAATGTGTGTCCAAATACTGTGTAAATCATAAACAAAGAACACTCTCATTGGTTACCACAAAATTGTCACAAGTATATGTCCTGTTCTAATTGTAGGGGAAACAGTCGTGATCTGAGATGTTTCATGTGGTAACTGCTGGCAAATGGGAATGTTTAATGTTAACCATAGTATATTTATTCCAAGTCACTTGCTTAAGTATAATGTGTTTTGTGAAGATAAGTTTTGAAGTAAAATTCCAGCTACAGGCTGGTTTAGTATATAATTTAAATGTATTTTCAGTAAAGAGTACTTTTGCCTTGCAAACAGAAGCAATGTTTTTCTTCCTGTGTTAAAATCTTACTTTTTGTTTGATTTTTTAATTATTTGGCTAATGCTCCAAAATCTAACAGACAAGTAAGACACATTTTCTATGTTTAAACAGCATATAGGAGTCAAATTCCTCAGAGAAATCCAGATCTTCCTTAAATTAATGTTCTTGTTTTTTAAAACATGTGGCATAACATCTCACTAGTACAGTTAATTATTTAGGGATTTGGGGGCTCTGGGATATATTATTATTTTGAATATGCCAAGATAATCACTAGTAAATTGGAGAGTTACTCTCATCCAAATGAGTTCAGGTCTTTGAAAAGTTTGAGCAATTGTTGCATGATATAATTTATATCTAAACTATAATCTGCATGTTACATTGTAAGGAAAAATTCAAATTATTTACTGTTTTGAAAAAACCAGCATGCTAAAAATGCTACCAAAAATTTATTATAGATACACATTGAAATATCTGACAAATATAACAAATGAAGTGTCAATTACTTGAATGCAGAGTACCTATAAAATTTTTTTGCATATTCATCCAAGTTGTTCCATGGAAATAGAGTAAATGCACCACATAGAGGTGATTATTGACATTAACTGTGCACTAATGATAAGATGGTCAAAACCATCTGGACCAACTTTATGGCAGGACTTCCCCTGACTTCAGTGAGATGAAAATTTCTCCCTAACTCTATATATAATCTACAGGTAATGACTTGACAACTGCTCCAAAATAAAATTAGCAAGCTAAAAGCTGCAGCCCCATGGGCAGAATGAGAGATGAAAAATATTGTGTCTTTTTCAAATAAACCAGGAGAGGAAGTTTATGAACAGAGAATTCATTTTTCTAGCTTAGCTTTTAGGTAATATATTGATGTTAAGACCCATTTATTTTCAAAAATTATTGATCCAGATCTTTATTTGTTCCCACCAATAAATATATTCACTGTTAACCTCTGTATAAGTGCAAACCTGCTTGTAGATTCTTTTCCTCATGTGGTCTTGTTGGAATATTGGTTTATATTTATTTAGAGGAAAGAATGCTGGATGCTGAATCACCCAAAATATCCTCTAGCAACATAGTGTTCAATGGAAGTCTTTCACCTACATCCCCATGTATCTCCATTAGAGCTCTCTTAACTTCATTTCACTATTTCACGAAGACCCAGGGAATAGAGGGAAATGTTGCCGATACAGACACAACTGACCTTCATAGGTGCAAAGCAGCTGCTGTGAAAAGCTGAACATTACTTTCCTTTAATTTCTCTGGAGGAAGTGGGGGATATGCAAAGCATTTACTAAACACTGAGACCGATCCCTAAGTTCTCTTTAACCTTTCACTTCTTTCCTAACAGTCTTTCAGGAGATGATGAAAACAAGCTGAGAGACAGAGTCTAATAATCACATAAAGTTACATGGAATTTCCTCTTGAACAACCACAAGGTTATACTATCCAGGGACCTAGCTGTATTTATGGAACACAGGAAACCTATATCTCCTTTCCTTCAGGCTTTAAAAATAAACAGTCTTACATAAAAAATACACAACTGCCACACTCACACCATTTTAAGGCCACTTTTACCTTGCTGTGTCTGCAGCTAAAGACATTAGTGATGAGGAAGGGAGCCTTCTGTTTCCCTTAATGCACCTCCTCAGGCACTGTCACCTATGGAGCACAAAATTCTGTATGAAGTGCTGAGTGCTGGATTGTGAGACTTCTGGCAACATACTGTAGTTGGCTGATCATTTCACAGATTTATTTCATAGAAGAAATTTACAAACTACATTAACCTTTTCAGTAACTCACATAGCTTTCAGTAAGCTCATACACTTTTTAAAGGTAAATGAAAGGTATCTAAATTAATTACAGGTACCGCATAGAAATTACCAGTCAAGACACAGGAAATTTCTGTGGAAAAAGAAAGAAGGTGAAATGTCTCTAAGAGACCCCTTACTCCATTTTTTTTCAGGAGTCAGGGGGTTAAGAGATCATATCAGGACAATTTTGTTAGCATCTGTGAGTGGGAACTAAAATAGGCCTAACTTCATGAACATGCAATCCAAAGAGTCTGAGTTTTTAATATCAGACATAAGTAATGGGCTACCAGAAAGCAAGCTCAAGTTGATTATTATTCCAAAATCATATTTAATTGCTTACTTCATGGGAATTGAAAACTGTTAACTGACAATATAAAAATGGTTAATATTAAAGTGTATCTACAAGTTATTTAAATCATGACAGTAAACAGCTTGGAAAGAAACCCACTATTACTCCAGATTTCAAAGAAATGTGATATAAGGATGGTCTTACAGTTATATAGTCATCATTTTATCTGCAGCCTCTTCTGAGACTGCCAGTTACTATTAAACATAATAAATGCTTCTAATAATACTAATAAGGGTATTTGTGTCCATTTGGAAATAGGTGATAATTACCTTGCACTTTAATGGGCTGCTAAGCAGCTGAAATACCACAGTACTAAATATTTTGTTCCCAAATAGATGCCTACCTACAAAGGTTAAAGTCCATTTACAGTTCTTAGAATAATTCGAATGCATTCAATGGTGCAGTGCCTCACAATGCCTCACATCCTAAGCTAACAATAAAACTGCAGCAATGAACTTGTTTTGTTTTGTTTGTTTGTTTTGGTTGTTTTGTTTGTTTTGTTTTGTTTTTGTTTTTTTCCTTGACATTTACAGAAAACAATGTCCTCATAGTTCAGGAACACAAAGGAAAACCAAAGACTAAATTCAGGCTGCAGTTTTAGCACCACCCTGACCACTATGTGGTTCTTTCCAAACCTTTAACTCACAGGAGGCCACATTATCCTGGGTAAGATTTAGCTTCCAAGAAGCAAGAATTTCTGACATTTGTTGAAAACTATGCTGACTTTTCCAAAACCAAGCACCGTCACTTGGTATCCTTAAGCTAAAATAGCAAACACGAAATATCATGACAGACCTGGGAATGAAGGATAATGTGCCTTCAGCTCCCATGGCAATGAAGAAGGGCCGCATCTACATTATTTACATACATTACATTACATTACATTACAATACACTACATTACATACATACTCCTTCCAATAACAGGGTGGGAAGGTACAGCAGCAGGACTACTTTACTGGTTTTCCTAGGAGCATTCTCTCACTACATTTACACTGTAGTTTCTTCTACTGGCCACCACCAGCTGACTTTCTATCAAGCCATGAACCATGGAGTTTTAATCTAGATCTGAAAAAGAACCTGCCCAGAATTTGAATGGGGATAGATTCACTGTTTGGCCCTTTCTATACAGGTATGCATAACTTACTTCTTTTTGCTAAGTATTTTAACTGAGGGAGCACACAGGAAGACACATTCCATATCACAGTTTACAGTAAACCTCTATGTAAGTTGCAATGAGTCCACATGCAAGTAATCATAAAGGAAAGAAGTGAGGTGGAGCATAAGAATATACTCAGAGTATAAAACATCCCTTCACTGCTCACAATGGTCCTTGGCTTCTCTTAAGATCCTAATAATCACATTTCTGTAGCATTCTGCCCATTTCTGCTGCTCGCTGTTTCCCACCCTCTTTTTTCTATGATTTTGTGCAAAACAAAGTTATTAGTTCTCTTCATATTTTGACCATAGATTGACTACATGCTATTGCTGGACAGAAAGACTAAATAAAAAGGAATCAAATTATTCTTTTTCGCTTCATCACAAAGACATTCCAAAACACTGTTTACAGGCAGTATATTAAAGACAATAAAAGATTAAGTTGATGGTCACAGTGCCACTATAGCATTCTTTATTCTGCATACTGTGTCAAATGTAACAGGGACAGTGCCTGATATCTTGAAAAACAGCCATTGTGATAAGGAAGACAAGTAAATTCACCAACATACCCTACTTCATCATTTCTTGACATCTCTACACTTACAGTCTTTAAAGCCTGGAGCTCAATATTCACCTGTAAAAGATGGGTTTTTTTCCTCTGTCTGTAAAAACAAATAAAATGCACTGAAAACATACGGCTAATCTATTCGGTATGATTTAAAAAGTATTCTTGTTTTAGTTCTTCAGTCATAGTTAGAGAGGTGTCCTTTCAGCCTAAACTTTCCCCTCCGACCAGATGTGCAAACAAGCCTCTTAGAAAGCAAAATTGCTGGAATGGAAAAGGAGACGTTTAAAACCCATCAGTTTTCAGTATCTCATCACATCCCCTGCAATGTCATACATTTGGGGATTTATTTGTGTGTACAGTCTGTGTATTCAGTAAATCCCCATCCTCCCACTTTACTGAAATTCCCTTTTAACCAAAGTCTCCAGAACAAATCACTTCCTCAGTTGCTCATCATTTGTCCAAACTTTGCAATTCCTGCAATAATTTAAGAATTTATGGTCATTTTTGAGCACACACACTATACTTTCATATTAATACAAAGGTAGTCAGATGGTTTTTCCCCCAACTTTTTTCAGGGCAAGAAGCAACTTAGTATCTTACTTTTTGAGCTGCATGAACATGTTGAGCAACATATTCTTTTTTCTATTATGTTTTTAATATAAATATCTCACAATTATTTAGTGCTCTTTTTTATCAGCAAAAACAAAGTAAAATGGAAGACTAAAATTGTCACTGACCATAGTCAACGTTTCTGATTCATAATAAACTTAATAATTTTGCTTCATCTGAGCATTGAGTGCATTTTACTCTGCAAAATAATCCATTACCACTAACATGAATATATAGAATGAAGATAATAAGAAAACATGCTGCACTTCCATTTTGTAATAACTTAAGCCTGTTCGTAATATGGGAACGGACTCTGGACTCATATAGATGCCCCAATTATCTTCTTTTCCAGTATTGCCTTGAAGTTGTTAAAATAAATATAGAAATTAAATAAACGCTATATGAAGGAAGCCTTTGGTATCAAAACAAACAGGATAAGTATTAGATGTCTTATTGCAAAGCCCTAAAATCAGTGGGAATTTTCCCACTGGAATGGAAGCTCCTACCCTCCAGGAAGGACAGTTTCAGTGATGGCAGATTAAGGTTGTTTTATAGATTTAAAGTAACGAATTTTCAAAGTCAATATATTATATATCTATATCTATATACCTAATATAATCTAAATGTATTCAGTGCACTACGAAAGTCCCTTTTATCAGGGTTCCTTAAAGCTAAACCAATATCATTGAAGCAGAGAAAAATGCTTGGAGGAGATTTAGCAACGGAATTGTGCAGAAACTAAAAATGGTTCACTGAAACCTTTAATCGTTCTCCTGTCCTTGTATCTGAGAAACATCAACGATGGGTGAGTTCAAAACAGACCTTTTCTGCCTGCAGTTTCCATCTCCCCAAATATTGAAGTCAAACAGCAACTTTAGACTGCACAAGACCTTCAGATTTGGCCTGCTTTTGACCACTAGTTTCTGATCTCCCCTGGAACAAGAAACAAGGATGCAAATCAGTTAGGCAAGATATTATACTTCCCACATTATTGTCATCTGAAGTGACAGGGGAACATGACTTAGCTCATGTATCATTAAAAACTTTATCTCCATGCTATGTTAACTTTCGACTGTGCTATTGAAGATAGAGGCTCTACATTCCTCTAAGAAACATCAAGCAATGGCCCTTTGTAATCTAAAAACCTCAGAATTCATAGAGCAGTGTTAAAAAAGTAGGAAATCTACTACATAAATCACAAACCCAGGACATGGAGATCCTGTAAAATCCAAGGGTTGCAAATTTATTGCAAGGCTGATAAAGGACTGTTCACAGATTCCATTTCTGTGCTGCACATTCCCCTGATTTCAGGCTATCTTGTGAGAGCAAGAAGATTTCACAGTATTCTCTAATGAGTGATTTATGCAATTATTATAATTTATAACTTTATATAATCATTATAAGTTCTAATACTCTTAATCTTCCAAAAGCTTTTATCAATTACTTTTATCAGCTGTAGCAGAATTACAGAAGCAAAACTGATGTGCATATATAAAGTTTTATAAAACAAGGTTTATATAAAAAAGTATATCTCAAACTATGTCTGCGCAGCCCATTAGGTTCAGTTGTTTGATACAAAAGTCCAAAATATATGTTATCGTTAATGATTGATACATAAAATCACCCAAGAGTAAGCAGAGATGTACCAAAGATACAAATGGTAGGATCACTTATTAGCTGGAAACAGATACATCCTTTCAGCAAGACTGCAGTTCCAGGCACGTAAATTGGGTACCGTGTTAAGTGGGGTTTTGAAGTATCTAGGAGCACTGCTATGGCCTCTCCTTTAACCAGTCCAGCACTAAAATCCACAGACATTATCTGCTAGAGAGAAATTATAGAGATAGCATCCCCTCCTGGTGCGGAGCTTCAGGACAGTGCACAGGTAAAACCCCTCACTATTTGAAAGACATCTCTTAACAAAATCATAATTTTCTTACTAGAATTTGTAAGATAAAATAATGCATGTTGTTAAAAAGAAACTGTCATGGCTGGTAAAATGTCCAAAGTAAATATTTTTCCTATATTAGCTACTTTAACAAAGTCAGTGACTTCTCCCTACAGATCTAGATTAATTTTTATCAATACAGTCATGGTGACAGCAACAATTTTGCTACTTGTCTCAAAACAAGGACACAGGATTTAGTTACAGAAATTATCATCTAATTTAACAAATTAATGCATTTCTCTATTTCATCATGGAATATACCTTGTAAAGTTTCTCTGGTGATCAGGGTATCCTTTTTGAAAATGGTGAACATTTTTGCATGCAGAAGGGAAATTAGTGTAAGTTGCTAGGAGGATTCTAGAATAAAAGCCTAATTTCTGTTCTGCTGACCTAAAGTTTAATACTCATGCAAATCAACTGTACATGAATGACTAGAAGGAAAAATAAACCTACCAACAATCTCAGGGCAAACTTCATTTCCCTAGACTATCTTAATTAAAGATGCAGAACTGCGAGATGCCAGCCCCAAATACCTGAAGCATGTGGCCTTACCTTGAATGTTGTCTGCAGTTTTGGTCACAACAATATAAGATATTAAACAGAGCATCCAAAGAAGGGACACAAAGATGGTGAAGAGCCTTGAGGAGAAGTTGTGTGATGAGTGGCTGAGGTCACCTGGCCTGCTCAGTCTGGAGGAGATGGAGGGGAGGCCTCATCACAATCTACAGCTACCTCATGAAGGGAAGAGGAGGGGCAGGCACCAAACCCTTCACTGTGGTAACCATTGACAGGACCCAAGGGAATGGCCTGAAGTTTTGATGGTGTGGTTTAGGTTGGATATTAGGAAAAGGTTCTTCAGCCAGAGGATTGCTGGGCATTGGAACGGGCTCTCCAAGGATATGGTCACAGCACCAGCCTGACAGAGTTCAAGAAGTGTTTGGACAATGCTCAGGCACATGGTGTGACTCTTGGGCTATCCTGTGACTTGGACTCAATGGTCCCTAGAGGTGTCTTCCAATTCAGCATACTCTGTGATTCAGTGATTTACCTTCAGTGATTGGAAGGCAATACTTTTTCCAAAACAGAACCACAAGACTCAATATTCATAAAATGTCAAAACAAAAACACTAATTCAAACATTTCCTGTGGAATATATTCAGATCATATATACTTCTACAGAGCACTCAAAATACTCAGGACGTCAGGCACAAGTGGCATTAACTGGTTCAGAGTGATTTGATGTGCCTGCGACCACATCATCACTGACATTCTCCTCACAGCCCCAGCCAAAGGCAGCAGGCAATCCACCTGCTTGGTTCTCAACTTGACGAACAGGAGGAACCCACAGCTCAAGAACTAATTAAACTAAATACAATATTTGTACAAAATGTTCATACACATAAAACAGGCAGATATGGGTCTCTGTTGAAATCAGTGACTCATCTGGATTTCTAACTTGCTGTGAAATATTCTTGGATAATATCACATACTCAGAGAATAAATGATAGATGGGAGCACATGTACTTCTCTGTAAATATGAATCAGGAAACCAGGACATAGTTGAGGAATTTTTTGGCTAGCAAATCCAAGTTGAAAGAGAAGGAAAGACAGAGGTCATGGTTCTTTCCTTGGTTAAAAAATCAGTAAATAAATAAACAATTGGCTAGTATTTGGAAAAAGCAATTCCGTAGTTACTGTCATACAGAGGTTGTGTTGTCCTCACACATCCCCAAGAATATCTGACTCCATTCATGTTCAGCATTATTCATGGAGAGGGATGGATGACTTCATAAAGTCTCAGCCTTACTTTTTGAGTTCTTCAATTTTTGTTGCACTGCACTGCAAAAAGGTCACCACAAATGAAAAAAAGGACTCAAGCCACTCACCAGCATTTGTCTTACTATATGGCAGAATCCATATCCCCAGGCTGAATCCCTGCATGGAGCAGTGGAAGAAACAGGTGCCTCCAGGTGGCACAGGGGAAGCCATTGTGCTGGGAAGGGTCTCTGTGAGGTAACCAGTCCCTCTGCAAAGGGACTGAAGTCCCTGACCCATGTACCCAGAACGTATTCCAGTACTGACAGAACCAACAGGGCTCCGCAGAAGATGTAGCCACTGCAAATTCTGTATTGGTGGAAACTTAACTGTTGGGGAAGTTTATGCTTCTATAATTCTAAGCAGCAGCTGCTTGATAGTTTTGTGACTAAAGGAGGTACTTTACTGCTAAATTTACTTTAAATTTATTTTAATTAAATTTACTTTAAATTAATTTACATTTTAATAAATGTCTTTGTGAGTCCAACTCCTGATGGTTAAATTTTCAGCCTTTTGGCCTTCAAATAATTTATTAATATCAGTGTTGCAAACACAATCCTTCTGGAACTACTGAATTATACACTATAAGTAAATCCAATTAAACTAAAGCTCCTTTATACCTAACAAGAAATAGCTAAATTCTTGAAGAATTACTGAAGTGGACACTTAAACTAATAGTTCTCCCAGTTGATGGGACCACGTGTATATTTTGTTTCACACAATCTACCTTGGCTTCTAAGAAAAGACAAGCTACATGCTAAGAAATCCTTATTAATGTTAGTGATAGAAAAAGCAGTGCCAGTGCATTGCTTTAAGCAGCAATGTGTGAACTTGCTATTCAACATAGCAACAGTGGACTATTTATTCTACTTATGTGCATAATTAGTAGTAAAATTACAGTTTTTTTTTTTTTTTTTTTTTTTTTTTTTGTTTTTTTTTAGCATACAGTAGTTATTCTTTATGGGTCTGGATTCTGAACAAAAATATTTCCTTTAGACTTTGAGTAATGCTTTCTTCAGGTGAGCTCTGGCAAATGCCGTTAAAAAATATAAATCTGGAAACCTAGGAAGTATAGAAAGTGGAAGGAAATTACTTCAGCTTGGCATGAGGCACAATATTACTTTCTTTAAATAAAATGTATCCTCTGTCCTTAGGAACCCCTTACAGGTTAATTTAACATTTCATTATACTCTGTCACATGCCCTTGGCTTGCCAAAAACACACCAGGCAGCTGACATTACAGTATCTGGAGTTACAAAGATCTTATATTTACATACACTATTTTTCACTTCTTTCCAAATTCATGGTTGATCGGCAACTTTCTGATTTATTAATAATTTTTTTTAAAATTTACTAAAAAAAAAAAAAAAAAAAATCACATAGTGGCACATGCATTACTAACAAGATTGTAGGTAAATTTAGAGAGTATCACACACTTGCACCAAAACTGCAGTTCAACTGGCTGTATCACCATGTTGGCAACCTTTCCCCCCCACCCACCCCCCCCCAGCTATTCTTATTTAAGCAAGCAGAAAACTGAATTATAGAAAAAAGCTGCATGCAAACTGAAGCCATTGAAAGAGATGTGTAGTTGATATATGTGACATTATTAAAAGTGCATTTTAATACATTATAGGAGCCATACAGTTAAAAAGTGTCAAAGATAATAGCACTGTCAATGCCACTACTATAACTCTACTTAAAACAGAATGTACAACTACATGCTGCAGATATTTCAGAGAATATTCTGAATGGGTATAGATCCTTGTAAAATACTGTTAAATCTCTTTCATAAATTGTCTGAACAGAAGATAAAATTATGTCCAGGAAAATTCAAGAAATAAAGATACAAAGACTAAATAATTGCTAAGTGCAAAGATTAGAGACTGCTTACAGGGAGTAATCTTCATGGTTTTCTCAACTTTCATTATGTGACCTGCGTGTTTTAAAACACAGCCAAATGGAAGTACACAGCAATAGTAAAGAAGGAACAACCTCACAGAACAGGGACTGTGACCTGGAACATACACTGAAACGGTCATTTTAGTGGGACCATGGGGAAAGACTTTTCATGAGTCAAGTCTTCTCATGTATACATTAGAGGTCCCAGCAGGGCCTGACAGAATACAGAATATTCCAGGGATACAGCTGTTAGCAGCT
The DNA here is from genome assembly GCF_015227805.2 of Hirundo rustica. NCBI lineage: Eukaryota > Metazoa > Chordata > Aves > Passeriformes > Hirundinidae > Hirundo > Hirundo rustica. The sequence goes on from NC_053455.1 coordinate 33,138,804, forward strand.
TTCAAGTCAAAGCTGTCTTATTTTTGCATAAATAATCAAATCAGCAGCAATAGAAGAATTACTCTAACACTTATTAACCTAGGACCCTTTTTGACTTTTCCAAGTGGATAATTGAGACAGATTTCCAGGCTTTGGCACCTCAGAGCTCATGCACTGTGAAAGGCTATGGACAACTCAACTGAGACTAAGTAATCTTTAAAGTATCTGTTTTACAGACCTCTCCTTTACTGGCAGTACATCTACACATCAATCTGATTTTTAAAAAAAATTAATCAATGAATCTACTACTCTTTAAGAAAATTCAGATGTTACCTTTAAATTAGGATGGAAACCAATGAACGATTCTCATTCTTCTAATTAGGGTTACACTCCCTCATAATATTTCTCATGCTTAAGTTTCCTAAGAAGAAAAAGTCACCTTTCTCTGAACTCCTCACTTGTCTATGCCAGTAACTAATCAGTCAAAAACACTGAGGTGTAAAGTTGATGTGACAAACACTGTTGAGAGTATGTGTGATGTAATTTTACTGAATTCTCAGTGCAGGACAGAGTGTTGGCTAAACCCAAAGGTTTATCAAAACATGGTGATAAATCCCAGATGCAATCTCAGCTTTTCATGATTTCTACTTTGTTAAGATCTCAAAAACCACTCGTGGGATTTTTGCTGGGTGTTTTCTTTTTTCTCTCCATTCCACAAATTCAAAGTAAATTGGTTTGGCTTCTGGTACCTGGCACACTGGCAGGCTTCCTCTTAACAAATTAAGCCTGTCTGAAAAAAACCCAACATCTTTGAGATGGTGTGTTTATTCAACATTCAGCCACTGTAGTGAATATGGCCCCACCTTCAAAGAAGCTCCTGAGCACTGTTCACCTGATGAAAGCATTAACTGTTTTTCTTGATTTACATGGAAGCAGACAGTTCATTAACTGAGCTGAAGCTGAAGAAGTAAATGTAATGCACATGTTGATGTTTTCCTACCTACTTGATGTCAATGTTGCTGCAGCTTTCCTAAGTGTAAGAGTACAAAGACAGCAGTGATAAGGTTTTGCAGAATCTCCCAGCAGCTAAAGGCGAGCAAGCTGTTGAAAATATTGGTATCAGGGCTACTTAGGTCAAATAAATTAAATTAATGTAACCGAACCTAAGTGATTAATATATAGGATGGTACTATGCATTGCACACAGGACTGCACTATGCATGTATTTCACTGAAACAATAATTTAATATGGTCAAGGGGTAAATGTAGGGCCTGGCACTCACATATCAATCCCTAAGAAATCTACACTTTAAAAAAAGTTTTTTAGGTTTCTAAGCTTCAAGTAAAATTATACCTAATTATTTATATAATTAAGGTGCCTCCTCTAGGAGCAGTCTTTCAAACTTTAAACTTGGATAAGCTCAATTTCTCTGGTCACTAAATAAAGAGTTTTTCCTCCTCAGTTGTTCTTCAGACATTGTCCTTTCCTTGACTAAGAAGGTTTAAAATAATAGTCTTGTGAATATATAAAAAGGTGTTCACAGTATGAAAAATATATTTCAACCACAAAATTAAAATAGATAAACTTTAATAAGCAATATGGAAAATGTTTCATATTCATTGGTCCTTAAACGTCAAAGCTATTTTCTGCTGTCTTTCACGCAAAATCCTAATTAAAATTGCCCTTCAACACAGTTTCTCAGCAAGAAAGCTCAATAGTAACTCCCTATTATGGTTGCTTTTTTGTCTTGTTATCAAAACCTCACCACAGTCATAACAGCTACAGATTAATCAACTCACTTTTCCTCTGTTCATTAATTTAGCTACTTTGCTCATAATCTGTGTGGAATCTGAGGGTCCTTTATTCCTATTGCAAAAGATCCTGTAATTTGATCCTTACTTCAGCATACGTTAAGAGTAGGAGTCTTCACAGACTGTCTATAACAGAATGCCTCAATTATCATTTAACTTCTGCTTCTTACACTCTTACAGTCTTTATTTTTTTCTTTCCTAATGAAAAATTTGCCTCATATATTTGGACACTAAAAATACCCACATTCTTTATTCTCTTCCTTGGCATCTATCTAAACTTTTCTATCTTTCTGTCTCCTAAATTAGTATTATGTTTATCTTAGACTTTTAAATAATTTTTCCCACCATTGTAGTTTATTGATTTAGAAAACAATGAAGTGAACAAGAAATAAAGTGAAAAAAGCAATGTGAATAGTATTTGTGTGTACTTAAGTATATTTAGTATTAACCAAGTACTGAAATCAATGGCTTCTCCTTCTGTCTTATAAAGTTGGACAGTGAAAGAGAATTTTGCTTGCAAAATTCATCACTTCACATAAAAATTTCTGCCTATGAATATCCAGTACTAATAAAAGAAAAATAAGAATAGGTGGATGGTTAAAGAAGGAGATAGCAATCTTGATAAAACAAAGAACAGAGCATGTCGGTGATTTTGGTAAGCAATGTATACCCAAAGGCCTTGTTTTCCCACTGTAGAGACAAGCAATTTTTCAAAAGTCAATGCTGGTTATTCATTTCCAGTGACAGGAGAATACGGCACCCAGGTGAAAAACAATTTACACCCCAAATTTCAATTCCCAATTTGGCTATTCAGCTGTAGCCTTGTAACCACATTTCAGATTTTACATTCACTACATTTAGTCTGTGGTCTAATGGTCATAATAGGCTACTGTGCAGCCCTGTGTGAGAAATCATATGCTTTTTCCCTGACAAATGTTCGTCCAGTCCTAGATGCTCAACATTTTACATTATCAAATTCCAAGAAAGAAAATTTCATTTTCCAGTGTTCATACACAGTAACTGTGCTATGTCTCCTAGCACACTGGAGACTGTTGGATTTCTGGACAGCATATTCAGGGTCTAACCTATGTAGATATACATCTTGATTTTATAGAAATAAGTAATATAATAATGCATATAGTAAGGTGATTAATCTTTCCATGAGTAACTTATTCCAGGCAGTAGGAAGAAATACCCATGTCTTCACCTTCATATTCTCACTCAAATTTGTTAGCACATGATTTAATGACTTATTTCAATGTGTCATGGAATCTTCTGTACCTGAGATCTGTAAGGTGAAGCCAAAAATACCTTCTTAACTCAGGTTATAGTGATTATTATCTTGCAATCATCTGTCCATATCCTTCTGGATAAAATGTCTAGCCCACAACTGGATAAACACATCCTATCATGGGTGAGCAACTGCCTCATAGGTTGGGCACAAAGGGTTGTAGTGAATGGGGTCACATCAATCTGATGACTGGTCACTAGTGGGGTTCTCAGGGCTCCATCCTCATCTCTGTGCTTGTCAATGTCTTCATAAACTACTTGGATGCAGAACTTGAAGGTATATTAGGTAAACTCGATGATGATACTAAATTGGGAGGAGCTGTTGACTCCCTCAAAGGCAGGGAGGTCCTGCGGAAAAACTTTGACAAGTCAGAGGGCTGTGCAAAGAGCAACCACATGAAATTCAACAAGGGAAAGTTCCTGATTCTGCACCTGGGATGGGCAATCCTTGATATATGGACTGGGGAGTGAGAGGCTGGGAAGCAGTGCCACAGAAAAGGACCTAGGGGTCCTGGTCAATGGCAAGTTGGATATAAGAGCAATCTGGAGGGCCAACCCTGTCCTGGGGGACATCAGGTACAGCATCACCAGCCAGGCAAGGGAGGGGATTGTCCCACTCTGTTCTCCACTGGGCAGGCCTCACCTCGAGTGCTGGGGGCAGTTTTGGATGCTACAATATAAGAAATACATAAAGTGTTAGAGAGCATCCAAAGCAGGGCTACAAAGATTGGGAAGGGTCTAGACAAGAAGACATATGTGGAGCAGCTGAGGCCACTTGGTCTGTTCATCCAGTGGCAGACTGAGGGAAGACCTCATGGCTGTCTCCAGCTTTTCATGAGGAGCAGCAGAGGGGCAGACACTGATCTCTTCTCTGTGGTGACAGACAAATGGCATGAAGCCATGTCAGGGTTGAGGGGCAGGTCTAATATGGATGGATCAGAACTACTACATATGCACAGCAGACATACTGTTCAGGTGTGACGAGGATTTCTAAGTTGCATGTGCATTTGCTGAAGAGTCTCTCTGGGACATGTCTCATGGCATTGAAGAAGCCATCAGTTAATGTCTTACTCTGTTTGGCAAGGCTGATACTTAGTCTTTGTGTGTGGGTGCTGACCAAACCAGTCTTCTATTTCTCAGCATCTGATATAAGAGATCTGAAAACAGGGAATCTCTGGCATTCCTCTCGTGTAGAGAAGATCATGTATGTCTTCAAGAAGAGATACAAGGACTTTCTCCAAGGTCATTCAGTCTGGAGTAAAACCAAAGAAAAACCATTGCTACAATCCTATCTAAACGTGAAGAACAATGAACCTAATATTCTAAATGTTAAGGTATTTACAAAGTTAGTTAATTCTCTTCCATGTTGCCCCCCCCCCCCCCCCCATCTTATTCTACATCTACCTATATAGACAACCTCTTCCAAAACATTTAAGAAGCCCTGAAAATGCAGGTGAGGCTACCAAAAGTGCACTTTTGTAATTTTTGTAGCCTTCAGTTCACAGATAGAGTCCTTTCTGGAAAGTGAAATGAAAATTATCTCATTAGCATACAGCAACTTAAGTATGGATTACTAGTATTTTAAAATATTTCTGATAGATGCTGAAATGCTCAGACAAACCAAAACTGAAATTCTTTGTTCATGTACAGAAGCTTTTTTTTTTTTTTTTTTCCCCAACCTGGGGATTTAGGAAATTACATGAGTAGCTTAAGAACTATATAAGCAGTAACTAAGTGAAGACCTGGAAATCACTTTCTTGAACTGAATTCTTAAATTCTTCTTAAACTTCAATTCCAGGGCCTAAGCTTTTGTATTTACTAAAATGTACTGTGATTAAATACAACACTAAGAATGCAAGATTAATCACAATAAGGTATTGTAAGGGGAAAAAAAAAAAAAAGAAGTAGGAAGACTTGACCATTCTTACAGCAGAATTTGGTCAAAAACAGTTATCAATGATCTATGGAGCTAGGTCACTGGGATCTAAATCCTTTTTTGAAACTGGAGGGCCTATCCCTAATATTGTCATCTCTATTTGGGTCTGGCATTTCAATGATTTTTACAGTGATACTCAATATATTATTGCAAATTAGTAGGACTTAATCAAATGGTGACATACATCCTATTTCCTTCTTTTCTTAGCCTACAGTTTTCTACAGTGTCACTTGTTTTTGCTCAGAAGAAACCAAAGTATGTCTGGAATCATAATTTGGAAAAAAAATTGTAGATTTGTGGTAGCAGTGGCATTGACTACCTGCCATGAAGCTTTTTAATGAGCTTCACCATCTCCATGTCAAGTTCAAGCAATGAATGCTATTTGATCCCAAAAGAGTCTTTTTCAGAAGCCATGTAGCCTTTAAGGGGCCACACATAATATATTAACTCTATTTTGATGAAAAACAAATCTGCTAGATAGTTAACAGACCTCATCCTGAAGTAAAAGCTGGTATATTATGTTGTTCTTGGCAAAATAGCCTCAGCCTCCTTAAAAGCTGTGATTTTCGAATACCACCCCTTTTCAATAATAATGAACACAGGGTAATCAAAAATGTTACATGTAGGAAAACAGTACGTGCAGGAGTTATGTTATTTTTCTCATGCACGAGGATCAGATCCCTGTTGCTATAAATCAAATCAGCACCACTTAAATTTATGGAACTATCCCAATTTATAGCAATTTAGGTCTCGCAACTGCATTCTGCTTTCCAGCACTAGAGGTAATTGTGACTGGTTACGGCACGTGCTGTACCTTATTTTTTTAACAAGACTTTTGCTCAGGTTTGCTCCTGCGATGACCTATGCTTTTACCAAAGGATGAGCTGTCATTAACAATGTTGAAACTAAGTAACATAAACTGAATACTTGTACATTTCAAACATGGTATAACAGAGAGTGAGGATTGAAAAGTAAGAGGGAAAAACCCAAGCCATATAAGGAGAAAGGAGATCTAGATTTCCAGCAGCAACATTTCAAAGTTTAGAGGTATTCAGGTTTTTGGTTTTTTTTCCACAGAGAGAGGTTGTTTGAAAAATGTGGCCATGCATCTATTTTTAGATCATTATCTCCACCCACTTCCTTTCCTATAAATCTTGGGATAGTCAGGTCCAGGCTCACAGCCATCATTGACAGTACAACCTGTCATCTTGAAAAGGTGTATTCTTACAGAATACATTGAATATAGTTCAAGAAAGATTCAGATAGAATTTAGTAATGACAGTAAAAATAATATTTTTTGGTTTTCTTTCTTGGGGCATAGGAGAGAGAAATGTGTGCAGTAGCTTCCACTGATCCTTTTTACAATTCATTTGCTTCTCTCTGGGGTGTTTCTTAATCAAACAATTATGATGATTCAGATTGTTATTGCATGGAATAAATAGTAGGAGAAAGGTAACTTGACGTCCCCATTTCTTAGTAAGGAGAGATGTCTGTGTGTAGGATCTCATGCCACTATAGCACTGTAATTATTTGGTGGGCTGCTGTGTGCAGGAGGAGGTTCACTAAGAATGTCTCCATGACAATCGTTGTGGTACAGGACTCTGACATTTCAAGTTGAGTCACAACTATGCACACCAACTACTATGCACAGTAAACACACTATGACCAACTAACTATGCCTGTAGACATAGGCTAAGTTGGAATGTTCATTGGACTTTGGGATATTGCAAATCCTTATTTCTTGTATAGCTGAATATCCAACTGTAAGTTTTGATGACTCAATATTATGCACTTTTCGGTGTAATTAAGTCTTGTTCTCCCACAAAGAAACTTGTGTCCCTTGCAGCAAGTGGACTGCAGGTAGACATAAACAGTACGAAGGCCTTCACATACTGTGGTGTCCTCTTTTCTCCCTTTTCCTATAACTCCTAATTTCTTTTCCTTCAGATACAGATGAATACAAATAATGCAAGTTTGAATGGACAGTGACCATTGCACCCTTGAACTTAATTTTCCTTTCTTCAAGTCAACCAAATGGAGAATTCCACCATAAGGGGAATCAGGTCAAAGAAGAGAATTATTCACCACAAATATTGTTTAATCAAAACATAACTATTGAACTAGAGCATACACAATAACAAAATTTGGGGTTTAGGCACACATTTTTAAGTAGTCCAGCATTTGGACAAGGGGCAACAGGCAAAAATTTAAACACAGCAAGTTCCATATGAATATGAGGAAAAACTTCTTCAAGGGTGACAGAGTACTGGAATAGGCTGCCTGGGGAGGTTGTGGAGACTCCTTCTCTGGAGATATGCAACACCTACTTGTGATCCTGTGCAAGCTGTTCTGGATGAACCTGCCTTAGCAGGAGGGTTGGACTCAATGTTCCCCAGAGGTCCCTTCCACCCTCAAATATTCTGTGACTCTGTGTCATTCTGCGATTCTGAATTGTACACACACTCCTTTTCCTTCATGCATCTCTCATTCTTGGAGCTTGTCACACCCATCTTCCATCTTCAGCTTTTCTTCTCCTACTCTTATGTTGTCCCTGCTGGCTTCCACCAAACATGTTCCTTTTTCCTTTTATTTTTTAGGTGACTCAAGCTCCCTCTCTGCTCATGCAACAAAAACCTTTTGCACATTTTTGTTGATTTACAGGGCCACCTCAGGTCACTACCACTTATGCCTGTAAAAACATTTCTCTTTCTTGCACCCCCTTTTGGAGTCTAGGTCTCCACACATCCCCTGAGGGCCACCAGAGTGTGTGGAGAGGCCCAAACTGACAGAAGAGGTCCCAGAAAAGCACTCAGTCCTAGGTTCAAGTCTCTAGCAAATACCTCACTGTATTTCTGAAGTTTAGTTTTTACATGGAATTTATAATAACAGGAAAGAGAAATATACAGACTTTCAGTACTTGGAATGGCAATATGTCATGTGGCTAGGAAAGGTATGTCTGGGAGTATCATATAGCTGTTACTCAGCCTAGAGACAGAGGAGCTTTGTGTGGTGTGTTGAGGCTTCTTGAGGCTTCAGACCAAAATACAAACACATGGCTGAGGCTGTTCTGGCTTAGACTGACATAGACAAGTTTCACACCCAAAAATAAGTAGCCATTTGTTATTATGACAACAAAAATTTGTAAAGGTAAAAAATTAAGTCCCATTATTAGACCCATCTGACTCAATTTTCACAACAGGGCAACCTCTCTCCCCCTGCAATCCTCTTTCAGGCAGGGACCAGAAGAGTTTCATTTGAAAGCACACTAAAGAGGAGACTTATGGATCATGCTCCATCAAGCAGGGGACAGTTTCCCTTTCTGAAGACCTCACAAGGGAGAAGCTTGCTTCTTTATCTTGAAAATCAGCCATTCTGAATTACTCCAGAAAATTCTGTATTTTATTAGCTTTCTAGTCATGAATAATTAGATAAAAAAGTTGCAACCACTCAGATTTCCTTCAGTAGGATAGTACATAGTAATACATAGTACATAGGATAGTAGGATAGTAATAAAAAAGTAAAAAGTAAAAAAGTAAAAAAGAAAAGTTTCCTGGTGTTTTTTAATATCCTTGATTCCAATGTTCTAATAGATATAAAAGGGAAGTGGAATTTTTCTTTGAAACTATACATTATGGAGGGTCCATTTAGAGTAGGATACTCAAGGGCTGGTTCATGCCTTAAAAAAATAAGCACAATATATAGGGGTGGGAGAGAAGTGGTTGTTGAATATCTGCATGTTTAATACAGGACATTCAATATTGTCATTGAAAGGGCACAGATGGAAAGATCTCGATAACAAAGATTAATATAGGACATCCTGTAAGTTGCCTTAGTAGGAGTCAGGCATTTTCAAAGCTTACTTGGCAATAGTGTGCTTATTTGCTGAAATGTATGGTCAGAAAACAGCACTCTAGAGGAAGGAATAGGCCAGTTTCTTCTCATGCAGTACAGAAGAACAGCACAAGTCACCAGTGGCATAGATCCCTTTGATGTATGTTTAGGAAAAAACAGTTGCAACTGGATATACAAGCATCATATAAAAAATATTCCTGGCAGCAGAAAATACAGTGTCTTAACAGAAATTACATGTACATCAAAGAGTTTGAGAAAGAGATTTTCGTGATGATGAGAATGGATCCCAGTAACAGTCACTTCATGCTGCACACGAAGAAGCTAAAGCAAAAAAAAGTGTGCCACACACAGTGAAATTTGATATTCCACAAAAAGCTTCCCCAAATCCAAGTGAATTTATACTAGAAGAGTAATTTTGTTACTGGCATACTGCTGACTACACTACACTGTATGACTCTATAGAGATTTGTAGTAATTTACTAATAGTAAATTTAGTAGTAGTAGTAGTAGTTTACTAGATTTGTTGTAATTTATAGTGCGTTGCAATGTAGGTTAACTACTTACAAATGGCAAAGCAACTGTAGAAGTGGAGCTCGGTGGGTGCAAAATTTGGCTTTTGGAAACTGTGTTCAAGAATTCTCTGAATTCAGTCTCTATTCAAGCACATTTACCAAACCATCTGTTAATCAACCAGAACAGTATATGAATTAACATTTACTGAGCACAGGAGCTGAGATAAGCAACCCCTATTTCCATTCCCTTAGGAAATTCATGGCTTCTATATATTTTAAATGTCCACACAGTTCTCATTTATAAAAGGTATTTTCTTTTGCTTCTTCTTAGTGCATGGAGTTACGTCACCGCTCATTCTAGGCTTTCAGAAATACCTGCTCAAACTCAGGATGTGTCATGACTCCTGTTATCACATCCAATTATTCCTCCCTTCAATAAAAGAAAATTAACACCTTCATTAAGTCCATTTTCTGAGAAAATCTAGATACCCTGGAGGAGTTTCAAGTAGGTTCTATGGGACACACAACTATGGTAAACAATAAAATGTAAACAAAAAGACATAAATTTAAAAAAATCCACCAAGACCAGGTTGATTTGAAATATTAGAGAGATCAGATTTTCTGTTTCTTGTCCAGAAATCCTGTTTTAGTCAAGTTTTGCACCAATTACATTCTTTCAAAATTCATCCTCAGTCACGCTGTAGAACCACAAAACTGGAGCAAATATAATAATGACCTTGTGAGCATAGACTTGAAAAGAAATTAGTCCTCAATTACTCACTAATTTGATAGTGGCCAACCAGCAATATTACCTATAACTACTGTTTAATGTAAGATCAAGGGTCTGAACAAGGACCTGGGAAGTCAGTGTCCTGATATTTTGTGCATAAGCACTTGGTATTCTTTATCTGGAAATGGTGTACCAATTTTGTCTAAGACGTACTCCACTTTTGTTACTGTACCCTTATTTGCCTCTATTAGCATGCTGCTAATAAATTATCCTCTGGTCTATTTTTTTCTTGAATAACCTTAAGATATCTCTTAAATCACACAAACACACACTCCAAGGGGAACGTAGTTCATTACTTACCTGTAAATGCATCTAAATACTTTCAAGAAAAATAAATTTGTTATGGAAAAAAAAAAAAGTCATAACACAAGAAAAACCCTTTAAGCATCTTTAGCATAATTCTTTTGCAAAAATGGTTCTTATAGCCATTTCAGCTTCTTGCAGACCCAAAGTTCTCGAGAGTCTTCCATTTATGTAAAATAGTAAGTATTTCAGTACTGACTCCCACTCAGCTCCCACAACATCTCTAATTCCAACTATGGTGATGTAAAGTTTTTAAGGGATGAAGCGAGTACTGCTGGTTCACAGAGGGGATGCGAACCCCAATGTCACTGGCTGTTCCTGCCTCCTGTGCTTAGAATAGCAGCCTCCAATTAGAGCTTTTCAGAAAAACTCAAAAATCCTCACTGGAATATGAATTTGAAGCCTTTTGAGCCAAAGATCTCTACCTTTTGGCTCCACAACACAAAAAAAAAGCTTATTTTTTACCACTTCTTTTAAATTCTGTATACATATGTATTCACAGACAGGTAAGCAACATTTGTTCTTAGTCTCTAGGCAACCCTGATAAAAAAAAGGTAAAAAAGAATAAGCACATGGGGTTCAAAAACCTTTTCAATCTACTACACTGACAAATCTTAAATACTGTGCAAATTTTTAGAAATACTTATTTAGGGAACCTGAAGCACAGGTGGTAGAGCTGCCTGCAGAGATGTATTTTGATCTCATAGTAAGATTCAAGCTTTCAATATTTTTTTGAAACATGGCCAAAAAGGAATTGGGTGGCAAGAGCCAAACTTTCCCATTCAAAAGGCACCTGTTGACTGTTGAAACAAGGGGTCTGAGAGTCAGAATGCAATTTGTCATCCCAGAGTATTGTGAAACAGGTGGAAGACAACCTGAATAGCATCTGTCATCATTCCAGCCCAACTCCCTAACTACTGCACACAAAAGGAAGCACTTAGGCATTAGCCTTAGGAAGATAAGGGCATTAACTAGCCATTTTGTGCAAGATGAAAAGTCTGTCTAGTTCTGTCTCCTTCAAAGTTCTGTAGCAGAAAATAAAAGAAGTCATTAAGAAAAACAAAGAATGTATCGAGTGTATACTTATGCATTTACATAATTCTCACCTTTCAATTAAAAAAAAAATTAAAACCTCAGATATTTTAAAGAAAGATCTACTGATAAATCTTTTGGTCTGCACAAGTTCAAGGACTAAAATTATTGCTGTTTCCTGGAAAAATACTAATGAATTTCAAAGAAAGGGACAACAACCTGTTTCAGATTTGCTAACACTCTTAATTAGTACCCCAGCATAAACACTGAATTCTTTTCAGCAGGACATGGTACAGATTTTCAAAGGTCTGGATCAGAATTCCCACCTATAAATATTAAATTAATGAGACAATTTTTTTTGGTCACAATTACATTATTGCAACTCTGCTGTAACTACAATGCAAGCACAGCAAGATATTATCATTTTTGTTTACCCTAGCTAGTCTCACTTATGGCAAGGTGTGACTATAGCTAATTTTTTAATCCTTTTTAAATCTCAGCTCTGCTGTGATCTACTCAGCTACAGCCAAGATCTGGCTTCATTACTTCTGTATTTCCTGACACCTGATCCCCACAGATTCAGCTAGCACTAGTCACTTATGAAGAAGTCTACCAAAATCAAAACAAGAAGTTTTCTGTTATATTGGGTTTTGAGGTCTCAATAGACAGAAGGATCCATGACTTGGGATCCTATTGCATTCTCTAAGGTGGATGATAAACCAATAAAATTAAAATCTGAATGTCTCCATAACCTGTGGAGTATTGTCCTAGGGTAACTTTATGATGCCTGTATCCCCAATCGTCTGTTCTGTTTGTGCTGTATATTGAGTCCTGTGCCTTTAAGACTGGTTCTAAGAGCAAGGAGAAGCGCGGAGTTTGTTTTGAGAAAACTGCCTGACTCCTCCACATTCTTCTGTGGACAGCGTGTTCGGCGGAGGCTTGGAGAGACTGCAGGACAGAGATATTTCTGCTTTTAGTTAGTTTCAGCTAGCTAGGGCAGAGAAGTTCCCTGGACTGTTTTTTTTTTCCTTTTTCTTGGAACTGTTTAAACCTGCTCTGGACTGAAAACCCAGGGGAGCACTGGGGGCTGCACCTGCGGCCCACCGGGGCCTGGACCTCGGCATTTTCCAGCAGCGCCGGAGGGACTGGGACTGAGGAGAGACTGAGAGAGAGAGCCGAGCTACACCCACGGCAAGGACTTTCTCAATTTGCCTTCTCACTCCAGAATGAGAGGTTTTATTGTTTCATATTATTCATTCTTTATACTTGTATGCACTTCATTTGTTTAGTAAAATAGTTTTTTCCACTTTTCTCCAAAGGGTTTTTTTTTTTTTACCGGACCGGTTGGAGGGAGGGGCCACTTGGGTTTGCTTCCTTAGAGGGATCCTATACAGGGGTTTTCTCCCAAATTTGTCCCAAACCAGGACAAGTATCTTCTCAGAATCCGACTACTTTCATTAGATCTTTATCAGCTAGAAGTGAAACAAGGTCTGAGAGACTCCTCCATGACAGTTCTGCAAAATATCCATAACTTTATCTGTTTCAATTCATGATGTGACAATAAGTACTTACTCCATGCTCCCAAATAAAAGCTTAATGATTTGACTTGTTGAAGTGTTTTCTTTTCTTGTGAACAAAAACCTCTCATTCTTTTTCTGTCTTTCCCAGTCAGCTTCAGTTTGGACATTTAAAAAGATAATAAGTTAATGGAATTTATTCACCAAAGTCCAATAAATCTTAGTAAAATACAATTGCCCATTTTTCACAAATATGTTCCAAGGAAATGAGTGATAAACAGAGTAGTAAATGTAGCTAAGTCAATGAGTGATCTACCTGAAGAATGCTTACCTTTGCAGCAAAGACAGAATGTTTACTTGTGATGAGAAACATTACTGGAGATAATAATGAATGCATTATTTTTCTATAAGAGAAGTAACTTTCCAGTATTTTTCACTCTTCATTTTACTCTTCAATTATTCTCATGTCTCCAAGTAGCCTTTAAATAATATCACTTGCAAAGCCAGCCAAAAAGTGGCTGTTGGCACCAAAGAACTCCGAAGAATTTATAAGCTGTTTTTCCTCCTATTCTTGGAGCTACTCCTAGTAGAAGTCAAATCCATAAATCTGCAACTCAACACCAGGAATGACAAGTTAATCTTATCAGTGTTGTCAAGGTCTAATCCAATGACCTCAGGCATAGGACATCTGACAGATGGTGAACCACAATAGGTAATTCTATTTCAATTTCAATGAAAGCCCTTTTAGATTATTGTTTTCTTATGTGTTGTTACACTGAGATAGAGTTCCAAAGACAACAGTGAGAACTTTCAGTCCAGACTAAAATTCAAGTCCTTACAAAGCCCCTGGTATGCATCATAGTTCAACCAAGCAGGTGGTAGGCAAGTCTTCAGAGATGCAGGGATTTGTTTCAGATAATCTGTATCCAAAAGCTGAGATGCTGAAGTAATGTGAAAATGTGCTCTCTAAATATCTCAGTTCTAGACACCTTTTTGGAAATTTCTTCTACTGAGTCTAAGGACTATCTAGGAGCTATATTTCATATAATATATCAGTTCCTTTGCTTCTGGACAGGAACAGGAGACAGTATAGCTAAATTCATTATGAAAGTTAAAGAACAAACTTCCAAATACTTGCAAACCTTGCTGAACGCTCAAGACACTTCAATCCAATTGGCCAGTCTTGATTAAAATGATTCATATATTTCTACCAGAAACAAAGAAGGCAAATAGGTTCTCAGCAGCATTATGAGTAGCATAAATGTTTGGTCTCTTGCACATGCTTTCAAGACATACAGCTCCATATTTCATGTCAAGTATGAGGAAAATCTCAGATCAATCACCATGAAAAGCAAAACAATACTTCCTTCTTTCCATGGTGCAGTCTGGACTGGACTATGAAATTATTTTCACATTTTACGATGGGAAATCCTGGACCTGCTCAAATTAAAGGCCTATCCCCTACTGACTGTAACAGCACCAACACTTTATCTATGAAGAGCTGAGAAAGAGCTGGAGGACCTGAGGGGAGGAAAGAGCCAGGCTCTCAGCCTACGTAGCAGGTGTCTACCACATGTCCTAAATGTGTCTTTGGGTCTTTGCCGCTTATTGGGAAAAAACCAAAAACATGGCAGTAGCATTCTTACCTCCAATGAAAGTTAATTAATATCTTCCTTGGAAAATGTTATCTCTGTCAAGAATCATGGTCCTGATCATGATGAGAAGATGTGGCTTGCCTGATCATACAGCAGAGGAGAATCCTCCCATAGGGGCTGCATTTCATGAAAGAAAAAATGCAATTACTTGGTAATCATGTCTTGCTGCATATACATCAAGAATAGCTCTGGATGGCTGTAACTAAGGATACAGTACACTGACACTGCCTTGTTCTCTTGTCTATGGCAAAGTGAATCTTCTTCTCCAATGCCTCCCTAGATCCCATTAGTGTTTCAGCAGACGCAATCTAGTTTTGAGTTATTTCAGTAAAAAATGTAATTGAATTTGAAAACACAGTACTTTCTTATTTTTGAATAACAGAATCAGAGGGTGGTTTGGGTTGAAAGGACCTTTACACATCATCTAGCCAATGCCCCTGCCACGGGCATAATCATGGATTCAGTCTTTCCATGATCCATTTTATTATTTTTTTAATATATTACTTTATATACTCTTGAAAGAAAACAACTGTAAATTAAATTGAAAATTCTAAGGGTGAGGGCATAAACTTAAGACACGAGTTACAATGGACAAATGAAATGTTCCAGCAAAGTATGTCACTTGCTCAGAATATCTGCAGAATTATTTTGGAAAACAGAGAAAAGTTTAATTTATTTTCATGTCTTGATAGATGATTGTGTAACAATATCTGGTTTCTAGAAGGCTATTTATAAAAGTTAAATAGGTATCAGTAACTTAGATGTATTACAGAAGAAAGAAGAAATGTAACAGAAAGAGCAATGGACTTAAAATGTATCTGTTTATCTTATTCCAGTCACATTGTCTTAATAAGAAAGTTTTGAAGTATGTTGAAATCCCCCAGGGTTCTTAATTCATTGACCTTAGTATTGTAACTTGCCTAGAGTGCATTTGTATATCCATGGGAGAAATCACTGAGAATAAAAGACTATTTCTTCCCTCCAGAGAACATCTGTGCCTACACTAGATTTAAAGTGCAGGCATTAATTTTGGTATTTCGAGCATCAGCAAGCAATTGCCATCTAAATAATTGTTTCCTCTTACCACAGTTTTTCATATCTAACTGTTAGAGGAAGAAACATAAAGGTATAATTTACATATGTCAATCCTTTATGGGAACTGGGACTTGGACAGTTTAAAACAATATGGCTATTTCAGTGTAAAATTTTATCTCATTTACAAGAAAAAATGATCAGGAAAAGAGCAATGATTTTTAAAAGGAGGACGAAAATAGAAAGGTGCAATGGTAATGGATTAATTTACCCTGAGCTGAGAGACAGGCTACATGCTCAGGAATGCAGGAGCAATAAGTTCAGCAGAAACAGTAACAGGTAGAACAGAACTGAAAAAAAAGTGTTTCAAAAAAAGGCTTGTTGTATTCATCTGTCCTGCCAGAGAGTTCTTGTATGATTCAGAGATCAGTGTGTGTTAAGAGCCCCTTTCTAGGCTATGTTGCTGAGACCTTATGCTTAGCCAGTGCCAACCTAAACTTCTGAAGTTATTCTGCAACATGACAACAAAAGCTATCATTGCGCGTATTCTTAGCTTTTTTTTTTTTTTTTTTCATACAAAAGAAACAGAAATTTCAGTTGTGAATAAATAACTCTTTTTCAGGCATCTACATTGATGAAAAAGCTATGATATTGGCAGTCAGAAGCTTGAACTTCAAGTTCATGAGCTGTTCTACCTACCTCTTATTCTTTTACATTATCATACTACGTGGGGTGTGACTGAAAGACTGCATATCTGTGTCCTGTTGCAATGCTAAGGAGTCACCAAAAAATCACTTTTGTTTAATATTAGGCAATAAGTTTAGTATCAGATTCGGAAAAATAATCTTGTCCTTAAATTTAGCCCATCTCTTTCTCTGCTTTTCTGCAGCACTTCAACATCTCCAGCTGAGCCAAGTCAGCTCTAGCTCTGAATGAGTAGATAATTCCTTCTGCCTTTCACAAGGAACAGGTGCATCCAGAACTGAACTAGAATCTAAGTGCCAGATTTTATCATCCCTTTGGGTACATATTCATAGTAAAAGTGCCACACACTGCAACTGTGTTT
Organism: Hirundo rustica; assembly: GCF_015227805.2. NCBI lineage: Eukaryota > Metazoa > Chordata > Aves > Passeriformes > Hirundinidae > Hirundo > Hirundo rustica. The sequence continues at coordinate 33,155,579 of NC_053455.1, forward strand.
ATTACAGTAATGTCTTGACACATCAAGAGGAGCACTTCATTGGGTGAAGCCAAACTTCCCATTTGCTACATGTGAGTCAGAATTTTATCAACCCTACTTTTATTGTAATCCCTTGATGCAGCGCTATTAACAGGAGTTAACAAGTAATGGAAAACTATTATGACCATTGAAGTATGCAGGGGAATAGTAGCCAACTCATGCTTATACATATGCCAGAAACCAGAATACATATTTTTTCCAGTTCACAAACACTTGAGAAAGGAATTTTGGCCCTGGCATTCTTGGCAAAAATCAAATGCCTGAAGGATACTTAGTTCCAGCAATGGTGAAGTTTTTTCTTGGTTTCAGAAGGCAAACCAGGCAAAGATATTGAAAGATGTAATTTTAAAAGTAAAAAAAAAAAAAAATCAACATACTTTATTAATGTTTTGAAAAACACACACATTTCAGGTAACTTATTTTCAGCCAAATACTGAAGCCATTTTTCTAAACTTGCTCAGGAAAACTTATTGTAGTCAATAGGAGTTTTGCTCAGTGAGAACTGCAGGATTTGTTTCTGAGCCATTAAAATAATGTGTTTATTACTGAAGCAGTAGCAAAATAAGCAGTCACTATGAATCATCCAAAATAACAGTATCCTTCAAAGACTAGACATTCAGGCAGATAATTCCATCAGATCTTTGTGGACTTGGATAGAGTGGTCTTTGGCAGACATTTGGATAACCTACAAGAAGTATATGGGCAACTTAGAAAAAGAAGAGGCAAGGAACAAAGTTCTCGTTTGAGGTAAGACCTGTGCTGTGCTAAGTGTGAGGGGATATTAAGGACAGTGGGAAGTTTCTGCCAGGATGCAGGCAAAGTGGATTTCTGGAAAGAAACATGTTTTCACCAAAAGAAAAGGGAAAAAATAAACAAGGTGGAAAAAGAAGCCAACACTTTCCACTGAAAGAAAGAAAAACTATTAAAGGGAAAGAAGAGGTAAAAGAAGAGCTGCTTTGCAGACTTGTCACTTCCTACTGCCCTTTTTGTTTGATGGACTCAAAATCATGGATTTACTTTTTACTTCTGTATTTAAAGCTTATATTAATTTGCTCTTCTTTATTCATGTACTTGCTTTTAAATTCTGCTTGCTTTCATGTTTCCATTGCCTTTCCTCCTATTAAAAGAGCATGTATGGATATGGATTCCATATAGAAGAGATCTTAAAACACTTCTTTTACTTTACAGCCCTCTCAAGAGACTGGGGATAAAGGTAAATTTTAGAAGAAAACCATATTCTAGCAAATAATCTACTTTGTCTGATATTTAGTGTCTGACATCTGGAAGTTTAAATATGCATTTGAGGAAAGGACTGAAACTCCCATTCTTTGACAACATGCCCAGAGGAAAATGCATTTTCTAATATTTGTTTATTTACCAAAGTTGTTTTTCCCTCTGATTCATTCCTTACACTGGCATGTGTTAACTTTTCCTCTTTATTTGCTGAGTACCTGATTTATGACTGGGGCCACTAGACTTCATCACCGTACAGTACAGATAGTCTGGCAATAATTTGCCCTGTTTCTTGTGTCTCCTACATCGCTTGTTTAGGAAAGCATCAAAATTCTGGCCCACATGTGTTCTATTGTAAACAGGCAAAAATCAAAAACATTCCTTTGACAACGCCATTTAAAATAAATATATAAATATAAAAACATTGGAAGAAAGCAACTTATAGACGTCAAATCAGCTACCAAAATTTAAAAAGCAAATACACAAAGTATGTTTGTTTTCATAGACTCGGCACTTGAGAATCACAGAATTATGTAATATTCTGAGTTGGAAGGGACCCACAATGATCATCTGGTCCAACCCTTGAACTCTCATGTTATTTTTTAAATATTATTAAAAGCACCACAGGTTTCTTCCATAACCTCACATGTGATTTTTAAGAGCAATCACATTTTAAATTATAAATTCAGCAAATGTTTCTGCACTATATTTTCATGAAGAAAGATTCATCAAGTTTCATATGCAGAGTCTATCAACCTGTTTTCAATCACTGACATGCAAATGAGAGATCTGACACATTCCCAGGAGATTTAATCTCGGCAAGTATTCCTAGAGATGAGACAAGTGCAGAAGCCAGAACACTGAACACAAAGCCTCTCTGCTTGGGGACCCATCTTCCCTTTAAGTTGTATATTAAAAGTGTGCACGCTCATTGAAGCAATCTTGAGATAGGAGGGATATCAAAATATGGAATAGATTTCAGACACTCTTGGTACTATCAAAGTAGTCAGCTTACATTACATAGCCCTTCATTGACAAATTAGTGTCAAAATTTCAGTGTGTTTTTAAGATGTACAGTATGTTTCTTTGGAAGCTCCACTGAGCAATACATTGGTTTTGGAATTTTTCCTCCCTGAGCTACAATACCAATCAGAGGGAAACACAGAAAAAAAGTTCTTGAATTTAGATAATCACCAGGCATTTGGCTAAACCCAAAGTACCAGTGTGGGCACACAAGATTTGTGGCAGCTGTGCTTATTATGGGGATATGGCCTCATACCAGTCTGTGTGCATGTATCAAGGCACTACCCAACTGACCTTGTGCATTATCTCACAGACACTTACAAAGCTCAGCTTTGAAAGAACAATTCATGCCCTGAAAAGAATTACTATTTTTCAGTAGAGGCAGATTTCAGTGATGAATACTATAGCTGGTTCAGAAAAGGGATATAGGTCATCAGACAGACGCTGACTGTGGTAGCTTCCTAAAAGAAACTCTCAGGGCAGTTATATCCTGTCTAGAATTCCCTACAATTTATCCACATCAAGAAAAACAGTGCAACTTCAAGGCGATGAATTGATTTTCTGTCCTTACAACAACCTTCTTTTCAAAAACTATTTTATCATGACTAGTGGGAAGAATTTTCAAGCCAAATGTGGGCCCATTCTTGAGCAAATGGAAATGTTTGTTTCTTAGATGCAGGATGTAAATCAGACAGTCCTTACACAAGAAAGTCCAATTGTTCTGTGACTGCAACATTCATCCGACACTGAAGTGTTCTGTCCTTGCATCAAATCAAGCTAACAAGGACTCCACTTCTATTTTCCACTTCCTAGTATTGTCATTGACTTATTGACTGTTCCAAGTATGACATGTCACTCCTTGGAGAACTTAATCTCCTTCACTGAATTTCCTTCTCTCAAAATATATAAAAGTCCAAATAAAAGGACAGCTGTAAATCCTTGCTTCATCAACAGTAGAAAGATTCAAAAAACCTCAGTAGCTACCATTACACAGAACATTTCCCAAGAAGCTCTTTCAGAGGACAATAACAGCCTTCAAAAAGACTTAGCTTAAGGCAGAGCGAACGAATAGAAAATGTTGGGCAGTTGAATCAGTTTCTACACAACGCCACTATCAGTTCTTCAATGTAAAATGAATACAAGTGGACTCAGAAGGGAAGTCAGATCTGCCACAAAATGAAGGATGCTGAGTTGACTAGTATCAATCTCACAGCTATAACTTGTTTACTGGGGGAGCTTGAGGATTGAGTACAAATATCAATTTCTTTCTAAAAGTGCAACACCTAAATAACAAATAACAAAAAACAACAACAGCAACAACAACAAAAAGTCCCTCTCTGCCTTCTCACTCCAGACTTGTGCCAAAGAATTGAGAAGAAGGACAGCATTCTCTCTTGATCCTTCTCTGATGACAGCTTTCTAACATCTTTTTTATGGGTATAAGTTTTGCCATCCAGAAAAATCACGACTGCATAAATGCTGCTGGGCAGAAAAAAAGTTAAAGCAATTGTTTTACAGATTTATTCCTGCTGTGCATTGTTATTATTACAGCTTCAAATAATAGTTTCAAATTATTCACAATTTTTTTCTTATATAATAATCATGAAAATGTGTATTGATTTTGAGCCAGTCCTGGGGAATAACAGCCAATCATTATTAAATGCAATCTGCATTCCTTGAATACCACTGGGTGTGTAGATCACTGGATTCTTTGACTGAATGAATGCAAGATCATATTAAGTGTATTAAACAGACATAATTTCAAATTAGTGAAGATTTGCTTTAAATTTGCTTTAGTTGCAAAATTACTGGTGATATTTCAAGTAGCAGAAATTTCAATGCAAAGGGAGCACAAGACTTTAATTTGAAATGTAAGCTAGACAACTATGATGTTACTCAATTACTTCTAGAATCAGAGTTGACCTACCGCGTCCAAATTCAGATGAGGATTTGTAAGTCCAGATTCCAATAATTTTAAATCAAGCATTTGGGGGATGGTATGTTTTAAAGATTTGGGTCAGTCATTATGTAATGATCTGAATGAGAGTTTTAAAAAAAATTTCACCAAAATTTTCACCAGAAAACCCAAACAAAAAACCCCACCACAAGTAAACCCTACATTTTTGAGGCTGAGTTGATTTTGTTTGCATTTTAAATGAAATCAGTACTTGTTTGCATAAAGTCTTGTGTTCACTCTCTTTAGCATTACAATGTAATATCCACTGGTACTACTATACTGATAAAAACATTCCCTGACACCACCTCATCCCATTTAAATGACAGGCACTGACCTGGACACCATTTCCCTAAGGAATGTGAGCCAGTTTCCAATCATGAAATCCCATGGCCGCTTTTCAAAATACTTCCAAAGAGGTAAATAAATCCCAATTGATTATCACTTCAACACCTTTAATGTTTTGTGTTGCCTATCTGACCTGTAACCAGAAAAAAAGTTCTGGAAGCCTTTAACAAAGTAACTATGTGGCAAAGGCATGGAGTATTACTGAGATTCAAAGGCAACTTCTGTCTGCTACTTAGTTCTCGGGGGATGACACGGCCAACATGAAGAATGTTCAGCATCACCACTGTCTATTTTGATTTGAGGACATAAAGGCTGTACAATGAGACACCCTCTCCTAACCACTGTTGGGATATATTTATTTACAGCTGGAATGATAATTATATGGATGGTTCTTTTAAGATGAAGTATGATTCCTCCTTTTCACTTTAAAGTAAGGGTGATCATACTAAATCTGTTATTACAAGTGGTATTTTCTTTTTCATGATCCTATATAGGACTGCCAGCCTGCCAGCTCAGCAAAGATATCAACAAGCACTTGTTTTGTTGACCAGATAAATACAAGTGCATTTCAGTTTAAAAACTTCAGTATTTCAAATACATACTTTTCAAGCAAAAGAATACACTATTCCAAAGAAAGGAATACTGCTTGAGTGAGTCCTCATGCATCTTCCTCAACTTCAGAGGATGCTGGAACTGTGTCAGAGGAAACATCCACTGTGGCAGTGTCCAGTCCAACCTGTGGTCCTATTTTGCAGGGATGGAGCATGTGACTTTCTATAAAGCAGCTTTTAAGAAAGTATTATATAATTTACAACAGACTCTCCGCAGTATAGTCCTAGATGAAACCTATCGGTCTCAGTAGAAAAAGTAGAGTATTTTTTATCTCTAGACATTTATACAAACATTTAAAAACAACAACAACAACAACAACAACAACAGCAAAACCTTCTATTCATTTTAGAGAATGCTTTTGCCGTAAATTAAAAAAAAATATATATATTTATATAGAAAAAACCAAAAACATCTAAATAAGAAAAGTTCAAATATGTGATATTTGGTAGAGGCTTGGTTGGAAGACGTACCTTTACTATCTGGCTTTCCAACATTATTTTCCCAGATCTATGAATATAAACCAGGAATTACTTCCATGTGTTTCCATATAAAATATTCTCGCTTCTCATGTTTAATAAATTTCCTGTCTCAAGAGATGTAAACTTCTTGCTTCCCCTTTCTTTTTATCATTTTCCCTTTCCTTTCCCATTTTTTAATCCTTTTATCCCTCTTTCTTTTAAATTTTCCTTTTATCATCTACTTCTCATTTTCTTCTTTTCACTTTCTTCCATGCTAAGCCCTTTTTTCCCTCTTCCATTAAAAAAAAAAAAAAAAAAAATTACTGTGCAAGGGCATAAGTATATGTATAAACTAAAAATTTTAAAAATTCATTAACTGATTATTTCTGGAGGGTTCATCCTTTTAGAATTTTTTCTTTAGAATACATTGTTGCTGTTCACAATTATTTAAGATAGCTCAGAAATAAAACTAGAAAAACTGTATTAGCAAAATATAGAGTTATGAAGGGTCAAGTTAACATCCAAACAAACATACCCAGTAAATAAAATCCTACATAACTCTAAGTACACTATAAGTATTTGCACACTCTTTCTGGAGAATAAATAAAGGTTGACATTCCACAGTGATGAATCTCTATGCTTCTTTAAATTTGGGTCTTGAAGATTATAGTGTTTTCTTATAAAATTTTCTTTTGTCTTATCTCTTGTAGATGTTCCACCAGACATCACAGGGAAACTTTGAAGTCAGTTGCTCGAGCATACAAGGCAAAGTCAAAAGCTTGCCTACTGTAAAAACACTCCAGAACTCACCATTTTGATACCGAAGAACAGACATGAAATAAAGTAAAACTCATTGTAATACATTTCTGTGTAAGTGTATAAATTAACAGCATGCAGAATTGATTTGAAATAATCTCACAACACCTGATACTCACTTTGGGTAAGTAGATAAGACAGAGGGACACTAGATATTGCAAATCCCCAGTCGTATTTGTTTTACCTTGACAGGCCATTTGCATGCAAGCAGTCCTCGGGGTCCTAAGTCCATCTTAACATGAAAACATCACACAGCTCTATTTTTAAACAAGGCATTTCCATTTCTTTGTATGACTAAAAATTCTGAAATCTGAGGAGAAAACTAACCAGCAGTTAGCTACAGTGTGAGAGAGTCACTGTTATTTAAATGCTCAAATAGCGTCCTGTGGCGCTGCTGGTCAGTGGCATCTGGCTGGTGCCCTGCACTGAACCAAGGGCACCTCTGAGAGGAGAAGCACTGTAAGGAGCCACCACATGTAAAGAACAAATGTTAAATGAAGACATAAATTTCAGCTTCATCTTCAAAGTAAAAAGTAGAAGAAAATGGCTCATTTGTAAACTCTATAAAGCACATGGCTGCTCAAGGGTGCATATAGTTACATTCTGGTCCATACCATAAGAAATGCAGGAGCAAGCTGACTTAACTGCTCAGTTAAAAGAAAAACATAGCATTTAATGTAAAATTGAGATATTGCATGAGATGGCTTCATATCCTAGGACTCTCTAAAGTATATTATGTGTATTGCTATTCCTTCCTAAAACGTATCTGTCAGTTTTCTTAAGCACTTTCTCCACAAACCTGATATTTAGATGTTACAACAAAACAACAACAAAAAAAATCCCATGAAATAGCTAGATAATATCCTAAGAATACAAAACTCTTCACCTTAGGGACATGAAGGAACTCTCTTTTTTCTGCTGGTCAGATTGAAACTTCAGGATATGTAATATCACTACATCTCTCCTTTAGGACTCCAGTAATCACTCCAATTTTGTGTCAGACAGATATATTTAGTGATTTTATATGATGCTTGCCAGAAGTAACATAACACAATATACCAATGTATGAAGAAAAAAACCACAGATCCTTTAATTCACAAATAACAGGAATGCAGCCATGTAAAACGCATTGCTATCAAAGACCACTTCCATATAGGATCACTCTTTATATATCTTTCAGGAAACTAAGAAATAAGTATTTAGAAATTACATACTTAGAAACTGTCATGGAAACAAACTCACTGTAAAAGAAACATCCCACAAGACCTTCTGAACTTTGTGACCAAAAATGAAAACCAACTAAACAATTTTATCCATAAACACAAATAATTTTGCTCATGTTTTTGCCATGTGCAAGTCTGAAGATCAGTCCTCTTATACCAGCCTAAACAAAAGGACCCAGAGGGAGGCATCAAGCCACCTCTCTGTTTCACTGCCTGAGGCCACACCTGTGCCTGGCCAGCTTTTCCATACAAATTTTAACATCTTGAAGGCTGCACTAATTTATACCAATTGCTGAGGTTCCAAAGGAGCTGCCTTTGTGGCCATAGCTGACAGGGATTAGAAAACCATCAGTCATGGCCCGAAGCTGACACTGGCACCAAGACAAAATACATCTTTTCCTGGCTCTTTGCTAGAAGGCATCCCACCCACAATTTTAGAAAAATATCAGGTATGAGAGTGGTGAAAAGTATTCCTGATGGCAATATTTCTGGAGTTTTCTATTCTAGCTTGCTTATAAACCTATACAAGCAATTACAGTCTGCATTAAATATGTACATTAGTATGCAGATAGGTAAAATGTACACTGTTAAAAAGAAAAAGGATTCTAAGACAGAAGAAAGAAAACTTAAAAATATTTTTCTTTCACAATGTGCAATATTGAAATTTCAGTTTGCTATTTATATTACTTTATTTCTCATCATCTGTGTTCTATGGAAATGATGTCTATGTATCATTAAATAGATCTTCCTTTTTCCATAGAGATGTAAATATAAGATATAATTATAGGTTTTCTTCTGTTGAAAACAGTCATACTTTACACCTTTTTTACTCATGCCCACTAGGTAGTGATTTTCTCTCTTACCCATGGATTACTCTCTTCAAATCCATCATTCCCAACTACTCATTTGGTGGAGCACAGCAAGCTTTTTCAATCACTCCTTTTTGCTGACCATGCAATGAGGTTACAGAACTCAGCCTTGTCATAACAAGAGATTTGTTTTGGTACAGTTTTATTGTAAATTTGAAATAATGCAACTACGGCCTTAAATGCAGATGTTTTGCTTTCAATACCACAAAACTTTTTGAAGTTTGTTTACATCACATGGGAAGAGCTCTAAGTTAAAGTAAGTAAATGTTTCTTCTCTAATAAAAGTGTTCATGTAGGAGATTATATCCATCCAACATTTCAAGTTATTTGTCTCCTGTCCAGACAAAGTCCCAGACAATGACGTGTTCCATGCAGTTATAGAAGCAGCATCTACACAACAGGTCTCCATGCTGCTTTAATTGTTCAGATAACATGGTTTTCTTTTAAATAGCATTCCTCTTTTTTTTTTTTTTTTTTTTTTTTTTTTTTTGTCAGACTTTAAAAGGAAATATAACCTTTCAGATTAAATCTTATTATAAGTCATTGAGTGGCTAAGAACCCTTCAAAAACTTGTTATAAAAACTTGGTAAGTGCCATACTCTCGTAAAATTTCTGTAACAAATAATTTCTCGTATTGTGTTTCCCACATGCATGGCATGTTCTTAGTATTTTCAGTCATCTAAGGAACAATAGCATCACATGCCATGGTACTCAGTTAACAGTCCAAAGAGCTACTTCTGCAAAAACTGCACAGGAAGGTACTTGGAGAGGAGATTCACATAGTAGAAAATGAAAGAAAAGCTTTCTAGGGGAAAATTCAGGTCAGAAAATTTGAATTTTTCCCACTCAAGAGGGAACAAAACTGCTTGTACAAAAAGTGCGAATGAATTTTATCATCTGAAAAAATTGATTTCCCTCGTATTTCAGTGACAGAATTATAACTCAGTCACAGAGTCCTATAAGGAGTGATGGATGGATTATTTATATGTACATTGAGGAGTTTTGATTAAAAATACCTAAATTAACTAATTAGATGTGCAAACTTTTGCACTATTTTTCTGTTTCATCTAATCCTTGTGCTCTGAAAATTCCATTTTCTGTTTCTGTTTCTATCTATAAAACATCGGGGTGAATAGTGTTAGTTCCTAAGTTCAAAAATGCTCATATTTCTTTTCAGAGGAAAATTTCAGGTAATAAAAGATAAAACACTACTAGAAATGCAATTTTAAGTCTAGGAAAAGGTGGGTAGCTGCTGCTGACATGAATGCTAAGCAAGCAGGTACCCATCATTTTTAAGTGTTTAGGTGAGAGTACAGACCAATAGGTTTACATAACATGAAACAGCTAGTAAATTAAATTTTTTTTGCTTATCAGGCAACCGCAAAACCCTTTTCTTAGAGCTGCCTTTGCTCAATACTCGACCATTACACAGTCAAACAGAGATACTAAACTAATTTTCTGTACCCCTGCAGGTCTTCAGAAAGCCTTATTGTTTTTAAACCTTGCTGCCTCATATAACATAAAACAGGGTGGAACAAATGGAAATTGCATATTTTCTAAGCAATAGAATTCCGCATTGCAATTCTAAGCTATCACTTAGTTGACAAGACAGTCTTAGAGCTCAAATTCCTTCATTCCACTTAGACAATACACTGCATTACATTCTTCTAATCCATTTACCACCTTCTAGAGGCAAATTCTGTAACACTTTTCATTAAAGGATATCTGGAAAATTAAAAAGCGGATAGAAACAGCACTGGAGTGTATTGCTCTGACCTCAAATCTCTTAATTACTTAAGGAATCAGAGAATATCTCAGCTGGAAGGGACTCACAAGGATCATTGAAGTCCACCTCTTGGTCCAGCACAGGACAATTCCAAGAAATTACCATGTGCCTGAGAGCCCAAATGCTTGGTACAGTGGTACAGGCTGGTACAGTGACCACTTTCCTGGGGAGCCTGTTCCAGGGCCCAACCACCCTCCGGGTGAAGAACCTTTTCCTAACATACAACCTAAAAGTCCACTGACACAACTTCAGGCCGTTCCCTTGGGTCCTGTACACTGGTCACTAGAGAGAAGACATCAGTGCCTGCCCCTCTGCTTCCCCTCCTGAGGAAGCTGGAGACAGCTATGAGGTCATCCCTCAGGCTGCTCCTGGATGAACAGACCAAGTTACCTCAGCCATTCCCCATATGGCTACCCCTCAAGACCCTTCAGCATCTTTATCCACCCTTCATGCCCTCTTCTGGACTCTCTCTAAAAGGTCAGTGTTCTTCTAACACCAAAACTGCCCCCAGCACTTGAGGTGAGGCTGCACCAGTGCAGAGCACAGCAGGACAATCCCCTCCCTTGTCCAGCTGTGATGCTGTGCCTGATGCTCCCCTGTCTGCCAGGGGACTGCTGACACAAGTTAAGCTTGCCACAGACCAGGACCATCAGGTCCCATTCCACAGTGCTGCTTCCCAGCCTCTCATTCCCCAGTCTGTCCTTACATCCAGGATTGCCCATCCCAGGCACAGAATCAGGAGCTTTTCCTTGTTTAATTCCATGTGGTTGGTGATTGCACAGTCCTCTGATTTGCCAAGGTTTTTCTGCAGGGCCTCCCAGTCTTTGAGGGCGTCAACAGCTTCTCCAAATTTTACATCACCATTAAACATATCTAGTACACATTCTAGGTTTGTGTTCATTTCCCCAAAATGAAACCCTCCAGAACCCCACAGGAACTACTGACCGTCTCATGCCACCCCATTTTGTATCCAACCCATGAACTAGTTGCTCACTGTTTCATGCTCACTGCTCACAACGGCTAATTTTTTTACAGCCCACTGCTAAATTTAGCAAGACGGCTTTCGTCTCTACCACAGAAAAGGTTGCTTTTGTCTCATCTTTATACAAGTTGAGCCCATTGTGATACAATATTCTGGGAATAGAACAGTATTTCTACAAATTGAGGTTATTGCTGAAAATTTCCACTGATACCTGAAGTTTAATTCATGTTTAGGGTAAATATCACGTCTTTGCTAGTGTTAGCAAAAGGGTATCTTGCGCCACAAACTGAGTGATCAACATTTCTAAGAAAACTTGTATTTCTATCTCTTCCCCACTGAAGGAAAAAGTGTGTGCTCTTGGAAACAGGCCCATTTTTTGCACCTTCTGGTTCTCTAAATAATAAAGAGAAAGCCCATTTCCTTCATTTGCATAAGCAGAATATATCTTTTAGCAGCTGATTTTCCCTATTATAGTGTTCATCTCTGCAAAACTGATCACTGAATAAATAAATTGTGCCTCTTTCCCTTCATCTGCATGTAGCGTCCAAAACGTCCCATTTTTACATAACTGATCAGCGTTATTTGGATGAATGTGTTTGCACAGCTTTGGCAAACCAATGTGGGTTGTTTTTCCTTTTCATGCTGGAGGGAACCATTCATTTCAAAGAGTTAAACAGCCACAGGGACCCTTGAGAAGTTCTACATCCTCTAGCTGTGGTATGCACTCTGCTAAGCTTTGAAAGATACCCTATGCAGCAGCTCCTTTGAGGATATGACTATGTAAACCATTGAGACTCTTTTCCTACCTATACTAAAGGCCTAGTGTGTCCAGGAAAAAAAAACCCTAACGATTCCTGTAATTGGAAAATATTACTGCTAGAAAGAATCAACAACAGGAAACGACTGAAATGGATAGGTAATCCAAACACGTGCCTGAAATTCCATCATTCATAATATAATTGGTACAAATATTCTCAACAAAGCTCCACTGTTAGTCACACATACCATTGTTTACATTGTTGTGATGCTTAGATTAACACAGATATAACCATACCTTAAGCCTGGGACATTTGTGGTGTGACATAAGTCAACCCCCTGTCACATAATCAGTTTATCTTGCTGCCTTTTAAAACACAAGTGGGAGTCAGCAACAAAGATGCAGATCCCATATGTCCTGAAGTCCCAGAGCTGCATGGGTTCCTCCTGGAAACTAGGATCATTAAGTGAAAAATGCTGTGAAATAAGCCCTTTAAACACAATAGCCAAATTATTTTCTCAATCACTAACTGTAGCTCAGGAATCTTTACTCTGGCATCACTCCTTTTTCTCTGAAAACAGAAATTAATAACATGCCTCATGTCACCATGTCACCATTTGTGATGGCTCTGTGTAACTTAATATTGTCACCACTCCCATTCAGTGTATACTTGCAGCACTCAGACACAGCAAAATATTTAGTTAAGTGTGTGTAGGAAAGATCTAATTTGAACAAGCTATATTAAACCTCACATTTCCATAACTGATTTACATAGCATTTAATTTCTGAAAACAAGGACTTGTCAGGCCAGCTGATCTCTGCTTCTTCATTTAACGACACAACATTTCACAACCCCACTTCACTAACTACAACATATCAGAACATTTTACTCAGTTCTAAAGGCTCCATGGAAAGTTACTAGCTTTACCTTGACAGACAAAGGACATTTTTAAATCTTCCAGTTCAGACTCCTCTCCTAACAGTCATTTGGTTCACTTGTAAGTTCTGATACCCATTTTTCATGTGCATGTAAGTATTATATCACTGCAACAGAGTGGGGACACAGAAAAAGTGAGTCAGGAAAGGAAAACCAAATGAGAATGAAGGTAAACAGCATGGGAAAAACAGATTCCCAAAAGTTTTTTTCCTGGCAGAAAAATGCAGGCATAGGTTGTGTGAAGGGTAGTGGGAATCAAGGAATTGAGGGATCTATCTGCTTCAACTGAAGAAAAGATTTCTGGATCTAAGACATTTGCTATTATTGGAAGATGAACAGAAGGGACAGAATACAGAACCTCTGTAAAATGAATAGACCCAAAGGAGACTGAAACACAGCACTCCAAATAATTTAGAAGAAACAACATTCAGGGCAAACATTTCCTTTATATAACTTGGCAGGCCAGTGCTAAAAAATGAAATATGGCTCCCAAGCACTTGGCAACACCACATAACCAAAAAAGGCCTTGTGTAAATAATATGCAAAGCAACTGTGAGTTTTAATTCAATTTATCACAAAAATTATGAAAAGAAGGATCTTCTACTCTGCCAAATTTTAAACTGTTTTTCCCATCTGTTTTCCTGGGGGTTTTGTTATTATTGTCAATTTTTTTAAATTTTAGTGAAAATTGCATATTGAACACTAACAATTATTTTTATATTTCAAAATATTATTCCAGCAACATAGAATTAACAGAAAAATGTTCAGAATGTTCCCAAAAATATTTTAGCAATTTTGCAGAAATAGTACATAATTCTGTTCTTTTCTTTGAAGTTCATCATGCACTTAAAGAAACACTTAATGCACTTAAAGAAACAAGAGTTAAGGCAAAAGGCGACTACTAAGTTTTGATACAGAGTTAAAAGAACAGTTTTAAGAAAATAACCTGGGGTCCACCAAAGGACCCCAGGGTATTTGTTTGGGCTTTGCTTACTAAAAGAGAAGTTCATGAAAGATTTAAAAACAGAGAATTATTTGGGAAATTACTGGAGAAGAAAATGATGTTGAACAGCCTTCTACAATAATTGCTTAGCAAACTGCTACCTTCTTTTTCACCACATTTATTTCTACAAAATATTCATTTCAATTTTTAGTTTAGTCAAAGGACCAAAGGTTTATGATTTTTTATGATGATCAAATATGAAAGACGGATGAGTCAAAGATGCAATTTCTGCCTCTGTTCTGAATGGTGTTTTATCTAAAAATCTTCTTTTTGGCTGCAAGTATTATTCAACTATGAAAGCGAAAGCCCACAGATTTCAACAGAGCAAGAAACTGGCAGATTTTACGATCTGAGACATGCAGGCTTCTGAAGAAGCACAAGATTTCATTATAAGATGTAGGAATTTGTGATGTTCTACTAGGCTTAACTGCTTCATCATCCAATGACAAAACCTCTTATCTGTGTTCCCTTCACCATTCCTTTGGACCAGATGATTGCATTGAAGCTCTCAAGACTTATCAGTTCCAGGTAGCAAATCCTGACAAATGTTAACCCTAAAGAAAGATTGATATGAATTTCTGGCTTTTGCAACTCAAAGGAAAGAAACTAAAGGAACACAGGCTGAAAATAATTCAAAGTGTGTCAAGTCACCAAAATAAGGCCATTTTTAGCACCTATTGATTAAGAAACTATAGACTTATTCCTGCAGCTTTGCACCAGTTGTGGGGAAAGCCTTGGAAAAGAGCAAATGGAAGAACAGTCAGTAAACCACATCTTGAATCAAGGGTAGCCAACACGGTCTCAGGAAGCGAAGGGCATGCATGCCTCAATTAGTTGCTGGAATTGTTTGAGCCTGTGGCTGCCAATACAAACATGGGGAATGCTGGGGATACTGTGCACCTGGAGTTTCAGAAAACACTACCCAGAATTCCTAACTGAGATTACTGTGTAATGTGCAAAGCCAGAGTCTAATTTTAAAAGGGCAAAGGCGCGCTCACAGAAGTAAAATGCTGCCTCTTGAGCAGGAAACAAGACAAGCCCCTCTAAACTGCAGGGAGGTTTCTGATGTTAAGACTTGCCCTTATTAACAGGCTTACAAATGCCCTGTGAGATGAAATTAATACGTACCTACACTTGGAAATAATGAGTTATGGTGCATCTTGAGGCACAAACAGAATATCATGTTATTTAATATGAAGGCTTATTAATAATAAAATTTTCATTTTGCTCATTTTATAAAAGAAAAAATAAATTTCAGCATTTAAGACTATCGCCTCAAGGGGCACAGCTGTAATATTACACACAAAGCCACTACAAAACTTGCTAGAAATATAGGCTTGAACACAGCAACAAAGTTTTAAGCCCAAGAGCCTCTGGGAAAAATGGGGAAAAAATGTTAAGAGTAACTGTGAATAACTAAATTGTCAATTTAGCTTCAGAATTGAATAGAAAAAATCAAATTTGGGTTGATCGGAAATGAAAGTGCAAAGAAAAATTTAAGGAGAAAAAAATATTGAGGACTAGGAAAACAAACCGGCTCAATTCTTCCTAAATGTTGCATTTCCAAATAGTAGTAAAAAAGTGAAGGCACAAAGTTATGAAATAAGAATTGGCAAAAATTCATTTACTTACTGTGCAATTGAAAGCACCCACTTTGAATAAAGAAAACACATATCCCCTGACATTTTCCTTGTCACCAGAAGCCTGACTTGAACAAATGCACAAGAAGGGGTTTTTTTCTATACCATTGAACATATTTTTTCTTCCATTGAAATTATTCTCCCTGAAAAAAATGCATCACATATTTTAGTTGGAGAGGGGATAAAAAAGTATTTTCTAATCATCAGAGAAACATCCCAGTCCCTGATTTAATCATTGTTTTATACCAAGAAAATTTAGTTAATTTAACTGACACCTTTAGATTGGACCAGAAGTCTTTCTTTCAATCGGAAAAACGTGAGGATTCTGTGCAAACGTCTTCAACAGAGGTTGAATCCTATTCTGTGATTTAGTGAACATCAGTCTTGGAGCACTCAGCATTTTAAGTATCATAACCATTACTGGATAAAGACTGCTGTCCAATTAAATTCCAGGCAAATGGGGAATCACTTCACAGTGAATCACTTCACAGATTTCATCTGCCTTGTTATCACAAAGATCTGCTCTCATTTTCCCAGTAAAGAGAATATGAAACTCAAAGTATAAAGTATTAATGTTTTAACAGACTGGTCTGGAGGTATGGATTTTAAAGATGAATCATAGAAGTCATTGCTTGATTTTTGCAAATCACATGATTTTTCTTTATCAATGTGTAAAATGAAGAAAAAAGACTAGTCATAGTGATGTATCATGGTGATGACCAGAGACAATTGCATAATAAATGAAATAACTTCTATTCTGTAATACTTTTGGTGATGATAAATTGTCCTGTACTCATTTTTATGAGGCAAAAACTTCTCTTTGATTCATCAAAGAAACAAAATACTTCTGTTTCTAAAATGAAGTCCTTTCTTGAAAAAACCTCAACAACACTTGTAAGGTTTGATCCCGTAAAAATAAGTAGAGGTAACACAAGGGAGACACAGCTCTCCTTGGATTCGGAGGATTATGCTGCCATCCAGAAGGACTTCTTCACAAGGTGGGAACACTTCCACTTGAGTTGTAGCTACTAATAAGCAAAGAAAGAACCCACATTTCACCAAATCTGCAGCCTGATAATGAGATACTGCAAAATATCAGACAGAGGAAGGAGCTTTGTGGCAGGTGAATCAGTGTTTTGAGAGTTCCATACGGTAGGAACTCAGATTTTTACATTTACACAACGGGATTAAATGAAGACTGGTTATTAGGCAAAGGTTCTTCACTCAGAGGGAGGCTGGGCACTGGAACAGGCCCTGAGGGAAGTGGTCACAGAAGCAGTCTGACAGAGTTCAAGAAACATTTGGAGAATGCTCTCAGACATATGGTGCAATTCTTGGGGTTCTCCTGTAAAGACCCAGAAGCTGGACTCAGTGATCATTGTGGATCCTTTCCAAATCAGGACATTCTGTGATTCTTTCTGCCTGAATTAAGACACAAATCCTATCTTGCCATTAAATACATATGTATGTATAATGTGTGATATGGATATGATATGATTTGACCTCATTACTTATCCCTTATTTCAGAGGTAATTATTACCTCTGAAAGTGTCTTCATCACAAGTGCAGTTGTTTGGATGAGCTTCTTAAAGGCCAGATGCAGAGAGCCAACATCCAGCAACAGAACTGCTCTGAGAGGCCTAAAGTCCCAAAACTACTCTTTCAACTCAGCAAATCCACAAGTCTAGATATGCCCCATCTCTGTTTTCTATTTCATGCAGTAAATGAACCCAGTTCTTACGCTGCTTGAGTCAGGGAGCATACTATATCTGAAATAGTTTCCAAATACAGTCATCACCTCTTTGCAAAGAGAATTGTCCAGCTTCTGAGACAACTAAAACACCATGAATTGCCTTCTCTGCCTCCCTTGGCTTCTGTGTAAGAATAAGTAGGATTGACACAAAAGAACTCTGCTAGGCATTAATCCCCTGTTGACAGAACTGTCATACTCAGTCGAGTACATTTGATGAAGACAATGATTTAGGCTCTGTAAAATGCCAATGTTGATAGTTACAATTTTTAGCTGTCAGATTATATTCCTCTACCAGCAATCTGTTTTCTACTAAAAATGTTAACTGGTTTCTGAATTATAAAGAGAAAAAAGTGAAACAGGAAGATACCATGGACAAAGCTGTAATTACAGAAGGTCCTGGTGACAACAGCAAGCTCTGGAACCTTGCCCTTCTGGTTAATTACGATGTCATCATCCGCTTAATGCTCAGTGTTTACAGGGCTTTACTTCAGGGCCTATGATTTATTCTATATATTAACATCTAGAACTATAACCATGATATAACCTAGTCATTGGAAAAGGCCACAAACCCTGCTATGGTATGTCTCAATGCCAGTGCTGCAGCCTTCCTGCATCTGAGACAGAACCACAAAAAACACATGGGTTTTAAAACTGAGGAAAGTCAGAAAAGCACTGCTAACTGGAGGTGCTTTGAAGTAACTGATAGCTCTGCATTTGTTGTGCTGTGTGCTTTAAAAAGTGTCTGCAAAGGATGTTAATTAATTAACCCATATCCACTCCATAGCAGGCAAGTCATCCTACTGGAGATATGTCTCATTTAGAATATTAATATGTATGGACCAAGGCTTAGATGCTAAGTTTCAGTTCCTTTCTTCCCATGCACAAAACCAGAAACAGATGTGGAATATCTGTTTATGATTTCTACTGCAGTGTATAGATCAAGAGGAGCTCCACTGAGTAAAGCCAGATTACATATAAATTATTTGCCTTGTAAATATTGCAGAGGATGTGGAATTAGAGCCCTGGAAGTTGTTTCAGACCACAAGATCTCCCTCTCTCTCTCTCTGATGTCTCAATAACAAACGTCTCATATCTCTATTTCCAAAACGGAAGATATTATTCCCAGTCAGACCTAACCCTGCCCAGAAGCAAACAAAATTTTTTAAACCTTAAAAAACATTGCTTTTTTCTTCAAAGTCTCCCACGACAGAGTTATCTACCCCATTGCTAGAGAAAATCATATTTAAAAACAGAAGTATAGTACTGGAAAGTCAGGTTCTTGCATTTGACAGAGTATTTGCTACTGCGCTTGAGATTCTTTTCACTTCACATCCAAGATCTTGAAGGTACCATAGTGTGACTTGCTTTACACTCTAAACTTGCATACCTCTAAATAAACTAATCTTTTAGCACTAATACACAGGAAAAGCTCTCAACACCAATATGTATATTTTTCATATACAGGATATGGGGAACATTTTGAAAAGTCAAGGTATGCTCTTAAACAAATGTATCGATGCAGAACCGTATCTCCGCTTGGATCCTCCTGCGCCTAGACAGGACATTCTTTTTTCCCTCCTACCTTTTGAAATTTACACTTGAAACATTTTAAAACTATTATGTCAGGAGTGAACACTCGAAAAAGTGGTTTCTCCTGTGGTGTTTGCCACTTGATACTTGGTCGGGCAGGCAGAGGAAAGACGCTCGGAGCTGCCTTGCAAAACCATCTCCGCGTTACCTGCGCCGAGAGCCACCCCCGGGAGGGTTCCACAAGCGGAACGTCTGAACAGGCTGATCCCGCCGCGCAAGCCGTACCCGCTGGCCGCACGGCCCCCCGGCCGGCGCTGCTCTCGGGGCGGAGGCTGCGGGGCAGCGGGGATTCAAAGGCTGTACGGGCTGTGGGTTCCGGGGATGGGGGAGTTCCGCGGGGGCCGCGGGGATTCCAGGGGCTGCATGAGCTGTGGGGGATGCGAGGACGCGGGCGCTGCGGGAGCGCCGCGGGTGCGGCGCGGCCCCTCAGGCCCCGCTGCGGGCGGTGCGCGGGCGCCCTCTGGTGTTCCTCCGCGGCAGCGCCCCCGCCCGTGCCCGCGGAGGCGGGTCCGGAGCTGCGGCTCCGCGGAGGGCCCGGGGCAACGAGACCCGGGAGGCGGATGGGAGGGCACGGCACGGGCCGGCCGGGAGCGGGGCCGCCGGGGGTCGGCGAACAAAGACTACGAGGACCTACCAGATAAAATACATATTTTTCTCTTCAAATTAAAGGGTACGGCTGTTATAAATAAGGGGTGAGAATACCACTGCAGTGTTAAAAAATGTGTAGGCGCAGCTATGCGCACGGACAGCCTTCTGCCCGCTCAGCGGCTCCCTCAGCTGCGGCGGGCGCGGGCAGTGAGCACGGCCCTCTGTTCTCTTACCTTGCAGGTGAGTGCATCAGCCTGAAACATGACATTCAAGCAGTAAAAATATTCGAGCAATCAGGTCTTCTAGGTCTTCTGCTTCTTCCGCACCAGAAAGCAGCCTGAGGGAATACAAGATAACCACACTTGGCCTTAAGCGGGCCAAGCCAAACCCGGGCTGGCAGGGCAGCTCCTGCACGTCCCTGACTGCCAGAGAGACGCTGGCTTTGTCTCTGCCCTGGGTCCGGCAGGTCATCCGGGGCAACTGCCAGCACTCGACTTCGGGCGGCCCGTTGTTCTGATGTTTTCGTGTTTTCTTAATCTTGATAAAGGGACCAGAGAAGCAGAATGCTTACGGTAAATAAATTTTTGTTTACAACTCTGTCCACTTCAGTGAGGTGGAGATAGTAGGTGGACAGTATCCTGTGTTAAATGAGCATAGAGTGAAAATAAACAGCCTACAACCTTCAATCCAGTTTTAAGAACAATAATATTTATGAGACTATGACATTTATGAACCTAAAGAATATTTATGACATTAACCAAAATCAATTAACAGGTCACTTTAGGGAGGCTTTATCTGGGTAGTGAAAATCCTGTAACTTTTGAAAAAGAGAACCAAATTCTTTCATTGCATCAATTGTCTTAAATAAACACTACACTAAAATGAGGCTTCATTTTAAACACCATCATTTTAATGGTTTTCAACAGAAGGAAATGGAAAACATTGGTGAAATTAACCTGACAGATGAGGTAGCAGAGCTGCAATTTTAAAAGTAATATCCTTCCACAAGATCCAAGAAAAATGAAACAGTCCTGTGTTTTTCGGTAGGCTCCTTATTTTATTTTCTGTTGCTTAGACTGGCAAGCCCAAATATTTTAGCATGAATTTTATTTCTGAGGAAAACAACATGATTATTTCATGAAGATGCATCTCATACCTCTAACAGCATAATATTAACTTAAGAAAAAGTTTATCCAGCTGTTCTTATTAAAAACTCAGTAGATCAACAAGAAAAGTTGTAGCTATGGTTTTTTTCCACAGTGTTTTTCTGAAATGAGCATTCACAGAAATTAGAATTTCTGCAAAGTATTTTTCCTTTACTAAATCAAAAATTAATGATGAAGGTTCCAGTAAAAAAATGTAGACACTAGTCAGAAGTATATTCTACTTCTATAGAAGTAGAACTATATCTGCATCACTATTTTACCATTTCCCCTACTGATGATTATTTTGATGTGAAAAGTTATTGGACCCCATTAACAGAATACTGATGACAAAAAGGAAAGGGAATTATTTTTATTTCTGATTCATTAGGGTTTTTGAAAATATTTTCCTTCTGAGTTTACTGTGTGAATTCACACACTTGTTCTTTACACTCCATGTATCTTTACTTATGTTTCAGTCTACCAGAAGGACTGAAATGCAAATTTAGTCCAAACCTCTGAATGACCCTTTTTAAAATACCAATCTTCTGAACAGTGCCACAGACTTGCCTGGAGGTTGCCATCAAGGACAGCAGATCTGTTGGGAAGCCTGAAATGCAGGACACTTGACAGAGAAAATACTATTTAAAATTCTTCTGATTTGGACATGTAATGATTATTAGAGCAGTTTCAGGGATAGTTATTAAAAAAGAAGGAGTGAGGACTAAGAGGACCCTACTTTTTCCCTGACAGCATTACCTGGAGTTACCTAAACACCAGAGTGTGGTTCCATCAATAACTTAATTGTTACAGACAGGGAGATAAAAAAAAAAAAAAAAAAAAGTTTTTCTTTCCTGTGTAGTCAAAGCATAGAAAGGAATCTGATTATTTCTTCATAGTGGATGCAGTCCTTGATCCCTACTAAAACAGGCAATGCAAATGTTTGCTTCAACAGAAAATGGGTTATGGGGTTTTATAGTAGCTGCCCAATTCTCACCTAACAGAAATAAAAATTTTATAATTCCATGTAAGCAGCTTTTCACTCATATGTCATATTCTAGTTAAGGCTGCCCAGTACAGAATTTGATCTGTGAGAGGAGTCCAATGTAACTGGCAATATTGTCCCAAGAATAATCTATAAGGATTTATGTTGAAAAATAAACAGGGTAGATGTCATCTACTGGGAAACACAACTGAGAAAAAGTAAGAACAGGAAATACCTGAACTGCAGGTCCCACGTGACAAAAGAGCAACATTAAAAAATGTTTTTCTTGGCCTTCACTAAACAGATGCTTTCTCCAAAAGATGTGCTTTAATTAAAAGAAAAATAGCAGTATTGCCTTGATTTAAAAGAAAATAAATCATAACTGATACACTATAGACTATTTGTTTTCAGGTTTGAATCATCTACTTCACTCATGTAGACAATATGATCCTCTTAATCAGTATTTTAAAGCTCCTTAGCATTGAGAATATGGCATCAAAGAGCAGCTTCAGTAACCTTAGAGGATTTTTGGTCCATGTTTCTGATTTAGGCTGAAGTTTAGTGAAGATTGAAATTTTGTGGGCTCTGCTCAAAGAGAACATAACATTATGCGTCCCACACACAGGGATTCATGCAAAAATAGACATGGTTACTTCAAACTGCAAGAAATATAAATACTTCAATTCCAAACATTAGAGAACAAAATTAAGTACTTGTGCTCACACTTTCAACAGGAAAAGAAGCAATAATCAGTTTACAGGAGGGTCTCTTTGCACCTGCAGTTTAGTTGCTGCAGTCCATCATCTCCATTACCTTTGAAAGGACACTATTTAAAAAATGTTGAGCCACACTTAGGAAGAACTCTTAGTGCTTCCTGTGCTGTCTCCTTGCCTCAGTCTCAACCAGGGCTGGAATCTAATAACTCGGAACTAGTGATTTCCTGGCAGAATATTATATTTCAGCTTACAATCATTCTTTCTGGGAATTGAGGTAGTGCTGTGGAGAGCACTGAATCCCTAACTGTGCAGGCTGGATTAGATTCACTCTAATCAAATGTTTAAAAACAATATTTACCTTACATTAGTGGAATTTTAGCCATTTCCTTTATTACTTTGATAATACTTCAGAGATAGTTCTGAAACCAGATGAGAAGGAAGAAAAAAAGTCCCATGGAAAATGAGAGATGGCTGTACAAATGTGACTTTTTCCAGCATTCTGATATATGTGTGTTTATGTTTATATATGTATATAATATGTAATCTATTATGAAGAAGTAGTTTACTGCAAATATTTACATAAAGCATGTTGGCACCAGGGATTGCATACTATTTGACATATTCTGTTCTCATTATTGAAAAAGTATTAGTGCTTTCAAATGTACTGTTGCTAAGAAGGCAACCACAGCATTAATCTTCCAGGGTTTAGCACTCCAAATCTCCTTCACAAGAGACAACACAAAATGCATTCGTATTTTTGTATTCTTATAATAGATCAATGTATATCAAGCAAGCACAAACTTATTTTCAGCAGTTCTGAAACTGTTTTACTGGATGCACCTGGGAGATTTATGAATATCACTATAAGCATCAAAGGTTGTTGTCACCATGTCTGGTTAACACCGGCAATTATTAAAAAAGAAGGAGAAAAATATTTGTGCCAGAAATTGGACCCTTTAAAAACTCAGAGTTCTATGTTTAGAACAGAACAAGGAATTACAACACACAATATTTTGAGGCTTTATTTCCAGTCATTTTATTCCATTCAGGATTTCAAATAGAAATCCTAAGCTGCCACAGGTTTTGTTTTTGCATGAACAGTTCTTCCACAAACAGGGCAGAAATTACTTTCAGACAGGAATCATTATTTAAATAACACATTATTCCACCCAGTTACAAATACACTGGCAGAACAAGAAAATTAAATGGCATGGGGGGGGGGGGGGGGGGGGGGGGTGTGAAACTTGCCATATTTCATCAGTTCAAAGAATTATGAAATAAAGTTCTAGAGGATCTGCAAACCCAAAACACCACAAAGGTCACATATCCATAGCTATTTATTCTGCTATGCTTAATGACAAGTTTTGCAAGCAAACCATTTGGTAAGAGTTTCATCCTGAAGAAATGGAAATAACAATAGCAAAACTCAGCAGTTATATAAAACCATATATGTTTAAAGAGATATAAAATTTAAGTGATGAGGTTTTTCCTCAAAGAAAAAACCCTTCAAATTGCTACTGAATGAAAAGACAGGCTGCTCAAAGTACTTGGGGTGATTCAAGTTCCTACCTTTCTCAGGGGTAAAAAAGAGTTCACAGTCATTCCTCAAAATCCAGAGAATCATATAATCAGTCTTAGGTCTCTATCCAACCTGGGATTCATATTTTCTTGGCTCCTTGTTTTCAGGACACTCCTCTTCTGCAAGAGAGAAAATTAGATCCACCTTCATCCCTGTAATGCTTACTGGCCTGAATTCCCACATTGTCCCTTTGGTCTCACACTTAAAGCCTTTTTGAGGCAGTTCCCAGTCTATCCATGTACTTCTGTAGGCAGTATTCATACATACAAAAACATAGCACCTGTGTTTGGCAATCACCTTGAGTAAAGGTGAGGACATAATTAAGTACTCCATGGACCCTGATATGTAGAAGATCTACAATACCCCCTTACCAGGATGGAAGAGTAATTCTGAAATTATAATAGTCATGGTCTCTGGGATTTTAGAAAATGTGGACTTTGCCTAAATTTTCTATTTGGCCACAACTTTCACAAGACATTAAGTAGCAATGGGTCCATTAAATGCATGTTTATGTCTTCTGTATAAAGAAGTGAAGACCTTCAGGAGACCTCTGAAATGAAAGCAGGAAGACTTAACACATCGCAATTTTTTCCAGGTAGTCAGGAAGTTTTATTCTCATACAGACTTCAGTATTACCAATACTAGAGAGCTCTAGAAGATACAGGAATTAAGGAATACCATCAGGGAACTAAAGCCATACTTCTCAGCTCTTGATGATTTGTAATAAATCTTAACACTATTAAAGCTCAGGGGAAATTATATTTAATTTCCTTTTGTTCACTATTTTTGTTTTTAAGATACCATGGAAAGTTATGGGAGACTCATCCTGACTTTTGGAGACCCAGTCTATCATAAATCCTTAAACTTACATGTTGGTCTTTTTAACAGTCTGTTGCTTTCATTTTTCTTGTGCTTCAGAATTTCCTGATACCATCAGAGACCACACCTGGATGTTGAAATAAAGCAAGAAAGAGTTTTTTCCCCATGAGATGTCCAGACAAACATGACTAAAGATATGAGCAGCTACCCATATCATAGGTATGAGGTTCCATTTCTATATTACCCAGCACAGGGAAGTTCATCCAATCTGTTTAATTAATTTTAGTACTTACATTTCATGCTAATTATTTTTCCCCACCACAATATATTGTGACCTAAGGATTTTTTTAAGAGGGAAATATCATTAGAATACTCTTAGTAATATTCTAGGGGAAAAACAGGGGAAAAAAATTGAGAAACCAACTCTATATTTTTTCACTGTATTGTTTCATCAATATTCCCTTTTCTTTTACCTTTTGGACATTGGGCGCTGTCTTTATCTTAACAATCAACTAAGAGTAATTGTAGCCACATTGTATCTCCCATGGTAATTGACCATAAGAAAGTGGAACAAAAGGGTGAAGGAACGGGTCACCCAGCCTTCTTTGTACAGAAGATCTGCCCAAATATTAAAACTAGCCCTTCTCTATATTGAAGGTGGCAGAGCACATGAACAGGCTGCCGAGGGGGAGAGTGATTATGCAGTATGTGAAATGCAAGTGTACATTTTTTTTCTGTCTCACAGGTTTTTTTCCCGTAGTTCCAGTGCAAGTATGTCTTTCAAATCATCTGGAAGGCTGAGAAACAGCTGACAAAGTGAGTTTTCTTTCATGCATAAAATATTTAAGAGAAAATTGTTTAGTTTCCATTTACTTTCTTCATGAAAAGCAAAGACAGATAACCATACTTCAGAAAAATTCCAGCTGTGTTAGTTTGAAGGTCCTCTTTCGAAAACTATGTGTAGTATGTATCTTGTATGTTTCTATACACAATTATTACTTTCCTTGGTTTTGTTAGCATGTCCTAACTATCAACCGCAACTCCTGTTTTGCTTGGCAAGCCTCCCAACAGTCAACAGATGTTTTCTCCCTCCTATTTCTTCCCTGAGCAAATGACTTCCAAATGATATCATCTCTCCTTGAACATAGGGTGACTCCTTTTGTCCCAGGATTCTCTGCTGAGCCCCGGTGTTTAGAAACTTGGTAAACAAAAAGGGCCCCTTCCTTTTCTGAGACAGTGAAAACTTTGTGTCTACAAAAGTGTACCATGGACCACCAAGGCCAACAGACAATATAGCCAACCAGGCTTACCCCTAAAGTGTTGGAAGACAAGTGTCTTATGAAAATCTGCAATTCTTAATGGGTTTGCATGGCATGCTTCTCTGCCCAATAAAATAGATTCCACTTACCTGCTGCTGGAAAGCTTTCTATGATAAGTGATTTGATGTTTGCCACACACTGTCTTACCACTGCAAATAAGAATAATTAAGATTTAAAGAATATGCATAGATCATCTAATGCTACTTCCTTTCTTAATTTCTTTAGTGAAGGCAACATATGATATGGAAAGAAAATCGAGAATTCTCAAGCTTGGGCTGAATTGAAGTATCACAGTTAAGTCATCTAACTTTTTCATGCTAAAGGTCTAAAAATAAAACAGGTATTTTTCAGAGGTAACCTTCTAGACCAGAAAAAAAAAAAAAAATCAAGACAGAGTATTTTTCAATTAGCACTTATTACTGTTAAGAATCCTGGACATGTTTAAGATTCAACTGAGCTTTCTTTATTCACCTCGAAATCTTAGTTAAAAGTACAATTTTGCAATCCCTGTTTGAAATATGTGTTTGATAAAGTGAAGTAGATATACATTCAGGAAAGGACATAATTATTAGCATTTGAAGAGTACATATTTCAATGTACATTTGAACAATAAATGTCTCAGTTGGATAGGGCATGGTGCTATTAATGCCGAGGTCGTGGGTCTGATCCCTGTATGAACCATTCACTAAACAGCCCTTCCAACTCAAGATATTCTGTGATTTCTGTGATTTCTGTGACTTTTCTATCTCCAAGCAATTTGCAGTTCTGATAATGTGATCCACAAAATGAGCACACAGGAGAAAGGAATTCATGAAGAAAGAAGGATTCTGTATCTCTTAGACCTTACTCTCATAGCTTCTCAGCACAGAGAGTTATGGCTGTTCAAACCAGAATACTCCATTCTCTTACGTAAAGTTACTCTTCCAAGCTGTCTGGTGTTAGCAGGACTTCT
Source organism: Hirundo rustica (assembly GCF_015227805.2). Classification (NCBI taxonomy): domain Eukaryota; kingdom Metazoa; phylum Chordata; class Aves; order Passeriformes; family Hirundinidae; genus Hirundo; species Hirundo rustica. Next base: position 33,182,702 of record NC_053455.1, read on the forward strand.
TATAACCCTTCTCAGAACTGCCCTCTCCCTGTACAACATGCATCTCCTGGCCTGGAGGTCCAAGTGTTCAACATAAATCTTAGACAAAATGAGGAGAAACCCTTCTTCAAGGATTTTCCATTGCCTGAGATTGTCTGCAGTGGTGCAATGCTACCATTTCAGCTGGTAGAGTCTTTCTGTCTCTGAAGAGTTGCTGTTTGCTGAATAAAAAAAACCCAATCTGTAGCAGGTACACTCTGTGACATTATAATTGACCTTATTTTAAAACCCCTTTACTGACATTGGCAAATCCTAGCCACAGTCGTGTGAGTGATTGACATACTATGAAACCTGAGAAAGGTGGAGAAAAATAAAAAAAATTACTTACCCAGACCACTGAGACAGACAGCATTCAGATTTAAAGTAAGAAGCAGAAATTCCTGGATGTAAACTGCATAATCAACTACAGATTCTCTTCAAATAATACATACAGAACCCAAAGGCAGAAGATCAATAGAGACTTACTGCAGGCTCAGGAACAGCAGAAAGTTTTCTAAGACCGCAAGCTCTGGGTTGTTATCAGTTACCTTGGCCTGGTTGCTTCCTTTACCCACACCTAAGGTGTGGGAAACCAGTCTGGCAGCTTCCAAACCAGTGTTGGTTTGGCAAAATCTCATTCTGTGGTGTGGAGTGGTCCTCACAAACAGCAGCTGTCTGACCAAACTTCCCATGGCAGTGGGAGCAGCAATCCCTACTCTCCATGGTCTTTCCCTATGATAGACTTCCTGGACATCTGTCCCCATGCTTCCTATGGCAGAACTCTCCCCTGAGACAGGAAAATTGCTGTTCTTCTACATTGCTGAAAAGCACTGTGTCAGTTCTGCTTGGGAATCACAATTTTTAATGACCAATAAGTGGTCACTTCCAAAATCATTACTATTACAAAAGCCTGAATTTTTAATCTGAAGGGCACCAGTGTAAGAAAAACCACAAGGTGCCAAGGCTTAGTAGCTAAAAAGCTGATTCACTGCCTCCACCTTTTACTATGGTTGAAATCTTAGACTCCAGCTTTACTGCTCTTCAGGGACCTCTGACACATCTCTGAGATCTGTGTCAAAATTAAAAAAAATTGTGAGCATGGACCACCTACACAGAGTTAAACCATTTGAAATTAACTACTTCTCTGATTACGCAGTGTTAAAATCCTTACTGAGTACAATTTTGCTTCTTCTGGATTACAGTCTCTCAATTTTAATTAGAATATAAAGCTAAAGCCCAGAATCAGTAGAGCCATTTTTCACTATAAGCAATGGTTCTTCCATTTGACATACACTAGAAATCATCTCTCGGCAAGATTCTCCCTCATCATTAGGTTTTGTTCTCATAACAGAACTGTTGGATTTGAAACAAAAATGTGGTTCTCTAACCACAAAAATCCAACAAGGAGCACAAAAGTAAAAGAATCCTTAAAAGGCTCCTGTTTTTGGTTTTGATTTTAAATATAGTATTAGTAAAGCACTTTTAAAATTAGATATGTCAGAAATCTACAAACAGAGCACCTAATATAAATGGAATGCAGCTTAAAATCACAAGTCTTCATATGCAGCTTCTTTAAAAGTATAATTTTGAACGTCAAAAATACAAGGATGAGGAGAAAAGTTATATATCCTTATTCCTTCCCATCTTCTCTTTGTAGAATGTGCTGGCATAATCCTTCAAAGCTTTGGTGTATTCTAAAGAATTATCACCTTCATATCTATTAAATGAACAGCAAATTTTACTAAAGTTTTGAGCTAATGTCTAATAAAATAATGATCTCAGTAAAATGAAATTACCATCCTTCTAAAGATACATTATATATTTTATTGTGACTGATACAAAATTAAAGTATAAATCCCCTGTCATATTAGTTTTCACATATGAGTTTAGGGCTCCTGTGGTGCTTCCTCAACTGTTTGTTATGAACATGAAGTCTTACCACCTTCACCGTCACTAAATCACATCAAATTGCCATTGTGCTTGATAATCTATTGGCATATGTTTCATTATGTTATATTCTAGAAGAAAACAGATTACTGAGAAAGACACTGTTTTCTACAAATGCATGTTGGATTAATGTTTTTTGGCAAATCAAGTAAAATCACAGGAGTTTTGATAGCTTCTTTTCCTTCCATGACATTCAAAGATTGCTTTCTAATCATCTGGGGACATTTCTATAAAGTGCATAGTCACACAAAACCATATTTCTGAGCTCATTGACTTTAACAGAGCTACACAAGATTTTAAAAAAATGACCTCTTTTTGCTAATAAAATGCTAGCAGATAAAAGAAGGAGTCATATGAAGTAAAAAACTCACTGATTCAATCTACCTATTCAATCTACCTATTCAATCTATCTATTCAATTCAATGTACCCCACAGCCTGCTTTTGTCCTGCGCCGTGTTTTCCTGATCTACTTGGCCAGCAAGCATGAAATAGTGAAAGACTTGTGGGACAGTCATGACTACATTTCAACACACCCATTCTACAGAAAATGCATCTCGTCCGTAGAAGAAAACCATGAAGATAGCTAGGCTTAGAATTTGCTATGTGTAACAATCAAAAAACAGTCCTGAAAGAAGTGTTGATAATTGTGACAAAACAAACAAACAAACAAAAAAACCCCATGGGTGTTGTGCTAGATACATGCTCCATTTAGTTTTTTCTCAGACAGAGGTTTTCTTAGCTAGACTTCATTGCCCATGTAACTGCTTTATTTCTTCCAATTTCTGCCTCTCATAGGCTATCTAAAATGTAGAGCAATGGCACTCTGCTGTGCATCTCAGCATATCACTTTCCCATCTGTCCAAATCCGGTGCCTGTCTAGACTCAAATGAAGTTTTTCTCTGTTTCACATCTAGACTTAATTCTGAAGGAAATCCAAGGCTGTGAATAATGGGATGTGCAACTGCATCTGACTGCAACATAGAATCAAAATGCTGCTTGAGTATGTGTCCATCGCCAGCTTCACGTGTGGCAGGAGCTCCGAGACCTCTTTCATAGTACCTCTGTAGCTGTTGTCTCTCACAGATGCCTCTTGCAGGGGTCAAACAGATCCTGTCAGATCCTGCTCTGGAGACTATTTGTCACAATCCCCTAAAATCTTGTCAGCAATACAAATTCAATTACTACTCATGGTGCCATTAATTGCCCTATTTCTTATAAAAAACAAGCATTGAGCTTTCTCTCTAATAGGTAGTCTTGGCTGTTAAATCAAGTTCACCATGACTGAACCAGTTCTGAATAATCTTTCACCATGTTCTCACTGCAGATAAATTGTATTTCATTGGGCATTTATGGGGCCCAAATTAGACTTCCCCTTTCCTGACATGACTAGACTTTTTGCAGTTTAATATCTATCAGAAATTAATAAGTCTTTTTTTCTGGATCTAGATTAGTTCTACTTCTGAATTACTTATAGGTTATAGGTTAATATAGATACTTAAACTATTTATTCATTCTCTGAAAAAAACCCATTTTTGCTCATTCACAAATGTAGCAGCTGCCTCATTGTGTGCTCCATTGTCCTTAAATTGTGAGATATATAGTAAAAAATACTTCTATAGTTAAGAAAATAGTACAACCAAACAACAGCATTCCTGAACTGTCCTACATTTTTTAAATCAGAAATCTATTATGAGTTTTTTTCAATGAGATTTGGAACTCACTTTCTTGGCCAGTCTGTTTTTTGAATCTTGCATTGTTCACCTACAGGCTTTGAAACCTCACAAAATGCATTGGTTTATATCCGATGCCATGTATGACATTTTTCATAATAACTTCTCATTTCATGTCACCATCATCACTTCTGCCATAGGAAAAACTGGAGGAACAAAGCAAGGTTAGAAGACATTTTAGCAAACAGTCTGATGTACACTTTAACTAGATACACTGCCCTAGAAAAGGGAACAAAACTGGAGAGTTACACCTATACAGCTCAGCAACACCAAAACCGCCAAAAGACATCAATGACAGAGGCAGACTTACGCACAGCTTTCTCTGTCTACTCCCATACTCAGTCCTTTTCCAAGAGCACTTCCAGGACAGAACTTCAATGTCTACAAAACCTGCAGATTTGGAAATGCTCAATGACAGTCTCTACAACAGAATCCTCTAGGTGAAGTTCAAGGCCAAACAACTCAGCACGAGTCTTAGTCCAAAATTAAATCTTTGACCCCTTCCACACAAGTATGCACATATACAGCTGCCAAGATTATTATCTACTCTCTTTACCTTTCTGTATTTCAGTTATAGGATACACTTAGTTTCTTGGTATATTCTTCAGTATCTTGCTGAATATCTACAAGCTTAATTTTATTTTTAGGGACAGCCAATTGAAGGCATACAAATATGCTTTCTTCAATATTGATGTAGGTCCCTAAACTCAGGGAACAAAAAGTGTAAGAAATTTTCCAGCTGGACCAAAATGCCCTGTTACTTGTTTAGAACCTCACAACACAAACACTTCAGGTCTAACAGTTGCCAGAATGGGTGTGTTTGTGTGTGGTGCACGCATATGTGTGTGAAGGTCTCTCTTTTTCTTGCTCTGTCTTTTCTGTATTTTTGTAGAGTCTGCTCTCTGGCTTTACTTTTTTACAGTAGTTTTTGCCAATCCAAAATATGTAGACACTAAGTTAAATCACTCATTTTGTTTATGTGGCAACAAGTTCAGACTTCTTGCCGAAAAATGTTCTTGGCTTTGGACAAAGCAGGCTTTGAGATGCTTCCATCTGTTTTGAATACACCACAAATCGTAGTATGGAAACCATTGCTCTCAACTGGTAGCCAATTTGCTGGATAAACCTATATTAAAAAAGATAAGTATGATTCAACTGCAGACTATTTTCATATTTTTATATCATTTAATTTCAAAGGAATACAATCCTTATATGGAAGAACTTTAAATACTTAGGAATTTTCTTGCTGGGAAGAGGGTCAATCAGTTCTTTTAAATTCATGAATTGGTATTACCAGCGAGGGGAAAAGTTTAGGCTCTTGATGTTCCTATATAGTATTTTTCGTAATAGGGCCTGAGCATTGTTGCAAAGATAAGCCTTCAATCTCTCAGCAGTTTCACTTCTTTGCATATTTACTACTGCTTGGAGAATTCAAGAGAATTTGTGAGTCAACAGTATATGCAGTCTTGGAAAAAGGATGATATTCTCTGCTTTGCCTTTTGTCTGTTGTGCAAATCTTGGCACATCTTTTTTTCTTTTCTCACTGCCATTTTGACTTCCACTGCTAGTTTTGGAAAGGGACAGGGTTTTCTTTAACAAGATGTATAGAAAGCACCAGCAATAAGGGCTCCCAAACAAAACTGTTTTCAAACACAGCTCCTTTGGACTCCAGAAGATTATAATCATAGAATCATAGGATATCTCAAGTTAAAAAGGACCCATAAAGATCATCAAGTCCAATTCTCTGTTCCTCACAGGGAATTCCATCTTTCAAGACAGTCAGCAAAATTGGTGACTTGTGTGTACTTGTGTATGATTTTATATGAAAACTTAACTACAGGATTCACTCAAAAGATCAGAGGAGATGCAGGAGTAAAACCTTGAGCAATCTTTTCAAATATATCTTTCAACCTGCAGCACTGGTGCCCACATTCTGCTTCTAAAATCAAACATAGAGTGGGAGTGTGTTCTAATTTATCTACATTATGCCAAACTGAGTCTTTCTGATAGGTATTTCTGGCTTGTGTTCCCTTCCAGGCATGGTCTGTTTTCAGAGGCACAGCAAACGCAAAATACACGAAATCCAGGAGTCAAGAGCCAGAAGCAAGGGATTCCATGACTGTTGTGGTAAATTGCCTGTGATCAAATGTCATGGCTCATGGCTGTGTTCCAAATGTACTGCAGAAGAACCTGGCTTAGGAGAGCTAATGATGGAGAAGGCACTTCATACTGCAGGATCTAGTAGTAACTCCTAATTTTACTCCAAGGCAGATGCGATATAAATGATTCAGCTGAGCTTGAAAATGTCCTGAAGTTTGAGCCTTTCAGTAGAGCCACAGTCCAACCACATTGTTGAAAAAAACAAGCTGCAAGCAAAGGCTGACTTTGTAACAGAGCTGTTAATATGTACAAAACACTGGTTTCCATACACAATATTTAAAATATACCAAGAGAAAATCACTGGAACAAGGATCTTTACTATAGGCTTGCAGTCATTATCAGTCAGCTCTGTCAGACGTTACGTTATCATCCATTCTTTTACACTTAGCGAAAATTTAGAATTATATGAGGACTGTGTATATTCAGTAAAGAGGAAAAAAAAATCTGTTCCTTCATTTGAAGCAATTTCTGCATGTTTTAACTTAAAGACTCCCTCTTATTCTGTCTATGTAGTTTTTTATGTTTGCAAATGTTGTGGAGTATGACCTCAGACGATGGGGAAGTAATATCTAAAAGTATGCAAAATCAAATCAAATCTTTGAAGTGCTAATGCTAACAATTGAACTGTGAAGCTAGCTTTCTCCTCTTTCCTATGTTTCTACTTCATCATGTCTCCTAGTGTTGCCTGAAAAAAACTCCGAGAAGCAAGAGGCAGCTGTGCTCTGCACCTTGGCTGGAGCTGCTCCTCCCCTCAGCAGAGTGCACGACAGGAGGATGCGGCTGCATGTGTGGAACGAGTGGAAATCTCGGTGCTGTGAGGAGAATGAGGTAGGTACTGGTTGCATACTTTTAAGATATAAAGGAGGAAATATCTCATTTCCGTTTGCCAAGACACCCTTGAAAGAACAGACCCAAGGAATGTTAGGATAAGAATTCAATCCCATTAACAAACGCTCATCATATCTTTTACCCTTTGGGCAAAATTCAGCACTTGTTGATCCTTTCTGCTATCAATATTATTACAAATTTCACTGATGAGATCTTTCATTGTTAAATTTCCAGTGCTATTACAGTTTTCTCCTTGGGTGGGGACTTGTCTCTCTTTCACTTTCCAATAAATTATAGTTTTTAAATAATATTTTTTGTAATTTCTTCCAAGGAAAATAGCTCATACCTTAATAGCACCCAAATCATGAAGAAAAGAACTAATAATTAAACCATTAAACCCTCTCACTTCTCTAAATTTGAATAGTATGGGTTAGAGAGACCAGAAAGTATTCCTGTACAATGAACTGATTCATTGATTCACTTATTTTGGACCACAAACATCACATATATAAACATTATACAGTTTTAAGCATAGCTCAAACCCTTTTGCCTCTGTTATGATTGGTCCAAAATGACCTTACATCCATAACTTCTCAACACAGTAAATCTCTCCATGCCATAAAAAGAGACTTTCAAATGACTTTTCAATATGATGCAATTTACACTTCATCATCTCTGACTGTTCCTCAACAGACATCACTACTTAAATCTCCAGTTAGATATATCAAAAAAAGCATCTTTCTGCTATATTCCTAAATTTTTAGTAACTTGATGAAAACCTTGGAATCTCTACTGAGTCATTGTTCCGGTTTGACGGAGTCAGCTGGATCTAGTAGTCTGATTTGGGAGCAGATTGAGGCTCTGGTGTTTACAATTATGTCCTTATAAGGCATCTTGGTTCACTTCCAATTATTGCTTTTCCTATAAAGCTTTCATAATTCAGTGAATAATTTATGCCATCAAACCAAGAACTCTCATTGCTGATAGTATCACGATGTTATTAAGTAAGAAGTAACACCAGAGATCTTGACTTCTGTGTGCCTCCACAGAGTAAGAAGTGAAGAATCCCTCTGTTCTTCGCCATAAGCAGATATCTGGAATACTAACGACAGTACAGGCTGAGCACAGTGTACAAGGAAAGCTGAGCCCCTGGGCTTTCAGCAAGTTGTCGGCTTGTGCTCACTCACGCAGTCCTCCCCCACAAACCTGTTTTACAGCACATATCCTTCACCCAAACATGATGAACATCAGAAGGCAACAGTTTTTTTATCCTGAAGTTCTGAACTGTAATATAAGTGAGGGAGGGGAAAGCTTGAAAGAAAAAGCCCAGGTCAAAAGAGGGCCTGTCCTCCCAGTGGCTGGAGCAGAGCATGCTCTCCCCAGGTAACACCTGGCAAAAACATGGCTGTGACTTTTTCCCTCTTTTTTCAACCAAACACACTTCCACCACAATCTCCTAGCAATCCCTCTAATCACTTCCAGATCAAAAATTTAACAAACATGCTTATTTATCTCCCATGAGCTTCTGCTGCTCAGGAAATGCATGTTTGTCTCAGTACCTCAGGATCAAGCGCAGACCAGGGCAAATGTGTCCTTCTGCATGTGTGTACACTATGTACACATGGAGCTCTCTCTGATCAGGGTCTGGAACCACTGCAACACAAATTACTTATATCAGCATATTGGAAAATGATAGCATCACCCAGCCTTATCTGTCTGCAAACCCAACATGCCAAATGGGTACCTACAGTGACTCTCTGAGCTTTGCCAGAAGTATCTGCTAATCTAGGCATAAGAATAAGCTGTGCACCATGTTTACTTAATGTAATTCCTACCTTTTGTTCTGATCTGTCCACACCTTCAGGTTGAAATACTAGCCAGGCTGTGGTATTTAGAAGTGTATATATGTCTATGATTCAGTTTTCATGCCGACAGAATTTTAATATAAATTTCAGTGAGAAGAAGAAGGTTTAATTTTGAGGGATAATTTTATAATCAGACAAAATATTCAAAATACTCAACTACCTAACTGTTTTTAACAGGCAATTCAGCAGACCGACTGAGAAAAGGTGATAACATCAAATTTTAAATCACATAAACTGCCAATAGCGTTTTTCTAAGTAGTTCTAAACAAAGCATTCTGGCTGCCCTTTTTCTTCACTAATGTGCCGTTCCTGTGAATGCAGTTTGCTTTGCGTGCTTTGTTCTCTTTTCCTACAGCAACACCTACTGTTAAAAATAAACTGGAATTTTCAGTTCCAGGTCCACGAGGTTATTTTTAAGTAACCACTAGCAGTTCAAAGTGATCCTAATCCTGTTATACAATGTGTTTTGTTTCCCCAACAACCTTTTTAGGAAGAGATCTCCTATCTAAGCCTCTCTCTGGGCGCAAAAGACATGAAATAGAGATTTTTGAGACAGCTCTGAACCTGATTGAAATATCTGAACTGACATTCCACCCTGTGGTAGGTCAGTGACAAAACTCAGATGTGGAGTAAGAGTTTTTAAATCCAGCACCCAGCCTGACTTAAAGTCAAAATATTAAAATAAAAATCAAGATATTCAAACAAGCTAACTTGAACAAAAGAGAAAGCCATCTTATAAAATTTGATCTGGTTTTAATTCAGGATTTCAGTTTCAGGGAAATTGATTGCAGGTTTTAGATGCAATTGTATCCTTAATTTCAACTAAGCTGTGAGGAAAAGTTTAGTTTTATAATTTAGTGTTCATGCTTTGAAGAAAAATTATATGGAACATAAAATGGAGGCCTACAGAAAATCCAAGTACAGTGTCCATTTTCATAGGAAGTTAAGTGAATATTTAAAATAGAATAACAAAAAACTTGCACTTGGTGGCTTATTAGGAGGCTGTTTTGACAGAAGTTTTGTTCACAGCTTCTGTTCCCAGATTTATAGAAGCTGACAGCAGAGCTACCACTATTTCTCGTTTTGAGAAAATGTATTCTATGTTTCTCTGTGGCTAAGGTCACTGTGTGTCATCATGTTCCCTAGAGCATGCTACGAGCAAAGTTCAGCTCCAAGAAGTCCGTTAGCAGACTGTTTTTCTCAAGTCATGTTCTATGTCTGTCTTTTATACCTAGAAGAATTTACAACAACTTTATATACAGAAACACTCTGTGACTATGTCATACTTAGTCTGAATTGGAATTACTCATATATTCAAAAGATAAGCTTTTTAAAGGAAACACATCATTTGATTTGAGCCAGCTGCAAAAAACATAGATTTTTTTTTTCTCAGAAGCTCCTCCAATGGATTTTTGCTAACATTTAAAGATGAAAAAAATCTTTTAAAGTCTCACAAATACTTCAGAAAAGAAAAGCATTTTTCATTGCCCTCCTCACTCTTCCCTGATCCTTTGTATATGAAACTATATTTCTTTATGCATTGGCCAGACAGGTCATGAAGATGTGAATTTCCAGAGATGCAGTGAGAAAGACTGAATAACAGGATGAGTGAATAGATGGTAGCCCAGTCACACCACTAGCTCTCTGGGTCAGCCAACAGCTCTCAACACTTCCTGTTAACTTTCCCTTGTCAGAACTGCCATAGATGCATTGATCTTCATATCCAAGCAATCTGTGTTTACCCATTCAGTCGTCAGAGAGAAGGATATGTATTACATTGGAACAGGTTGCCTTGAGAAGCTGTGGATACCCTGTACCTTGAAGTGTTCAAGGCCAGGTTGGATGGGGCTCTGATCAATGTGGCCTAGTGGAAGATGTCCCTGGCCATGGAAAGTGAGGTGGAACCAGATTATCTTTAAATGTCTCTTCCAATCCAAACCTTTCTATGATTCTACTCTTTGTTGACGTACCATGTCAGTCCTTAGCAATCCCATCTAATAGTAATGTACTCACTCCCCAAAACCTAGTTTTTGTCACCTTCATGTAGCAAAATATTCATGGCTCAAATTGGAAAAAACCCTAAATTTTCAAGTTCCCCACAGAGAAATGCAAGAAGTACACATCACAGGACTGTACAGAGGTTGCTATTGGATGAAGGAATTTCCTTGTTCAAACTGCCATATCAAATCAGATCCAGCTAAAATGTAGAAGAGACATAGGAGCTGAACTGCAGGCCATACCCTGCCCTAACCATTTGCATTTTTTTCCCTTGTACAGTAGACTTCAGAAATATATTTGTAAAAGAAATAGTCACAGGCCTGGTTAATAAACTGTATATCTTTTGAAGCCAACTCAAACCACCAGTTCTCGGAATTTGTGCATATAAAGAGGAATTTTCATGTCTATGAAGTAGTTTAGGTATGCATAGGCTTATTCTACCGAGAATGCAAATTTTATAAGATTTTATCTATGGAAAGTGTGCAATATTCACCACTATTTTACTGCAGCATAATAATGAATAATCATGTCACAAGGCTGGGTCTGACACAGATCACAGTGTGCTGTGAGCTTATGACTTATGGAGTTACTTCTTTAACTTAGCTGCTAAAGGTAGATTTAGAACCTTACTTGAAAGAAAGCTTGCTGCAGTCCATGTGAAAATTTCCACTGACTTCAATATGCTTTAGTATAATAAGCCTTTTCAGCTGAGCATCTCCAGTGGAGTTCAACTGATGAAAGCATTTGTATGTGGATGTGATTTGCTATGTAAACATATGATGGAATATGCTTTCTGTGGATTCTTTGGCTGGTAACAAAGAATCTGGTAAACATTCACCCCCTTCAGACTGCAGTTTCAGCAACTGAAAGTTTTGTTTTTTCTGAGAACTGTGTGAACAGAAGCTAAAGTTCATAATAGCTTTCTAAACAGTACTGTCTGGTTTCTGTTAACATTTCCATTACCACGGTTTCTCAGATAGTTTCACAACATTGCTAAATTCCCAAGGATGCATTAGGAAAAGATAAAAGTTCCCAGTGAGTGATTTTTTACTACATAGCTCAAGTGTCACTGTAGAGATAGATTTTTACTTAGACACTCACCTAGGAAAAGCAGAATCACCCGGGGAGCTAAGTCTGGCCAATAATAAGCATTCAATAAACTTGCAGGAGGAACAAAGGCTGAATGCCTACCTATTGTCAAGAAATGGTCTTGAGATAGTGGTGCATGGCTTATCAGAAAGGGGTGTTAAGAGAACTCTTTGTGTACTTGAGTTTGCACACAGATCTATTTACCTGGTAGGACTGAGCCTTGGTAGACATAACTAAACTATCTAGTGTGACCAAGAATCTTAATTTTTAAATGTTATACATATTAAATATTTTTAAATAGTTTAGTTACAATAAAAGCCTTCATTATTTTCAGCCAGTCACTTCAAAAATCTATTACAGCTAGTATAAAAGAATTTTTCTTGCATTTTGACCAAAATTATCTAGTAAAGCTTATTTTCACTCAGTGAAGATATACACAAGCAACTGGGGTAGCATTAAGCTTTATCTTAAGGAAAACTTGGGACTGACTTTTCTCTATTTCAGGTAGACACAGTAGAGAGGCATTTCTAACAATGATAATTGCACTGATTTTGTGGATGCACTGCCTTATCACGAGTGAATTTATATGGAGAAAAATTATCTCATTTATGAATCAGGCTTCAAGATGCAGCTTGGAAAAGGTTAAAGAATACCTCTTTCTTGCACACCTGTACAAAGCCAACAAAACTGAGAAAGCTATCTATAGGGAATAAGTCTCTCCCTGGCTGAAGGATAAAAGCTTCTAATAATTTCGCCATTGCTTTCAGCTTAAATTGCATTCTAACTATTAAAGAATAGCTAGAGGCACAAATGATATTATTTCACAAACATGTTTTTCATGGGCACTGACAAGCTCTTCAGTTGAAATAAAATTCTTTTACGTACAACAGCAGATTGCAGTTCCAATATCTTGCTTCCCCAGCATGGACAGAATTGATCTCAGCATCTGACAGAAGCATTAAGAATGATCTCTGAAGGAACTAAAAAGCAGAATCTATGAAGTAAATGTAAATGAACCACAGATCATAAGTAATGCTGTCCCAAAGGAAAGAAGAATCTCCAAAAACTTCCAAGGATATATCTGCTTCAAAGATGAGGCCAATGTTTTGTATTGCAGTAAGATGCAAGGTGCACAAGCATTCATGTGCTATATAAAAGACATGTGTTACATGACTGTTTTAAGTATAATAATCTTGGACCTCAGAACTTACTGCTCTCTCTCATTCTACTCATATAAACATTGTTAAAAGTCTTAATGAGGCTGCAGATTCAGCAGGAGAGGATCTAAACCTTGTAATGCACTTTGAGATTTACTATAAGGAGAGATGGTAAATATGTTTCTATTACTTACACAGATATAAAGACAAAAATACACATTGTGTGTGCACACAAGCACATACATATACATATACATATAGAAAAAAAAAATCACAAATGGCTAGTCCCTGTCCTTAGGTGACCATGTGGCTTACTGACAAGCACACAAAGGTTAGGAAAGGGATATAAATATTTTCTCATCTAGTTTGTCAGAGAGAAATATTCTCACTTATTTGAATTAATTTCTGTAAATTTTATTATTTATTATTTTTCAAAAAATCATAAATTGATCCTTATGCTTTCACTGCCAGGTACATTTAAACAAAGCTTTAAGGGCAGTTCAGAGTCTAGGAAGTGAAAAATTCTGCTGCCTAAAAGAGGCATAAAAATGCCAGTTTCACAAAATAAGCTCTGCTAAAGTGATCAGACTGCAGACTGAAAAATCTAGTTCAGAAGTCAAAAATGTAATACCAAACCAGGCAGTACAGATAGATAGAACACTTTCAGCACCAGACAAAGAGGATAAATTGGCTCAGCAAATGTCTTGAAGGAAATACTTTACTGGTCTGTAGTATCTCTGAACTAAAGGATGAATGTTGGAAAGTGACAGAAGCTTCAGCTGCCTTCCAAAAGGTGTGCTCAGAAGACCTTATGTCCCACAAAATCTTCACACAGGGTGCTGCCACAGCTGTTTTTAGTTTTGCCTTCTATTGTGTCTTTCAACTTTAGTGATTCAAATCTCTTTGATTTTGTTTTGTTCCAAACTATAGTTAAATTTGCTTCCAGTCCAGGTCATTCTTAAAGCCTCCTTTTTTCAAAGACTGTATTTTTCAAATATCAGTATTTAAGAAATATAATAAAGTTATACATTTCCTTTCATTCCTCTTAGAATAAGCGTAATTTCTCACATATTTCTTTCAAAACGTTCTTTGCCAAAACAGTGACCTTGAGGGTATGAGTCTCATCTATTCATGGAAATATTTTCAGCTCAAAGCAAGGGTTCTGTGGTTTCATCCTGTATTGCAACCTTTCAGCTGAAGACCATCTAAGTCAAAACAGAAGGAGCAGAAAGCCTCATTTATCTGAGGCAGCAACTTCTTGCAGGTGAGAAACGAAGGTGACATCTCCATTCCATTACAATGGCAGGAATTGTTACAAGCTTGACGTAGCAAAATATAAACAAATCATTGCACAATTACTTTTGTTTTGGAGACAAGCAAAAACCTATCCAAAATGTAGCATCCTCATCTGGCATTACTTGTAGACTGGCTGGCAGCCTCTGCAGAGAGAACATGGAATACTAAAATACATTCAAAGGTCCTATTTCCAAAGCACATTACAGATGTGCTAGCCAGGCAATACAGGAAATGGGCCTTCCATATGTGTGTGACACCCCTACCAAATTTAGAAGGTAAAGTAAAGGGACTAGTAGAGTTTAATCTAAAGAGCTTATTGTTGTAGATATATTTTATTTGGAAATTAAAATGTATGCCCTCATTCCCAAAGCTCAAAAAAATGAAGACTTGCACCATTTTGGATTGTTCTGCAGTGCTAAGCTAGATGTTTTTGCTCTGTTGGGGAAGGGTAACTGCAGACAATAAATAGACACCATCTTCTTCAGGGGTTAAAGGAAAAGCTATACCACAATAAAGCTAAGGTGTATTACCTTGTCTAATTCTATAAAACAATTTCAATTTTTTGCCATTGTTAGTCCCAGTAGAACGGTGATGTAGTCATCAAAGGCTCTGAATTTTGTCAGTCTTGAGGTATTATAAAAGCTACAGTCTTGCAATTCATCTTTAATGCGTTGTTTACATGGAAATCAAACAGCCATGGAATTTCTTGAAAATAGCCGAGGATCATTCCTAGCTCGTGTCCAGCACTCAGTCTCTTAAAAACAACTTCTGTGGCCATACATCAACTATCACTGAGTGAGATTCATAGCTGTAATAAAGCTGTTTACTGTTTCATTCTGAATAGTTTTCTTATTTATGTGCCCCAGCCTATAACTTCTAAAATATATACCTTCTCTGATTGCTGCAACCTTGAATTTACCAACAGTATCACTAATAAATCACAAACAACTACTCTTACTTTTATTCCTCTCTTAGGAATAGGCTGGGGGCCTTTACACGCAGCTGTCTGAACTTGGATCATTTTCAGATAAAAGTATTATTTATGCTCTAAAATGTCCCAGGAGCCTCCTAGACAGAATTGTACACAGTTAGGATCTGCCTATTTTCACATGGGGGAAACCAAGCAAGTTTCATGATGGAAAATTTCATTCCAGATCTGCATCTGGACCATGCATATGCACACACAAATTTCATACTAGCTGCTCGAGAGGTCATTGGACCTTCAGCATGATCACTTCAGGAAAATGCTGACATTTCATTGGTTTTGCAACATCTGTTTATTCCTGTGTTCCAGTTTGTTCCTTTTTCAAACATCCCTTCTTGATCTCACTATCTTTTTTTTTCCCCAAAATTATATATTGTTGGTTTGTATTTTAGACATCAAGAGTTTTAGCTCAGTAATAAGATATACTGTTCCATGTAAGCACACTTTGACACTGGATACAATGCAGGATGAAATACATAAAACCTACACTGTCACATCAAAGGATACTCAGTAAATTTAGTCCTTTAACCTTACGACTTTCAGCATTTTTAATTATACTTTATGAGTTAGGATCTTTGTGCATTCAGTTTGTAAAGGGATGCTCTATTTGGTGCAAGAGTTAATCCTTTTTTAACTGCACACACACTCTGCTATCAAAGCTCTCAGTAGCAGCAATTAAATTCAAGGGCTTGTTGTATGTATTACTCCAGTTTTTTAAGTTCTCTGGGATGAAAGACACTGCAGAAATGCAAACCCCTACCTATTTACACGCCAGAAAGACTAGCAGGACTAGCATGACATTTAAATTTGACAATAACACCATTTTGTCCCCCTTTGTTTTGAACTAACATGTGACTTAAAAATTACCTTTAACTTGCCAATCTATGTGTAAGAAGACACAAATATGTTAAATAAAATATCTGGTCTATTTTTTCTCTAGCCCTTTAAAACAGAGAAATACCAGAAAATCTAATATTTAAATTTAAACTTCCAGTTTGCTCAAAGGTGCAAGTAGAGATAGGTAACTACAACAAGGTCTAATGTTATTAAATTACAGTCATACTATGCAGTGATATAGTTATGATTATCTAAAAATGGCCTATCAGACAAAAATACCATTCAGTGTTTTTAATTGAAGGTTTATTTAGAATATCTATGGGCTTAGTATGAAGGTGAATAAACCTGTAGCCCGTATCCTCAACAGGTTGACATTTTATTGGGATTTAAATGCAAGGCTTCTATGACAATAAAAAAGGGGTAATTTTTAAATGTAGCTGGCAAGCAGCTGGGTAACATCAGGAGTGTCATATATAAAATAGGTGGGTTATTTGCTAGGGAAGATACATAGCTCTTGAAGCTTGGCTTCACATATGTGTAAGTGTGATCTTGTCCCATATTCCTGTTAAGGGGGTTTTTATGGCTCATTTACAAAAACTGTAAAGCTTAGGTGAGCTATACAAAGTGGTACAGGCTGTTGGTTCACCAACAAAACACAACTATCATGCAGGAAAACAGACTGCTCAATGTCCATGGGGATAAGCGATTTTAATGAAAGGGAGCAGTGAGGGTAACCGTTTTAGATACAGAGTTCCTAAATTAAAATGAAAGATTTTCTAGGATAATGGACAGATTTAAGTTTCCATACCCTGGAAAATAATTGACCTAACATTTGCCAAGCAACCAGACACAATATTTGATCTGAAATGTGGTGTAGCTAAATGAAGTTATTTCACTCGGACATGTAAACAATGCAGAGAATAAAAAGGCAGAAGCTGGACAGACCTTCTTTCCTAGTAAACTAACAAAAGATGAGAAAGCTTTTCCAAGCTACTCTGTTTACTTTTAGCAGCAAGAACTGACAGGACTCACAGCTACAAAGCATAAAAGGATGGATCCATTTAATGAATTAGAATCTACCTCTGAAATGTTTTCTACTTTTCTAAAATGGTTGCCAAAACACATTTTTAATTACTTTCAGAGATATTTTTGTTTCTCTTGTCTACAGCTGTCCCTTATTGAATTACTTAAAAAATAAAATGAAATCTCCTAAAAATCATTCTGCTCAGAAGGAGTTTTTATATATCACATATTCACCATTCCTTTACAGTTTCATTCCTTTGAATATTGGAATGAAAATAACTCCTTCATAATAGAGATTTTGTTTCTGCTACTTATTTTCCTGTTTTTAAAATCAGTCCTTGGATTTATAAACACAGTTAGGCTTAAGATATCTCTAAAAATACCTACTAAAGCAATAACATTATAAAAATATAAACCACTGTCAATTGCAAGCTTTGAATTCCCCCAAACAGGCAGAATGGGATAGAATGAACCAGAGGAAGGGTTGACAAGAAGAGACAAGGTCCTTCTCTGTGTGTATGAATGTACAAAAATAACATGTCATTATGGAAGACAGAATATAAAAATTTGAAACTTCTAACAGGATAAGGATATGTAGTTTTCAAATACTATTTTTAACCACAGAACACTCAGTTTTTATTACTCACATTAACAGAATTAGATGCAACCTCCACATGAATCAAGTCCGCTCTAGGCAAACTCTTGAAAAATAAATATATACATACAAAATAATGGACTATTTGAAAAAGGATATAACAAAGAATTTGGTGGCGTTTAAAAGGTATCAAAGGACAATAATATAGATGTAGGGACTACCCATGTTCAGAGTTTTCTACAGCGATTCCTGTAGATTTCAACTGCTTAACTAAGCCTTAAAGGGTATGTGAATACCAGGTTTATAGAAATAAACATGGCATTCCATAGCAAGCTTTTTTCTTCTTCATTTCTACAGACATTACAACAGGCCACTGTTTTCCGTATCCCTAGTCATATCACCTACTTTTAGACAGAATCCTGTGCAGTCATTAAATGGGACCAGGACTGTATGGAGAACATTGAGCCTTACGTTGTTCTGTTAGCACATAGACTAGCGGATTTATGCCAGCAATCATAGTCTGCAAGAGGTAGGGCTGGTACAGTTCTGAAGGAAGCCAAAAGGAAAGTCACAGTCCTATCACTGGTTGCATTAATGCTAAATGCATTAGTTACCTATTTTAAAATTCACATTATTTAGTTATACAGCATTTCTAACTTCTGGGGTAGGCATTCTAGAGATTGCAAATCAATTTGTGTCAGTCTCTTATGCTTCTTTAGAAACTGTCTTGTAAAAGTACCAACAATTTGGTAATCATTTTATCCAGAACTTTAGTTTTAAAAAGAATATTGTGTTCAACCATCAAAAAGCTTGTTTTCTGTGCAAGGAAACAGCCCAAAAGGCTGCTTATTGATCTCTAAAGTGTCAGGCCCATTATGCTGCAGAGTAGCATAAAAATTAATTTTTAATCTATTTTTGCTAGTAGATAAAGACAACAATAACAATAACATTTTACAAGACAGACGTTACTTCTGTCACAACCTTATATTATTAGCTGCATGTGAAATTCAACTATGGAACGTTGTCTCACATTCTGCTGCAGCCATCTTTGTGGTTGGAGATTAATATTTAGAGTCACAGAGTGGATTACTGAGAAAAAAGTTTGCTACTGAAAGAGATCAGTAACAGAAATGAACCAGAACACTGCACATAAGTTTGTAATTAGGGGCCTGATTCTGCAATAGTCTGAGTATTTCCTGAATGGTTTGGTGCTAAGTACCTTTAACTCATCAAGTGATGTCATGGGTTTAGTTTGTTCAATAACACAGCACTGCGGTGAGAGGAATGTACAGAAGGCTATTTAATAGATGTGTTTCAATTGCTATTCAAAGGCAAAAAATCAAGTCTCAGACAACTGGAATTTTTTGGTTGTGAGTACACACATCCTGTGCCAACCAACTCATTAGAGCACAGAAGCTCTAATGAGCAGCTCACCTGAACTAGAGAGAAGGCCAATTCATGAATTAAATGGCTGGAAAGATGCCCAGCTAAGCATATAGACTCACTTTCACAGTCAAAGCACCCTCACAGCATTAAAATTTGGTGTCCAAGCCACAGAGCCACTTTTCTTGGTACTGATTACAAAGATAATGTGCAGCTGTGTTGGTTGGGCTTGAAAACTGTTCAGATTGGCTCTGAGTTTGTTTTGCTTCAACTGTCTTACATGAAAAAGAAACCTCCCTCATAAATCCGTATCTGCAAGCGTGCTTCCTTATCACGCATTACGTGTTTACCCACGAGGCAGAAGAACACTGTTCTATTTCCTAGAAAGTCCAGATCAACAAGTTCATACAAACATTGGAATAAGTTGGTATGATCATCTTATCCTATATGAAGGAGAAAAGAAACAATGAAATCATAGTGAATTAATTATATCTGATCAGGCATAAGTTCATCTGCCCAGGAGTTAAACTTTTTTCCTCACTGATTTAAAT
Organism: Hirundo rustica; assembly: GCF_015227805.2. NCBI lineage: Eukaryota > Metazoa > Chordata > Aves > Passeriformes > Hirundinidae > Hirundo > Hirundo rustica. The sequence continues at coordinate 33,202,165 of NC_053455.1, forward strand.
AGAGCTAGTAGGAAAAAGATATTTTACACTTTTAAACTAGGTCTGTGAACTCTAACAAGAAATTTACAAACTTTCACACCATCCCCCCGTGCCAGAAAAAGATTTTTGGATTCAGAGCATCATTCCTAAAAAGTACTGCAATAGAAATTAGCAAGTGCTGCTTTGTTTGGGAAAGGACCATTTAGAGTTTTAACAAAAAAGGGCACTATTTAGTTTTGAAGTCTAACAGTGTTGGAATATCAAACTTATTTTATAGCATTTAATTACCATAGGAAATAAACTCACAATATAAGAATCATATTCCCACAATGACAAATATAGAGTAGTAAAATGTTTTTTTCTATTCCTCAATCTTCTAGTCAATTTACAACCTGAAATCCAGAAACTTAAGGATTGTGAGCTTGCACCTCTGATACTTCAAAGAGTGCTTTTCTACTTACCATCACTATTGCCTAAAGCATCCACGTAACCTGATGTTTAACTTTCTTTCGCTGAACTGAAAATACCAGGAATAGCACACAGGTGCCCAAACTCCTAGCTCTTTTGAGTGCAGGTGAACCTGAAATGTATATAGAAGTTGTGAAAGGATTACTGAATAACAATTTCCATCTACAAAAAGCAATTTTGGGACATGCAAGTGAGTTCACATTCAACTCTTTATTATTACTTTATTATTGCTTCATATGAAGAACTTCTGCAGAAAACCATGGAATCACAGAACAACCTGGACTGGAAGGGACATTTGAAGGCCATCTAGTCCAACCCTGCTGCAATGAGCAAGGATATCTTCAACTACACCAGGTTTCTCAAGTTTCTACTGAAACTTTCTATGAAACTTTCCCCCTCACATTAATGAAGGCAGATAGTTACTGAAAATGTCATTATTCAGGCATATACAGACCTTATTTCAGGTTCATGCAAATAACTCTGCAGATAATAAACAGGAAATTTAAAGCTTTTTTTTCAGTCACAGATGCTACACTCTGAGAGAGAAACAAAAGTTGGTGAAAGTGTTTGTGCCCAAATTTTTAAATAAATTTCAGTTAAATTGCTGTAATGGAAAACTACCTGTGAACTGTTAGAGTAATATACAGAATAAAATACGTCATTCTTAGTGCATACAAGCTTATTCTTACTCCAGTATTCCTAACATTTTCCATTCTCCGAGATCTGTAGATAGAAAAGTGTAAAAAGATAGCTTTCATAAGAATAGCTATCATCAGGAGGATCAGAATTTGAACCCAAGTCCTTTCTCTGGATAAAGAATGTGTAAGTAACCAGATATTCAGGAACAATAGCTGTGGTACTGATCAGGATACCTCAGTGAAAGACTGTCTGACAACTTAAGAATCACACAGACAAGAGTCCAAGCAAGAAAGCGCTTTGGGATATGATCAATGAGAAAATAATTTCTGATATTCTAATGGGTCAGTTCCTTTCAAGAAAGCAGCAAAAACCCAAGGCATGATCTGCAGAAAATGTTTTGTAGGAGTTGAAGTGTTAAGTGATGACTTTGTTACAAGTCTTCTGCAAAAACAAGCAGAATTTGTGTAAACAATTCACCACAGTGCACAGAAGAGATGTGGGGAGAAGTCTATGTTCTTATAGTCTCAGCATTCATTGACTGTTTTTTGAGAGGGACTTTCATGCCTACTGCTTTTATGCAAGCAATAATATCCTCTCCTACCTGCCCTAACTGGACAAGCAAAAGGTTTGTGACTGATTTTCAAAGTGTTAAGAACAAGTGACATCTGGCATTAGTTTCTTTCTAGTTCTGCAAATCAATTCGATATATGCAGTCCATACTTGGCTCGCAGAGATGCAATACAAGTGATTTATCAGCTGCAAATTTGTCTAAAAGTGCCACATAGCACATTTGACACTGCTTCTAGAAATGAAACTCAGATGTCTGATATTTAAAAGCTAAAAATCACTAGCTTGAATTCCTACATGAACTGATTCCCCTCACATTAATGAAGGCAAGTAGTAATTGAAAATTTCATTATCTAGGCATATATGAGTCTATTTCAGGAAAAGCCAAGATTTCAATGTGATTAGTTTGACACCACCACCCCCTTCCTCCTCACTCACAAATCTAAAGGCAAGCACAACCTATTCAGAGACTGAACTTTAGCTGACTCTTTTTTTTTTTCCCACCCCCAGTCATCATCCTCCAACTGCTTTGATGTTACAAGAGATTACATTGAGGTATGATTAGAAGGGATGCTGGAATTATGCCCACCTCTCCTCCCAGGATTTTTAAGAGAGATGTGAGTAGAACTTTCAGTCTTTGGCTAAAGATGAAAGACTCTAAAAATATGAAGTGTGGAAACATGAAGAACTCAGCACACTCTCTGTAATCAAGTAGAGCACTCACAATTTTCTTCAGTGCAATATCTCACATGAGAACCTCCTCAAAGGAAACAGAATAGTTTAAAAAAGGACATTTAGTATAATATGTCTAGATCTATTTTGCAAATAATCCAGATAGTGAAGGTTTTGTTCAGTTCTTCAACTGAGGTTAAAAATTTTAAAAAAATTAAAATTACCTATTTTTATTGATAAAAATAGGGTTTGAACATTAGAATCTCAGTGCTTTTTTTGCTACCAAGTATCTTCTTATAAAACAGCCCTTCTCACCAGCCAATAAGGACGGCACTTGAAATACAGTACCCTGCAGTGTGATGGTATGCTTTATTCCTGAGGCATAAATAACTCATACTCTTCCAATATCATCTAGGAGCTGGAACAGAATCCTGTAAGCCACAGGTCCCATGACCCCATCAAAAGTCTTTGCAGAAAGCAGCTCTCTCTTAATCTCTATCCACACCTCATCTCTCACATTTCGTGAAGGCAGTAGAAAAAAACCCTTTTGAATGTCTTTGCATTAGAAGATGTTTTTTGACTAAATATTGCAACCAGCAATAGAATTGCTGAACATACCATTAACTAGCACATGATTAAGTGCAGCATTTAGGGAATTATTTTTTAATAGATAATAAAAGCAGAAAAATCAAACTTTCCTTAGTCTATCAGAAAATTATGTTTTATGCAATTACTACATGATAAAACTAATTCTCACTAAGACCTGTTGAGCGAGCAGCATTGATCCTGCATTTTGACCATCAACCAATGTAAAACTTTGCTCAGATTAACATTTAATAATACTGTGGGACCTGTGTTGGGAACAAAATAAAAAAAACAGTATCTAAATGTGATAATCTATTTTTAAATTGGCATATTTTTTTCCATATCACCAAAAATGTTAAGATGTCAATAGAAAATATCTGTTCTTCATGTGTTATAAGTGCTGTAAGTACAGAGCTGAACATATTGCTGCATAGGGTGCAGAGCTGCCATGCAGAATTTTTTTCCATGATAGACAGAGGTTTTCCTGTTTGATGCCTCAACACAAATCTCACACAAAATTCCATAAGGATTTTCCCAAATAATTTCATAGCAGTCCAGAGAGAATAGGGCTTGGACAAAGGAATTAGAGTCAGATTTCTGAATTTTGTATGTAGCTCAGCTGTTTATTTTCTGCATGATTTTGGTCAAGATCACAGGTATACATCCAGTTATTCACCAGAATTTCAAAAGACCATGCAAAGTAGGGAAAACAAGACTAATTAAAGAACAAATGTGCTGCTCTTATTACCAAGCCAGTGATGTCTTAACTGTGACTCACCAGAATATCCAGCAGTTCTCACACCACAAGCAGTAAGAGTGGTTTTGACCAGGAGATTGGACTAGATGGCCTCTTGAAATCTTTTCCAACCCACTTGATAATGTAAAAAATGTCACTTTCCAAATGTCACATTGTTTAGCAGTGCTGGTTATAGACCAGAAGTAATAAAAATAGTAATTAAAAAAAAATACTATTAGACTTTCCCATTTAGTAAGATTTGGCTTATAAATAGTTTTCTTCCATATTCAGGTAAGCATCTTTTCTAAATTTATGACTATTCAAAGTGCTGTTAGTCTATGTTCCTTGAGGAAAAAACCCCAACCTATCAAATTCCTAATACATTAGTGGTGTTTATCAAACTCAAAATGTGTTCTCTGACTAGTACACAATCCACATTGTGAATACTTCTAAGTTTGTGCATTTCATTATCACAGCTAGAAATGCCAAAACAATAGCATTTTGAAGAACTAAAACAGCTCTCTCACACTGGTTGACAGGGTCATTTAAATATAAAATTTTTGTGATTTCATCTGTAAATTAAATAATCTAAAATTTATTCCAGAAGCAAATAGGAAGCTATGAAAAATCAGGCAGTTATATAAACTGTCCTTTGTTCATAAACAAATGAGAAGAAAATAAATATGACAAAATTAAGAACACATAATGAAAAATAAGTGTACTGGAAAAACAGCTGCTCCTGAAATAATTGATCACTTGTCTGAACTTTGGAGTGGGCAGACACTGGATTGCATGTTAATGTGATTGGTCCTGACTAAATCAGCGGCAGTGAAAACTTTTTTTTGCTTGCAAAAAGAAAGATACGTATTAAATTACTTACTATTTGCCAGCCACTATCCTCAGCTCTTTATATATAATATTATATATATAATATATAATATATAATAGATAATAGATAATAGATAATAGATAATATTATATATATATATATATATATATATATATATATATATATATATATATATATAAAAATTCCTGGAGTCAACTCTTACTTCCCCCAAGGCTTGAGTCTGCATATATGAAGGCGATGGGTATTCTGCTCTTGACTTCAAGTGGAGAATGATTAAGTTCTGGACTTGATTTACCTAAAGTATGAAAAAATCCTCAGTTGTTTATCACAAACCAAAGTCAGGGCAAACATTGTATTGTTATTCTCACTAAAACCCTTGACCTTACTCACCAAGTAACTACAGCTGCAGTCAAAAGCTCAAAATTTGTTTTAATAATAGCTGTGAAAATCCAGCCTGCCCTGAAGCCAGGAAAGATGCGTAGATCCTCACCTACAAAATTTCCAGGAGGAGGATCTAGCAAGAAACATCCAAAGGAGACTGTTCTCTCCATTGCACTGCATCTGAGCAGAGACAGCTGTCTCTATAGTTGTGGCTCCTACAGCAAGCACTAACTTTACTGCAAGACTTTTTCTTGGGCAATTTATCTTCAGTAATTCTCAGAATTAAATTTTCTGAGAAAGGCAATGTTACTTGGAATTATGATATATTTTTGGAAGATTTTTTAGAGGGCAGAAAAAAAATATTCCTTCACACTCAATATGCATTTGTCTTATTATGACTCTGCCTCTTCCGCCAGAATGGTATCTGAATCACAGAAAATCTTAAAACACCAGTCAAGTATACACAAAGATTGCTGTTGCACTAAATTTCTGGAGGAACTCTGCCTCATAATTTAATTCTGAATTTTCATAGGAAAAAAAGTGGTTATATTTGTTTTCCTTCAAAGTGTTAACCAGTGCTGGGCATCCAAATAGGAGTACGTTGCAACATTTACATTCTATAAGTAATAATAATCTCAGTCTAGTCTGCTTCTGTGTTGTCTTTTTAGTTATAAGTGAAAGCATGCTTTGGATCAGGAATTCAGCGAACACCCAGCTTGGAGCTGGATGGCCCTGACTAACCTCTCACAACTTTCTGCACAGCTTCTTCAGGAAAGGTAGCAAGTGCCCAGGCAGAAATCTCTCACATACTGATCAGGAAATCCTGTTGGATGTCGGTGTGAGTACCTTCAAGAACAGCTGAGAATTAAATTCAGAATATGCTTCACCTACCACATTCTGTTCACAAAAGAAAGGATGAGCCTAACTTGTATTTTAAGGAAAAATGAAATGAGCAACTAACTCCAGGAGGGAATTTAGTGCTGCAGATCCTGTGTAAGAGGATCCATCTCTATAGGCTGGAGGAAACAGTCTGAGGAATGAGATTTGAGATTTCCCCTTACCTCAGATTAGATATTGGGTGATTCCTTCTTAGCAATAGACCTTTAAAAATCTTTCACTTCAAACTCACTATTGAAGTTGCGTAGTAATAAAAACTGGGTTCTGTAGAGTAATCTGGGGCAAAGTTCTTAAAAAACTAAATTTTATGGTGTCAAACTTTATTGAATATAGCTTCTAATTTATTTTCCTTTTTATTACCAAATAAAAACAACAATTATCAATATCAAACCACAAATTATCGTTATGTTTCCAGCATAGAAATAAAGCTGTATGTATTATTACATAAATCAGCTAGAGCTTTCTAAGGTCAGTCTTGGTTTCTTTAAATAAAAGGAAGACACAAGCTGATCAAAATATTTTTAACAAAAAATGTTTTGATAAGTTTTGTAAAAGTTCTTTCATCTCATAGGTGTACATTTTTTTATTAAAATCTTGTAAAATAAGACAGAAATCTAGCAATTAAAAAGATCTGACAGTGAAAATTCTGTGGCTGCTCCACCCTGTCCTAAATGTTAACACGAACAGTAGCAGGAAGGCATGTGTGCTCTTAGAACAATTTCTTCTTGTTTACAATTTCAGTAGGATAAAATGAGTCATCGTTCTGTACAAAAAGAGAACTGACTGCTTACAAAATATGCTTTGGTACTATCTGAAAAGTTTCAGTAAATTAGAATGTCAGAATGATATATGAAATTTCTTTGAATATAAATCTGTAAGTCATAATGCCAACAAGAATGAAAAGATATACAATTTCTTGGAATTCTGTTTCATGCTGGTAACCTAGAGGACAATATCTATTTTTATTTGCAACTGCTCAAAGAGCAGGTGTTATAAAACTAAATTAAGATCATTGCAATATTTGTCTCAGGAATTTCTGAAATAGAACATTTTCTAGGGTTATAAAAATTATATGTAGCATTTTAGAAAATGTTAAAAATTCTTTTCATCATGAATTTATCCTTATACACATAATAAATATAGAGAATTTTTATGAAAGACTCCGATATTAAAACATAAGCTGTAAAGATATAATGTTTAAAAGTTTCCTGCACAAACCATGAGTGTGACTGTTTTAGTGAAAATTCAAAGATAGTAGAATAAGCAAGCACTTTGTGCTTGAAAATAACTCAGAAATTAATTAAGCGTAATTCTGCTCAAGTTACATTTTAGCCAATATTATAATATATATATAAATACTACATCTTTTCTCAGTTTAATAAAAAAAAATTTGCTGCTCTCTTGCCTTTAATACCATATATTTCAGTAAGTTTTCAAATCAGTTGGAGAACAATGCATACAATACATAAACACAAACTTCAATATATATTACAAAAGATCCATGAAGGATTTGATCTATTCTTCAGCCTCAGTGTTGAAACATAAGCTGACTTCAGTTGAAAAAAAGGAGGTAAAGGGGTTTTAGACGAAGAATGAACCATGCTAGTAGTCTGAAAATTCAGTGAAGTAGATAAAGAGGCTAAAATCTTTGCTTCAGGAATGGAAAATCAAACAGAAAGGAGACATGTTCCTTCCTGTAAGTATTCTCCATGAAACGAGCTACTAGAAAGGTAAATCCCATGGACTTTAGCAAATATTCCAGGAAAGAGTATTTGTGTTTTGTGGTAAAGAGAGCACCAACATAGAAGAAGGCTTTTGACTTTCTTTAAAGGTCACAAAAGGGGCAGAGCAACAAGGACTTTTAAAGAACAATATCCTGTCACATCAAAATCAAATGTCAAAACACACTAGAAAGTACAGAGAAAAAAGCATTCACAGCAAGATTGCCAGTCATCTGTCTATCGACCCAAACATTTTCATGTAAATGAAGAATTACCTAAGCAAACATATCAGGCCTGTCATGAAAACGATTTGGTCTGAATGAAAATACTAATCCAGATCTGTGTGCAGCCCCTCTGATGATGTCAAAGATGCTCTTGTTTTGCTGTGTTTTACAAAATAAGAAAATACACAAAGAAGGAAAACAGTCCTTACCTCTGTGAAAATCAAAATTCAATGTACCTAGGAATTGTAAAATTGCACCTTTATTTCTCACTATATTTGGACCTACATGCATGTACAACTTAGGGAAATGAAAATTTTAGGGGAAAGCATGAATGGACAGCTATCAGAGCCTCCCATTTCCACTAAGATTGATTTAATGAGTAGAAATACTAATATTCCCATTCCCAAAACTTGTGTAGAATATGAATTTTAAGAAATTGAATGGGGTCAGAAGTGTTGGCTCTTTCCCTGTGTTTGCTGTCTTTTCTCCACGGATTTGGCAGTGAAGTTCATTAAGTTCACAATAGAAATTTCTGCTACTTCACAACACATCTCGTTATGAAAAGGATTTATAAAACCCATGCTGATTGTAGCAATGGGGGCTGTCTTACAGGAAAAGCAGTAGCTGGACAGGTAAGATTCCTAGAATTTCAGGCAGACTGTAAATGAGAGCAGAATGGGAAAAGACTCGTTAACTTCTCCATATAAAGTCCCCTTTAGTCACTTTGACCTGTCGCTGCTTGAAAAATCACATCAAAGATTATTTCAGAGGGCTTTCTACAGTTTTAGCCTCAAAAAAGGTGTTCAGACTTTCTGAGGCAAGTCACTAGAGTTTATGTGAACTACAAAACATCAATGAAAGCTGCTTGTTCACGAAAACAAATTATAATCAGCTTTCATTGCTATTAAAACACATCTGTTTTGGCTACATTGAATCCAAATGAAATCCCCTGTGAATTAATATGTAAAACCAGCCAAGTTTAACAAGTGATTATGACTTCATTTCCAAAGTAAATGTCATAAAAAAGACTTTTATCATTGCTTTGATTTCTGTTCCATACAGAAAAAAATCCTTAGAATTTTGCAGATTAAATATGAGAAAAGAGACAGATTTTTAAACTAAAAATTTAAAATGCAGTGTGTACCTCGTTTCATAGATATACATTTTACTTTGAAGAAACATCAATTTATAAGGAGGAGGGTGTGGATAAAATGCAATAATTTGGCTAAATATTCCAATAATCCACCTTGAAAGAGCTGTTAATTTCAAAGACAAGTTAGAATAAGCACAAAAGGAACAACAGAGAAGAAAAGGAGACAGAAGAGAGACAGCAAAGAGCTGGAAATCCTTAAATTAAATATTACATTTTTCTCTCAGAAAGTTGATTGTTGATTTTACAACATCAAAAATATAAAAACCTTACATAAAAAAGATTAATTTCTCTACTCTGCAAGCCATACTGTTTCTTTATTCATATACCATACTGTATATGTATTGGGAATTGAGGAAGAAAAGGCACAGACTTTTTTAAGCAGGAAGCAGGAAGGTTGTATAAGTATTACCTCCCTGATCACTATCTGAAAAGCTCCACTCTGATCCTTAAATTTTTCCAGAGCTTATGAAGTTAGCTCTCCTGCAAACAGTTTCGTATTCAGTTTTATATAAAGCTATTTGGAAGAAAAGATGGGTTTACTTGCACATTATAAATTAATGTAATAGCCTTCCTATTTTTTCCAGTCCCAATTGCCCTTCCACCACACAGCGTTGCACGGATGCCTATAGACTTTTTAAGAGATACCTGTTATATAGGTTGGACAGGTATATTTATAAAACACAATTTATAGGAAAATATCAAACTGACCACAAGCATTTCAGGAGTCCTGGGAATTTTCCAGTCTGCAAATCAAAACAAAAAGGAAAAAAAAGCAGTGGGCTGTTGCCTTGTGGTGTTTTATGCTGTTTGAACAATTCAATCTTTCATCTCAATAATTCTTAGGAGTGCTTATTCCTCCTATCACTCAAAAGAGATGTCTTCCCCAGGATTTTCTGCTTACCTAAAGCTAGCAGAAAGCTGCCTCATGGTGACTATTAGGCTGCATCAAAAGATATGTGGCCAGCACGACAAGGCAGATGATTCTTTGTGCTCTGCTCCCCTCTGGTGAGACCCCAGTGCAGGAAAGACATGGACCCATTACAGCAAGTCCAGAGGAGAGCCACAAAGATGATCAGAAGGCTTAAACGCCTCTCCTGTGGAGACAGACTGAGAGAACCAGGGTTGTTCAGTCTGGAGAAGGCTCTGAGGAGACATTATTGCAGCCTTCCAGTATGTAAAGCACACCTATAGGAAATATGGGGACAGACATTTTGTTGAGACAGGACAAGGGGTAAAGGCTTTAAACTGAAAAAGTAGGTTTAGACTAGATATAAGGAAGACATTTTTTACAGAGTGGTGACACACTGGGAACAAATTGCCTGAGGAGGTGGCACATGCCCCATTCTTGGAACCATTCCAGGTCAGGTTGGATGGGGTTCTGAGCAAGAATACCCCTGAAAATTATCCATTACAGGAGTGTTGGACTAGGTGGCCTTTAAAGGCCCCTTCCAACCCAAAGTATTCCATGGTTCTCTATGTTTCTATTGCTATTGCATATGCCCCTAAGCATAGAAATTCTCATCTTTCTTTTAGACATGGATTTATGCTTGCATTCTAAGTATGTTCTTCATAGACACCCAGATACGATTATAGAGAAAATATAAATAACAATATATATATTTTTTTTTTAAGTCACAAGTGCAGGAATGCTAGGGCAAGTAAAAAAAAAGAAAAAAAAAGGAGATGATTGGGTTAGTAAAGATGGAATTAGTATACATTTAGTATACACAAGATTTGATCAGTAAAGGTACAAAATGGATTAGCAAATGTCATTGCATACATAAAGGAATTGTAAAAATAACAAATTATTATATTTACTCATTTTTTGTTTTATTTTTATTATTCAGGCAGGTATACTTCATTCTTATAACTTGTAGGACACAACGCAAGCCAAGAAAGTGCCTGCTCTGCCGTATCACTCCATAGTAGTACTGCATAGTGGGATCTTATTTCTCTGTTCTGCTACAAATTTTCACCATATCTGAAAAACATTTGATATTCTTAAGACTGCTACACCTATTGGAAACCTTTAAATTTATCAATGAGTTTAAATGTTACTTGGAGAAATACAGGAAAAGGAACTTGGGCTTTACTGTGATGAGGCACAAGGGCTTTGAGTTCTCTTTTTTAAGCTAAGAAATTATCCATAAAAAACACATTAAGAAAGTATTTGTGTATAGAATCAAGCGCTTAGCAAATAGAAACTGCTTGAGTTTTCATTGTTTTTGACTGCATTACGATACAGCCTTTACCGACATAGTTTTCTTCAAGCTCATTCTCATCCCGTATCACACTGCTGATCTCCTGTGCAATGCTGACAAATCAATTAAACCAAGTGTTTCACAGACTGCCAGTAGAGCATGTTCTAGATGACAGGTTTACTACCTTATTGGAAGTCATGTCTAAACATATGAAATGTTTAATGCCAAGCTGAGTGAAGAAATCATGCCACAACTCATAGTAGCTCAAAAAATTCAGTCTTGGCTTCCTTTTGCTGGCAAAACTGGCAGCCAGGATCTGAAGAGTGATTGACTTACACCACTAATTATTATCTTGAATGGAGAGCACATGCAGTCCTTTGAATCTGTGTCTCCCCTTTGCTAAATAATGTAATAATCACTTCTTTTGCAGAGCTGTGGTGAAAACAAGCATCTGTACACTTCTGAGATAGAAAGATGGAATAAAAAGGTGGATGAGGGGATTAATCACTTTCTCTGAAAAGCAGAGTTTGAATACTGCAAAATATATGTAGTCCTGTACTGTTTTATTGTCAGTTAATGACAATTATTGTGGGGTTTTATCAAGGCCTTTAACAAAATGGGCACTGTTTTAAACTATGCTTCACAAGAAGTTTTCTGTAAAAAATCTCTTAAAAGCCACCTTTTGTAAATTGCTATAGTAAATAAATCTTTAGTCATTATTCATTTACAAACTTTACTTATTCATTTAACAAAATTTAGTATTCACTTTCTGATATTGCTAAAGCGGACTTTAAAACTTGTTTCAGAGACTGAGGTAAAGAAATGGTGTTTCTGTGAGCATCTGTAAACTTAACTTTGATATAATGGCTGTGAACCAGTGGCATCTATTAATAGCTCATACCCTTTACACCTTATTTCGATATTACTGAGGTTGACCTGGAAATTCTCGATATGGAAAAAAAAATGTAGCCTCAGACCCAAATCTTCTAACATTTAAACCTCAAGAGCTGTACTTGAAGCAATTAGAACAAAAGTCTGCTCATATGATAAAGAAGTGGCAAGAGAAGAAAAAATTATAAAGATTTTAAAATTGCTTTACTTTACATAGAATAAATAAATTTATTTAACAAGAGGAATGAGACATGTTTGTATTTAGACTTTTGCACCAGCTGATGACCAGATTTCAAAAACATATGAAAGATGCCAAGCATGAAATCCTAACCTACTATTGAATAACAATACTGAAAGATCTGTCATTTATTTCACTGCGAACAGTTCTTTATTCCAGCTCCCAGCAAGACTTTTATGAACAAAATTACTAATTTTCTCTGAGTTTATCCCACAAGTACCTGAAAAGGAGGAAGCATTGTGAGGAATTTTGCATCACTATAGGTTTCTTTTTCTAAAGAAGCTGGAACATTTTCATTGTAAGCAGCATGTAAATTAATTTATTATTTATTACACTGAAACTATTTACAACCTTAATAAGAATATTTACAAGCTTTGACTCAGAGCTCTGCCTCCTCTGTTAGACACTAGCGTATCCTCCCTTCCTGCTGGAGCTGTGATGATTCCATACAGGAAAGAATAGAAATCTCTGAGGGTGAGAGGGAGCCAAGGTATGTAGCACAGAGTTCTGGATTTGAAACACCAGAAAGTGGCTACATGAGAGACATAGTGACACCTGCTTTTTGGCGTTTCCAAACTCTCCTTGGCAATTTATTGTGATGTAATTTTTAAAAAAATATATCCTCTCCCCTTTTACTTACAGTTTTATGCTTTATGCTTCATTCTCTGTAGTGTCTTCTCTACACCAAAAAAGGCAGCGTAGGCTTTTCCTTTTATCACTAGTAATGATCAGTAATTCGGTGAAAACTGTCATGTACATTCACCGTGATCTTTGAAAATGCTGCATTTATACTCTTATTGTTTGAGGACTTCCAGGCTTTCTTATTCTGCTTTTCTAATTTCAAGGTACACCAAGAATTGAATATATTATCTTTCATGCTTTTAGTTACCTATTTTTAAAAAGTTTGCTTGCGTCATAGCTGACCTCTCAGGTTTTGTTCCCGAGGTCCAGGTATTAGAGTTTTAGAATCTTTTTTCAGGTTTTAGAGTCTTTTGCCTTGTGCAAAGCCCTGAGCCAGATGCAAGAAAGAGACGGAGTCTTCAGGTTCTGATTTTCAAGGTTGCGCGCTTCGTTTATCGTTTCTTATCTTACAATTCTCTCAGTGCCCAGCTAAGGTCTGTGCAGCTGCTCGGGCATCTGATGACTCCCCCAGCACTGGGCTGTCGCTGCCTCTTATGCTAATTGTTACGTACTCTTTATTTATCATTATTTGCCAATACCTATCACTCATACTAAACAGGTCATCCCTACTTTGACCCAATCTCCTTAAATTACTTTGTGCCACCGTCACGACAGAAAATGGAGTGAAGGAAGAAGAAAGAAGAAGCAAGAGACAATGCCCAAAATTCTCCATCTTGCTCCCATTCACTTTCATACTAAGAAACCCCAAACTACGATTTTCCACCCTGTGATAAGCTATACTACTATCTTTCACACTCTTGGGGCCTGTAATTCACCTTGCAATATAGGAAGCCTTTCCCATGGACTGAGGTCAAAGCCAGTGTCTTCCTGGGCTCTGTGCCAGGGTCCCATACCCCCCTGTCCAGGTCCCAGACCCCTCTGCCCAGGTCTCTGACCTTCCAGGGCAACCAAAGGAATGCCCTGGACTCTGGCACTGACCCAGGTCTCCAGGCAGTTCTTACATATGAAAATAATTCTGTCTTGATGAAGCAAACCCAAAAATCTTACTGCTTTATAAGCATCAAGTATTTGAATTCCAGGATTAGGTGGAATAGTTTTTACAGTTTTCTCAGTAGAAGAGATGGCCCATGCAGACTGACACTTTCTCCTGTAATAGTGAGATCAGTGACTACTCTGGCTTTCTAAAGTCTGGGAAGTGTCTTAAAAGCTTATTTCCATTCTAACACAGTCTCAGTAACTAAGACATTCACTGCAACTGATGCTGTCACAAAATGGGAGAAGGAACCTGTGAAAGACTTTGCCAGGCTGGATGACTTTTTATAGATCATACACTTTTTGCACGTCTTACTTCTTTCTACATGTCTTTCCGTATGTGTCTGTCTTTATGTATATTGTATACCACTATGCTTTGGGTCCTCATCGCACAACAACTCCCTAGCACACTAAAAGTAACATCAGAATTTTCTCCTTAAAGACAAATTATTTCCAACATTTAACTTTACGAATTGGGTGACAAGAACAACCATACAAACACAGAATAGTCTAAGTTGAAAAGTGACTAAATTCCTGAAAGCAGAGATCTAGATTAGGTTACCCAGGGCTCTGTCAAGCCAAGGTCTTATTAATTCCTGTGAGGAACTTTCCACCATTTCTCTGAGCAACCTATTCCAGAGTTTAGTTGTTTTCACAGTGAAGAAAAGCTTTCCTGTGTCCAGAGGGATTTTTTTCTGAAGAACTTGTGCCTATTGCCTCTTGTCCTGTCCTTGTGCTAGCTTAAGAAGAAAGCACCTCCCTCTCCACCACAGCTGCGCTTTTAAGAACTGGAAGACTGAAACTGCATCACCCCAAGCCTTCTTCTCTCCAGGCTGAACAAACTCCATTCCTCTGATTTTCTTCTCGGGAATTTCTTCACATGCTGTTCCACTATCTCACTCTCTTGCTTGGGAATCTGACCTACAGTAACGCATTGAACAACATTGCTTCTGAATGTGCGCACTTCAAAAGTAAAGGAGAATCACTTCAAAGCTTTCAAAAACAAAACCATGTTATTCTAACATACTTAACTCCCTAAAGCAACTTAAAATTATTAATTTGCTAGGTCACCTTCCTTGCAGAAAACAAAAAATCAAGTCTTCAAAGTAAACAGCTTTAAATATTGTCAAATCACAAATGTGTCAGACATGAGCTATGTGTTAATACACATGTGCACAGGAGAGAAAGGAAGAATGAAAGGCTGGATTTGAAGGGAACTGGCTTGTGAATTATTTTTCAAGATTTGCAGTCCCTGAAGACACCATGTGGAGTGATGCAGAATAACAGGCTTAGAATTAAAGTTCAATCAAAACTGGAGTTATAGTGGGCATTTTTTGACATGTCTGAGGTCACTTGGACCCAGAAATAAACTTTCTATACTCTGAAGGAAGTGAGACACAACCAAACAGTACAGGCATGGAGAAGAGAGAGTTATGAGATTGTCTGGGTATAGTACTGCAGCATTGCAGTTAACATAACATATCCTTGCCTTGTCCTTTCTTTGCATGCCTGGATACACATTTATAGCTGCACATCATTTTGGTCACTGTTGGATGTGGACTTTCTTAACCACAGCATTTTAGGTTGTATTTCATATTTTAATTCCACTTCAGTTTTATAACAGCTTATGTAATCTATTTGTATCTGATCTTGAGAATAGCTGGTTTACTTAAATTATGAAAACTTGTCTCTTATGAAGTCCTATTATGTAGATAACCCTGAAGGGAAACATGCCCCATCTCTTTAACAAAGTTTGACAGAAATTATCTGCTTTGAATCTTTATGTTTTTAAATGAACCAGCAAAAAGCAGAATTAGTTCTAGAAGTCGCCACAAAGCTTTTCTTCAATCAATAGCCACAACATTATTATGTTCAAAAGAATTAAAACTTTTCAAAATATGATTGCAAATAAGAACTATCATCTGAGATCCCATAGTGTGACAATTCCGTAATTCCATTGACATTAAACACACTTTAAAACACAGTATTAAAATTAAGGCTGTAGGGATACAATACTGATCTAGAAGTCTCCACAAAGCTTTTCTTCAATCAATAGCCACAACATTATTATGCTCAAAAGAATTAAAACTTTTCAAAATATGATTGCAAATAAGAACTATCATCTGAGATCCCGTAGTGTGACAATTCCTTAATTCCATTGACATTAAACACACTTTAAAACACAGTATTAAAATTAAGGCTGTGGGGATACAATACTGATCATTGTGATCAAGTATGGCTGGTCCTTAAATTGATGTATTTCACTTACAGCTTTTCTCCACAGCTGTAATAATTTTATGCAAGCAACAGCAAGCTCAAAGTTATTGCAGTCACCATGAATTCTCTCAAAGAGTCAAGCAATGTAGTGTCCAGGGTATTTTCAGTAAATATACAGCATTTTTATCAGCAGTGAAAAATGCTAAAGGAAAGAGGAAAATAAGGGGTCTGGCAGCAGTACTAAGATGGTGCAATTTTTGTTACATTCCTAGCAATTAAAATATTTTCCTTTAAATTTTAAGTATTTGCAAAATTTTTACTTTCTCCTTTAACCTTTTAACTGTTTTCTTTTTATGTTATATCACATCATATTGTGCTATTTGTCTCAGTAACATCCTGCAGAGGTGAACTCAACTGCACAGTTAATCTGAGCTAATACAGACATTTGTTTACTTGGTCCACATGGGCAAAAACTGTGCATGTCCCAAAATATCCCTATATTTCCAACAGTATTAGATTGGTCAAAAAAACACCCAAACCCCCTGTATTATCTCTACCTACACATTTTGACACAGCAGCTGCACTTTAAGTGCTGTTTTACAGTGTCTTTAATCTAATTGTATTGACAAACACAAGAAATGTGCACTCCTCATTAATTAGTAACCTTTGCCATGAGATAGCTCTGCTCTCATTGACTCCACTGGGCGGAAATCCAAACTTAGGTGTCTCCTCCACAAATTGTGCCATACAATTCTTTTCAATGTCCCTTCTCCAGAAATTAATTTTCTCCCACATCCTATATCTTACCATGTTTGTTCACCCTTCTCGTACCTAGAATTATGTCCTTTTTGGTGTGGGATGGGAAAGTGAGTATAAGGAGTCTGGTTATTCTAAATAAAAGAAAAAAAACCTTGTTTTATGAACTAATTTTATTATCAACAGCTTAGTCTTGGTTACTCAATCTCAGAAAAAAATATTCTCCCAAGAAATCACATTGAGAAAATAGTTCTGGGCATTCTGTTGCTTCCAGCTGAGCTTAGAGTGCCTTATAAGGAGAATACATATTTTCTTAGGCAGAACATCTTTCAAAGACATACTGGAAAAGGTGATGCCATAAATCTCTGTCAGGCCCAGATGTGCAAGTCTCTGGTACCTAAAAGTCACCCCAGCATATTTTCATAAATGCTTCCATGGTTTGTTTAGGCAGTTTAAAGTAATGTGTGTATATTAAAAAATAAAAAAAAAAAAAAAAAAAAAATCACTCACTGTACATCTGGCAAATACGCCATGTATTAACTGTAAAAGGCACAGAGGTGAGAGCCAAAGGCTGTGGCTCAAACATTGGTTAGAGAACTGTGCTCACAGGTCACAAAAACAGTAACAAGGAGAGTCTCCCTCTACTTGAGCTTGCAGAATTCAAGCTGTCAATGCACATCCCTCTGCAATCATGTGTATCCCCCACAACAGCTTTGGAACAGCTCAACACAGAATAAAATTGCAGATGTCATGACTCTTCTGTTTATCACTATCTCCAAAGAAATTTATCTTTCTTACTACATAAAACATTCAGAACAGTTTAGAACTTTTTGCTAACACAGGTGCTTAATGTTGAAAACAGAACTGTGGTTTTTTTTCAGCTAGAATCATAATGTTTAATAATAATAATTTAAAGTACATACAAAATTCATAGATACATATATAGAGTTCCTTTATTCCTTCAGGCTAGTTTGTTTCTATTACTCACATTCCAGGTATTTGTTTCCTGTATTTTCACATGCTTAATTTGATACTCCTCTTCTTGATACTGTAGGTCATTAAAATTTGCAGCCTTTTTCTAAATTTCCTGCAACAACTTTATTTCCTTTTCCCCTTCTAATATTATATAAAATTGTTCTTAATTATCTTTTTAAATATCATTTCTGTTAACAAAATCACTTGTTAATTTTAGTCAGAGCCTGGTCCACTCATTCCTCTTTAAAAAATTAAAATAAATAAAGTAAATAAAGGTGTGACTACTTATTTACAAAATACCTTCCAGGAAAAATTATAAATACCATAAACAAACATCTTCATCCTAATATTCAGAATCTTCTAACAGAAACTAATATAATGTGTTTATTAAGTGGTTAGACAAATATTCAGGCAAACCAACATAGTTTCATCAAGTGCTGTCATTCTTAGATGAATTAAACTGGTTATACACCTTACATAGTATGCAAAAAAACCCCACTTCTAAAGAGACACAAAGAATAACTACTTGAAATCAAAATGATCAAAATCTAGGCTTTGCTGGGGTTAATTATTTGTGATTACACCAAGGTCAACTTGAAGCAATTGTTCTAAGAGTAGAAGGCAGTCACTACTATTTTTCCAATGCTCATAGTAATACTGTGAGACTGAGCCCTGCTATAAACGGGAGCTATGTAATATGAAATTTTCCATGAGTATCCTAGGAAAGAAAATATAGCAGTAAACATCATTAGTCAAGCAAGACCTACACGTCATAAGCAATAGGCAAGAGTCCAGAAAGGCCACAAGGTTAAAATGCTTTGTTTGAGTAATTATAGGATTTGAAGGATTAGGCTGAACCAAAGGATTTAAGGACATGGAGGGATTAAAGGGAGAAATAAATAAATAAAATTAAAGAGAATGAAGGTATAGACAGAAGCACAAAAAGCGATATTACAGTCACTAATTTTTGAAACAAGAATTGTTAAGCAAAATAGATGTAATTGAATGCAACATGATTTTGCTGTATTTGTTTGCTAGTCATTAACTGAATCTGCAGAGACAAAGGTTCTTTCCAAAACAGACAAAATAGTTCTTTCCAATATGTTTCTGAGTCTGAAG
Organism: Hirundo rustica; assembly: GCF_015227805.2. Classification (NCBI taxonomy): domain Eukaryota; kingdom Metazoa; phylum Chordata; class Aves; order Passeriformes; family Hirundinidae; genus Hirundo; species Hirundo rustica. The sequence goes on from NC_053455.1 coordinate 33,221,108, forward strand.
GCCTAACAGAAAAAGCATGTATTTGAGGTGAGATGTCTCAGCCAACTTCTTTTATCCCAGAATGTATTCCGTGGCTTCTGTGAAAGTGAAATCCCAAAGTACAAACCATAGGTGAGATCACAGACACCACACCCTGTTACTGAAATCCAAAAATTCTTGCCATACACGAGCAAAAAGAGTTTCAATCGTTATGCCACCCTGAGTTACAACATTTTACAAAATCAAGCTTTTTTTATTATTATTTTTTTAAAAGCCAACTGCCCTTGCAAGCTATCAATAGCGACAATTATTTCAGGGGCTGTTTCTGGAATATTGTGGATGAGAAGAATTGATCAAGGGTTATGATGCCTGAGCAATCCACAGCTCACGATGAATAAAATGACAGGATAACCGTAACAGCAGACGTAAAAAGGCTGGGGTGTTTTATGGAGCAGTCGCTCACAAAGAGAATGCGGTTTGGAAAAGCACAGCTCTCGGGCCCGGGCCGAGCCGGGGCGGCGGCGCCCCGAGGCCAACCCGCGGCACCGCCCGCGCCCCGGCTCCGAAACCGCGGGGACCGACAGCCGGACTGCAAACCGAACCGAACCGCATTAGCAACGCGGAAAGTCGGACACGAAATTCTTCATATGTTTCCTTAAATCTCTTTATTGGGGCCTAGGTGTTCAGTTTTTCTCAAAGAGAGAGTTTTTTATTTCCATAATTAGGAAATAACAATTTTTAATATTACAATTTTAATATTACAATATGAGGGCTTTTTTTCTCTCTCAGTGAGTTAAATATTACTCACGTTTCTTGATTCAGACAGAATATTGCTTCAGAAAGCTACAGAAATTCAGACACTAGCCCAATTCACAGATCCTATAATTACACCTGGCCTTATTTCTAAAATAGGAAATGGATGTAGTGTCCAGAAGTGCTTTGTTACAAATAATCCAAATATTTGGATTATGAATTATGAATCCACTGATTCATAATTCTTTATTCATTAAATCTGCTAACCTATCTCAGATTGCAAAACTTTTACGCATTTGAATAGAGCATCCTTTTCATCCTGTTTGAGTATTGACATCATAGGGCAACAAGAAATATTATTGGTGGATATTTGCTTTTTGAAGTTCAGCTTTTCTACATCACAGAAAAATCAAGTTACTTTTCTTAGCAGCTGTTGTTACTTTCAGCCAAGAATCATCAGTTGCTTGCTGTCTAAAAAACTAGCTTTCCCTAAAGTGAATATTCCCAGTGAAACAGCATCCCCTGACAGTTCATGCTGGCAAATTTCCCCACACTCCCTTCAGCGTGCTGAGTCCCGATCATCAAGGTTCTAAAGCGATTTTTAGTCCTCGTGCTCATTTGGAGCTGTTTGTGGTGCAATCATTCTCACAACACATACACAGTATGTGTTGGGGGTGAGGAGGAGTTAATTGTAAAGCTGTTCACCAGAAGCAGGGATGGCTACTGATTTCCCTCATATGGGTCACTGAAGAGACACCAGATGGTGGAAATATCCTGTCCTACTAATCTGGACCAGAGTTGGCAATTCAGAGGTGAAAAGCTTTATCCCATTACCAATTGCCTGAGCCATCCTGTCTCCAACCTGCAAGCTAAAGATTAAACAGTTAATAGTCTTGGAGTAACTACCACCCCCTCAAATATCCCATCCACTGCACATCTCAGGCATCTACTGGGCAGATCTGGGAGATTTTATTGACTTTATTTTATTGACTTTAAATTCTACCTAAGGAGGAATGAAAAAGAAGCCAGACTGGTAAAATTAGAGCATCAATTCGGATAGTACTACATATGCAACGTATGGAAGGAAAAGTTTATTGCAGAAAATATATAAGGAAAAGTAGAAAATCCAAGCAGGCAATTTGTGAGAAACGCAGTCTGGAAATAAATAGAGTAGGCATCGTTAGAAGAAAATACCATTATGCAATTCCCTTTTGCAGGTTTCAAGAAAAGAATCATTATTGGTATTAATACTACACAGTCAGAACACCTTAATCAGCTCAGAACACAAGAACCAGTTTTAGCAAGCTTATTCATTCCACCATCCGCATTTTCTTTGCCCCCTGCACAAGTACGTTGCTCTGCTGCACATTCAATCTTTAAATTGTACACAATAGATTGCTGTATTGCATCCACAATTGCTATCAAAAATTCTGGTTTACACTATAAAATACCAGAGAAGCTACTTTTACATTTGCAAAGACCACAAAAAGCATATAATTTGGAGTTAAAGAAAACTGAAAGGAAAAAAACTCACAGAATTTCTGAGCTTCTCTAAATACTGACGTAATCACTGCAGTTCTTTAAAAATGCAAATAAGTTAAGTACCTGTATAAACTTTGAAAGACAAAGGAGCTAGTAAGTAAATTTTAAAGGTAAATATATACACATTACTATGTTAGATACAGATATATTTGGATCTATATTCTGTCACTCCTGCAGAAAAACATGATTCAGATTACATGACATGACCTTATTGTCTTGGATTATGTAACCTAAAAATGTGTATTTTATTTCATCTGTTGAAAGCTGGTTTTTTGGGAGGTGTTTTATCCTTCTTACTCCACGGGGGAAGGGGGCCGATGCCTTCTGATAATGGCCCAGCCATTAAAACCAGGTGGGGCAGTGTTTCTTATCTCTTTCACCACCCCTCCATCCTCCATGGGGACATCTTCTGATAATGGGCCATCAGGGCCCACCAATGACATGACACATTGCATCATCCCATTGTGAGATGCTCCATACAGTGGGGGAGGAGCCAACTGTTCCTAGCTAGGTAAAAACTGGGAGTGAAGGACACAAGGGATCCTGTTTTTCCAGTGGATTCCCAGAGGAAGACTGGACACATCTCGTCATTACTGGACTTTCTAAAGGACCACCTCTACTCCACAGAACCACATCTGTTACTCCAGGAGGATTTATTGGCACCGAGATGCCAGGTTGTATCCCTGACTCTTTGCCTAATAGCAAAATTATAATAATTTGGAGGGGAGGGGGTTTACATTCTCCATTCCAAGGGAGGCCTCAGCTTTCCCTGACAGACAACTGTCTTTCAAAACCAAGACACATATAAAATCCAGTCCCACTAAAATTAACAGGACGGCAAGACCATTCACACATCTGGAAGACTAGACTGTTCAAGCTTACAACTAACCCTGACCACAAAATCAAACCGTAACCCTAACAATAACCCCTAACACTAAACCTAAACCTAAACTAAACACTAATCCTAACACCTAATTCTAACCCTAAACCTAATCTGGACCCCAATCCCTAAACCATAACCATAATCCTTAACCCTAGTCCTAACCCAACCCTACCCCTAAATCTAACCCAAACCCTAACCATAACCCTAACCATAAATCTAAACACTAACCCTACCCCTAACCGTAATCCCAATTTTTACCAAAACCCTAATCTGATGATGCAATGGGGGTGGTGCTGGAGGAGGGGTTGGGGGTGGAGCGATGTGGCTATGCCATGACCCATTAGGGGCTGCGTGACAAGGCCATGAACCGACACGACAGGGGCTAAAAAGCTAAATGTGAGATCACACGAAGCACTGCTGCCATTTGTCACTGTCTGGCATCCACGTGGAACTTAACTGCATTTAGCTGGCAATAATCTAAAAACCATTTGGTATGTAACTATGTGCTCCTGACAGACTTCACCGGGAAGGTCTGTTTTGGAAAGCCTGAACATTTCTTTAGTGTACATTATCTGCCAATTGCCCTGTTCTCTAAACCAGCATCTTCTCTTTTCTTTGAAAAGTTTCCATCAACACTCACAGCTCAAAGAAAATATTATTTTAAAAACCCTTAGTGGGAATATGTACCTGGATATCCACAGCTGCTCAGATGAGTAAAACCATGTGCATATTCAGCACTACGCACATGGAGTAGAAACTGCAACATCTTAAAAAATGTAGGTAAAATTGACTTTAGGTGACTGAAAGAACAAAATGGCTATCTATCCTGCAATGAGAGGCCAAGCCTGTTAGGTGAGTGAAATGAAATCATTGAGATGGTGAAATTACTCTTATGTTACTCTCTTATAGCAAACAGCCGTGATAGTCTGTGAGAGTCATTTAAACTACAGGGTAATATTGGTACTAGAAGAATAAGGACATTAATAAATTTTAACTGGAAATAAGAATGCATTACTAATCACCAAGGTGTTTTAGATGAAAAGGGGAATGATGATACATCAAAAAATACTGTTTATTACCTCCCCTTTGCAGCTTTTCATCTGCATCTGAAACTGGGGCTACGTGCTTTCCTTGGAAAGGAAAAATGGCCTTACTTGGCCTTTAGCAAAGTTTTCAATACTTTTCCTCATAGTATCTTTCTGGATAAAATGTTGAACACACAGCTGGATAAAGACATCACATGATGGGTGAGCATCTGGCTCACGAGTCTGGTGAAAAGGGCTATAGTGAAGGGGGTGACATCAAACTGGTGACCTGTCACTAGTGTAGTTCCCAAGGCTCCATCCTTGTCCCTGTGCTTGTCAACATCTTCATTAATGAGCTGGGCACAGGACTGGAAGAGATACTAAACAGATTTGCAGACAGTACAAGACTGGGAGGAGCTGTTGACTCCCTCAAAGGCAGGGAGGCCCTGCAGGGACACCCTCACGTATTAGAGGGCTGGAAAATCACTAACCATATGAAGTTCAACAAGGGAAAGTTACAGATTCTGCACCTGGGATGGAACAGCCCTGGATGTATGGACAGTCTGGGGAATGAGACTGGGAAGTAGTGCCACAGAGAGGGACCTGGTGGTCCTGGTCAGTGGCAAGTTGGATATGAGCCAGCAGTGCCCTGGCAACCAGGAGGGCCAAGCCTGTCCTGGGGGACATCAGGCACAGCATGGCCAGCTGGGCAAGGGAGGGGATCGTCCTGCTGTGCGCTGCACTGGGGCAGCCTCACCTCGAGTGCTGGGTGTAATTTTGGGCACCACAATATAAGATGTTATTAAGCTATTAGAGAGCATCCAAAGTAGGGCAATTAAGATGGTGCAGGATGTTGAGAGGAAGCTGTATGAGAAGTGGTTGAAGTCACTTTTTTCAGCCTGAAGAAGACTGAGGGGAGACCTCATTGCAATCTACAACTTCCTTGTGAAGGGAATTGGAGGGGTCACTGATCTCTTCTCTGCAGTGACCAGTGACAGGACCTGAGATAATGTCCTGAAATTGTATCAGGGGAGAATAAGGTTGGCTATTAGGAAATGGTTTTTCATCAAAAGGGTATTTAAGCACTAGAACAGCACCAGCCTGACAGCCTGCAGTGCTGTCGGGCACACAGTATGACTCTTGGGGATAGTGCTACGCAAGAGTTGGACTTGGTCATCACTGTGGGGCATTTCCAACTCAGCTTATTCTGTGGTTCTGTGATAATGCAGCAGAGCGTGGAGCTGCCATGGATTCCTCAGCCAGTCTGAGCGTTGCACTCTCATAACCACGGCTCGTCATTGGCGGCCGGCCGCGAGCAGAGAGCGCGGACCCGCAGCTCCGTGACCGGGGATCAGCCGCCACTCCCAGGCTCCCTCCCGGCGGCGCAGCTCCGCCCCCGAGGCCGCGCGCGCAGTGACGCGAGCGGCGCGCGGCGGGGCGGGGCGGGGCGCGAGGCCGCGGCCGGCAGAGGGCGCCGCGATGTCGCGCGGCGCGCGCGGCGGGGGCGTGGTGCGGCGCGCGCGGCCCGGCGTGCACCGCGGCGGCGTTTGAATGGCGCAGGCTCCGGGTGCCGGGCCCCGGCAGTAGCGCTCCCGCCGCTCCGCTCGCCCGGCCCGGCCCGGCCCCGAACATGAGCAGCGGGTGAGTGGCGCGGGGGGTGTCCCGGGCCGCCGCCGGGGGGAGCGCGGCGGGGCCGCGCTCTGCCCCGCCGGGACCGGGCGCGGCACCGCGGCGTCGCGGCGGGCGTGCGCGCCGGCGGCGGGGGCCGCGGGCGGCGCGGGGGCGCGGATCGCTCCGTCCCGCTCCCCGGCGGGCTCGCCCGGCGTCCCGGCACGGCTGTGTGCGTTGCCTGCCTCCTCCGGAGAGTGGGTTCTGGCACTTCGGTCCCTTTCTGAAATGGTGCCAGCAGCCTCCGCTCGAAGCAAGCGTGTGCAGCGGCGAATACGTGCCAGGAGAGCAGGGAAGGCTCTGGTGCTGCCGACAGGGAGGACAACAAGCTGGGTGTGAGGCCTGCTCTGCTGACGGATTTAATTTCTTGGGTGTGACAGATTCCAGGGGGAAAAGAAGCGGGGGGAGAGTCTTAAGTGCTTGAAGATCAGATCCTGCATTAATTGCTTTGTTCAAAAGCCTTCAAATTATTTTTTTCAGTGTTGTGCTGGATGATTTGGCATGCAGATTTAAAATTTTGAATTTAACATTTTGAATAGGGAGATCTTTTAAGAAGAGAGATTAGGTGGTGATCTTTGGAAATCTTTTGTCTCTGTTTTTGTTACATGCTCTGCTTTGGAGCAAGGTTAAGTCCTGTTTGCTTAAAAGCAGCCTTCATCCATCTCTTCTTGGAACATAATTTTTACTTTTCCTGTCCCCCTGTTTTTTTCCTCCTCTTATTCTCTGGCTGTAATCAGGGAAAGAATTAAAAATATGTAGTTACCTATGTTTAGTAGAATTAAAGCGTAGCAGAAGGCTGATGTGTGCCTCTTTGGCCTTGCTGATTGGAAAGAACATGTTCTTGTCTAAAGATATCGCTTTAATTTCTTATTAGCAGCCCATGTAGTTTTGATTTAAATTTCTCTAATGTTATTTAATTGAACTCAAATTAGCATTGCTTTGACTTCCTAAACTTTAAAACTCAGGATTACATTATAATATATTAAAAATAATGTTATTAAGGTATTTTATACGTGTATATTTAAAAGCATATTTTAGTATGCTGATGTGCATATATTCTTAATAGCCATGTGTATATATATTCAGTTGCCCACCTTCAAAACTTTGCTTTTAAGTTTATTTAATATTTCAGAATATTGTTATATATAATGATTGTGTGTTATGTATTTTATATATATATTATCTCATAGTCATTTAAATCAGCTGTTTAAAAAAAATAACTTTATATTGGTCCTAGGGTAAGAAGCTTGACTATAAGTTAAGAAGGTTTTTTAAATGCTATAAACAGACTACAGTCAATAATAGAAGTGTATTTGAGGGTATCATAAAAAGCCATGTGAGAGTTGTGTGACATGTAATCACAGTCTGTTCAGCCAGGTGGGCATGTGGTGAGTACTTCCTTAGCCTCCACCAAGTTTGGAGCTTGAGGGGTTTGCCAGTGTATCCATCTCTGGGTTTGAATTCAAAATTCTCATTGCAGGTTTTTTTAACTCTTTGGGTTGAGCAATAAATGGTAAAAGAAATTGCTGTATTTAATTGAGTGGGTAATTTCTTAAAGAGTTGTGTAAAACGTTAATGTGGAAGCTTCAGTGTTGTGGAAATTTATTTCTTTTATAACGCCTCTCAGTTATAAAGCTTTTCCAGACTTACTGTCCCCAGAGTGTTTGTAACTGAAGATCAACAGGTAGAAGTATCTTTTCATCAGTGAAAGATGACTTCAGAAAGGACTTAACCACTGACAACTGCTATTACGTTATGGCAGCTTAACGTATCTGCAAATGGTACCTCCAGATGCAGAGAACTGAGTTCTTGTTTGACTTTTTTTTTTTTCTCCCAGAAAATGTAAACAAAGTTCAGTTATTAGACTCCTGGGCTATCTCCACAAGGAGGGCTAATGCACACCTGGCTTCATCCTCACTAAACTTGGATGAACTGTGACTTGGGGTCATTTTTGGAGGTTCATTATGACTGACAGTGGGCCACATGTGAATTCCATACTTAAGAGGAAAATGAGCTTAAATCTTAGGTATAATCTAACTTACCATAACAAGTTGTTCAAATAGTATTTTTATTTACTGCTGATTTAGTGAAATTCCTATAGTTTTTATCAACATAGGAAACTTCAAACTGTAACAAATGGCCTGACAAGTATGGCACATTTAAGACCTATGATCTGCTGGCATATAACACTCTATAATGTTGCAGAAAAAATTTTTCATTAACACACTCCTTAGAATCTTGAACTCCACTTTCTTTTTTTAAGAAAAATCACTATTTAACAGCTGGTGAACCATCAGTGCATCAATTACTAAAAAAGGAATTCAAAAAAACCAAACTGTTTCATATGCAAAGGATGTGAAAGCCTTCTAAAGCAAAGGCAGATGGATTTTGTAACATTTATCAGAGCTAAAATGAAAGGGAGCTATGCCAAACTTACAAAATCACTTCTACATCATAAGATAGTACTAAATTATTTTTGTAAACAAATCACCCTTTTGGAAGTAAGTTTGAAATAACCATTTTTGGAAATTTCTTGTGACCATTGTAGATATGGTAATGGTCAGTGAAATTAGTTGACCATTACTGCTTCCCTGTTGGATACCTAGTTGGAATGCTTTCAAAGCATGTGCTCCTTTCCTTGGGAATAATGATTAATTAGCTCTTTCATCTGAGTTTAATATTGTCATCCTTGAACTAGCAGTTGGGTTATTGTGGGGTGGACGAGAATCACAGGAACATTTGCTATGGCTAGTGCACATGGAATGCTGCAGAAAAAAGTAGCTATTAAGAATTTGGACAAGGAATAGGATGGAAGAATGTGTGTTTTAAAAGGTATTGCTGATGGCTTAAGATATCTAACTATTTTACATTTTCCTTACTGCCATGCAAAGTAGTCCAGCCTGTGTTCTGTAAAAAAATACATGAAATATTATGTTCATATGCATGTAGATTACATAATGTGCTAAGAAGAGTTTGTCCCTCTCTGGGGGCCTTGCCCAGAACTTAGGACATGGGAGGGAGTGGCAGAGTTGTTAATACTTGCCTTTGATAGATATGCACTTGAATGCCTCTAAGTACTGACTTTCTTTGCCTGATTCTGGTATGACCTAAAGAGTTTTATTGCATCTGGGAGAGATCAGAGAAAGAAAATACCAGTAGAACCTTTAAGAAAACTTTGCACAGGTGCTCTCTGTTGACTGTGGGGGCAAACCAGCTTCTTCTCAGGAGATATGGCTACTATCACTTAAGTCTTTCTGCTTACTGAAGATTGAGGAGAATAGAAATGGGGGAAGGGAAGATTGTCTGCTGTGAGAAATCACTCACAGTACAGGGGAGACTGGTGGAATTTGATTGTAGTCCTAATGAAATCATACATCTCTGTTCAGATTTGTGGTCTACTTTGTTCAGTTGTAAAATAGTTTAGGATTTTTCGATAGACCAAGGCAGAGCTGAACGGACATGCATTCTATCCTTAATTTTTAAAACTTTGTAAAGTGAGGGAAATGCATTGGCCTCAATGAGATTGTATAGCAGATTGTCTTGATCAAATACAACTAGCTGTGCTCATCACAAGGGAAAAGTCAGAAATTAAAGACATTGGGGTATAGATAGATTGTTTGACTCTGTACAAATTAGTATCTAATGCCAGTTTAAGAACCCTGTGTATATATCCCAAAATTACAGGGGGCTGTGATGTCTAATTAGCTATTACTAGGTGATACCTGACTGCAAATAGGAAATCAAAATTGTGATGAGCCATGTAGTGTGCCTTTCATCCTGTAGCATTCATCTTTTTAATTGCTGCCCAGCCAGCATTTTCCTAGGTGTTACTAAGCCTTTCAAAGCTGGTTTCTTAAGATATTGACTAGGTTTATTATAGCACTGTTAGGTTTGTATATATCAGATTCTTCTGCTTGTGTTCTGCTCAGTCTGGACTATGGGCTGTGTATCTGAATTTAGTCACTTTCAGTCTATTTTTTTTAATGTATTTTCAGTCTGTTCTAGAACCCGTATAAAATGTCTGGATCTACAACATCTTGTGGCAAGTTCAGGTGGACAATAATTTACACACGCTTACCCTTGTTAGTTTTGATCCGATCTTCAGCTATTGTCTTTTGACCCTTTATTTTCATGTTGGGCAAGAGAGGGCACAATCTCTATGCAACTTCTCCAAGCCATTAATTTTGTAGGCCTTTGTCTTATTTCCCCACTTGGCTATAAGTAGCCCCTTCTCCAGACTGAAGGAGAAGAGGCTACCTGTAGCCAACTCCAGGCTAATCTAATCAGTTGTTGATTATATGAAAGGTATTCCATGTGTTTTTTAACTTGCCTTTGTCTGAGCTGTTTTTTACTTTACTGAGAAGTGGGGTTTTTTTGCTTTTTAGGGTTGGTTTGGTTTTTTTAAAGAAAGTTAACTATCTCTGCTCTCAGTATTTGAAATACAGGCACAAATTAGTTCTGTACACTGTCAGAATAGTGTTCTGTTTATTTTTCTACTTATTGATTCATATGGAGCCTTAACAGTTCAACTGATCTAAAATAAACTGTCCTATACCCAGATACTGTTGTGGGTGGCAATTCTTAGCTCAGAGGCTGTGATTCCAACAGGAACCCAGAATTTTCTCCTACCTGCAGATACATAGGCTTTGCTTTATATTGATCTATAAGCATTGCTTCTCCTATTCTACATCTAAGTCCTTCTCCAGTTCTTCAGTTAGGCCTTATCTTCACTGGTATGACTTTTTATTGTCAACAGTCTTCATCCCCTTTTGTGAGGTAATTTATGAATATATTATGAGCATAAAGCAATGGAGGTTTTCCCCAGGGATCTGTAGGTGATTTTCTGCAGTGTGTAAACTGCTTAGACAGTTTGTGGTTGTTCCCTGAGATACTTGTACCTGCAAAAGATTTCCCTTTTTTCACTTGGTTGCTTAATTTCCTCAAGATTTAAGTGAAGGACTTGGAAACTCAGACTCTATCATTTAGTTGCCTTTTATCCATGTTGTACTATCCCATACTCTTAATAAATTCCATTAATTTTGCAGAGCAGGACTTCCTAGAATCATAGAATAATTTGGGTTAGAATGGGTTAAAGATTTTTTAGTTCCAATTTCCCTAGCATGGGAAGGAGGGGACACCTTCCACTAGACTGCACAAGGTGTCACCTAACTTGGCCTTGAACACTTCCAGGGACAAGGCATTAACCACTTCTCTAGGAAATGTGTTCCAGTGCCTTTCCACCCTCTCAGTAAAGATTTTTGTCCTAATATCCAATCTAAACCTACCCTCTTTCAGTCTGAATCAATTACTCTTTGGTCTATTACAAATGCCGTGGTAGAAAGTCCCTTTCCAGTTCTCTTGTAGCCCCTCCAGATACTGAAGGCCACAGTGAGGTCACCCTGGAACCTTCTCTTTTCCAGGCTGTGTTGCCTTAGTGACAGCCAGGCTGAATCTTTCCCTTTATATTATTTGTTTGTGTCCACTAAGTCTATTCTTGATTACATTGTTTACTAATTAGCACAACAGAGATGTCAATCTGGATCTTCCTTGAGGTGCTCTGTAAATATTGACTATGCTTTCTCTAGGTACTTCATCAGCTCCAAGGGAGAGATTCTGTGCCTTGGCTAAAACCACAGCTGTTTCATTACTGCTTGAGTGTTCACTGCTACTTCTGCATAATCTGAGACCCTCAACGGGTTAAACTATGGAAGTCTCACTAATCTGTTGGACATTGAAGTCATAAAAAAGGATTTAACTTGCTTCATCAGATGTTCCTTTATATCTGATCATCTTTTGACCTTTTGAATTTCTTTTACCAGTCTTTACAGAAAGAATTGATAGTTCTGTTGTTTCATTCTGTTTCAGCTGGGAGGCTGGGGAACAATATATTCTTATATCAGATTTCTCAGAGCGTAAAATTCTCTTAATTTTTCTCCTGGACACGTGCAACCTTTTGTAAGGAACTTCCTTCTGTCCAGAGTCCTCTCTCTCCAGTTCAGATAGCTCCAGTACAGGTATTTTGAGATGTTAGATGCTCTTTAGAGCCCAGTATTAAAAGCTGATATACAGATTGAATTTCTTTGGTAAGACATTTCTTTCTAGCCTCCTAATATTTTTACACTTCTTTTAAGCAAAAAGTATTTTGGTTATATAGTGCTGTCATTTATTTTGGTGATCAGATTCTTGTGTGCTGCTTAGTGTGAAAGATTAAGATCATTTATTAAGCAAGGAAGAATAAGGAACAGTCACTGTTAGGCTTGAAGAATTGTAAGCTGATAGTGTGTTATGGGAGTAGTCACAAAAATTATTCTTCAGCAGCAGAGATTAGGGATTTTTATAACATCTGATGAGGTGACTGTGGGTTTTAACTCTCTTGGCTGGAGGTTGCCTCTGCTAATATTTTAGTTTATTGCTTTCCCCTCAGTATTACTGTCAAACAGTAGATAGAAGAAGAAAATAAATCAAGACTTTTTCCAGGTCCTCTTCATCACTGACCTGAATTAAAGGATAGATTTGTTTGGATTTTAGGACTGTTGGGTTTTTCTTCAAAACTCCAGTTGTTCAGCATATGCCTTTGTGTTGTGCTCCAAGTCCAAATTTTAATATACAGCCCATTTTGAGCCCAAATAAGGGTTTTAACCAGTCTGATAAGCAGAGGAAAATGTGTTTGAGTTTTTTCCTAAACTTCTGGGAAATGAAGTTTATTTACAAGCCTGTGTGGAGAGCTAAGAAAGTGATAGGTCTTCATCACTGTCTCATAGTGTGAAAAAATGAAGGTAATGAACCAGTCTTAAGCCAGACTTACATCTGGGAAAATACTGACCACCAGCTGTTAAAGATATTGCCCTAAATAATGGTGCCATTTGCAGTTCTTGCTGTAGTGTGAGGGCTCCATGTTCCCATTTTACAGGGTAAGGAGTTCTGTCAGTAAATACTCCATTTTTTGGAAGAGAGATCTCAGGTGAAGTTCTTTAGTACTGATCCAATTCTAAAGAATACCAGAACATTTGAAGAATTTATTTTTTTTCTACTGTACCCTACAACAGGGGTTTTAATGTGCCTGAGTACAGCATCTGGCTCTGCCACCTGCTTGTTTTATTTGACGGCCTTTGGCTGCTGCATGGATCTTCATGGCTAATAAGCTGTTTCCTGCCTGGCTTATTCAGTGCTCAGTGTCTTAGTCTTTTAAATGCTGAAGTTCTTAATGTGGGGTAAATCTGCTACATAGAGTAAAAGGGATAGGGCTGCTGCTAAAGGTGGAGGGCAGAGATTGGAACACTCACATTGAAATCAGAGTTTCACCTTTTAGGGGAAAAACCAGTAATATTGGAGCAAGAGGTTGTCTTTTAAAAGTAGCATAGGATGTCTTACTAAAACGCTTCAAGAATAGTACCTCTGTGATGATGTAATAATTAAACCTAGTCTTAAGCAATGTTGCAGTTACAATCAGTTACAAAAGATGCAAAATCATATATCAAACAACTGTCTCACTCTTGGTGTTGATTCTTATAGAAATACTTGCATACTTCAAGACAAAAGACTTTAGACATAAAATTGTGGGTTTTTGTATGAAAAATAGCCGAAGTACTGCTTTGACAAAAATGGGGGAAGGGGGATGTACATTTACCAATAAACTGTGGGGAAGATCTTTCATTTCTTTTTTTCTTTTCAACCTTTGTTATTTTGATGAAGTTTGCTTACTTCCTGAAAAATGAGAATCAGATTTTTAGCTGCCTTTTCCACTTGGAAACAGGTGTGAAACTAATTATTTTTCTGTAGGTGGCGGGTGAAAATTATTGTGTGAGGAAAGTGTCTCAAAAATTGCCCTGTTCTGTACTTGAATTCTTGCTTGTACGGCACCTTCAACGCAGATGTAGAAACTAGTGTGAAAACAAAATCTCTGCCTCTTGCTTCTTGGGTGATTTTGGTTTTGTTCCCTCTTTTTTTTGAAAGCTAAATAGGGTTTTTGAAATGCTCAGTATGTTAATAGTAAGACCTCCAGCTAACATTCGCTAAAGGATGATGTCTTGGGCTATATACAGCATGGAAGATCTTGCAAATAGTTGAGTTGTAGTGTTGCTAGCTGCATTTGAAGAAAGCTGATGGAATGTTTTAGAAAATAAAACTAAATATCTTTCCCTCGAGTACAGGGATTTGAGAGATTATGGCATCTGAAGCTCACAATGTTAAAAAACAGAAAGTATTGCATATTGAAGGTCATCCCGTTGATCTCCCCAGAAAAAGAATCTCTTCTTCCACTAAAAAGATCATGAAGGAGGTAAGCTGTTTGTGTTGTTTGTTGGGTTGTTTTATGTCCTCTGAGAAAAGTGAAGATTTAAACAAGTTCATAGTTCTGAGCAGTCTAAATCTAGAAGCACAGCACTGGTAAGCATTTGATATTTAGATGTGCAATAGAACTTTAAGTTGCACAGCAGTTGTAATATGGAAACTGTGTTACAATAGATACAGGCAGCAGCTGCACAGGGCAGTGCATCATATCGTCCATATGAGCAGTAGGTGCTGATGCAGTCTCATTCATGCCTGCTTTTCTGCAGTCTAGCCAAAAATGTTTCAATACAGGAATTCTGTCACGAAAAAGTTCTTTCTTGCCGAGAGAGCTTAATGGCAAAAGTGAGAGGTGGAGTAGGTGAAACCCACTCATTGAAATGGATCTGTCGTATACTCATTACACAGCTTCTTCTACCACGTTGGTAACACTCAGATTTTCACTGGATTCTTGCTACTCAAGAATAGTTTTTGTAACCTCATGGCTGTGTACTGGCTGAAGAGTAAGACAGTGGAGTACAGAGGAAGCACTAGAGAGGCAAACTTACTGTAAGACCTCTTCAAACAGCGGTGGAGATGTCAGTAGCCTCTGTTCATTGGTATTAAGACAAACATTTTATGACCTGTGTTAACAAAAAAAGATCATAACATTGTCTTGCTGAGGCACACAATGTGTTACCATTAATGCTAAGTAGTACAGACAGGAGTGTTTCACTCTTTTTAGTAATACAGCTTTTTTTTCTCTATTTCCTTTCTCCCAGGGTAAGAAATCTCCAAAACAGCTGGCTTCATACACAAACAGGTAGGAGGGCTGTGCTGTTTAATATCTGAGTTTAAAGTGTGGAAGAGGTAGGGAGGAAGACACAGTTGAAATTGATTACAGCACCAAAGCAAAGACAAGTGGATGATAGGTATTGATTTTAATGACAGTTCTTGGTTCTTGTGTTTTCTTCCATAATAATGAGTCTCTGAATTAATAAAAACAGGGAAGAATATTGGTAGCATGACTTCTGATAACCCAAGTGTCATTAAGATATGTACTGGGGGAAAGATGTTTTCAGTAACCTGAATTCTGTCTACTGAATTCATAATTTTTTAATATATATATATATATATATATATACACACACACATAATAATGCAGTTGATTCTGTTTGGATTGACCTTCACTAAAATAGTGCTTTATTATTGCAGAGTAACGGTTGGAAAAACGGTGACCAGTCCACTCTCTCTTTTCAAAGTGGTATATTGTAAAAGGAAAGTTCATTGTTATACTGCAAAGCCTTGTTACAGAAAGAAACTGTGCCCTAAATCTAGGGGCCGTGACATGGCAAATAAAGAAAATGAACTGGCTTGTGCAGGGAATCTGCCAGCAAAACTTCACAACAGTCGTACACACTTGCTGAATTCTAGTGACTCTGGCTCATCTCAAACAGAAGGCCCCTCATCCAAATACAGCGCATTTTTTTCGGAGGTGGGTAGAGTTTGAAGAAACTCCAGTTTAAAAAAAGAAGTGTTCCTAGTAATTAGTTGTGAAAGTTTTCTTTATTTAGATTCATTTTCTTCAGTTCTGCAGGTATCAGGTCTTGTGATGTTTATGGTGATAACGGTTGTCAATAATAGTTCTGCCACTTTTCTTCGTATCTGTGTGTGTCAGAAGCTCAGAACTGCCAGACTTGACTGGGTTAAAATTGTACCAGACTAAAGAAGAACATTGTTTTGACCTGCTTAGGTTTTGTAAACTGCCAGGACACTTGTCCGTATGTGTATTTGTAGAAGTGTCAAAATGTTAGTGTATCAATGAGAAATAGCTGGGAGGATAGATAGGACAATTTTCAATAGCACTATCAACTTTGTGCAAAACTAACTTGAGTGTTTGTATGAGCCTTATTTCTTGTTAGGATTGGTTGAGGAGACCTAGTCGATGCTTGCAGGGCTTCTGAAGCTGGCTAAAAGATCAGATATTTAAATGAAATGGATTTTGTGACAGTGAGGGCCATTTAAGGCCCTTAATGTTGAAGTTTTCATTTCTGTCACAGTAGATTTTTGTTACTCATCAAGGTTTGCCATGTGTTTAAGGTGAGGCATGGCAGGGAAGGTAAGATCAGATACCATCACCATGCTGTCTTGTCATGGTGCTGTAAATGTGGGCTGGCATTTGGAGAGATCCCTGAGAGGCCAGTGGGCTGAAGATGCAAGTCTGCAGCACTTTTGCACTGTTTAGTTTGATGGTGAATAGCTAAAATAAAGAGGTTGCAGAAAGATGGGTAAAGAGATGAAGGCAGGGGAAGATTCATTTTCTGAGAAGCTAAGGACCAGATAACTGACCTCTGGCCACAAATGACTATTTAGCTGGTTTGGGAAATGTGTGCGGCTCTGCAGTATTCATTCCAGTCCAAGGTCTAATTAATTAAAATGCCTGAACTTCATTCAGAGAACAAGCCTTTTCAGAAATGAACCTTTTCTGTCTGAGTTCGGAATAATTCATATAACTACTTGTATCTAAATTGTGTCAAAATTAATAATCATCCAAGTAAAAAGTTCTCAGCATTGGTAAGAATTATTGGTTGATGCTCATGAAAGCTCATTTTAATTATTAGATACCTGTCTTAGGTGGTAAAGAGGTACAAATCTTATTCTTGCAGCTTTCATGTAAAGTAGGCCTAGTATTTTTTTGCCCCCTTCTAAAGGGACATATTGGGTTCAAGTCTATTCTTAGATAAATTTCTGTCTTGCAACATTTCTAAAACAAACTCATCAAAATACAGGTAGAAAAGTGTATTATCATATACCAGATTATATTAGAGTAGCTTATTGTTTTATTGCTGTCTACTTAACTTGTGGCAACTTTTTATGTTTTTAAAAATATGCAGGTTTCTCAGGACCATGAAACTATGGCTCAAGTTCTTTTCAGCAGGAATCTGAGACTGAATGTGGCTTTAACCTTTTGGAGAAGGAGAAGTATAAGTGAACTGGTAGCCTACTTAGTGAGGTAAAATAAGTCTCTTCTTTTATATCCTTAAAATGATAGCACTCTCAAATATGCCACAATAATTTTAGCAGTTCTGTAAATGTTGTGACTTAGATACTCTTTTTAAATCATAGTGGAAGCATATACTTCTACTAGTAGGATCTACTAGTAACACTTCTGATTTTATTCTTAATGTTTCTAGGATACAGGATCTTGGAGTAGTTGTAGACTGCCTTCCTGTGCTTACAAACAGGTACAAATTGAAAATTTGGGGAATTAGTATCTGCTTTTAACCACGTTGAAGTTCAGCACTTCTGAAACATCTTGTTTTTTTAAGTTTACAGGAAGAAAAACCATATGTTTCAGTTGGCTGCTGTGTAGATCTTTTGCCTTTAGTGAAATCCCTGCTTAAAAGCAAATATGAAGAGTAAGTATCAGCTTGGGATGTTCTTAATACAGTATTACTTTCTGGCTATGCAGAGCCTTAGAAATCAATGGTTTTTTATTCTCTGACTCTTGTTCCCTCTGCACTTCTCCCAACTCTGCCTCTCTCAGGAAATGAGAAAGCTCCGGAATGGAAGCTTTATCCTTTAACAAAACAGTGGTGCAGAAATTTTTTTCTGCAATGTTAGGGACTTGGTGGGGAGGACTGGCTTTGCCCTTACGCAGATTTATTTATCCTAAACAGTAAAAAAGAATAGCACTGAGGTTTCAGTATGCTTTTTGACATGAAATCAAGGCAGAGTTTTCTTCTGTTTTTTTCAACAAGAACTTCAGTTTACCACTTAGAAATTGCAAGTGTAAGCAAGTATTTAAACCTACCAATTTGTCTAGACTTTCCTTCTTCCAGAATAGAAAATGTGTTGCTTTCTGAATTGCTTAATAATTTATCTCAACGCTTTATCTGGCCTGTAGATAATGTACAGGGAGGGGGAAATGCATAATGTGTAAAATGTGTTGTTACAGGTATGTGATAGTTGGTTTAAACTGGCTTCAGGCTGTCATTAAAAGATGGTGGTCAGAACTATCTGCGCATACAGAAAAGGCAGAAGATGGGTGAGTATAGTGTTGGGGAATGTTTAAATGTTTCTGTAGCCAATTTAATCTCAAATGTGTTTTAATTTTGATCAGTAGGAGCACAACTTAGCTACAAAAGGCAAAATTATAATTTTAAAGTTAAAGCTTAAAAGTACTTTAAGGATAGTCAAGTTACTAGTTTTGTTTTTCTTTTTTTTTTGCTACTGTTTTAATACATGTAGGACATAGTCATATCAGGGATTATACAAATGCTGTAGAAGTTGAATTAAAATTTTTCAGACCTTGTGGCAATATCTATTATGTAGGCTAAGTCTGTATGCGGTATTAATAATTCATTTTAGTAAAAGAGACTAATGAAATGTACTACCTCTGTTATAAAGTGATGTTCATTCTCTTTCAGAAACATTCATATTTTAAAACAACAGCTAAGTGTTTTGTGGGAACAGGAGAATCATCTTACTCTGGTTCCAGGATATACTGGTAATATAGCTAAGGTAATCCCGTTCTGGTTGTGTTCAGTAATAAACATGGTTGTATCACTGACAGTATTCCTCTTGTTTTACTTATGCTAAACTGTGGTCGGACAGAAATACTTCTACTTTAGTTTCTGCAAATGCTTATGTGTATTGCATGGTTTTTACAGAAATCTGGAGTTGATTCCCTATGATAGTTGTGTGATTTGGAATTACAATAATTTTTATCCTTTTTTCTTACATTACAGAGGAAGCATCTCCTTTATAACAAAGTAGCCAATAGTAATGAGCCTTCAAATTGATGTGAGAAAGGGCTCAGTTGAGTAGGTAGACTGTGGAAAGGACAGATGTTTTCTCTTAGATCTGTTGTACCCATTGTTGTAGGTGTAATGCAGAATGGAGAATCTTAGCCCAGGAGTGTCGTTAGCATTTATGCATTAAGTGACTGGGGCAAGTGACAACATACTAAATTCTAAAGCTTATTGCTGACCTAATGCTTAGAAAATGATGAGTTTGTGGAGAGTAGATGAGCCTATCTGAGACAAATCTCTGCTTGTATTTCTTAGTGACATAATGAGGGGGCCTGGTTAGATGCATGTTTTGCTGGTTGTGCTCATCTCTATGAACATGGCTTTCTGAGATGGGGCACCGACAGTTACACTGGATAGAAACCTGTCCAAGTGGAGGGACCTGATGAAGGTAGACAGAAAGGAGTTACAGCAGACACTTGATTGTGTGTAGGATTTAAGTGAACTTGAAGAAAACTTTAAAATTGCATCTTAAGGAGTTTTGGTGAATCTGTAATTCTGTGCCTACAGAATCGATCACTTTGTGTCAAACAAGTGAATTATTTCCTTTTTTTCTGGGACTGTTGTGTGCCTGAGACTTCAATTTTGATGTCCCTAAAGGAATAAGTTTAAACTTCTTTCAGAATTTCAGTCAGCAGGGATGCAGAAGAACTGAGTTCTAACTCCCAACTTGATAGAGTGATGAGAGCATGTGATGTAGAATGCCTAGTTCTTTTTCTAGATCAGAATAGCAGGTATAGGTAGTGTCAGTTTGTTTCTCTAGGGTTCAGGTTCCCTTTATGTCCATTTGCTGGCTACTTAATGTATATCAGGTTAGATTGTGACCAAGGTCACCTGAGCAAGTCAGAGAAAAAATACTACAAGGATATTGGAGGGGTTGGGTAAAGGAATATCATATATAATATTTTTAACTACATGATCAGATGATGATCTTTTCTGCTTGTGCAGGGAGCAGAGGAATAACAGACTGAATTGATGGCTTTGAAAACTAATTCTACTCTTGCAGGCTTTTTACTACATAAAGAAATGTCATTGAAAGCATTAATTGAAAATAATTGTGAAGATAACTTGTTCTGAAATTTGGGCAGATATAATTATTGTTGTGTTACGGTCCTGATTGGTTACCCTGCTTCAGACATAGAGTTGATGTTAGAGCTATTATGTAATGTGACAAATACTTTCTCCTTTTTTTCCTTCTAGGATGTAAATGCTTATTTATTGCAGCTGCACTGACATGATGGGGAAACAGTGTGCTTATGTGGTGGAACAATCCCCTAAAGTATCCCTGAAATATGTACTGAAAGCCTTTTGAGATAATACTGGTAGAAGAGAACTGAACTGTCAAGCTCTTTAATGAAACCACTAACAAAAACCCTAACAATCTACTTCACATTGAAGTGGAAAATTGTCTAGTAGGAGCAACTTTTACTTCAGTGAGGTGAAAGTGCACTATGAAAACTGTATGCCTTTGCTGCATTTGGGATTCGCTCAGTTACTAGGTATTCCTTTAAATGCTACTGTATTTTACATCATCGTGTAAAAGAAGATGAATTACACTGTCATGAAGACAAGACAGCAGAACCAGTTATAAGGAACCAACAAAACCAATCAGCATTAAGAGCTTTTAAATGTCTCTTTCACAAGAGAACTCCAAAATGCACAACTATCTTCTAATTACATTAAAAAATACAAAAAAATTTGATATATTCAGTTACTCTATGTTTTAATCAAATTATTAAAGACAGTTTTTGTTTGCACTATTGAGAAACTATACAGAAATGATGCCTTAATTACTAGTGTTTCAAAAAGCCAATGTGTTAAGATGCAAATAGCTATTATGTTCAGATTGTGATGAAAAACTACAAAAATCAGGGTTTCACATTGTGTAGTTAATGAAACATTGCACATATACAAAGATACATGTATGAAAAATATTATAAATACCTGAAGTTAAGCTTGGATAAACAGTTATTGCAAATGTCAGCAGAATGGTGAATTTATGTCTAACAAATGTTTTTATACTGTATGTGGATTTCTAACAAAGTAATCTTGTTCTGTATCATCAAACTACATGCAAATAAGTAAATATATTAAATATATCTACTGTTTTTTCTTTTCAAGTTCAAAAAAACCAATTTCTAGAATAATCTCTTCCACACTTTTTATCATAGATGTTTGTCTGTTGTTTGAAATGTTTACAGCCAGGTGAGGCCGTGTTATTCAAATCACACCCTTTTTATACTACCTCCTTTAAGAAAATGACAAAGAGCTTTTGCAAAATTGGTCAAGTTCTAACCTGATCAATGATGGCAAATTCTTAGCAACAACAGCATTGAGAATACAGCTATAAACTTTTACTGTCGTATTGATATGCTGGTCTACTTTAATTTAAAAGTAATAGCTCTGAGGGAGTCTTAATCTTAGGCTTGCTGTTGCCTTTTTAAATTTTGTGATTAGGAAGCGTGCTTTTTCAGTTAAAACTCATGAAGTGCCAGCTCTTCACTTAAAAGTATACATGTACAGCATGTATGACCAAATAGACTACTTCCTTAAAAATTAATACTTGCAAGGGTTGTTTTCATACCTAGCATTAAGTATGTGCACTTTTACTGACGTGCAGGAGAAGGGTCTTTTGATAGCCCCAAGTGGTTTTTGCTTTACAGAATAAATAAATAAATTTTAAACTCCTGTAGCGGTCAAAAACTTCAGGCCTCCTGTTGCTTAGTTTTGTATTTAGTTTATGTATCATTGTTGCTGACTTCTGAAGGCCAACTAGAAATCTGTCATCAGAACTTGGTGCTTTTGATATTTGACTGTTCTGTAAACCACCAAAGTTTTGCATTTCCTAGGGCAGTCAGTTACAAAGAGTTTCTGGGACATCCAGAAACTTTGTGGGACAATCTGGAGACATGCACATAGCCAATCTTTTTGCTAGAATTATTATGTATCATTAGAGATATTTCATGCTCAAAAAGTTTTGAGATAGGACTTTTCAAATATCCTTACTGTCAATTAAAAATCTAAAGGAACTATAGTATGACAGCACTCTGTATTACTTTACTGTTCTGTTGGATGCTTAGATGAAAAAGTAACGAAGTCTAGTTTAATCATTTGGGTGGCAATTACTGAAACTGTTAGATTATTCGTCAAGGAGAATACTGTCTATAGAAACTCAGATTTTTATTTTTTTTTAATAGACAAAATAAAGTAACTCATGGCCATTAATTTCTGAGAATATAAGAAAGCATAGTTGTAATTAATTAAAGAAACACTCTAGTATTTAAAAATCTAGCTTGAATGTAGATTTAGATACATGGGCTTATAATGAATTCTGTATGTGGCCATAGAGTTACCAAATCCTAAGTGTGGACAGTGCTTTTGTTTTAGAGGCAAGGTAAGATTGATATGAGGATCATTACTGAGGAATATCTAATAAAGTAATGCATTCTTTTTAACTGCCAGAAGTTGTATTTTGACAGGATCAATAATACAGTATTAAACATTGTCATTAGCATCTGTGCCTTATTTTAAATGAATTTTTTACTGTTTTCAGGCAGCTACTAGACTGTAAGAACAGGATTCAGGTATTATTGTATTATTAAATGATTTTTTCCATCATGTTCTTAATTCATTTAAACTATTCGCACTAATATTCAGGCTCAGCTTCTTGTATTCTCTCTAGTTCTTAAATGGCTAGGAACAGTTTTGCTGTTGCAAAATGTAAATGTATAATACCTGATCAAAGTTGGCATGAGTTAAATGTCTTATCCTCTGTGTAACTTTACTAGATTCATAGAGTTGTCCCAGTGAATCAAAGTATTAAGTTTCAGCTACCCCATGCATAAATGCTAATCTTTGTGACCGTTTATAAAAATGGTGTTTCTAGGATGTGTCAGAAGATCCAGGCAGAATTAATCCTTTTCCTGTTCGTGTGGTGCAGAAGCATATGTGTACTTGAGGATGAAGGATGCCTCCACAAAGCTGTTCTTCATGTCATACCACTTGATACAAAACTGATGTCTTTAGAAAACAGTGTCTTTTGCCTCAGTGTTCCCCAAAAGAACTTGAGGCTGTTTTGCTGAAGGAGTACTTTTAAGTGTGACCCAGAATTTGCTCATCCCCTAAACTGAAATTAAAGAATCCTTCTGGCAAACTGTCTTTTTCTGCAGGGCTCAAAAAAAAAAAAAAGTCTGGTATTTTGTAAATGTAAGTGGCCAAGCCGAGGTATTGCTGATAGCTGGCTGAAGAGTGGAGGTGGAAAAATACCCATTAATTAGCTGAATATGAAGAAGTTTGCGTGTCTTAATGATTATGTATGGCTTTATTTTGAAGGAGCTATGCCTATTTCTCTTTTATCACACAGGTACGTCAGTTCCACATTCCTTAATAGTGCTTGCAGATTGTTGCTGGCATTAAAAAAAATAGCATCAGCCCTCCAAGATCTTTCCCTCTGCAGTGAGATATAAATATTTTGGTTTTTTTTTCCTCTCCTGTTATTGTTGCTTTATCAGAGTCCACAGTTTTAACACTTGAGGTGCAGGAGGGATGGGAGAGTAGGAAGTGACGAAAAGTATGCATGCCCTATGCTCAGTGACATCAGCTCCGCTGCATTATAAAGCAGGCTGTATTTTCATTTCCTGGCCTCTGAAGTGAGCAACTTTGGAGTTAAATGTCTTTAATACATTTTGCATTGAAGAGATAAAGGTTTTGAAGATGGATGCTACAGTGTTAATTTGTCCTTTGGGGTTTTTTTTGGTTGGTTGGTTGTTTCGGGGTTTTTTTGCAGGTGTGGGTTTTTTGTTTGTTTGTTTGTTTTTTTCTTCTTTCTTGAAAGATCGGTCATTCTTATGTGTGGAAACTTGAAAGTTTCTTATGTGAAACTTATATTTTAGACTTAGCAAGTGGTTGCTTTTTGCCAGTTCATCTTGACAAATCTTCCAGTTCTACGGAAGACTGAATGTCAGTCTTAGTGTGGAGATTTGCAGCTATTGTTTGCGCCTAGTTTATTGGTGCAAAGTGAAACTGGTGGTTCATAGTCAACTATTTCAGAATACAAAACCATGCAAATTGTGGTACCGGTGTAAAGTTATTCTAGCTTTCCACAACAAATGCTTACGTTTATGGAAGCCGTTGATTCTTTCAAGAGGAACTTTATATTGAGCTGATGTTGCATTAGTGAAGGAAAAAAACAAAGCAGTTTTTAATAGCCTTGGTAAAAGCCAGACAGTGTAGTCTTAATTTTTGCCTTCAGTCTACCATCCTACACACAGTAATCATTGTAGGCTACAGATAAAAGATTCACAGAGAAATAGATTGAGCATGCTTGTGTTATTAGTGCTTATGTTATCGGTCTTTAAATAATTTATGTTTATTCCATGGGTTAAATAGCTTGGTTTATTTCTCAGAATAAGACTAAATGCAGCAATTTTTCTGCCCCTTTCCACATATATTCTTTAGCACTTAATGATGTTATTTATTGCTCATCTACTTTAAATATACTGAGTGTGTCTTGTTAGAAGTGAGGAGGGGAAGATGAGAACGCTAGACAAAACACAGGGCTAGCTGTTTAACATGATTCAGTTAGAAGCAACTGAAAAATTTTTAACTTCAAAACTTTTCACGCAAATTTTGTTAATACCTACAAATTGAAGTGTGCACTCACAGCTTGAAGTTTGACTTTGAACTTGGTTGGAAAAAAATAAAGTGCTTTCTGTTCTAAATAACTGTAGCTGCAGAATTGTTTCTGTTGGTTTTTTTTGTGTGTTGAGTAGTAAGCTGGACTTGGATACTAACCTGCCATAAGGGAGGCAGGAAGTGTAGCACTGTCCCTTAAAGGGATAAAATGGAAATATCCACATAGTCTTCAACTGTTGCAGACCTAGAATATTTTTGTTTCTGTACTGATGGGAGTTTTGTAGTATATCTCTTTAGATTGTGACTGCTGATCATTGCTGTAAAATGATATCTGCTACTTTCAGCTTGAATGTGGTTGAATGTTGTGAATCCATAGTGGTTGTGATTCATATGGATCACTGCTTCAGTTCAGGCAGTCAGTGCTTTGAGTGCTCTAGTGTAGATGAGCAACTAAGTGTTGGGGTCTCAAACATCTGTTCTTTGCTGTAACAAAACACAAGAACACCCACCTTTATCTTTCCCACCTTTTTATTCTTCCCTTATTCTTTTATTTAAGTGCTTAGAACCATTTGGATCACCTTTGGAAAGTGATAGATGCTAAAATGTGATAAAATACGTTTACACATTCTTCTGATTTTTTTAAATACAGTTCTGTGAATATCAGTTTTCTGTGGATGTGGGAAGGAGGCTGTGTTCTGTATGTATAGACTGGAAATAAACAACTAGTGGACTTCACTGATACTGTAATTGTATTCTTGATACTTTTTTTTACATAAGCACTATGTATATTGTGAAACAATAAACCCAGATAATCTAAATATCAAGATAAAGTTACATTCCAAAACTGCCTGCTCTTACAGGTGTGTTGAAATACATATGCACCCTAGTATATGTTAAAGTGGCCTGTAGACAGTTTAAAATAGCTCTTGTACTTTATGATGTCTCTTTGTCAAATTGAATCTGTTGAACTTCACTTGTAAAAAGCCCAAATTATGTTTGGATCTTGCAGTTGCCACTTCTACCCATTTCGTATATTCTATGGATTTGAAAACTTAGTGAAGTACATATTCCACCTTCAGAAAAATAGCTGATCATTTTGTCTTTTCTGATAACAGGCTTTCATTACATCTGTTCTGCATGAGACAAATACTTTTCTGCAAGAGTTTAAATAATTTTTAGGAGCATTTCAGAGAAGGGTGGCCACATAAAAGAAACCTATGCCATGTTTGGTTCTAAATGGCGAAATTGCACAAATAGAGTCAGCTATTAGGACAGCGCGCATTTCATTACTATTGGATTGTCTTTTTTCGTGTGAATCAGCTGTCCTGTTATCTACTTAGTCTAGATAAAAGTGGAATGATGGGTTATTGGGGAGTCTTTTGAAGTCTTAAAAGCTCTTGGCTGTAAGAAACTAAAACTGCTCTCCATTCTGACAAAATTACTACAATGAGTGCAGAAAGGAGCTATTTGTTGTGCTTGGTTTGGAGAGCAGAAATCTCTTAATACTTTCTATATCTGCTAATAGTACTTTGCCTTGAAGCTTAAAGGCATAAGTATTTATGTGTGTTTGCTTAAAATTTTAGTTATTAAAATAACAAGTTTCTGACTGAATAGGGAAAAAAACCCAACCTTGCTACATTAGTTAATTTCTGGATGACTCTGCCACCTCGTGTTGCAGCTGCAGGAAATAGTAAATTACAAAAACATAATTAACCATCATGGTGCAGGTAGTGATAAAACTTGATTTTCAACATTGTAAGTGAAGCAGCATTACTAGTAAAGCACAGCAGGACTAAAAACATAGCTGTTTTGTTCTCAACCTTGTGTTTGGTAAGTCCAAAAAGCTTGACTTTTTAATCAGCCAAAATGAGTGGTGATTGATGGGAGTGTTAATTCTGGAGTAATTCTGTGCCAGCAGCCAGCATTAGCATAAGAATAAGCAGAGTAGCTGATCGTGATGTGAACCCTGCCTACCAGAGCAACTGTCTTTTCACATAAATTTTCTTAGAGCCTTGGGTTTTTTGTTTTGTTGTGGGGTGTTTTTTGTTTGTTTTGGGGGGTTTTGGGGTATTTTTGGGGGGTTGTTTTTTTTTTTTTTGGAAGATATTATAGTTAAGGTGTTTTTGGATAAAGAGAGCAGACTGGGAGTTTGTTAACTGAATGATGGGGTGGTGCTGTAAGAGGTACCTCTAAAAATACTGTCCTCTTGAGTGGTGGCATGAGTAATCTACAGGGGGTTGAGGGCTTGAATGCAGGCACGTTCTAATCAGGACTGTGGCCAAAGTGTGCTTTCCTGGGTGTAAATGTATTGCATAAAACTGGGGAAGGAGGAGTGTTTAAAATATGGTACAAAAATTCCCATTACCTGAAAAGTGTGCCTGTGGTTGTTGGGAGATTGGGGTATGATGATAACTGAAAGTCTTCCCAGTCCTATGTGCCTAATCCACAGCAGTGAGGCACTTCACAAAGAACAGCTGGAGACCTGATGCTCACAGAGCAGTCCTCTTTCCTCACAGTTGCTGCATTTCCACCCCTCTGACATGTTGGGGCACAAATGCTTGGCTGAATTTCCAGCTCCACATCCTTGTCACTTATCCAAGTGAGAATAAAATGCCTTCATATTTGGCACACCTAGTTTCCCAAGTGATGTCTTGTCCCTCAGGTCTTCCAGGTTCTCACTACAAAAACAACTTAGTGAAAACTCAGAGGCTTAGGCTTATGCCCTATACAGAGCAACTGTAGAGGCCACTATGATATTTAAGATGAAGCTGTATTAAGAGGGTTTGTGTGTGTATAAATGCTTTTTAAACATGAATGCTCTACCAATATTCTACTGCCTATTAATTAAAAATGCCTACAGTTCGGAACCTTTGCAAATGGCAGGCTAGTGACTAGTTAGGGAGAAATCCTGCTGCTTAGGGGGGCTAGTGGTTTGTTGGTTTGGGTTGGGGATTTTTTTCCTATTCACCCATCTTGCCTCCCCCTTTGAGTGCAGCTCTTTAGATTCATTGGTGCCAATTTGAATTTTCATTTTTACACGCTTATGGCTTTCTGACCACACAAAATAATCAGGATGTTGGGTAGAGTGAGGATGTGTTATGTACACAAAGTGCTGTATAAGCACGTTTCCATTCATTTCTGTGCAGGAGTATCATTTTTGCCCTTTCTTCTACATTCCAATACATTTATGTTTCTAATGGTGGCACGTCCCTTAACATCTCTAAAGGGGTTCGTTCCACTTCACAGTTCTTGATTCAAAAAGCAGATTAGTTTCTTTCCAGATGAACAGAAGGTTGCTACTAAAGCTAAAAAATAGAAATCGGGCTGGGGGGTAGGAGGAGATGTTGGGACAGAACAGGCATGACATGACCCAACAAAAACCACCACAGCACAAACAGCAATTCTAAACTCAACCCAAACCAAAATCCTAGAATTCACTTGTCTCTAGCATAAAGTAGTGCTGCAGACAAATGACAACAAATGCTGCTCTCCATTTTTCATAAAAAAAGGACATGAGTGCCTTTCTGAGCAAGGAGTCTCTGATGTTACAAATTGTTTTGGATTTTTGAGGGTTAGAGCACTGATTTAGTTTACTTTCTAAGTGACTATTTGGTTCGTGACCTCAGCCTCCTTACTCTGAAGGGCCATAAATTAGAGGAGAACGCCCTTGGAGCTTTTCTTCGCAACTGGCAGCTTCCTAACTTCAGCTTTTACCTTAGGGAGTAGCGAGGCATATTCCAGCATTTCTGTTTGCAAGATTTGGCATACAAACTTCTGATGCTGCTTTCTTACTTGATAGTTCTCTCTGTGCTCTGGAAAATGAGCATTTAGCCTTTGGCAATTCCTTTAAGTTTAGTTTGGTTGAAACAATTCTGATGTTAAGGATTTCTGCTCATGTGAAAGGAACTGTTAGTCCTCTCTTCCTTTGGAAACTCACCAAATCTAAATCTTGCTTGTAATAGGCTTCTGTATTAAGAAATCATTAATCTACAGATTTTAGTATCCTCATTCATACTTTTTTTCTGACAAAATTGATTTGTCTGTTGTTCATTTGTGGTATTTACTCACCTTATGATATTTTTTCCTACCTTACAGAGCACTTTTTATCCATTAGCCCTAAGGTACATCTCCAAGGTACTGCTGTCCATGTGTTTCTGGTTTAGCATAATTATTTCATTTTTCAGGAATTTATATGAGGCTGTCTTTTGGCTAGTAAATACATTCAGAACTTGAACTGATTTTAATAGTCTAAAATAATATCTTCACTGGTGCTTTGGGGCGGTATGGTTTTGGATGAAAATATCATTTGTGCTGGCCTTGCAGCAATATAATTGAATTCTGTGGTCTCAACAATGAGAGACTCAAGTGAGAGGAAGAACTAATTTGAATTACATGGCTCCAGCAAGCCTTAACTTTCGTTCCCACATCTAGTGGTGAAATAAAAGGAAGATAAGCAGCAGTTACTGATTTAAAGATAGGTTGAACCCAGCTTCAATCACAGCTACTTGTCCCATATATATGGCTGTCTCTCATATATATGGCTGCCAGCAGTCAGCTAAGCAACACTGCTCCCTGATCTGCTTTGTGAGCTTCAGACACAGCATCAACTGCTAAGAGACCCTTTTGGTGAACCCTTTGTAGGATTCTTTCCTAGCTGAACTACCCTTAGATGTTCCAAACTCTCATCTAGAGTTGTGTCGACAATTCAGTTATGAAAGAACCTGGTTTTCTTTCCTGTATGTGTCTGTTCCAAGTTAAGATGTGACTATGTGCTTTGTATGCAAGGAGAATCTTCTAATTTTAAATTTTAAGCTTAAGCTTTCTAATCTCTCTATGTTTTGTCTGCCACAGAGACTTTCCAGCCAGATATTGGGCTGTGCAAAAGCCTGCAGTGGGACTTGGTGGTTCACCTGAGCTCAAGCTCTCTGTGGCCTTGCTGAAGAATGCTTCTCTTCTAGGTAGCTACACTGCAGCCTTTAAGAGGTCCAGTTGCTTTTTCACTGAGCATCACACTGTTTTATGGACAAAGGGATAGCGCTATTCCTATAAAATAACTTGCAGAGATGAGCAGAATGGTGGGTTTGATTTAGGTTCTTTGTTTCTTTTCTAGAGAGGTATTACCTGGGACCTCAGTGCAATGTATACTTCTGTTAAGTTTCTTCCCCTCTCTGTCCCACCCACCTGTCCCCACAACTTCTGCATTGAAAACAAAGCAGTCCTGGCAATTACTTGATTTTGTTTCCTCCTCCTAATGTTTTGACATGTCAATATTTAAATACATACCTTTACACTTGCAAGAAGTAATTCTAAACTAGACAGCACAGTCTGTCACCTGGAATGAACACCAGTTTGAAGATGCTTTGCTGAATTCTTCAGGCTTGCAGGAGACAGTAAAAGTTGTAGATAAAATCCTGCAACACTCTTTCAGTAGATCATAGTTACTTTATTTGGCTAAAATAAGAATCTAAAAGCAAAGAACAAAGTTAAATTGAGGACTTTAGCTATCTGTGCAAAGCTTCCAGTGAGCCCTGGATTTGACCAGCCGTTATACAGAGCTTCCCAGAGGAACCTGCTGTCACATATATTAACAGTACATTTACAAATAATGAAAGCAAGTAGCTAGAGGGAAGAAAAAGCATTGAAAGGTCACTTGTGCTATTATTTTCTTCAAAAAAAAGGTATGAAAAATAGAAAAATAAGCCATTTTTATTTAGCTTAAAAAATTGAGGAAGGAAACATAGGCTTCCAAACTCATGAATCATATGGCCAGTACAAAACTTCATGCTGCAATTGGAAAGACTTTATATGATAATGCTAATATTATAAAGCTGAAAAATATTTCATTTAATCCCACAGTGCTTATTTGAGAATTGGCAAATCCTGCTTCAGGCTGAATTATTAAAGCTTTTAAAAAAAAAATACTGCTATAATACAGATGGAATCACTGTACTCCCACAGGACTCCTACTTACCTGTATAAGGCTGACATAGATATATTTGAGTCAAACAGGAACTACTACTTAACTGCAAAGCTGTTAATCATGTTGCTTTAATGGAACTGCTTAACACACTGAATAGCAATGTAACAACACATAGAAAATTAGCTTGTTTGCCATTGATTAATGATAGATCATGTGTGCAGTTCCCTACAGTGGGACATTTAAACAGTTCTTGGTCATGTACAAACTCAGGCTCATTAAGGCATGTCTTTACTTGCACAGTCTGATTCAGCATAAAAACCCACACAAATAGGAATACACTTTAAAGATAAAAACAAGATTCATATTTAGCTTACTTAAAGTGTAATGGAGGTGTAATGCACCTCCAAATTATTTCGTTCAGATAAAC
Source organism: Hirundo rustica (assembly GCF_015227805.2). NCBI lineage: Eukaryota > Metazoa > Chordata > Aves > Passeriformes > Hirundinidae > Hirundo > Hirundo rustica. Next base: position 33,252,015 of record NC_053455.1, read on the forward strand.
AAGGCAAAGATTGAAGGACAGAACAAAAGTTGCTTATTTCAACAATAGCTTGAAAAGAGTTACAGGAGAATTACAGGTCAATACATTGAAAGAAGACAGTAGGAGAAAGTTACCAATAGTTATTCTTCTAAGTGTTGAATTTCAAGGAAGTAGAAACTTGGTAAACTTTTTCAATCAGCTGTGTACACGTAGGGTTATGTATCTCAAATGCCAGCCTTGTACAAGAAAGGTGTGTGATGAATTTAAAACCAAGGAGAGTCACAGTTCTCAGCTTCTCAAAAATGGACAGATTGTGTTTAAAAGAAAAGGGTTCCTACAGCTACTGCTGAAGATTCACTTTAGAGCCACTGTAATTTTCTCTGTAAATGAGAAAATGAGTTTAAGACCCAGCTTTGTTCCTTTTGCTTTGTCAACTATTGCGAACTCACAGGTTTTACTACTTTTCTCCTTTAGTTTGAATCTAGATTTGCTAGTAGTACACAATGTAATAGCTTTTGTAACATTTTTAATATACCAAAGAAAATGTTTATCATCTAGAAATTGCTACTCCAATTCCACTTGCATTGTTACACTTTGAAGTTCCACTATAAATTGTGTAAAATAAAGCTCCACCCACCCCCCCACCACCCCCCCCATAAAAATGAAGGAACTCTAAGCTTTGAAATAGTGCAAATCAATCTTTAGTGGGCTTTGGTCATTCACCTTCTTGAAAAACAACATCAGCTTTCTGATAGGCAAGAAATGGTTTAACTTCCAGTCAAAAAGAGGATCTCTGCTGCTTTGGGGCTTTCTTTCTTCGGATCCTCCTAGCACAGAAGTAACTACCATAATTTAAGCAACTGCTTAAAGCTGTCTGAATTATTGCAGCCTTCACATGTGGGATGCAGGATTTCCCAGACTCTGCAGGGCAGACAACTTCTAGACCTGCTCTGTGAGTGTGTCACACGCTTGGTTCATGAACAAGCTTCTCTCTGGTAGAACATCCTACGAAAATGCTTGTAGCTGCTTTGTGTTGCTCTGACCTCCTGTCAGATGTGAACTAATTCTGCACAGCATGTAAGCTTCTTGAGCCTGAAATACAAAGAAAAGAATGTCATTTTGTGGTGGTAATTTACTGACATTGCAGAAAAGCAAAAGCATGCTTTCAGATTTCATGCTGTGAAGGATGTGATGATAACGCTGTATTATGTGGAGGCCACCTTGTGGCATTATGGAAGTAAAACCCAGATGTAAAGAAACAACAGCATTTAGACTGCATATTGGCAAGAAATAAGGATTCTAAACTGCTTATATTTTTAGAACCCAAATATCACACCGATGTCTCATTCTAACCTCATGTAAAACAATTACAGGTGCTGTCCATACAAGTAACAACACAGGAATCTGAGGACCTGTGTAGCACCATTCTGTGGGTCATAGCTTATTACCTAGTCAGCTTAATGAATACTGCACTTATTAAACCTACTGCTTGCATGGTTAATGCCCAATTGCTGCTTAACAGATGTAGGGACAAATTTTTACAGAGAACAGATGAGGAGTGCAGTCAAAGTACTGTAAAACTGACTTCCAGGTTACCATCATGTTACATACTTGCTTTGCTTGCATGAGGGAGTCTAGAAATTCTTTCAGCAGGAAAATTATGTTCCTTATCCCAGCACTTAAACTGTTAATTAAATTTCCTCCATTGAAGAATGAATTTGAATTTAGTAAAGATGAGTTCAGTTGCAAGCAGACAAAACTGGCTATCGTCTTGCAATCTCGATGTCAGCATTTGCTATCTCCCAGGGTAAGTGTGACAAAGTAGAGTGTCCTGCTCATGGTTTTGGACATATAATATAGGAAGATGAAAAGAATTCATTCCTGAAAAAAAGAGTCCTGAGGAAGTTTGTCCAGTCAACTTGAGGTGAAAGCAAACAAGGGAATAGGGGAATGTTATCTCTCTGAGACAGGAAAGTCCTCAATCCTACATGCTAAACTCCATGCTGTGAGGGTGGACGTGTTGGAGATGCAGGAATCGTTCTGACAGCTGAAGAGTTTGCAGGGGATTAAGAGATTTTCTGCCCCAACATAGAATCATTTAGATTGCCAAAGACATCTTAGGTCATCAAGTCCAACCAGTAAACTGACACTGCCAAGTCCACCACTAAACCGCATCCCTAAGCATCTCCGTGTCATTTAAATACTTCCAGGAATGGGGACTTCACCACTTCCCTTGAGAAGCCTGTTGCCATGCTTCACAATGCTTTGGATTAAGAATTTTTTCCTAATGTCCCATCTAAACCTCCCCTGGTGCAATTTGAGGCCATTTCCTCCTGTCATGAGTTCCTTGGTTGAAGAGGCTGATTCCCACACTGCTGCAACTTCTTTTCAGGTAGTTTTAGAGAACAATACGGTCTCCTCTGAGCCTCCTTTTCTCCAGGCTAAAAAAAAACCCAGCTCCATTAGCAGCTTCTTATGAGACTTGTGCTTTCATCAGATTCATTGCCGTTCTTTGAATGGAATCTGTTTGAAGCAGACTGGTATTCTGCAGCAACTGAAGATAGCCTGTGCACTTTCTGCCCCAAGTCAGAGACCCTCTCAGGGTATCTAGTATGCAAAAGAACACGAAGACTGTTGCTGAGCTCAGGCTGCAATCCTGACTTTTGTTACCATTTCCAGTGTGGCACAGTAAATTGCCAGTAGATGGCACACCACAATTTTTTTTTTTTTTTTTTTTTTTTTAAATCGTGCTGAAAGAAATATGCAGCACAATTTTTTATTAATTTTGTGTTTAATCATAGTAAAGTTCCTTTGGTAGGAGAGAACTCATTATATGAGTTACCTGGCTGTTGTCTTCACAGTACCTTTATGCTGAACTCTTCCATCTATATTCAGTTTGTGTATTCTCATAAATCTGCTCACTTTGCTGGGCATTTTGATTTCTTCTCACCTCTAACTAGTTTATCAAAAATCAAATAGGATGTAGCTATGAGTATTCTGATGCACAGGTAGTTCTTAGCTATCCTTTGTGTCGGCAAGGACTGTATCTTTGCTTTCACCAAACATTTGTGAACCAGCATTACTCATCTGGTGTGTTGAGTGTTGTTATCTGTGTATCTATATCGGGGGACTGACTCAAAGATTATGGTAAGATTAGAGGCAGATGGCTGAAGGTGCTCCCTGCTTGTCAGGTCAAAGTTAACACCTCTGCATATTCAGCCTGAGTCATGCACAAAACAGATTTTGGACTGCTGCTGTTTGTGGCTCAGCACCTGTCTGGTGTATTACAGTAAACCAATATCAATAACAAATCATCTTCATTTTCCAAAGCAAATATTTAAATACTAGCCAAGGTACTATTAGCTTTATGGAAAGAGAAGTTTTCAGAGCAATTACACTGAAATGTTCAAAGGTGAATTAAATGCTTTACTAAGGGTGACCTGGTAAGCAAAAGACACCTAGCAAGTTTTGCTAGCATTCTGACTGTGAAAAGGATTAATCAAAAAATAAGTTCTGCTACATTTTTTTGCAAACTCCTTTTATCCTTGAAAGATTATAAAACTCTCTTACAGTATCCAAAAGTACTCCAAGACACTTAATTCTTTGTAAACAGCTGTGATGATCTTGGATTCTGATGATGCATTCAGAGGCATTTAATAGGTTTCCTCTGCTTTTTGTATGTTTGTGAAACCAAAGGTGACAAGAATCTTGAGACAGATTTCAGTGTTACCAGTGTGATGGCATTACATTAGTCTAGGCCTTCTTTTTGTTCAACCCATTAGGGGCTGTCAGCTCTCATCCATCTGGCTGACAGTTCTGTAGCATTAGCAGCAGCTGGTTGAAGCAACTCAGACAAAACCAAAAATGTTCTTGTGAGCAGGGTAGAACTTTTAAGAAACTTGCAATTTTCTACTCAAGCAGTGAATCCATCAATGAAGAGACAACTACAAAACATGGAAGTCATTCTTAACTGCATTTTCAAGTTCATAGAATTGTTTGGTTGTTTCCATTGAACTGAAACTGTTACTTGGCAGTTTTATCTGTCTTTTGATGAGAGATTTGCTTGAAATCAGGCTGCACAAACAACTTTGCTAATAGTAAAATTCCTTCCAGAATAAAAACGGGTAGCATCTCCCAGCTGAGGTACTAATTATTTTGATAAATATATGCCTGGATGTTTTTATGTCTTTGCTTTGTAGTTTTTGTACTACTGTTGTTTTGGGATTTTTCTTTTTAGCTAGAAGAAAACATCCACAGCATGATACAAAAACTCACAAAATGGCATTGTGCAATCCGCTCAAGCTGCTGTTGTAGCAAGTCTTAACCAGAAAAAGGCAATAGTCAACCAAATTAATTTTTTTCTTAGTTGTGTACACTTAAAAATATGGTAACTGATATATTTGAATGAAAGAGAACTTTTAATATGTAAAGAAGTTACATGGTGAGAGGACAAGGGACTACTAACCTAACACTGAAAAGGGTGCATGCCAGTGCGGCTATTGGAAAAGGCAAGATGCTGTTTAATTAACTCGATTTGGTAACAGAATTACACATATAGAGAGAAGCTTCTTGGATTGGATTATGAAAGAACAAACAGGGGAGTCTTTTTCTTTGGGTCCTCCAAGGAAACTGTATTATATAGGTTATAAAACCAAATTATTAGGATGAGGAAATCCCTAAAACTGGATGATATGATCATTCATACTGGTCTGACAGTATGCTAATACAGTTCCTTGAGGATATTTTATAAAAAGGAGAATGTTTATACTAACTGCATGATATGTCACTATGAAGATGATGTTTGTCTGTCTGGCAAAGAGTGTTGTCAGTAGCTTTAACATAAATGCTTCTGCTTAGTGATTCTATTGGTAAGTACTGCTAACACTATTCAGTTCTGGCTTTCTTAGGTTTCCATCCCCCAAAGCAGCTGGAGTTTTAGGTGTTTGTGAGCTTATGTGACAGAAGAACCTCATAGATCAGACATCTTCCTGATTTTCTCCAAAGCAAGAGACAGCTCAAAGATACTAATAGACAAATAAGTCACAACATCCCACTGACACAAGATGACAAATATTTTTAAAATCATGTCTAGTATAATGTAGTATTTTTATTATCAGCTGATGACCAGGTTCATCTTGTTTAATGATAGTGTTTTCCACAGTTTCAGTAATTAACTCTGACATACATAAGACAGGTAAAAGGAAGTAATGTAGCCACAACGTGGCAATGAATACATATGACATAACAGGATGTGCTCTGTAAAGGCAAATTAGGGGCCAAGGAAATTTACAAATTACAGCCCTCGTGGTTTCTCCCCTAAGTCTGTGCCTGCCTACTAAGTAACACATTTTCATTCTATTTTAACTAATAAAACAAAATGCAATGCTATAAATAATTTTAAAAGATTACGCTTTAGGCCAATTTTAATCTTTTGTAAGATTTTTTTTTTTTTGGTTATTTTTTCCCCCCTAGAAAATGTTTATTATCTTCTCACGGTATCTATTAAGATTTCAAACTAGAACGCCTTAAATAGATCCATTACCAAGGAATATACATGTACATCTTACACATCCTTTTTCTTCAGGTTCACGTTTCTGTCATTCCACATTTTAAGAGGCAACTTATCCTTTGCTCTTATTCACAAAGCTAAACACAAGGGAGCCCTCCGTGCCCTTCCAGCGCCCCGGCCGGTGGGCGGCACACGGCGCTCGGGCCCTTCCGGCGCACGGCCGGTGAGCGGCACACGGCGCTCGGGCCCTTGCAGCGCCCCGGCCGGTGAGCGGCACACGGCGCTCGGGCCCTTCCGGCGCCCCGGCCGGTGGGCGGCACACGGCGCTCGGGCCCGTCCGGCGCCCCGGCCGGTGAGCGGCACACGGCGCTCGGGCCCGTCCGGCGCCCCGGCCGGTGGGCGGCACACGGCGCTCGGGCCCGTCCGGCGCACCGGCCGGTGAGCGGCACACGGCGCTCGGGCCCTTCCCAGCGCACGGCCGGTGAGCGGCAGCTGATGGGTGGGGCTCATGGGCGGGGCCGCAGCCTGGGGGCGTAGCCGAGGGGCGGGCCCATCCCCGGCGGTGCAGGAGCAGGCGCAGGCGCAGTGCGGGGCGGGCGGAGCGCGGCGATGGCGGCGCGGGCCGGGGGCCTGTGGCTGGCGCTGCTCTGGCTCTCGCTGGCCCGCGGATCGGAGCCCGTCGGGCCGGCGGAGCCGTCGGGCGGCGCGGGCCCCGGGGAGCGGTTTAAGATCGAGGGCCGGGCCGTGGTGCCCGGGGTGAAGCCGCAGGACTGGATCGCGGGGGCCCGGGTGCTGGTGGACGGGGAGGAGCACGTCGGCTTCCTGAAGTGAGCGGCGGGCGGGGCGGAGCGGGGCGGGCGCTCGGGCCCCGGGGCGGCGGGCGGCCTTGCCCGGGAGGGAGCCGGCGTCTCCCGGGGCCGCGCGGCCCGCTCGCAGGCCCGGCCCGGTCCGGTCCTGTCCTGAGATGGTGGGCGGAGGGGGCGGCCCCTGCAGGGCTGGACCGTATCCCGGTCAGCGCGCACGGCTGCGGGATCGTGGAATCACAGAATCTCGAGCTGAGCTGCCGGCGGTACTGCGAACACCGGGCCCTTGTAATGGGTTGGGCACAGCCAGCCGAACAGCGCCGTAAGTTTTGGCCTCAGCCTCCAGCAGACGTATCCAGACTGATGACTCAGGTTGCTGGCCAAAACTTAGGGACGGAGTTTTAATTTTAAAAAAGCAAACAAAAAAACCCAACAACAACAAAAAACAACAACACCCCCCCCCAAAAACAAAAACAAAAACAAAAACAAAAAACAAAACAAAACAAAACAAAACAAAACAAAAAAAAAAAAAAAAAAAAAAAACAGCCAAAACAGAAACCCCAAACAGGTTCGCACAGGTTCGCACTGTCTGGAGGACCGTGTGTATTCTCAGCTTCTGTTGTAAATTCTGCCCCCTTTTATTTAAGAACTTCACCTTGGCTAAGAATTTATCCGATGTGCAGATGCATTTGTTCAATGGCAGAAGTTGCAGTTGTAGTTCTGTGTTATGAGTACCCGTGGAAAACTTAAACTGTACTGGTAAAAGCTAATTTAAGGGACGTGGCTTTATTCCTTCACACAGCATCATGCAAATGTAGCTGGAAGCTGTAGAGAATCATTATCTTATTCATGCTCAAGTGGTACTGGATATATTCAGATAAGCAAAAGATCTAGAGAATCTAAGACATAGAAAATATCCTCAGAATTAAGAACTGAACTAATTTCAAGAGTAGAATTCTAAATTATTCTTTGTGATTTTCAATACAGTATAATACATTGATTTTAAAATATGTATAAAAATGACATTACATGGAATGAAGATACACCCTCATAAATATTCATAATTTTTAAATTAATCCCTCTCCAATAGGCGTTAAATTTAACTTTGACCTCGGGTTCTGTCAATACATTAGCACAACAGATTCTGTAGATCTTGTGGAATCTTGACATTGTTGCACCTGCTAAGACACTACAAACAAGTTAGGAGAGCCTGACACTGTATTTGGGAGTTGATTTAATAGCTGCTATCAGGTTGGCAAATTTTTAATGCTTAATTGAAACACTAAATTTCTCCAATACTGTAAAGAATGAAAAGTTGAAAGGAAATGTCAGGGAAACATTCTTATAGCAGTTGAAATATAAGATAGTGTAAGCATTCTTAGGGATTCAAATCATCACATAAAGGTGGATTGGTCCTTATCTGTTGTGCGTGTTAGAGAGAGATGTGAAGAACATAATCACAAATTCTTTGAGAATTCACTTTTAAGAGGGCTCATTTATTTGTCTTTCTGCTTCAGTTTACTAATTTGTTGGGGTTTATTAGATTTTTTGCCGTTTGAAAAAATTTTTGTCTTTGCATCTTATTTTTAGGAAAGAGATCTTTGATGTTGCTCTTAACAGGGTAGAGAGCACTAGGTTTTTCTTACTGGAGACTTCGGGAGGACACATAGGAGGAAAACTTCTATACCTTTAAGGCAACTAGTGCTGAAGCTTGCAAGTAACCTTTTACTAATATTTTCATCAAATATTCAAGTTTCATATTTTAAAATAAAAGCCACCTGGTTAAAACTCCCTTCTGCGTATATGTTCAGAGCTCTTAATTTCCTTATGGCTGTGATTGAGCTTTCCAGCGTGGGCTGGTCCTAAAGGGAGCAATTAGAAGTAAAAACAGCTATTTTGCGACAAAGGCACAAATCGCTATTTTTGTGCATTGCAAATTGTCCCTTATACCCACCCACACTATGAAGAATGTCAGTCTGGGGGGAGCTTTGCTTTCAGCAGAAGCACTGAAGCAAAGTAAACTTCATTGTATGTATTTCAGAAGGAGGAAGGAAGGTGTAAATTATTCCTGCCATCACTTGAATACCTGAAATACAACTTATTTCTGATCTTATTAGGGCTGTTAAATGACTCCTCCAGCAGGACAACACCTTGAGGGTGCAACAAAATCTTCAACTTAACAGGGAATCTCTGCTCCTGTTGCAGCATGCATTGATAAATTCAAGGGGCTTGATATTGTGACTGCTAACTGATTTAAATTTTCCTTTTGGTCATTTTGGTTATATTAGGATTTGTAATATAAAATGATATAGCTTCTTAAAAAAAAGAAAAAGTTCAACAGAACACCCTTTCTTAAATTCTGGAGCACACTGAAATGTCGTGGAACTCACTGTTTTTTTCAGGACAGATGGAAGTTTTGTGGTTCATGATGTACCTTCAGGATCTTACGTAGTAGAAGTTATATCCCCTGCTCATAAATTTGAGCCTGTGCGAGTTGACATAACTTCAAAAGGCAAAATGAGGTGAGTCTTTCCTGATGTGCCTCTGTATTGATGAATTACGTGTGCTTGACAGCACAGTGTGAAAACTCATGGAAGCAGTGCTGTAGGTCTGATGTTCCATCTCAGACTGTATGTGTCAGCTTCTTTCAACATCACTTCTAGAAGCACGTTTCTCAAATTCAAAGCCTGATACCTTTCTTCCTTTCGTATTTGTGGCCTGAAATAAGAGAAAAGAGACTTTAAAAGTTCATCTGTTTGCGTGTTTTTTTTTTTTTTAGCTATCCTGAAATAAAATCTAGGCATGAATTAGTTAACTGCTTTATTATTTGTCAACACTTTTGTTTTCCTTGTTCCCTTTTCCCGTTTTCCCCATACATTTCTTTAATAAATACACTGTCAGTACTGGGCACAATGGAATTTTTAAATATTTCTGTTGCACCCCCATAGGACACACGTTACAGTTACTGGTTAATATTAGCAGTTGCTAGTTTGCATTTTTCCTGTAGGATTGTTGCCTTGTTTTTATGTTGTGGCCAAACCACTCTTTACTGTACCTGCAGACTATTCAGTAATACAGAAAAATCTATTAAGGTGATTTTCATTTAAATGAAAATGCTCATATTTAAGTTTTCTTTGTTCAAGCATGCATATAGCATCTTAACTTTTAGGAATACAATCACCAGTGTAAATAACTCCTGCAGTATATTTAGGGGAGGTTAAAAATTGAAATCTCACTGAAAACAGTGCAGTCTCTTTATAATAATAATAATAATTAATGTAATATAATAATATTATTATATGTTTATAATATATAATTATAGTAATAATATAATAAAGTTTGAGTTTATAATAAGCCCAAACTGTTTGTCTGAGCTGAGTTTTTTCCAGACTTTATGGAATTTTTATGCTTTGTTAGTATCTTACTGACAATAATTAATAGGTAACAAATACAAAGATATAGACAAAGTATTGAATATAACCTCACCCTTATCACTGTTTGTGTATCTAAGGACTAGTAAGGTAACAAATTTCATGTTGAGTAAATTGATGGGATACATCAGCAGAGAAAAGTAGCAGGAGGCTTGGTATCTCTACCAGTCCAACAGATAGAAACTGTAATGAGGAATGAAGTTGAGGAGTCAGAGATGCAAGAAAAACTATGATACTTGGGGAGAATGTTAGCAGGGCTTTTCTAAGGGATGTGCTGCTTTAGAAAGTTATGGTAATAACTAGAAAGAGGAAACATCATGTGGGTAACAAATGTATTTGGTAAGATCTACTTGAAAATCTCAGGTTTTGAAGAAAACACATAGCCATAAGGTATGAGGGAAAGACATTCTATAGGTGAGTATTTGGTGAAAAATTTACAAGGAATAAATTGTTTATGGACAGAAGACATCTCTGGAGTTGCATAAAGTGGATAAATATTCATAAATCATGAACAATGGGTCAGAAATGACAAAGATGTTAATGGTGAGTAATTATCTAAATATTAGGCCCAAATGAAGAATACTAGTGATGAAATATGGAAATACCTTATGAAGTAATAAAGACTGAGATTCAGTATTGATAAGCGCAGAGTAATGCACTTATGGAAGAGGTGTTAACTTCACAAGTAGTTGATATCCTGAGCAAACTGGTTAAACTACACTGCACTGTTGAAAGCTGGACCTTAAACAGCGTAGTTTTTCTTGCTTGTTTACAAGGTGACAATGATTTGCTTTTGATTCCTTAAAATAAGCTGCTGAGACAATTAGCTTTTCAAAAGTGAAGCCTAACTGACACTGCATAGCAGATGGTTTTGTTTGTAGTCTTCTATTAAAACTTGTTTGGATTTTTTAAATCTTTATTATTTGCGAAAGATTCAATGTTTATATTTTCAATTATTTTCATTTTGCCTAATAGAGCAAGATATGTGAATTACATCAAACCCTCTGAAGTTGTCAGGCTGCCATATCCACTGCAGATGAAATCTTCTGGACCACCTTCATACTTTATAAAGAGAGAATCTTGGGGATGGACAGATTTCCTCATGAACCCTATGGTATGTACAGGCAGCACACAAATATTACAAGTATGCTAAGGATCCAAATACAGCTATTTGTCAGAATACTAAGAATAAAACAATTGAGGAAAAATGTGCATTTTTTCCTTTGCTCTTCTGAAAGGATTGTTTACTTGTATTTTACTTGCTTACAAATGGGAAGTTTTTCTCTGACATCTCCTCCCCTATATACCACAGTTAATGTACATCCTCTGAAAATAGCCCATAGTCTCTTCTTTTGACAATGTGATGTTGTTCTACTAGTGCAGAGATCAACGTGTTCCAAAACTGTAATTAGAACAGGTGTAAGAGAGAACAACCATTTGCCTTTTTGGTCCAGCTCTGAAAACTGTTGTTTAAAGCACAGTATTCCCTTACCAGGTTTCATTCCTGGCAAGTGTTACTGGTTTACTGATTCAGAATGCAGTAGTTCTAGAGTTTGGCTGTTTTGTAGAGCTCCATTTTATTTTAATAGGTCTAAAAGTGTTTAGAGCAACAGCTAAGCTGAAGAGGTATTTCCTGTTTTCTCTGTAGGTGATGATGATGGTTCTTCCATTACTGATATTTGTGCTTTTGCCTAAAGTTGTCAACACCAGTGATCCTGATATGAGGCGGGTAAGTACATTCAATTGATCTGTATGGAGAGACCAAAGATAATGAGATTTCAAGGCACAGAAAAGTAATAAAAACAAAACTGTACTTTAAAGGAAGGCTTAATGGGCATCATTTATTTAGCTAATACAGTGTTGCTGTTTAGCAATGAGTCATTTAATAAGTGTCAAGTGTGTTGAGTGTGATGTGGGGTTCTCTTGAGCTTCAGCCTAAACCACCGTTTACTTTAAATCCAGATGTTGCACTAGTTTATATGATATGCAGTCTTAATGTAGTCATTAAATTATCTGATTGATTGTCCTTTCATCATGCAAAATGCTGAATAGCAGAAGGCTAGGACAAAATGGAGATTCAAGGTGTTTGCTAAATCTTTTATTTTACAAGTATTATGTGTCTGTCATGGGTGGCTGCTTTTTGGAGGCTTGGTTAAATAAAAACTTTTTTCTATAAATGACCACTGTCTTCAGTAGTACTTTATAGGTGTCTGAATATTTTTTTTAATAAGTAATACCTTTATAAAGCATATCAGAGCTGTATAATGCTCTTTTGGCTATAATTTTGATTCAAAATCAGATACAGAGATATGCTAGGTATTCATGGCATGTTCTTCAAACCAAGCTGAACTCTGAAAGTTGAATTTTAAAAAAAGATAATCACGTATTCTTTTTTTTTCACTGATCTGACGCTGCTTATAGACAGGCTGTTCTGATGGTAAAACTGTTACAACTTCCAATTATTTAGTTCTTATCAGATAACTGATACGTCGTCTTAAGGAGAAATTTTTAACTTGAAAGAATTAGGAAAAAGTTGTTTTTAAGAACTAAATTGTAATGGCATTCTCTAGATGACCATGCATTAAATTGTTACATGTTAACTTGTGGAGTATATGGAGGTTGTGTGACGTTTTTCAAATTAACTTCTTTTTTCTGTCTGGAATCAGCACAGTACTAGTTTGTATAGAAATTTTAATGATTTAGTAACTGTGCTTGTTGCAGAGGTGTAGTGTAGATGCAATAGTAACAAAGGCTACTAAAATGCTTTGAAAGCACTTCAGAAGGACAAGGTGACAATCTCATGTGAAACTTAGAGTTGCTATAAGCATTATCCCTTTGTGGATGTGCAGTTCAGTTGTTGTAGGCATTAAAAGTAATTCAGGATTGGTTTATTTTAAAATGTACTAATTCATTTCATAGAACCACTGTCCTAGACCCTAATTACATTAAGCTTACCTGGGTATACAGTCTTACATTAAAATGCTTTTTTTCCTGAATTAATGACAACTCAGCTGCAGTACTCTAGTAGCTTGGTGTCAGAAAGTAGGTCAATAAAAATACCTAATCCCTTCAAACAGCATGAAAAATTTGTTAATTTGCTATAAATAATACTAATTTGAAAAACAAAAGTGTGACATCTATGAGAAAACAGATCTGAATATCTAATTGATAGCATAAATTTTAATATGGAGAAAAGTAGTGCTGAAAATAAATAATTTTCATCTTTTAGTTTTTTTTTAATCAGATGGTTGCCCTGTAAGACTGCTTAAGACATGGTTACCATTTTCCATACACTGCTGCTTGTAGTTTGAGGGTTTTGTGTTTCTGTGTAGCTGGGTGTTTGGCTGTGGTTGCATAAAACTATTAGCAATATGTATTCTGGGGGACTACAAAAGTAAAACAGTATTTGGGAAAATTAGGTATCTTTCTCCTGCAGTCTTTGAACTGATGCCTGAGATACGGGCAGAATTGTTACAAGCTGTTAAGATTATCTGATCTTTGCATGCAGGAAATGGAGCAGTCAATGAACATGCTGAATTCCAACCATGAGCTGCCAGATGTATCTGAATTCATGACAAGACTTTTCTCTTCAAAATCTTCCAGCAAGTCTGGTGGCAGCAGCAGTAAAGCAGGGAAAAGTAGTTCTGGAAAAAGGAGGTAGTTGAGTCTTCCTCCTAAGTCTGATTTTCCACACCTCTTTGTTGTCATGTTTATTTGTCTTGAAAGATCAAAAAGCCACTGCTGTAAACTTTAACCAGGCACAACATACGTTATGCTACAAGTGTGGTTTGTAGCTTTTTTTAGACTGTATAATTTGTTTTGTACTTGAGAGTAAGCAAAAGATGACATGGCTTCAGTACTGTATCTGTATAAAGTTATTGATGATACTGAATTAACTACATTGTTCTGTAGAGAATAAAAATAAATTATACTATGTGCTTCATGGTAATAAATGTCCTAAGACAATGTATAAAAAACCCTCAAAAATAATAGGAGTGGACTTCAGTTTTAAGATGTCTTTAATGTTTTACACTTGTTGAGTTCTGAAATGAACAAATCATCCTTTCAAAATGGAGTTTTGAGTTTCCTGGGTAAATAATTTGCTGTATCAGCTTGTCACACACATATAAAATAATTTTATTTTATGCTGTTTGCTGCCTATACAATTTACAGAATCACAGAGTGGGTAAGGTTGGAGGGGACCACAGTGGGTCCTCTGATCCACTGAATCTCCCAATCAGCATCATCCTAGAGCACATGGCATGGGATTGCATCCAGATGGTTCTTGGATATCTCCAGTGAGGGAGACTCCACAACCTTTCTGGGCAATCTTTATTCAAAGGTTTTCCACTATGTATTGCCCAGTTTTATTCTGACCTACTTTCTGCTAAAAACTCTTTGGGAGTCAAGAAAGCAAAGTATCTTGGATGAGGAAGTCATTTAAGCTGTCAAGATCTTGGAGCTTTCTTTTCTAATTCACGTGTATCACTTCTGTGACACTGAGGCTTCTCGCTCTTTTCATGTGCGCTGTGCTTTCAACTTACCAGTGGAATGATTTGAGGCCAAATACAGAATTTTAAATGAAGTTTGTCGCAGTGTCCGGTTCGCGCTGACCAGCGCGGCCACAGGCTAGCTCAGTGTGTCTCACTGCGGCAACATGGTAAGGTCGGGGCGGCAGGCAGAGCGAGCCACCTCCTCCCTGTGGGGACTTGGATCCCACCGTCAGCGACGGGCACGAAGATGAAAGAAGCAACCGCGGCAGCTGAATGAAAGGCGGACTCTCCCGAGCAGGATGTAACGTAGGTTTATTGAGGCAGAGGAAGCGCGGGGCTCTGCACACTGCACCTGCTGCCCAGGAGAGACCCCGAGAGCAGGCGTGCGGCAGTTTTTAAGGGGGGGTGGAAACGGGGGTGGCAACAACCGGTCAGCCAGTCACAGGAATCGGGGGGTTAACCGGGGGTGTGAACCATGGAACTGGGGACCAACCACAAAATGATGGGAGGGGGTCTCCTGGGCCCCAGCCTATCATTCGACACCCCTCCTGGAGTTTTCCAGAAGCCAGGGAAGGGTCTCCGAGTGACAGACAGGACGACCACGAGGAGAGAGGCGGGGATTGACAGCCACAGGTGCAGGGAAGGGATGACTGACAGAAAACGTCTAGTTAAACGACCTAACTCAAAAGGGGAAAACCAATACAGAACACAGGGGTATACAGTGGACTAAACCATTACAAAAGTAACTCAAAATCTTACAAAAATAACTTAATAACTTAATAAAAACAATTCTCACACCACCACAGAAGTTCAAATTAACTAATTTTAAAATGAAAGAAAAGAACTTAAGGTGTAGCAGGAATCTAAATTCTGCTCATCTTATAAATTATGTTCCAAAGTACATGGCTCTCAAGGAATGCTAAGTCACTGGCAGAACTTTGTTCTTTGAGCATGACTGTATATCTTTTGCGCAGTATCTTTTCAAGCTACCCAGAGAAAAGTTGAAAAAACTGATTGTTTTCATGAGTTGGACATCTGCAAATTAAAATGACTGCAAACTTGCTACACCCTATTAGCAATGGTCCATAAAATTTTTTTTCATCATAAATGCTGTTTTTCATCGTTACAGTTGGTAACTTCTTAGGTAACAGTGTCCATGCAGTGTAGGTAACGTATATCTGCTTCCAAGAATGGTATTTAACATCCACTTACAGTACATCTGAAGCAAAATCAATTCTAATGCATGTATTTGTTCTGCCATACACAAGAAGGCTATAAATTTTCTTAGAATACATATTTAGAAGTTATGCTGGGAAGCATTAAAGTTGCAACAGACTAAATACTCATTCATAAGATTAAGTCAATTTTTAAGGTGTTTGAGAAGAAACAACCTAGTGTTTTCTGTGGAGAATGAAAGATTCCACTCGGCAAAGTGAGCTTCACATTGTGCTCCCTTTTTGTTTTGCTGGAATGGTCTTTTTGTTTTACATATTAAGTAAAATATTTTCAGTGGAGACAAGAAGATATTTGGATATTATTGCTGGAAGGGTCTACTGAAATAAATGTCAAGTTGGATTGGTGAAGAAGGAAAAACTATTAAAACTCTTTCAGCAGTGTCTTATGAAAAAATTATATGAAAAACAAAAAGCTGTTCTTTGAAGATGGAGAAATTAGCATTGTTACTGTGCTATCCTAGAAAGTACAAGCCATGAGATACTTCTGTTTAACAGTAATTGAAATAACAATTGAATAGCATTAGCTCATAATTAATCATACTGATGCATTTTTCCATGTTAGGAACATGGAAAAATTCCAGAGGTAAGAACTAATATTTCTGTCTTCTTTCACGGTGTCTGTTCATGTTCTTGATTTGTCTTCAAGGGAGAATAGAGAATTCAGGCCATGAAAAGATGGAAGTTTTAGTTAAGAGTTCAGAGTGAAAAAGTTCGCAGAAACTGTAAAAATTGTAGTCAAACTTTGGAAGGAGCATATGGAATATTCAAAACTTCTCTGTTTCTTAGGACTTTTTATATGAAGGTTGAAGCAGTTCCTTTGTTCATCAGGATCAGATGCAGTGTCCTGCTCTCAGAAACCTGTTACGAGAAAAATCCAAGCCCAAAAATCTTATACATTATTCATCTTCTTTTCAGACACCTTTGTGGTAGAGCAGTTTGTAGAAGTGTGTTAGTCTGCTGCTGAACTACTGCAAGTTACTTTTTTTTTTTTTTTTAATTATTTTAGAGCTGGAATCCGTGTGTCAAGTGAGCAAAGAGGTTCTAGCCAGAGTGCATTGGTCACTTGGTCAATTGGTCATTGTTGTAGTTTAACCTCGGCCAACAGCCTAGCTCCACGCAGCTGCTCACTCACTTCCCACCGTGGGATGGGGAAGAGAGTCAGAAGGGTAAAAGAACACTTGTGGATTGAAATAAAGACAGTTTAATAGGGAGAGCAAAATCTGCACACACAAAACAATTCACAACTTCCTATGGGCAGGCAGGTGTTCAGTCATCCTCAGGACAACAGGGCTCCAGCACACCTAATGCATACTTGGGATGACAAAGCCATCACTCCAGATATCCCACTCTTCTTCCCCTCACTCTGTATGCAGAGCATGATGCCATGTGGTCTGGAATATGAAATGACCCCTTTGTTCATTTGGGGTCAGCTGTCCTGGCTGCGCTCCTTGTGCACTCCCGGGCCCCTTGCCGGTGGCGTGGGCAGCAATTAAGGCCTTGGCTCTGTGGGAGCACTGTGCAGCAGTAATGAAAATGTCTCTGGGTTGTCAACACTGTTTCCAGCATAAGTCCTAGGTGTGGCCCCACACCAGCCACCCTGAGGGTTATAACTACCACTCAAAATCAGCAGTCAATTAAAGTGGCCTTGGGTTATCATAAATGCCACTACAAAACTTGATCCTGTAGCAGTTATATTGCAGTGTTGAATTTCTGCAGAAAATAAATGTTTGCTGTAGTTCAGTTTTATTTTCTTATTTATAGATTTTTAGAATCAGTCCTCTGTGTTAGGTCTGGCATCTCCATTTTTAAAAAAACCCAACATAGCTGCCTTTTAGAGAGACTTCTTGAGATAACATAAGGCAGACTGTGAATTGAAGCAACTGATACCTCAAGACAGAAATTAAAGATTTACTTGGACTACAGACAAGCTGATTTCCTTATTGCCAGAAGGAGGAAGACATGCTCCCTCAGCTTGGACTGGATAACCCTGCTGCCTTCTGATTACAAGTTCTGGTATTTGTCAGGCTTTGTCACGCCTTGATTTAACAAGCAAAATTGGTTCATCGGTCTGCTGGAATTCTCTTATGTTTTAGAAAGTTAAATCAGCTCACAGAAGGATCAAAGAAACCCCAGAGCCAGCAGAAAGTAAGCACCAGAAACATTCAGTCAGAGGCAGGAATTCTCTGTTCCTGGCAGTGAGTGTGAGTAATACAATGAGCTCACTGCATCTCGAGGATTTGTAGCTGGAGAGCTCATTTAGCCACGTTCTGAATGAGTGGGCAACTGAGTTTATGACAAGCCATGTAGAAGGGAGAGGAGACATATTTTGCTGAAGTCTGTTTTAGCTGTTAGTCATTTAAGATGGTCTGGAAGGTGTTTGTAACATTTTGAAATAATTTTACCGATTGTGTCATCAAAGATGCTCACATTCTACACATATAAGGAAGAAATCTAATGTACAGCTATCTCCCCTTTGTTTTAAACAAAAAAAAATACATGTTGGTGCTCTTTATCTTTTTCATGCAGTGGGGATGATAATGACTCTGTAAATGGGGTGTGTATTGCTTCAGAGAGACAGGCTGGCTTGTGATTAAGACTTGTATTTGTGAAGAGAACTTTAGTATCAAGTGTCTTGAGTTCGGGTGCAACTGTCAGACTGTACAAAACATCTATTATTTCTGTTTCATTTTCTTGTGTATGAATTATGAGAAACTCATCTCATAAAAGTCACTGTGAAGATAAATTTAATAATAAATATTGGGTACTCAGTGTGGCAATGAGCTTACTGAAAAAAATCCAGTATGTAATCTTGTTAAATACTACCTTTGTTAAGCATTATTGTGTGGATCTTTATATGTATCTGTTAAAGCAGCCCTTTTTAATTAACTGCTTGTCAAAATTTCAAAAACAATCTAGGCAATTTAAGTACATACCATTTTCCAACTTAGTGAAAAGTGTATTAAAAGACTGATTCATTTAAACATCTCCAGTTGGGTGTTGATGTATCCTCAATTGCATAAAGGTTCTGTGTGATCAGTAACTCAAAGAGGGCAAAGTTTGTTTTACAGTTTGCTAAAAGGACCCTAAGCTAACAGTGATACCAGTACCTTAAAGTATTAAAGGATTTAATTCTCATGTTTAAGACATCTTTCACCTTAATTTTGTTGCTATTGGTAGTTAGTAGATAGTGAATTTGTACTCCTGTAATTTTATGTTTCATTTGAGACTCATTTCTTTTAGAAAAATAACCAATATAAAACAAATAGTGTCAAACCCTTAGTGATTTTCATTCTGATGGGTCAGAATAAATTATGGATATATTTGGCTATATATTGTGCTGATTTAACAAACTGAAGGAAAATGGAAATGTTTACTGTTGATGGGCTAAGGAATACAGAACTTAAAATTTTAAACTTCAAATCAGTGGAAAAGCAGATTTACTGAACCCTGTTAAAAGGTTGAAAAGATAACATTTTGCACATTTTCAGGCAGGAGAAGCACAAGAGGCGTCTGTGGTGCACAGGGCATTTGGAAGGTCCCACTTAACAGGCTTAATCATGGTCTATATCTCCAAAGGCTTGTTCCCAGCCAGGAGATGGCACAGAGGCCAGCTTGGCAGGACAACCCCTATGCATGCTGTGCTCTCCAAAACAGAGCTTGGAGACACTGCAGCTCAGGAGTCATTTATTGCCCTGCTAACTTTGCTACCATCTCCAGGAATTACTGGGAGGGGAAGGACAGTGTTGTTATTAGGCATATTCCAAAAATGTATTGACAGCTATTACACAAGCTTAATACTATGAATCAGCAGATTTCCCATGTCTAGGGAAGTTCTCTGGTAGTAGTTCATTTAGTAAGATACTTGAAGCTATAACTAATTGTAAGGAGAAAAATTTGGAGAAAGCCCCCAAAGGTAGGGAAAAAAAAAAAAAAAAAAAAAAAAAAAAAAAAAAAAAAAAAAAAAAAAAGTATTTCTGTCATGGCATATTTAACTCAAACATTAAGGTTTGCAAAAAATTGTAACTGGGAAATGTTTCCATGATGTTCAACAGACATTGTTTTCTAGGTGAATGTAGTGTTGGCAAGAGATAAGTGAGCAAATGAGCTATAGTCACAGCCTTTAGGAGAGCACTGACTTCTTACCTATTTGGCAATTGCCTACTACCCATGTGAGTAAAGAAAAACCAGTTATCCCATGTTTCTCTCCATCTGGGAGAGATTGTTATACCATTCAAGAGATGAAGTTCATCAGTCTTTCCCTGTGTCACTATATAAAAACTAGGCACCTGGGCTCTTCCCTAAGTGGTACAATCTAGCCAGTTTTCCCCCACTCAGTGCAGGGTTCATTCAATGTAATAGCCTTCTAATAAATACACTATTACACTTTGACTTCCAGAAAGCAATCAGTATCGATAGTGAAAAAAATGGAATTTTAAAGACACTTACTTCTTTCATAATTTCAGTGGCTTTAAAAACAGAACCTTAGATCTTAACTACTATTTTGAACATTATACTGTGTGAATAATCAGGTGATTCAGGCCATATATTAATACAACATTCAGGGAACTTTTAGTCAGAAGACTGTCTGTAGGAATAGTATTGAGTTTTAGCCTATTATCAGATTGAGCTAGTGAAAGCTTCTTGAGGTCATAAATAGGCTGAGGCATTTTAATTTGTTTCTGTGTTTCAAAAGCAATAAAGGATTGTTCATCCTCTTTCATAATAAATATTGATTTTTCAGGAAAACCAGTTCACTTTTGAAATTACAAGGTTATTCCCTCAATTATGCTGCCAGTAACCTTTATGTAACACCCTGTTTCTAATAAGGCTGTAAAGATTAATGACAGTATACGCTCTGTGGAAAAACAAGTGGAACCTTAGGTAGTTAGCTCATTTATTGATGATGCACAAAACATCACAGTTAGGATCATTTGTATTTTGTGTTTGGCTCTGCATGGCTGGTAGGAATAAAAATTAATTAAAGATTGTCATTCAGTCAAGGGCAAAAGGTAGTGAATATGCAACAGAAAGAAAACCTCTTGTGGCATTTTTCTAACAAAACTGAATTCTCGACTGAGTCTTTTAATTTGAATACAGACATTTAAAAAGTAATATAGCAGGTGGTAAAACTCATTTGCAAACACAGCAAGTAAAAAAGGAAAAAGATTTTTTTAATGGGACTTTTTTTTCTGTATGAAATATTAGAATTTTCTCCTCAGAAGTTCTCTGGATTCTTTAAGGGTCTTCTTGCTGTCTGGTACACTGGGTGTGGGTTTCCATTGTGTGTCAGAATGGAGAATAGGACACCCAAGCTCATAGCCTGGTGTGCGGGGCACAGGACTGCTATTTACCATGCAGATGCATGAAGAATCCAGTTAAATACTTGGGAGTAATACTATCCATTCCCAGGATCAGAACAGAATAAGACTTTCTGGCAAACAAATTTCTGGCAGTGGGGAGGAGTGTTTCTTTTCCTACCAGTTTTCTCAATCATCCATTGATATGGTTCAGAATGCTTCAGCTTGGCAGGTGAAAATTATGCATAAGCTGTATTAGTAAAGAGTGTCCAAAGAAATCTGAGGTCAAACCTCCTAATGAACCTGTATTTTTTCCATGCTAAACATTCTCTCTTAAAAAGAGGACGAGCTCAGATAAGAGGTGGAGCAGTTACTAAAAGTTACTGAAAGACAGGCTAATAGTGGAATAAGTACAGCATCCATCATCATATTTACCAAAAGTGATGAGAATTGAACTATGGTGTTATTACCAGGTTTGTGATTAAATGTTTGCTTCATAAAAATAATAACCCTACCTGTAGCTTTGTAAGGGTCCCCTACATTAGACATGAGCATCTACAGATAATCAGTAGAGATTCTTAGAGGAACATTTTCCTGAAATCCTCTCACTTTTGGTTTTGAATTGTAGTGTTGATACTTCCTCTTTACTTTAGGTTGGTTTTTCTGCCATTTCTATTCACATGGTATTTGCACAGAAATTTTTCACTTCTTTTTGCCCTTCATTTTTATGAAGACTAAAAGAGTCTTGTTGAAATTGCAGTAGCAAAGCTCTATTGAGCTGGTGTTGGCAGAAATAACTGTATACATCACTTGTTCTTTCAAGTGTTTCACTGGTAGCAACCAATTATTTCTATCACCAGGTAGCTGACTAATGTTGGAGAGGTCATTGGTCCTGGAAAGATCTGATCAAACTGCTGTGCTTTCTTTGTAATATGATTAAAACTTATTTTATTGTTAGGATTTGTTTGGGTTTTTTTCAAAAAGTATAAGTGTACACTGAGGAGAGTATTAGAAGGATTTTATAGAATCCAACACCGTTCACTACAAACACAGGAGTTCGACATAATGCACTGTTTACAGCTATTTCACTGGGGGAAAAAAGATGATTGAGTAAAATGTCCAAGGGGTCTGGATAGCTCTTAGTGAAAAGAGTCGTCTTAAATCCCATTAACTAACACTAAAAGTCACCTGCTGCTTTCAACCTACTTCATCCGTATCTCATAGTAAAGAAACACATTTGTAGAATTCTGCCTCTCAATTTAATCTATTGATTACAAAAAATCTGCATGCTCTTGTTCACACATTGTACTTCTTTATGTGTCTTTTATATATGACAGAATACACTTGTCTTCTGAAGCTCATTAAGGGCCTTTACAGCTTTGCAGTCCCTCATTAGCCTTTTTTAATCTTCTTGAACATTGTTCAAATTTGATAGCTTTTTTTTTAAACTAAATAAAGTTCCACTTTCTAAATTTGCTTCTTTGCAAAACATGATTACATTTAAAAAGATTTAAATTTCTAACTTGATTTAAGCACTGGGGTTTTTTTGTGGGTTTTTTTTGGTTGTTGTTTGTTTGTTTGTTTGTTTGTTTTTTAATGGTGTTTTATTGTCTGTTCTTTCCTTATGTATTTTTAATACTTGATATATATAGTTTTTACATGCTTTTACATCCTAACAATTCCTTTACATTCCAAGTTAGGAATTTGAATAAGCAAGTGTTTATGCAATAAGAACATGATGTGGTTTATCCACAGAAGTCTGAACTAGGAATTAGGCTCTACAGTATTTACTATTTTTAGCAGTGCTTACTTGCTTCAGTTAGCTCCTTTATGAACAAAATATAGACTAAAGTCACCAGTGTAGCCAGGTTCCATTCATACCTGTGCAAAAATACATGCACACCTCTGAAGGTCTTGCTCTGCTATACAGGGTTCCTTCAGAAGGGACCTTTAGTATTCCTCCTCCAGCCTACACAAGGGGTGCTGGTCTCAGGAGTGGAGCACAGACAGCATGACTGCAGATACAGATGATGAAAAGCTGCCAGCCTACACTGTAGGAATATGCTTTTAGCCTGTGTATGGCCTTGTGCTGCTGTAGCACTTCAGCACAATGTTGTCTGAGTGACCATCATCTGCAATCCAAACGTGCCATAACCATGCAATACTCCAGTAGCCAGGAAAGGGCATTTAACCAACTAGACTGAAGCAGGTGTAAATAAGAGTTTAAAACATAACCCTGAGATCTGTGCATGATCTTCCCTTAATTTCTAAATTCTATAGCTTTTTCTGAACCAATGTGTTAAAGAGGTATTGCAGGTTTTGTAGTCTGTACAAGTTCTTAGACTATAGGTTCATAACACTATAGTTCCTTAAAATCCTTCAGTAGTCATTGAGCAGTCTGACTAATTCTTATTATATGATCTCAACCTCTCTCTTGGGGAGAGCTGTGGGCAGTAAAATGTGTTATTTTGACAGAATTTTTTTTGCTCCCACCCTATCCACCCCCTGTGTATTATTCATGTTGCTATCAATTTTCCTTAAACAGTAGGATCAAGAAACTAAGTCACGTACTTAGTGTGAGACAGTGAAATCTGTGATAAACATAATTTCCAGGAGAGATTGATTCTACAGTCATTTGCAAAGACACATGTTAGAGCAGTGGGATATATGTGTTTTGGTTTGGTTTTTTTTGGTTTGGTTCTTTTCCTTAGGCTCAACATCAGACTGAGAATTTACTTTGTTTACTTAAAGCCTGCCTTATGTTTTGAAGCATTCTTTTCGTGATTCTTCCAAGCCCCTCTCCCCCCATCCTTTTTTTTTTTTTTTTTTTTTTTTCCCAGCATTGCTCCTGATCTGTGAGCTTGTTAAAGAGAAACAAAAGTCACAGAATCTCTCTTTGGAAATGAGATAGTTGCCATGGCAATGCTTCCAGCTGCTTCTTGTCCCAGTTGAGAAAATAATTTTTAGACTCCTATATTACAAGGTTAAGCTATAATGTTTAAAACTAAATCATATAGCTAATTAATTAATTTAAAATTAAGATCAAAACATTGCTTTTTAAATATGTTTGGGCTGAAAATCATCTGAAATTCTTGACTCAAATATTTGTGCAGGTACTTCTCAAATATTTTTTTCAAGTACTTGAGGTAAAACTGGTGCATTCCAATGGAAAATATTTTCAGCTTACTGATTTTACTAGATGTGTTTTTGTAGTAGAAATTATCCTGAAAGCTGACTGCTACCTAGACAGGTAGTGTTTAAAATATGACTCTCTGTTTGACTCATACTTTGCAATATGCCAAATCTGGATCAGATCTGAAATGCTAAATACTTTTAAAGTTTATTTTCTCTAAACTACAGATAGTAGGTGAATTGGTTTATTTCTTGACCAGTTTTTGCTGGCTGCTTTTCATCAGCTTATCATCCCAGTTTTTAATTATCATCTTATTTTCTGTGTTTTGAAGGTATCTTACGCTTCTTTATTTTGCTTAGCTTTTTCCCCTTTTTAAGAGATAGGCCAAATAAAACTCTCTGGGACCTCCATTACTTCTAAAATGCAGTTGTAAAGGGTTCAGAGAGGACTTTTGCTAGATTGTAAGGTACATACAAAATTTTACCTGTACTTGCCACTTTGAAAACACTTAACTACTTCAGTTTTGTTGAGATGTTTTTCACTTAATCTGGATTCCAGTCCTAGTTCTTCATTAAAATTAATTTCCTTAAGTATCTGATCATTGGTTATGAAGTCTGCAACAAAAAAAACCTGTGCCATTTGCCCTTCTCCCTCATAAAATAATGGCATTTTGGGTTTAACTTATTTTTATGTCCAATACATTTATGGAATATTTGTTGGGGTTTTATGTCCCTTGATAGTGGTAACATTTTTAATCTTAACCTCTAATTTTATCATGATTGGTTATTGTGTTATCCCTATATAGTCCCTCTTAGGATTTGTCCTTTTGACTCCCCTTGCTTCATAAGTTGCTACACAATTTCATTCTGACTTTGAGATTTTTAGAGAACTTTTTAGCCAGACCTTTTTCACTCTTACTATGGCTCCTGTCTTTCTTCATGAGAAATAATTTGTCATTTCATCATCACTACAGTACCTTTTATTAATTGCCAGTCTGCTCAAAGAGCCTGTCTCTCTCAGACTCTTAGTGAGAAAGGATAGAAGATGGTTGCCTAAGTTTATTTGTCTGCCTTTTATTTTTTAAAATATATTGTCCTTACAATGCTGCACATACTTTTCCTCAGAATCATGAATTCTACTATCTTAAGATAGATGTCACATAATTGGCATTCCACACAAGCATTCTCTAACAGTTTTCACCCACAGTGTTCGTATCTGGCAATTTTTGCCACCTTTAGGCTAAAAAATAATCAATTACCAGATGTTGCTTATCATACTGTTTTTCAAAGCTACCTGAGTAACTTAAGTTTTTCATTACCACCAGTCCTAACTGTCAGCTAACCAAACAGTTATTTCCCAGCATCTTCCATGATGAGGGTTTTGATTGTATTTTTCGGGTTAGGTCAGTGTTTTTGTTGAAAGCAAATCCTCTTCAATTCTCTTAAGTTTTTACACCCTTAGAATTTAGTCTTGGGTTCAGCAGAAAGACACAAAGAATATGTTTTAGTATTTACTTCCATTCTTAAAATATTTTTGTAAGAAATCTCAATAAATTTGCTGAACATTTGAAAAGTCAAATGTTTCTAAGAGTGTAGTAGCATTTTTTCTGTTTTACATTCAGTCAGAAAATATACTTTGGTTCATTCCCCAAATAATGGTTCATCTCACAAATACTGAATGTGTAAAAAGAGATTTAAAATTTCAATTGAAAATAGCCTTATGTGCAATGTGCTTCAGCAGTTAATAATGGCTTTCTGCATTGTCAGACAAAACACACATTTCATATGCCAATGCCAGCTCATAAGTTCAAGAACAAGTGAAAGCTGTTATGAACATATTTTTTTGTTCCTGATCCTATGCAAAGATACCGAAGTGCATTTAGCCAAGGCTGCAAAGCAATTCAAAATCACTCAAAGCTGCAGAACTATTTCTATGGCCTTATTTTGTTGTTTGGTGGGGCTTTGTCGGTTTGTTAGTTTGTTTTCCCAAAGCAATCACTTGCGCCGTGCGCTCATGAAGCTTCTTTCAGGAAAGAAACCCAGTGAGTCCTGGTTATGTGTTTTATGTGTTTTGTCATGTTAGAACTTAGTCTCCTGTGTTCCTCAGTATACCGAACAGCTTTCTTGCATTAAGTTAGCATTTTGCATGCTTCTGGCAACCATGCAAATCCATGAATCACCCTTGTCAAGCCTTTTGAAGATCCTGGGTATGCAAGTTGCCAGCCTATGTCAAAGCCTTTCCCATAATCACAGCGTCCGTCTAAGGCACAGAGATCATAAAATGATGGATTTTAAAGTTCTTGGAAAAGTAAGGAGAGGGGACAGCAGAACTGCCTTGGACTTCCAGAGAGCTTGGTCCCCATCCTGAAGTGCAAAGGAGTCCAGAAAGGCAGAACATTCTCCAACAGGGAAATCTTAGATGCAAGAGCAAACTGTCCCATGTGCCAAAAGGTGGCAAGGAGGAGTGGCTTGGCTGAACTTGGACAGAAACTCAGAGAGAAACTCAGATTTTATGACCTTTGGAAGAAGGGGCAGGAAACTGAGAAAAACTACAAAGATAACGTGAGCTTACGGGGAATGCAATTAGAAGAGTCAAAGCACAACTGGAATTTAATCTGACTACTGCCCTAAAAGACAATAAAAATGTTTCTATAAATGCAATACCAGCAAAAGGAGGGCTAAGGATAACCTCCATTCTTGATTGGATGCAGGGGTAAACAGTGACAAAGGACAAGGAAGAGGCTGAGGTGCTTAAAGCTTAAAGTGGTTAAGAGCAAGACCAGTTGTTCTCAAGCTACTCAGCCCTTAGAGTTGGAAGACAGGAATGGGGAGCAGAATCAAGTCACTAAAATCCAAGGGGAAATGCTCAGTGACCTGCTGTGCCACTTAGGCACACTCAGGTCTATGAGGCCAGGCGGGAGCTGGTGGAACTGCTCGCTGAGCCACTTCCCGCCATTTATCAGCAGTCCTGGCTAACCAGGAAGGTTAGGGGAAACGCAACATCCATCTACAACACTGGAAGGAGTATCTGGGAACTACAGGCCTGTTATTCTGACCTTGGTGCTGGGGAAGCTCATGGAAGCTTCCACATTCTGACGGCACTCAGGACAACCAGGGGATCAGGCCCATACGTCATGGGTTTGTGAAAGACCCTGAACAACTGGATCTCTTATGACAAGCTGACCTACTCAAGTGGACGATGGGAAGGCTGTGGAGGTCGTCTACCTGGACCTTAGTCAAGCCTTTGATGTTTCCCATAGCATTCTCCTGCAGAGACTGGATTCCTACGGCTTGGACGGGTGCACTCATCTCTGGGTAAGAAAGTGGCTCCATATGTAGCCCAGAGAGTGGGGGTGAGCGGTGCTACATGCAGCTGGTGACTGGTCACCTGTGGTGTTCCCCAGGGCTCAGTTCCCCAGTTGTGCTTAATGTCTTTATCAATGATTTGGATGAGGGAATCAAATGCACCCTCAGCCAGTTTGCAGACAAGTTGGGTGGGAGTGTTGATCTGCCAGAGGGCAGGAAGGCTCTGCAGAAGGATCTGAACAGGCTGGATTGATGGGCCATATGGATATAAAGAATGTGTAAAGAGTATTTCCACACAGGAGAGCACAAATTGGAAAAATTCAAACAAATGTTTGTCAGTTAAATCTCAGTAGAATCAGAAGGATAATTAAAACTTCAGCATACTGTAGAGAAGGAATATGTGGTCATTGGGCTAGGAAATGAAGTATCTTAATTAACGTGGCCAACAACAAGTCATTGTAGCAATGTTTCATCTTGAAATCTGTATATTACCAAACCATACCTATGTAAAATACTCTGACCTTAAGAACATGATATAATTTCTGAAAAGTTATTCTCAGAATCAAGAGCAGAGAGGGAGATTTAAAGATTTAAATTGTTTTTCAAAATTTTCATCTACAAAAATAGATGCCTTTCTGAGCGTGAGTGAATGAATGCTGATGCCCTTTCTTCTCTCTTCTAATTAAACACTTCCCACTTCACTTCTGCTCTGCCAGCTCAGATGAAAGTTTGGAAACCAACAAAGAAGCAAACAGCAAGAAAGTAAAGAAAAATGGAAAAACAGGAGGGGAGATAAACAGTTATGAAATATATGGGTATCAAAGGCACCAAAGATGCACCCCGATTTATATCAGGGTGAGGAGAGGCCCATCAATAAATACCACTAGAGTCAATGGCGTTTTTCAGAGTGTAACTGTATGGACAGAGTGGAAAGGTACCTTCCCCTACCTTTTCTTAGCATACTATTTCAGCAAGATCTGTATGTGTTCAAAGCAATTTTATATTTCATAAGCTACCACACACTATTTTCATGCCTTAGACAAGGCTTATAATACTTGGTACCAGCCATAAATTAGATATTGTCAAACACACAAATATCAGAAATTCCCTGAGCTTCGTAATGCTAAAAGCAGAGAATATGTATTCTTAAACTTTCCCCTGTAGCTCTACAACTGACCAGTGTAACAGAGAAGATACTGTTCTGACTCCCTGTGGACATCCTCCTGTGTAATAGATTGCTTGTACTTTAAAAAGGAAGAGAAAGATCACTGAGTTTTAAATGTTACAAGCAAATATTTCCTAAAACATTTGCTGTGGGTATTGATTTAATTGTACATGAAATACAAATCCTCACTGAAGATGAATTATTGAAGAACAGAAATTATGACGTGATGTGAACCCTGAAGTAGAGCTTGCACAGGTGTTAAAAGTTCCATCCATTTTAATTGTGATTTGTTTCAAGGATAGAATCTGATCAAAGTGGGTTGCAGGGTAGATCAGGAAGCTCAAAAACCTAAGTGTTGTCTAATCTTTCAAAGGGTAAATGTAGATTAGATGTCACCTAAAGGCCACTCAGGCAGACAGTAGAACTTTCAGATACATAGCTACATAGCAATAATTAAATTATTTCGTTCATGACAGTTGTGATCTGAGTTAATGTTAACTGACTCTTGTTAATCCCCATAAACTAAAATAGAAACCTGTTGACCAGCCTGTTCTGCTTTTGTTCGCTCTATTTTTAGAGCTCTCAGACACTGTTTCTGATTCATTCACAATAAAACACAAATTAACAACATGGTTTATAGTTGGATTCTTCGTAATACTTAAAAATCAAGATGTCTGCAATTTAAATGTGACTACATTTCAAGCTTTGAGTTAATTCATCTATGCAAAATGGCAAAGTAAATTTTAGCATCTGCCTATTTAAGTGTCTATTTAAGCAACATAAATTACTGAACTGAAATTTCTTCATGGTTCTCCACCACTATTGGTTAATAAAGGAAATTTAATTTAATTTCTATGCCATTTTAATCATTATCGAAGAACTTTGCACTTTATAATTCATACACACTTAATTGCAAGTATAGTATGTCAGAGCAAAGTCCAGCATATTAAGCACAATGTGAAATAAGGAATATGCAATTTTGCTGCATTTGAGATAGCACATTGGGTCTGATTTATTCACCTGGACTTAAGCAGCAGGCAAAGTACAACTGTAGAGAAGAAAGTGAGCTCATTCGTGTTCTTTGCCTTTCAGTCTTCACTTGAAAGAGGTAAGGTGCCTGCCCAATGCTCTGTTCCTTGGGTGTTTTCTTAATAATTTTTAATAGCAATTTCTATTCAGGAATTAAATTGATCTTTAAATCAATTTTCAATGTTTATTCATAAATATAAGTGCAGAAAAAATGCTAAAAGAAAAACAAAACAGTTCAAAAAAATAACTCCAGATCCAAGTTCAAATTTCATGAAAATCAGTATTTGGGCTTGTGGATTGGGGTTTGATTCAAAGTAATTTATAATTTAATACTTCATAATAGAAAAACTAATCAAAGCTTTCAGTGAAAATGATAATATGACAGTAGAAAATACAAGTACAGCAAAATTTAAATGCTTAAAGGGAAGCACTGTGCCAAATTTCATGGAAGGTAATTTTCCAGTTTATTATGATCCCAATATCAAATGACCAGATTTGCATAAGATGGCAAATTATATTTTAATAGTATATCATAGTTATTACTGAATATTTTTAGGTAGAATAGAAAATTCTAGTTTGCTGGCTTTGTGTATGGTAGGTAGAAAAATTAACTCTCAAACCTGAACTTTATTACAATGATTTATCTTGGACATTTTTTTAAAAAAATGTGCTGAATTTTTTCACTCTGGAAAACTGTTTGCTGAATCTGTTGCTAAGTCATTAGATTTATAAGGAATGAGGCTTTATTGCAACATGAGCCACTGTGGAGAAGGGAACTGGCCTCTGCAGACTGTGTGCTGATGCTGGCAGGAAATAAGCCCTGACCAAAGAGCTTTTTTGCTAGATCTATTTTCTGACTGCAGCAAAGCCACTGTGGGGAGCCCAGTCATTAAAAAAAAATATAATTTAAAAAAAGCATTAAAAGAGTTTGGTTAGAGTCTAAGTAAATATATCCTTTGAGAGCAGAGGAAAGGTTTGTTTACCTGATTCATTCTAAGCTGTTGTTGACAGAAACTCCTCTTCAGAGAATCTGGGATTTGCCTAAGTGAGGACCCCAGGATTTAGTCCAGTAACAGCCCAAGTCTTCTTCTGTACTGAATGAAGTATTAATAGACATGTACCCCAAAAGGTGTATAAAATAAGGCTTAAAGCTATTTCAATTCAGTATATTCAACCCTTGTGCATTTTGAAGAGGCTAAAGAAAAGTTCTTTTGCTTTGTTTACTTAACCTTTTTTTTTTTTTTTTTTTTTTTTTAATCTAATTGAAACCTGTGACCTGTTATTTCAATCTGTAGACAGGAATTCACAAAAAAGTATAGTTCAGGTTAAGTGAGCTCACCAGTGCATGGAAACCTGTCCAGCACCAGGAAAGCCATGTTTCTGAATACTGTCTGAGCTATAGACAGCAGAGCTAATACTACTGTTTCTGTCTCTTTGAACATTGGTGTGTCTCTATTTCACTGCAGTTTAGACTCAGGGAATAAGAACAATTATTCAACTCTGATAATTAGGAGTTAAGCTTTTTCTTTTGTCATTACATTACTCTTGATGGCTTTTTGCCACACTCCCAATCCCACTACGTTTCATTGTCCAGCATGCCACAAGGTGACACAGGTGAGAGATGTTCTAAGTGTCTCAGCACAGAGCTCTGTGTCAGAGAAATGAATGACTTGTCAGAAATGAGGTCTGAGACATCAGGAAAGGAGAGGTCCTTCAAACATGGGAGAAGCTAACTTTGACAGAGGCTTACCATATTGAAGCTCAGTATTTCAAAACCTTTCTCCTTCAGGACTTTTTTACTAAAAGCCATAAATATTGCCATTTTCAGCTCCAAGCTGTGTTACAGTTATTGCTGCAGGAGGACTGACGCAGAAGGAAGATGCTGTTGAGGAGCTCAATAGGATTCATGCTGTTCCTGCTCTCCCAATGCACTGTGTCACTGGGCACCAAAGAGGCAGTGGTCCTGGCTAATGCCCACCTTCTCCCACAAAGAGACTATGAGAGACTGGAAAATGCCAACGAAAAAGGTACTCATGAAGGCAGCAAGTGTTATGGAAGAGTTCTGTGTTTTACTTTATTGCTTTGCTGTAACATTTTCAACCAACATAAATGAAAGCTAGCCCAGGAAGAATAATTTGCAATATGGATGTGTCCTGCCACAAAGTCCTGAACCTCTCTGTAGAAGTTGTTTTATAATGTTCACTGAGAAGGGCAGTGTATACTGCTGGCTTGGACACACCATATAAATTACTTAAATAACCCTCCTCTAAAATCATGGCATCACGCTTGGAGTCAGGTAGGCTATGTCTACCAGGTAAATGTAATTTTTACTGATTTTTTTTTCACAGAGATAATAAAATGTTCAAGGTTTTATTAAATGCAAATTACAAGTATTCCACAGTTTGATGACACAAGGACATGCCTTTGAACTCTATGGAGAAGCGAGTGATTTCAATTCATAAACATATTTCTGAGTAACAGAACAATGAATATCATCCTTCTCTACAAAAGAAATTCTCTCTATATAAGTTCATACATATATAAATGTATATTTAAATAATTATGTTCTGGCTCTTAAGAAACCTCACAATCAATTGTAAAATTTGGAGCATTGTGCCGTAGTCTCAGAGATGGTTGATATTATACTAGAGCAGTAAGTTACCTTATAAGCATGTTACATTTTAAAAAACCCCAGTAAATATTTTAGCCCAATGGAGAGAGTCAACCCAAGCCTTATATGCCATTTTTATTACTCTCTGAATCTACTGGATAAGCAATAAAATGGAAAAGCACTTTCACTTATTTTCCTGATACTGGTGTTCAGCACTGAACAGAACAGTTATTGTATCTGTAAATCCATGATAAAATTTAGCCTGGAGTTTGAGTGAAAAGAACACTTCCTAAGAAAATCCTCAGATGTTTATAAGCTTTATATTAACAAGAAATATGTTTTAATATCTCCCTTTTATCAATGAACACATGGCATACATTTCAGAATTTAGCACAAAAGGTGTTAGAGGTGCCTGAAGTATAAATTGGTTCAAGAGAAATTAATTTGTTCATTGAGAAAAAGACTAGGTCTAGTTATTAAACTCAGTTGTACTACAGATGGCACAGGGAATTGCAAACTTGCTGAGTGCTCAAACTGGAAGAACACTGGTGGAAAAGGAATGATCTATACAAAGCTTTTGGCTTTTCAACCATATTTCTGTTGTAAATGCAAAATCAGACTTCTGTTGTATGAGAGAGTAACAAGCCAATTTTGAATTTCTGAATACTTCTGTGTGTTCGACAGAAATCTTCCCCCTTTAGCTGAATAAATGCCCATCAGCTACAATGAAATCAGTCAGCTTCCCATCTGAAAAGAGTCAGTCAGTCACTCTTAAGGACAGAGTTCAATTTTTGATATTTATTATTTGAACAACTTTTTTTTTTTTTTTTTTTTTTTTTTTAAACTCAAGACTATCCAAGGGACTGTTTTGAGATTTTACAGCGCTCCAAAGGAAATTCCAGAGATGGCCTTTACATCATCCAACCAAAAGAGGAACCAATTGCTGTCTTTTGTAACATGCAGGATGGTGGCTGGACAGTAATCCAGCACATTACAGCCAACAGTACTGTCGACTTTGACAGGACCTGGCAGGACTACAAATATGGATTTGGCTCTGTTCATGAGAACCACTGGCTAGGAAATGAATACATGCATCAGTTAACTGGCAGCTCAGTGCAATACATACTTGGAGTTAAACTTGTAAATCTAAATGCTGAAGTCAAATGGGGACAGTATGAGCCATTTCTGATTGAGGGGGAAGAATCTCAATACCGAATTAGGGTTGGTCTTTACAAAGGCAACGCCACTGATGCGCTGACCCTGGACACAGAAGCTTATCTCCATGACAACCAGAAGTTCACCACCAAGGACAGAGACAACGACAATTACTTTATGAATTGTGCCAAACTGGAACTCAATGGAATTCCTGGGGGAGGCTGGTGGTACGACGCGTGTGCTGGAGCAAATCTAAACCGCAGGAACATGATATACTGGCAAAAAGACTGCAGCAAGCAACGCCCGTGCAAGTTTGCATGGATGATGATCAAACCCATCGAGCACCACCAGTCATACCCCAGCAAGGCCTGTCCTTGTCAGAAAGTTGAACTGTAGACAAGCCATGAGTATTCGACAGGAACATGGACTCTTTCTTATGTAACTGAAGTGAACTCACTGACTGAGTAATAACCTGAAGTAACCATGACTGAAAATGTAAATGGGGCCTCTGCAAGGGCTTTATGATGACATATTGTCCAGGACTGGAACACGTCACAGAAATTTGCCAGCCACATAAGTGAGAAACTATCAGAAACTGAGGCCCTTATCACAAGATTTAAATAACCAGAAGATTTAAATAATTAATTTCATACTATTTTAGCCATAAGACAAGTCCGGTATGAAATCCAGGATATGATGTTTTATACAATATACACATGAATAAAAATGCATTTCAGAAGGTTTTGCTCTGGTGTCAATGTTCATGATTGATTGCACATCTATAATTGTACATCTTCATATATAATGCAGGGAGGAAATTTCCAGTTTAAATACCTACATTTACAAAGGGCATATTGAAGAGTATTATGTGCCTCAGGGCGCCAACAGGCCTTTTCTTTCTAACTTTAGTGAATGGTACTTTAATATTTAAAACTGGAATTAATCTCATCTCCCATGGCTTCTTTCCCTCTTCATTGACTCTTTTTTTATCTCTGCTTTTTAATGATCCCATATACAGTGAAGTACTCATCACAGGCTTTTCCTTTCTGCCTTCATTTTAGAGCACTCAGCACTAATGAGATTGCCAGCTTTCCCATTTAAAGCCACTGATGCAACGCTTACAACCCCTCTGAACTTTTCCCCCAAGAAACTTCCCCCCAAGTGAATACATTTTTAAAAAGATCAGACTGATATTGCAATTGTTTATTTATTCCCCCATTTTCCCCCTGAAGAGTACTCCAGTCAAATAATTACCATTATTTGACTGCTACTTCTCAGTGTTCCATGCTGTGCTTCAGCTTTTTCTTTTTTAATACCACTGTGAGAAGAGAATGTTGCCTGTATTTCACATTTAATGGTTTCAATTGTTTTAGTACTCAAGCTTGACATCAATTAACAGTGCTTTTTTCTAATTATAAAATAAAATAGAATTTAATTATAAATTATTCTGTTTTAAAACAATGAACAAAAGGATTTCAATTTTTATAACCTTGAAGACCTTGTTTTCTTCTACCACTGTTTGAGTTGCTTCACACAATTCTGTATCATTGGAAAGCTAAATGACAACTGAAGGGTTGTGTTTACAAAATGTCAGAATGATGATTATCATGTATTTTTTCTTAGATATTTCAGCTGAAGAAACTCCACCAGCAGTTACTGTCAAACTCCTGCCTTTTAATTTAAAATACTATTTATCATTTCCATGAAAATTGCTTCAGAAAATAAATTCTATTGTGTTTTAATAAGACCAAAACTGTCATGATTGCTTAAGATGAGAAACTATTTTGGAAGCAAAAAAGCCAAGAAAGCAATTTTTATTTTTCTTGATGCACTGCTGCATTTTCAGAAAGAGATACCGCTATGTCATGTGGGTGA
Source organism: Hirundo rustica (assembly GCF_015227805.2). Classification (NCBI taxonomy): domain Eukaryota; kingdom Metazoa; phylum Chordata; class Aves; order Passeriformes; family Hirundinidae; genus Hirundo; species Hirundo rustica. Next base: position 33,287,035 of record NC_053455.1, read on the forward strand.
GGCCAACATAGCACACATGTCAATTTTGAAGCATCGGATTTTTTTCCCCCTGAATTTGTGTTTGAAGACAGAACTATAATAGGGGGAGAAATGGTTAGCACCTGAGTTGAGTTTATATCATTGAGTCAATTTAATGTGGGCTCTGCGTAATTTTATCCGGATGCCTCCAAAGCTGTGATGAGGATACAAGAAAATCACCTGAGTACTGCCAGTCTCACATAGCTTTTATTAGAATTCCTGGCCATACAGCCAGATGCTCACTCACCTTCCAAAAATGTGCTATTAATGACCTTGATATGGAAGTGCAGAAGGGAGAGTCCACAGGCTGCATCTGATCATCAAAGGCAGGTAACCTGCTCGGCAGCACACCCTTAGCTCGATTTAGAGGATTTTGGAGGGCTCTGCAAATAAGCTGTATGAATAACTTGGGCACCAGCAGACCAAATCCAGCTGCCCAGTGCTGGAGGAAGTCTAGTATTAACTGGAGCCCTACAAACCTATGCAGTGAATTCCGGTACAAAAATGAAATTTGAAATGTAATAAAAACACATAACAAGAAGTCTATCAGCAAGAAAGCTGAGACATTTAATCGAACTCAGGGACTGAGCTACATTCCACACTTCTAAACAAAACATGGATGGAAATTACTATTGGGGCTGGGTTAGGGACTAAGTACTGGATGAAAATAAGTAAGAATATTCTAGAACATCCAGTAGCATGGAACCTTTGGAAGTAGACTAAACTTCCTAATTCCTTAGCAAAAGACTATCTTAACTGAACACATTTTTTTCTTCTGTTGCTGAACCTTGATCACCAGATACCCAGAGCAATGTCGATAGCCTTCATCACTGCATCAATGAAATCACAGACTGAAACATAGGGGTTTCTATTCTACCTACTCCTAAGTTCTTTTGCCAATCACATTTCTCCTACGCCTTCTCTCTTAGCCTTTCCTGATTTTACTGCCTCCTGCAGTACAGGAAAGAAGGAGGGTCTTCCCAGGAGTAGCTGCTGAAACAGATTTATTTGGTCAAATAAATATCCTTCCAAAATGAGCAAGTATGACCAGGTCTAGAGCAAAAGGTTCCAGCTCTAAGCACCTGTGAATGGGAGGCATGTTCCACTTTAACCATGCAATCTCATAACAATAACAGTGAAATAGTTTTCTTTACCTCTGCTACTTTGCATTTCTCCTTATACTGTCAACTGCAGGAAATGTAAGCACACTCTCACATACAATAATTAATCAACTCAGAATTTATTTATTATTTGTCTTTAAAAATAAATCAACTTTCATATGACAAAGTGTTTGCTTTTGTTTCTGATTGCCCAGACTTCTAGGTAACCTCATTTTTTATGTGTTAACCATAGATTTAAAAGTATGACCAAGTGGTTTTAGGGGCTAACTGACTAATGTTAATTTCTTGATGCAATACACTGCACCAAAAAATTAACAACGGTAGCTGCATGGCCTCATTTTCTCCTACTAGAATTAACAAAAAGTCCTTCAGTCACCCTCATGTCTTTTGTGTTTCAGAAGGCATCGGGCCACAGTCAGAGTGGGGGGCTACAGAGCTGAATCCGGCCATGTTCCACAGCTGGAATCCTCCACTGTACCCTCTCTCCACTCTTCCTCCTATAGCTACCTGATGAATTGCACACTAAAGGAGGCCTTATGGACAGCACACACTAAAAACTGTCTGACGTCCACTACATCCAGGTTGCTGCTGCATGTAAGGATTAATAGAGATTTCAGCTTCTATCTTGGCATTGTAATCCAGGAATTCAGTAACACCCACACCCCCCTCCCCCACCTCAAATTAAGAGGTCTGCTGAAACAGAAGCCACCAGCAAACAGGGTCTGGAGGAGGACCTGTTGAGAAGAAAACTTCTGAAGGATTTGAAGTGTTTGGTTTATTTGAAGAGGACGGACTTTGGTATATCAGCAGATACATGAAGAAACTAGTGACATTTAGTGACCAATGGCAAAAATACTGAGTAAAAAGCAATGCTTTTAGTGAGTGTAACAAAGACAGAAGTTCCTTAATCCTGAAGAAATACATTTACCAAGATGCAAAAAAGAGTTGTAACACCATCCCTTTCTGAAGCCACTAATAGTCATATATTATCTCCATGTTTTACAATATGATGTTATGAATTTTTAATTGTTTTAACTACTTACAGGGTAACTATTAATAAAATCATAAACAAGAAGCTTATTAAAGCTTAAGGTTTTATGACACTCAGCTGTTAAATGTATGTGGAAGAACACTTCTTAGGGAGTTCAAAAGGCAGCAATTTAGATTTGGGAGAGACCACACAAGAAACAGGGGCCTCTTACTGACTTGGTAGGGGTAAAGTTAAGCAGTGAAGTGAAAAGCCCCAGTATCCTTTTCTAGAGTTAAGGTTTAGCCTGTGGTTCAAAACAGAGAAGGCAGCAGCTGTGGAAGAATTACAAGAGCTGTCCTTTGCAAAGCTCTTCACTCTAAATAGTCACAGAAAGTGCACAGCTGTATCCAGGTGTTCTACATCTGTTTAAAAATTCTAGGAACTCTTCCAAGTATTTATCTACAAACAGAAATGATATTTGCAAAAAATGAATGTTAGTTGATAAATTATGGGGATCTGGAATATGAAGGGATGCTGGCATAAATGAAAAGGGAGAGACAAAAATCATACCCCCAGTTTGTGGGAAAATTCAGTACTTGAAAGTGTAAAAGGTGCTGGGTCTCTGAAAAGCTTAGTTAGGGATGTGTGTTTATGCATCTAAATTGATAATACATACATATCTATATATATGTATGTGTATGAAATCATATACAACCAAAATGTAACTTTACAAAAAACATTTCATTAGTCCATGACAATAATGAATTACGGGATCAGTAAAAATGTCATTAAAAGCATAGCTAACAAGATAACAAGATTGTCCTACACTGCAAAAGTCCCACCACGCTTTTTAAAGGTACAAAATACAATCAAGTACTAACTGATACTCTGATGAGGACCACATTTGTCTTTTTGTGGTTTTGATTTTTTAAGAATAAGCATCCTACATAACAATAAAGTAACACACACCTCTTTATATAATTCTTCATATTTACAATGTACTCATGTGTGGCCATGTAATCTCTCACATGGTTAGGTGCTAGCAGCATAATCTGAGCACATATTTCACAATTACATTGAACCAAAATTATTGCATCCATCACTGTGTATTCTAATAAATTTACAGACATTCTTGATCAACAGACATCAAAAACAACAAAAAATACCCCATTTAATTTCAATAAGAGCCAATGCTTCATTTCAGCAGTAAAAGTGCAGCTAGCAGGGACTGTTACTACCTCATAAGTTTTGCCTTTAATTACAGCTTGTGCCCCCCAAGAGACACATTCATTTGCTAAAAATCAAAGATAGTTTACTGAATGGCTGATTTGATGTAATATAAAATAAACCCACTCTAATAACAAATTTGTACATAGCTACTATACACAAGAAAAGCTCTGGATAGTGACAGAACAAAGCTGATGAAAGAATTTTTATAAAGACCTCTGTTTTCCTTTCGTAAGTAATCATATGCTAATGCACAAAATATAATAGGCCCGGTATGGTGTGTTACAAGATCAATCATGTGAAGTTAGAGAACATATTTTTACATTAGTACACTGCTTATCTCTCACTGACAAAATATTCCCCTGTGGACACTGGGGCTAAAAAAGTGTTAATTACTTCTACTGTGATTGTTGCCATGGAGAATTTATCTATCTGCAGGAAAACATTCTGATGGTATGATTTAATATGTTGTACAAACAGTTTCGCTGAGGGCAACGGTACATTCATGATGACTTATACAATCCCTGAAATGTGCAACTGCGTAATGTCACCATTGAAATGTCCCACTAAAGTGTACAGCAGATACAGTATGAAGATTGTCTCAAAATAATATTCCAAAGTATCGCACTCAGAATCTTGATATAAAGGCTAGAACTGACTTTGAATTTTGTGTACATGAAGATCTTTCTTATCTCTTCATAAACATTTTTCTTTAGGACTTCCACACCTCGTGACTCCTGTTGCTGTTAACTTTATTTTCTCAGGACCGTTTCTGAAGCTTCTTGTTCCCACCACAAGGAGCCAGGTCACTAGCCCCATTCCAAAGGCCTTCTGCTGAAGGCAGCCCATGCTTACCCACTCACTTGGTCAGCGCTGCAGGGCTCCTGCTTATCTAACACTGACATCAGGCACATTCAGCTCTGGCACAAAAGCCCTCCCAAAATCTCAGCTAGTGGTCTGCCTCAGCTCATAAGTAGGCAAGTACAACCCAGTCCCAGAAGCCACAGCCACTAGAGGCGTTGACTCCAGCCACATGTGTAGCAGATGTGATTTTGCTGAACAGAGAGTGCCTAAAGATTACTCATGATATTGACTGATATTGACTAGTACTTGTAAAGCTATTTAAAGGCAAAGAATACAAAGTGGTTTTGATAGATTTACAGAAACATTAAAAAGTTGCTTAAAAAATCTTTTCTCTTTAAAGGATGACAGTGCTTTCACTGTTTATATATAGGTAAATGCTTTGGAAACTTCTGGAGCAAGGTGTTGGGCAACAAAGGAGATTGCAAAAAAGACTTGTATTTACATAGACTGCATCCATTAGGCTTTACAGTCAGTTCTGATTTGTACCATTGTCACTGTTGAATGAAATTTTAAAATTTCCTTCAGAGGTACTGGGAACTGGAGAAATTCAGAGGTGTCTTCTAACCATCACTGTTTTTACAAATGACTATGACTTGCATGATGGAACTGATACTGGGACTGGCTTCTTCATGTACAAAATACATTACCTGTTTCTTCCACTATAAGCCCTTCCACTTACTAGCCCTTCCTAAGTCTCCACAAGGGTCATCCTTAAAGTGGAAATTTTCTCAGTATTATATTCTCCTATAATGTGTGTGTTCATTTTGAGTATTATAAATCTCCCTAACCATTTAGTATTGGGGTTGACAGCATTTACCCTTTAGATAGTCCTTGTTTCATCTCAACAGCTGATGGTAAAGCCTCAAAACAGAAGTAGCATTGGCTGCATTGCTTGGTACATTGAAAACTAAATAAACAATACACTAGGAAAGAACTATAGGAAGAAACAGTTCTGCTGTACAGAGAGACAGACTGAATGACCTAATGTGATGACTGGATGATCACCCCTGTCTAATTTCTAGTAGTTTATCGTTTACTCCATCTATTCTTAGGCTGAAAGAAAGGACATGACACCAAACACAATAATTGTAATGCAGTTCACTACACAGTCAATAACAACCTGGGTTGCTTATAGCAGCCACTGACTTTTTATCCCAAGCACACTACTTTCATGCAAAATTTAACTTTTCAGCAGATTTTTTTTTAACCACTAGACACAACAGCACTGGCTCTGAAAAGAGAGAATTTTCTAGGTTACATCAATATCTGTATTTCCCCTTATTTCTTATAAAAGAACAATTATGGCAGTCTGGTATTGCCCTGCCAGTATAGTTTCTCTTCCACTTTTTTCTTTTTCCACTGGCAGAAAAGCAGCATCTTAAAAGTCTTCCTGAAAGTTTTATTACAGAGAGCATAACAAATGGGGTTAACAGTGCTGTTCACATAGCATAACCAATATCCAAGGTGCCACAGTGTCAGGGGAATGCAGTCAGAGCAAAATGTCGAGATCAAAACCATGATATTATAGGGAGTCCATGTGAGGATAAAAGCCAAAAGAATGGCGCTTAAAGTCTGTGCTGCTTTGCGTTCCTTTATAAGAACCATCCGTTTCCTTTTGGTGATTTGGTTATTTATATTTGGATCCATGCTTTTGATGGAAGGTTCCTTTGACAGAGCAGCAGAACAAGGAGTTATTTTTACTTTTCGGCAACCATTATTAGCTTCCTGGGTGCCATCAGCCTTAACCACCAAACGGAATTTATAGGCCACACATTTTTTACTTTTTTGTACGTGTTCTTTGGTAGGGGACAAGAAGTATTTCTGGTTCTCAAAATCACTTTCTTCAGGTTGGTCTTTGACAACATCTGTAGTCTCATTATACTCTTCTGTTTGAATTTTAGATGGACTTTTGTAAGTTACCTGGAAAACTGAGTCAGTGGCAAGTTTATCCTCATCTTCTGATGATGCGTAGCTGCTGCAGGTGGTTAACTGGTCAGCCTTAGCCCAGTCCATACAAGTACTTGCTGCCTGGGAGGCCTTCGCTGTAGCTGACGTACTTCGACTAGATGAAGACCAAGAAGCCTGACACCTCTCTCTTTTGACTAAGTTTTGTTGTTTGCAACTGAAGCAAGACTTCAGGAGAGTTTTCTGAGGCTTTACTGCCTCAAACTCTGCCACAGACTCTGAGCCCTGCAGTTCAGCAAGGTCCTTGGTGCGTTTCTCTGTCTCTTTATAGATGCGGCAGTACAGAATGGTCATCACAGACACTGGAATGTAAAAAGCAGCAATTGCAGTGCCAAAGGTAATAATGGGTTCATAGAGAAACTGTATCTGGCACTCGTCAGGCGGTACTGTTCTTTCACCTACAAAATACTGCCAGCATAAGATAACAGGTGCCCACAACATGAAGGAAATTAGCCAAGCCATACCAATCATGATGCCAGCTCTTTTGGGTGTGCGTTTGGCCCTGTAAGTTAAAGGCCTCGTGATGGAAAAATATCTGTCAAAACTGATGACTAGGAGGTTCATTACTGAGGCATTGCTAGCTACATAGTCCAGTGCTAGCCACAGGTCACAGGCAAGGCTTCCAAGAGTCCAATGGCCTATGAGTATGTAGGATGTATAGAGGTTCATAGAAAATATCCCAATGATGAGATCTGCACAGGCAAGGCTGAGCAAGTAATAATTGTTGACAGTTTTGAGCTGACTGTTAACCTTAAAGGATATCATTACAAGAATATTTCCCACTATGGTTATTAAGCTTACAATTGCAGTTACAGTGGCAATAGTAATGACTTCCCAGAGGCTATGCCCTTCTAACTGCTTGTGGTTGATGGATGAACTGTTTGCAACCGTAGAATTGCTGAATAAATTGACTTCCATTCTTGTCCTTGGCGTACTGTCATCAGGACTTTAGCACAGTTGCACACTGCTTTCTGTACTCAGAAGCATCCTTTTGGAGATAGCTATAAAGATCAAAGAAAAAAAAACAAACCCACAGAAAATTTAAGTAGCTCATTAAAAAGCACAGACTTCCATTAGTTACCATGAAAACACTTGTGAAACAACCTATCATATTATATGTGTTCTCTTTTTGCATTCTGATTGTTATTTCTACAATTGTGAACATAACTAAAACACAAAAATGTACATTCTAGGAGAACATGCTCTGGCATTTTATGACATTTCAAAATGCAGTCTAACTATTATTTCATAAGACAGTCAACCACCCCAGCTCTTACATTTTGAATACCTTAGGAATGCTCTACATATTCTCAAAGACAGACATTTGAAGTTTTGCAGTGCAATGAGAAAATGTTGTTTCCTACTGTATTTAAAATGCCTGCCAAGGTTTCAGAAATTATCTTTGAAAAGTTTGTAGAAGTCACCAACAATAGAAAGAGAGTAAGTGAATATTGGGGATGCATGGGAATTAGGAATGACACTGGCATGGCAACAGCAAGAAACAAATAGGTGTTAGAAGTGCTTGAGGCAATGGAGGGCAATCTTTGAGCAAATGAAGCAGGCAAAGCCAAGATGTTTGTGAAAAAACTCTACCAAGGAGGAAACTGATGGGGTTAAGCATGGAACTATAATCTGGGAAGTTTGGATAAGTGAATGGTAGGATTGAGGATACAGAGGAGTAAACTGAAGAGGAAGAAGCAGAAGATAACCACAGTGGTAAAAAGGGCAAATTTAATAACCAGTTTCAAATGCCAATTTAATACTTGCATAAGCAACAAAAGGTGAAAACAGGACCACTCTATTAATGCATACATGCCACTGACATCCATTGCTTTCTACATTCCTCACTGCTGTTTCTTGTGCCAGTGAACCTGTATTAGGCAAAATTTCTTTCAAAGATACCTGCTGGGTTTTGAGCAATTCCATCATATCAGATGATGCTAATCACTTATTCAATGCTTAGTCTCACTGAACTGTGTAATTTTGAAATAGTCAAATAGTATTCAGTTTTTAAAGTAAGAAATTAAAGGTAATTTATTAACAGATTTTTCTACTGGGTTTTTAGCCAGTGTAAAACTGGTATGATCTCTTTTTTCAAAGCAGACATAGATTCAGCTGAAATTATCACATGAATCAGCTATTAAAGTCCATTTCTAAGTCTTTAAGATTCTCTCTGCATCAGATCTCTGTTATATGATCCTCCCTACTCATCCACACCACCTTTCTGTGTTTTCATCTTTCATCCTAACTCTCAGAATATTGTTTTCTTTGGCCTTGGCAAGTGTCTTTTATTAAGTGCAAGCTTTTACAGCCTATCTCTTTCCCACATCTGTCTTTTGTACCAAGTAGTTGTGTCCTGCCTCTCACCAGCTGAACAGAATTTTTAATAGCCACTAGTTGAACTTTCAGAAAAGCATGTAATTTTCTCTCATAGTCCTCTTTATCCAGGGAGGTCACCAACCTTAGAGGTCTTTAAGAGGTATCTGGGCCTGACACTGGTTTAGTGGTTTAGGGATTAAAGTGGTAGTTCTGGGTTCTGGACTTGATTTTACGAGTCTCTTTCTCTTGGGTTTTTGTCCCAAGATTCAGGTGGCTTTAGAGTATTTTTGCCTTTTGCAAAGCCCTGAGCTGGACGCAAGAAAGAGACGGAGTCTTCAGGTTCTGATTTTCAAGGTTGCACGCTTTGTTTATTACTTCTTATCTTACAATTCTCTCAGTGCCCAGCTAAGGTCTGTGCAGCTGCTCGGGCATCTGATGACTCCCTCAGCACTGGGTTGTTGCTGCCTCTTATACTAATTGTTACGTACTCTTTATTTATCATTATTTGCCAATACCTACTACCTATACTAAACAGGTCATCTCTACTTTGACCCAATCTTCTTAAACTACTTTGTGCCATTGTCACTACAGAAACTGGAGTGAAGGAAGAAGAAAGAAGAAACAAGAGACAACGTCCAAAATTCTCCATCTTGCTCCCATCTACTTCCATACTAAAAACCCAAACCCACTGTTTTTCACCCTGTGATACGCTAAACTACTATCTTTCACACTCTTGTGGCCTGTAATTCATCTTGCAATGTAGGAAGCCTCTCCCATGGACTGGGATCAAAGCCAGTGTCTTCCTGGGCTCTGTGCCAGGGTCCCAGACCCCCCTGTCAGGTCCCAGACCCCTCTGCCCAGGTCTCCCACCTTCCAGGGCAACCAAAGGAATGCCTTGGACTCCAACATCTTCCAACCTTGATGATTCTTCGATTCCATGATTCTTATTTGCTTTTACTGTTTCTTTTACTTTTTTTCCCCACCTATCCTAAATATCCACAGAAGCGTATCATGTTTCTACTTCAAACCCTGCTTAAATGGTGATCTCTTGTTGTGATGAAACTGGATAATGGTAAGTTTCCTGATGGATGGAGACTTCTGCCTATCGTACTTCTCAAAATGGTTCTCCTCCATCTGTGTGTGTCTGTCATCTCCCATTTTATATTTAAATGTTCCTGCATCTGTATTCTGCTCATACACAGCAGATACTGAGCCTAATTCAACAGGATTCTCATCATGTATAGACCTTTCAGACTAGTAACAATCATAATACACACATGTTGGCCATCTGTACACTTGGTTCTCTCTCTCTCTTCAACCTCCAGAGTCAGTCTATCAGCCAAAGAATAGCTGAAGTGTCACAGCAGTTCTAATTAGTCCTATGCAAGAAAGACATTTCCTCCTGGTTCTGCATTCTGCAAAGACCTCTCCCAAGTCAGAGCTGTCTTGATGGCTGATGCACTGGCTTTACAAAATCTTCACAAAAACTTGAAGGGTAGAAATTCATTTCATGTGAAACAAAGGTGTGTGGAGCAGCTGAATGGCTGTGGTAGGTAGCTGAGCTATGAGAGAGGAATCTGTGTTTCTGCTCCCTCAGGTGGCTTATGGTTCTTTTCCTGTGGACAGTCAGCAAAGTTGTTCTGCACATTAAAAGCTCCATGTGACTAAATTTCCAAGCATGGCAGTGTGGTAGTGGGTTTAGTGTGGGAATGTCAAGGGAAAATGAGGGCTGTTCACTCTGTGATGGAAGGTGAGGACAATGCCAAGGCAGATGAGAGCTGAGGCCTGACAAAGAAGTCACAGGATGTGGAGAAGCACATTTGGTTCATGAGAAGGCCAGAGACAGTGATAGCCCGGTGCTCGCACAGCAAGTCTGTAGTGATGAGGTAGGTCTGAGACCAAGCCAGGAAGCCCAGCCCACAGGTCTGAGCCAGGATCTGAGCCAGGACTGAGGAGACAGAAGGCCAGGTGTAGATGTAGTGCCTGCCTGGCTGCAATGTAGCGCTGGTGAGGGCCAGTGGTACAACCCTAGCTTAAAAGCACCTCCCAAGGAAAAGGAGAGGGAGTCTCTCATTTCTAGTTTTCTTCAACAGGCCTTACCAGCAGAGCAGCTGGCCTTGGACTATCAGCTAAGGCTAGAGTTGGTCTTTAAAAGGCACAGCCATGAATATCAGGCACATGAATGAATAAACCTTTACAAACTAGATTTGCCTAACACCTGGGTTTGAGCAGCCATGTAGAAGAATTACCGATGGTTTCAACTTTCTGCCTTATTTTGCCAGAAGATGGCACTTGCCTCAGAAGAGGGAAGACTGGAAATTGTATAGATGCTGTGGCCTGTAATGCTTTGTCTTTGCCATAGATAGCAAGTGCCCACCTCCCCCCTCAGGTCACTTACATGCCCTAACACTAGCAATTAAGAAGAAAGACTGCTCAAACCACACTGTGTGGATTGCAGACTTCAGAGCAACAGGAGAAGCAGAAATGGTTGTTGTTGTTGTGACACAGATATTCTTGGTTTAAACTGATATGGGTTGGAGAAATACTGATAATATGTTATGGAAACGACATTATTTCTTAATCAATTCCTTAATCATTTCTTAATAAAAAAGCACTGTTTTTTATCATCATGCAAGCCTTCCCTCCCTAATGGGCTATTTTACTGTGATGTCTATAAAGTTGACAACAGCTGATTTACTAGTATATGCAAAGATGTCTTCTTGGCATGTTGACCATTCTCACCATCTCATCATACTCTATCCTCTTTTGTTTAGTAGGTCGGTGTCAACACTTTGTGGCACTATCTTTTTTCATCTATTTGTGTATCACTCATGGTAATAGAGCCTGTGAGTGGGACTTTTGTGTGCTATGGTAACATAATTTGTGTTAATTGTCTATCATAAGAGATGTTAATAATAGGGAGATCAAAACTGAATTATAAAATCAAAATGCATACGTACAGTATCATGACTTTGCTTTGTCTCATAATTATTAATGTGTGATGTTCACACTTGTGAGTTGTAATGGTATTTGTTATGTGCTGCCAAGTAGTAGTGATATTTTTTTCAATCTATCTGTAAGTACTAATTAATGTGAGTTGTTAAATTTGTACATAAAGTCAGCTTACAGTTATCTGCAGGCAGATTGTTCATGTCACAGATTAATTGCACCACAGATGCAGGCACAGCTTGGGTTCACCAGGTTTTATTAGCTCTGTCTCATTCTGGGTCTGTCAGACCTGTGGTGGCTGCATGAGTATTGCTTGGATATCTTTGCAATGTGCTTGCCAATGCTGCTCTGTTACTTTATTTATTTATTTGCTTATGTGCTAAGTTAATTTGCGGATTTGCTGCCCACTGTGCCCCAGAACTCCACAGCCCACAACACAGGTAGTTGTGCAGCTACAGTACAACCCACGATTTCACAAAATGGGAGTTTTGGTCACAGTTTTCTGGAACGAATCCTGGGTTTAAAAACCCTTCCAGACCAGACTGATGGTTTAATGTGTTGTCAAACGACATCCTGAGTGTTCAAGAGGGATCAGGCTAGCTGGTGTTAGGAAACTGGTAAACTCGGGCTATATGTTCCCCAAGAGCAGCATGGGTGCCTGCTTAGTTTAAGAAGAGCAGGACAAACCAGTCTAGCACTATGGCACAAAGCTGTTCCCGCGTCTCTGCTCTGTGTCCTGAGAGGAGGATGCTCCTCAAGAGGCGAGGCTGCAGTCATCTCTTGGGGTTCACGTAGTGCAGGCATCTGTGTAACACCTTGTCAGCTTGGGGTCCGTTGCTTTTTCCCTCATTTGCTACAGAAAGCAAAGGTCTTGCACTTGGGTCATAATAATCACATGCAGCTCTACAGGCTGGGTGAAACGTGGCTGGAAAGCTGCCTAGTGGAAAAGGTTCTGGAAGTGCTGGTTGACAGCAGCTGAACATGAGCCAGTGTGTGCCCAGGTGGCCAAAAAGGCCAGTGGCATCCTGGCCCGTATCAGCAATAGCACGGCAGCGATCATTGCCCACTCTGTACTTGGCACTGGTGAGGCCACAGCTCGAGTCCTGCATCCAGCTTCGGGCCCCTCACTACAAGGACATTGAGGAGCTGGAGTGTGGCCAGAGAAGGGCAGCAGAGGTGGGGAAGGGTCTGGAGCACAAGTCCTGTGAGGAGCATCTGAGGGACATGCATTTGGTTAGTCTGGAGAAAAGGTGGCTCAGGGGAGACCTCATCACGCTCTCCAACAGCCTCAAACGAAGTTGTAGTGAGATGAGGATTGGTTTCTTCTCCCTGGTAGCAAGTGACAAGACAGCCTCAAGCTGCACCAGAGGAAATTTACATGGGGTATTAGGTAAATTTCTTCACCAAGAGGATGGTTAGGCACTGGAACTGGCTGCCCAGGGAAGCAATAGGATCACTTTCCCTGGAGGTATTTAAAAGATGCCCGCACGTGGGGCTTATGAACATGGCTTAAGTGGCAGTGCAGGGTTAACAACTGGACTAAGTAATATCCAAGGTCTTTTCCAACCTAAACAATTCACCTAAGAGCTCTAGCTAAGAGCACTATTTTCTAAACACTAACTACACGTTTTTTCTCCTTTTATTCATACATGTGGACGCCCTCCTCGCTCCTCGGTACCGGCAGGAGGTCCGGCCCGCACTGCGGGCCCTGCCGCCGCTCGCGCCCGCCGCCCGCAGGGGGCGCTGCCGACGCCGCGCCGCCGCCATCTCCCCGGGCCCGGGCGAGCGGCCCTTTCCGGCAGTGGGCGGGACGGGCGCGGCCCCGGCGGCCCGCAGCAGGAGAGCCCGGCCATGCAGGCGGAGCGGGGAGGCAGCCGGCCCCGCAGGGAAGGGGCCCGGCACGGCCGGCGGCGCGGCGGCGCGTCCGACGCGGCGACGGAAGGAGGCGGCGGGGACGGCCGCGGGCGCGGAGGAGGCGGGTGCCGGGGAAGAGGCGGCGCTTACGGGCACCGAGGAGGCGGGGGACGGGGCAGGCGAGAGCCTCGAGGTCGCGGGGCAGCGGCACCGCCCGGCGCCGAGCAGCACCGGCGGGTAAGCAGGAGGAGAGCCCGCCCACCGCAGCAGCAGCAGCGGGGAGAGGCGGAGCTGAGCCTGCGGGGCCCCGGGGCGGCCCTTGGGCTGGGGGCGCGACCCTCCCCTCCCCAGCTCCTCCTCTCCCCTCTCCTCCCCTCCCCGAGGTGGAGCCAGGCTGGCAGCGGTGGGTTGGGGTGCCGGCGGTACCGCCCGCGACAGCTCGGCAGCTGCAGCCTCCTTGTGATCTCTTCCTTTCTGGGACAGCTCGCCCTACGCCCTCCGGTGCGGCATACGCAGGGCTTTTCTTGCCGAATTCTGTGTCTAATTTTGCGCTGAAAAGATAAAAAGTCTTGTTTGAAAAATGCATCTGAAGAAATATATCCTCAGTTTGCAAATAGAGATGAAGAATTGTTGAGCATTTTTAGCACAGTTGTTTTAATGGTTGGACTCGGACCATCTTAGAGATCCTTTCCAGCCTTAACGATAACGATGGGCAGCTGAAATGAGCATGTGTCTTGTCCAGCCTGTGGTTCTCGCAGTGAAGACATGGTAACAGAGCACACCTTACATAAGGGATATTCACTGGTTATCACTTGTCATTAATAGAAATTGATAGCTGTGCTTCGACCCATTATAAAATGTTTAAGCAGATTAAAAGCGCAGACATACCCTTGTGTACCACAACTACATAGGCAATTTCCTGTGGAGGTATTGAAATGTGTTCTCTAACTCGCCATGGTACTGAGATCAACACTGTGCCTTCAAAAAGAGTTTCCACCAAAAAATGCTTTGACTACTTCATTCAGATTGTCTTGCTACTTTTAGCGTTGTTGCAACATAGAAATCATAGTTGTCCCTGAATTGGCAAAGAGATTGCATTGATGACCTAATACTAATTGATGTTGGCAGCACTGGGAGTCCTAATGTAGATGGACCAGATGCTACCTCAATTCCAGCATCATGTTGATTAGATTCACTTTGACTTTTATGATGCCATGGCTTCAGTTGAACCCAGCCAGTGTTTTATCTGTATTAGAACTCCCGTGCTTGCTGGTGGATTTTAAAAATAAAAAATACTGATTTTGTTATTGTATTTAGTTACATACTGCTCATGTTTTGGGAGATAAAATTGCAGCTCAGTTGGTGCAGTTACGTAGAATACTGGTCAGTGCTTTCCCATTTAAGCAATATAAATTGCTGAATTCACACTGGTGTTTGTGGACAGATTTGGATCCTGGATGTGAAAAAACTGTGCTCCCTCATAAGCTGCAGAAGCATTTCTATCCTGGACTGATTTTTTTCCCAGCTCATTCAGCCCTGCAATTAAAATTTTTTCTTTTGGGACACATTACAATATGTTTTGCCACTGATCACTCTGTTGGTGACTTGGATATGCTCTTTGTCTTAGCCTAGCGCAGTGACTTTATTTTTGGCCAAGACTATTATGGTTTGGGATTTTAAAAGTGAAGCAATAGCTAAGATTTTCTGAGAACTCTGCTAAAGATTGTTCAAATGTAATGCTCTTCCTGCACTGGAGGATTTTGACGTTAAGCACTGAATGGTCTCTTAGCGCACCTGCTACAAACTCTGTGTTTAGCAGCTTGGATGGGGCTTGCTTCCAGCAATCCAGCCATAGCATCAGCAGCTGTGCTAGCCTGCAGCTGCTGAATTTTAGTGCTACCTCTGAGCCAATCTCATAGTTCACCATTTGTGGAGCGGGGCAGGCCTCACCTCTTCCTTCTATCAGTATAGCCAGCATTTATCTGACAGAGAGTTTCACCCTTTTAATCCCAGTTCCTTAGTGTTCTCTCTGTTCAGCAGAGTGACTTGTGTTACAAGAGTGCACCACCTCAATGATAGAATGCTTGGCCCAGAGTAAGCATTTTGTGTGTCAAGACCCTGCTGTCTTTCAGCAACAGGTGGCAAATCTCCTGAAGTGGTGATGTGTGAATTGGAATCTTGGAAAATCAGGTAATAAAGCAGGGAGCATGATGGTCTTACCACATTCCCTTTCCTTACTGTGTGCTGAGATGCTGGAGTCTTTTCAGAAATTTTTTTTTTTTTTTTTTTTTTTTTTTTTTTTTTTTTTTTTTTTACAGTGAAGTAGAAATTGGCATTAGATTGCATAATATTTTGGCAGCAATATTTCTTAGTCAATTGCATTCATGTAAAAGCGCTGCTAGTCTTAAAATGTTGTGTTTTGGATGTTCTTATTTAATGGCTCCTAAGCTTGCATTTGAAGCTATGGGAGTACTTTATTTCTGACCTGTACAAGAGGGAGAAGAAAGTGTTGTGGTGGCACATAAAGACTGCATACTGCGTGCTTTAGGCTGCTGCAGGGGTCCTGTAATTCTTTGGTTTTGGTCATGGCTGATCAGCTGTTGTTATTGGCATAGCCTGGGAAGACCCAGAAATTGCTAAGTCAGTTTCTCCCCTCCTTAGCAGCGTGCTAAGGGAGAAGGAGATTAGGTGCTGTGTTTGTATTCATGTCTTGCATGGTATCTCCAGCTGTGGATCAGAATCTTGGAGAAGAAAGCTTCTGTCCACTCTTGAGAAGGTGGCTCTCTGAGTAAATTCCCAGCTCCACTTTTGAAACAGGATGCTGCCTCTCTCACACATGAAATTGATTTAGAAACCATGAGAAAAAGTGTTCTTACTCCTTGTGAAGAGGGAAAAGGATCTTCCACTTGTTATGTCTTTTTGTAACTAGTGTGCATGTTGATTTAACTGTTTTGATTACTGAAGATCCTGTGTCCTCCCTTCAAAAATGAATATCTAATTAAGGCCAGCTGGTTTACCAAATGGCAGATTTCTTTGTAGATATGTCATCTTGAATATTTTTCCATTGTTTCAGTCTTCTTTTGCTCATCTATGCTATGTTAAATAAAACACCTTTGAAATGACTCATTTTTAGTAAAATGTGGCATTATAATGCTTAAAGTAAAAGGTACAATTGGCATTGGTCCAATATTATCTCCCACTTTTGGTCTAACTCAGAATTCTTGTTTTCTGTACTGTCAGAATTTTAAAATTGCTCTCTCTATGAGATACAGTATGTTAAAATCTTTCTGAGATTGTGGATATGATGCTGGGTTTTATTTTGACGCTCTTTGACCACATTTTTTTTTTGGGGGGGGGGGGGGGAGTGGAAGTGGTGGCTTAAGAAGATTTTCTTTTGTTTTTTATGTTCATTACATTTGCAATGTATGAGATTCTTTTAACAATGATAGACTGAGTGTGCATGTGACGCATGCTACAACTTCAGTGCAGTTGGAATTGGCAGGTCTGTTTCAATGTTCCCTTTCTGGCTTTGCGCAGTGTTGCAGTAAACATTTTATTGTTATAAAATGGAGTTTAACAGATGGATTTTAGTGCAGTCTTTCTCATGTGTGGTTAGTTTCAAGATTGCATCACATTTATGTAGTATTTATTATGTCTTAATTCTTGTGTCCATGCACATATAGAAGTGATCTAAGAGAACATCTAATGCTGTTAATTAGATAAATTTTCAATTAATATGAACTAACCCTTTACAATCTAAGCAACTGCAAAAAGTTGCAAAAAAACTGCAAAATGTCTTTTGACATTTTGTGTTAATGTTCTCAAAAGCAACTAGAAAAAACTTACTTAGATTAATGTACATCTATTTGTAAGCTGTACTTAATTACTAATGAGGTGTGAAGGGCTTCCTTTCTCAGGAGTTTCTCTACTGTCGTGGTCGAGTTGTCAAACTGTTGTTAAATGGGATTCTGCAAGGCTTCATTCTATATCTGCTCTTGTTCAGTTTTCTATTAATAATTGCAGGGAAGGATTAAAATATACAGTGTTAAAATTTGCAGACAGTGCTAAGCTGGCAGGAGGGTGGAGCACAGAACACAGTCTCAACAAATAGAAGAAACAGCCTGCATTTGAGTGTGATTCAAGGTCAAATATAATACAACCACCGCTACGTAGGAAAAATCTGTAGCAATGTGTGACTGATTAAGGTGCAATTTTATAGAAGAGGACTGTCAGCTTAATGGATGAGAAGGTATCAATTAGTGATGCTATTACGTTGAAGAACTATTTCTATTTTTGAAAGACTGGGACTAGCTAGGCAAAGTTCAGGGGAAAGGAATGAAGAAAGATGCAAAGAGGATATGATTGAGGAGGAAAGGCCTGAAGAACCTGGTTCTTTCTCTCTCTTCTTTTTTTTTTTTTTTTTTTTTTTTTTTTTTTTTTTTTTTTTTTTTTTTTTCCTTTTGGTGAAGAGAATGCCTTGGAAAGGCCTGGTTAGCAATGTTCCATAAAGTAGAAAGGTTGCTGCAAAGAGATCCATTTTAGGCAGGACAAGAAAAAAAAAAAAAATATTAAGAAAGAAGTGGTTTAATTGGGGCCTTGAGAATAAAATTTGTGACTGAGGGATTAGATGGCTTGTATAGGAAGTACATGGGAATCAGGACAGAAGAATATGTATGGTGAAGGTTACTGAGCCTACGCAGTAGACCTGCTGTGTAACCACTTGTCACAGCCCTACTTACTTTTCTTTTATTTTTTCAAGGCTGTCTGTGCAATGGAAAAAAACATAAATGGTTTTTATACATCCAAAGTTAATGTATTCCTTTTGGTTTCTAGGCAATGGAGGAACCTGGTTTTTACAGTGCTGAGGACTCCAGAGTTTCGAAATAGTCCCTAATTGTTTAGTGTGGAATGGTTTAGTGATATTTATTGTTATTCATTCAGCATATTTTACTAACTTTCCTGCTGATCTAACTTGACAGATTTGTATTGAGAGCATCCCATTGCACAGGTGAATATCATTGCTGCAGAGCAACTTCATGTCCAACTTTTTTTCTGTAACTTCCTTGGAAAGAGCTTGAGGGTTTTTTAAAAATATATTTTAGATGCCTGTGCATTTCTGTCCTCACCTACTTAAATGCTTTTGTTCCTCATTTTTTTACTCTCAAGTCTCTGGGGTAGTAATTTGGTAGCTTTTTGGTAACAAGTTGTTCGAAATATTTTCTAGCTTAAAGAAGTAACTGGCTGCATGTTTGATTAGTTGTGTGAAACACAGCTTTCAATCATAATCTTATTTAGATGTAATTATCTAGTGTGTGTGCTGTGGATTTTATTCAGAGGAAATATAAAATGGCAATTAATTGAATACTGGAGAAGATCTTCCCGTCATATTTAAGTGAAGATGTTAGAATTTCGGGAAGAACTAAATCTCCACAGGTTAAGAATGCATGCATGCATCCATCCATGCATGCATCCATCCATGCGATGAACCCGTGCTGTAAGGTACCAGTAGGTGGTGCCGGCAGCTCGCCCCTTGGCGCTGGCGGCTCCCGTGCCGGGACGGAATTACTTGGTGAGGAGTCAGGACGGGTGCGCATCGTGGGGTTGGAATGTTCTTCTCGTCTCAGGGTGATGTTTTCTGAACGTGTAGCACCACGTGTGAAAGTCACGTGTACCTGTGAGTTATTATGAGTTATTGCCCCTGGGTCTTCGAAATGCAGCTGTGAAGGAAAGCTATTTGTAGGAAGGGTACACTTAGTAGTTCTGAGCTAAAAATCTTGTGCTACTGGGATGAGTGTTCCATATAGCACAATACAGGGGTTTGTTTGGCTCATCAAGTGAGAGGCAGCAAGTACTTCTGCTGAATTATCAACAAATTTGTAGAAGTGATGAATTTGTTTAAAAAATTATGCCATGCGTACTGCTGCTGTTTTTCCTCACAAAAGTGACTGGGTAGTTTCAGGAGCCCTGTTTTGGGTTTCCAGCCAGTCAAATAGTGCTGCACAGTCTTTTGTAGCAGTCAGGTTTCGCTGTACTTAAAAAAAAAAATAAAAAATCAAACCAGTGGTGGTGGTTGATTCAGTGGTGATTTAGAGAGTTTTAAAAAGTACAGAAGAGTATTTCTTTCAGGTTTTCACCTGAAATCACAGGATTTCAAGCCTATGTGATTCAATGTTTTGTAGTAAGGCATAGAGGGGTGTCCATTTATTTCCCACTGTTCTCTTTCATGTATGCAATTCCTCTGTATTATGTATATGTAGGGGGCCTGAGGGGGAGGGTTGGGTTTTTCCTGTTAGTTTGTTTATTTGTTTTATTTTTGAAAATAAGAATTCAACTTTTCTGCAGGTCAACACTGTAATACTGCTGTAAAACCATAAATCTGCTGGAGTGTGTAAGAACCTTGCCTTAAGGTTCTATTCCTGTTTCTATTCCTGTTTCTCTTTTCCCAGAGGATAATTCTACATTAGAGATTGTACAGTCTCTCTTCTTAACCCTGAAATAGCCCAAACTAGGGAGTTTTGCTGGCTGGCTTGGTTGTGGTGGTTTTTTTGTTGCTGTTGGTTTATTTGTTGTTGGGTTTTTTTTTTTTTTTTAAATTTGTTTTTGGGGGTTTTGTTGTTGTTGTTGGTTTGGTTTTTGGGGTTTTTTTGTTGTTTGTTTGTTTGTGGGGGTTTTTTTTGTTTGTTTGGTTGGTTTGGTTTGGTTTTGGTTTTTCTTCAGTGTCCTGATTCAGACTGCATTATTCACATTATGCTGCTTTTCTGACTTCACTTATGTATTATGTTTCTGTTAATTTGTAACCAAAGGTGGCATGCCCATGGAAGCAATGGAAGTGCAAATTATCCCATCCTCAGTATTTCTTTTTCTTCCACTTCAACCAAATTTTTAGCAAGGATGTTAAAGGATTATTGTCTCAGAGTAAAATGTTTTTGTAGAGACAAAATTTTAAAAATGTGCTAATGAGAAAAACTAATTCCTTCAGTATTTTTGGTGTGGCTCTTAGTTTGAATTACTGTCAAGGATGGGGTTTTGATGCAAATTTGCCTTGTGGGTTACACTTGGGTGTAATATTAGCAGACTCAATGTGGTTTCACTCCTGATGGAGTCACAGTTGAAGTTCTCCACCAGTTGTCCAGACAGCTGAACACTGGATGCAAAGTTTTCCTGCAGTTACTGCTCTGTGTGCGCCTAAGTTGGCTCACCAGTGCAAATTTTGTAGCATGTAAGGATATGATGGGCACATAAAATCATGGGATTGTAGGGCATCCCAGCAGTTATAGCCCAGTCCTTGTTGGTAATTTCAGTGCACTTGCACTCTCAGAAAGTTCTAAATTACTTTTTAATTTTCATCAGTGTTAACTTCAGGGTCTAGGAACATCATTGTGTGATAACTCTTATTTTTTAAATTATACTCCAGACCAGTTGCAAAATAAAATTAGATTTTAACATCCTGGTGTTTTAAGTGTGGCATTGCAGCATTGAGGACCTTGGACAATGATTCTTCACTACTTCATCTCAAGCTGCATGTTGGATTTAGGGGCGCATGTTCTCTAAGGCTATTTAGAAAAATATCTTTCACAGGATTTCTCCCTCCACCCTCTTCCAAAAAAGGTTGGAGGTGAATGAGGAAGGGATGTCAGAATTTTGAGTGGTGCTTTCTAAAATATCTGCAGTAAGTTCAATTCAAATTTGATATAAAAATAACAAAGGGTATTTTTTTGAGTGAATGCAGAGACAGGTATTTGAAAACATCCATGGTATTATACTACTCTGGTATAGTTATGAAACAGTTTCATAATGATGATTCAAATATGAAACAGCACTGCAACACTGAGCATCTCAAGAGGCTGATAGTGACAGAATAAACATGGAGATACAATGCACAGAAGTGGAGTTCTCCATGAACTCTTGATAAGTTTTGTTCTGTTTGTGTAGAATTGTTTGAGCTTTGTTTAATGTTAGGCTTTTTGTAGATGTTATGTCTAAATATGAGTCATGCTCTTTTCTTCAGCAGTAAATAGGTTTGAACATAAGAACTTTTCAGGATCTAGACTTTTTTCTTCTGGTATTTCATATTGAGATTCTGCAACTCCAGTGATTATTTTTAGAGAGGAACCTTTGTTTATACTCTTTATCTACAAGTTACATATTTTAGAGGGTGATAGTACATACCATGTCACAGTCACATGACTAAGCTGTTTGAATTACCCAGAACAGATTTGAAAATCAAGGAAGGAGAAATATTTTTTGCTATTGAAGTTATGATGGTTTCTAGAACCATACTTTGTGGCTGTTGAAGCAGTAACAATTTTATGTAGAAACTTCAAGCACGAGTCTCTTTCTTGTGTACTTGATGAGATGTTTTTGCCTTTAACTGGAGCCTCATTCCTGTTAGGCAAAGCATTGGTTTCCGATTGGGATTTCTCTCTTGGCTAATTCTATCTTTAGCTAACTCAGAGTGCTGAGTTCCAGTATCCAACATATATGAACCAGTTTTAGTATTTCATCCCTCGTTCAAAAATTCTCATCCCGTACAATAAAGACTAGAAGCTTTTTTCTTCATGCTACCTGTTCTCTCAGCTGCCCTTTCTGCTAATTAAGCTTCTCTTCAGCTTTGGTGGATCTCTCTAAAGGTCACCAATAGAGCAAACTAGTGAAGAGGATTACTCTTTGTAGGATATTTTTCTTTTTTTCTTTTCATGAAAGAACCTTTGAGTCAAGGCTCTTCCTTCCTTAAGTCTAAAGGAAAAAAAAAAAAAAAAGCTTTAGCTTTTTTCCTTTTTCCCTCAAGTTTAAAAATATGTTTATAGTAGAAACTTGAATCTGTACTGGAGGAGCTCTGATAGGTGAACAATAAGAAAGTAAATTGTTTCTGTTTCTGAGAGATAAGGTCACTGTGGCAATATGAAGAGACTGTGAACATAGAAACATCCCCATTAATACTTTTGTAGAAATTATTTTTAATTATTTTTAAATAATTTTAATAATCTTACTCTGGTGCGTGTCACTTTAATGATGGACTAGATTGAATGTTTAACAATACAATTTAATCTTATTAATACTGTTGACAAATCAGAAAGTTCAATACAGAAAATATTAAATATCAAGTTTTTTGTTTTGTCTTTGCATTTCATCAGGTGTAGTCTGGAAAACATAATACATAAAAACAAAAGGGTTTGCAAATATCTATACTACTTGTTTAAGCTGCCTGCCAAGAATTGCCATTAAATGACTGTTATAAATGCTTGTTTTCTGTTGAATAATTGAAAGGAGAAAAAAATCTTATTTAAATTATATGAAACCCTGAAGGAAGAAGTATAATGAAAAGTGGTTTAATTATTTTCAGTGAGACAGCAAAACAGACTGATGACCTTATCAGTATTTGTTTGTTTTCTTGCCTTATTGTATTCTTTGTTAGCCCCAGAAAATACTGGTTATGATGCAGAAAAAAACTCACAGCTCTCTCAAAATATATAGCAAAATCGTCCTTGTGTGTGCCAGTTTACATTAGAAACAGCTTGTGGGTAATGTTACATAGCCATTATGGGTGATGCTCTTTGCTAAAAAGGCAGGCAGGGAATACAGAACCTGTGTTGGATACAGGGAGTACACAATAAAAAAGTTTCAGTCTGCAGTGACTACTGACTGAAGGATTTGAGGAAGTGGAAAAAAGTTCAAGATGCGATCTGTTTTCTTCCCAGTTTCAAATACAAAGTGCAGTGAAGCTTTTTTTCACTTCTTAGATAAGTGACCTGCCAATGAACTTGAAATAATTTTTATCTGAATTTCCTTCAATTCCTTTTTTTCCAATCCCTTTGTACTTTATGTACAAACATGATATTGTCATCATGAAGCAAGTAGGAATGAAAGACTGACTGTATGTTACTTTTTTTTTTGTATGTGTGTAGTGATTGTGCATCTGCAGGACACATAGGCCAGCAGCTTCTCGAGTTCTACTGGGAGTGTCCAGGTGCTGTACAAAGTATAATAGATCTGGCTGAGAAAAGAGGCTAGATCTCCTACTCCAGAGTGTGTAAAACCACTGTATTCTCGTGAGAAATGGGAGATGCAACTTGGAATGTGTTTGTGCAGAAAAGGGAATTGAATTTATTTCCACTTTCTGGATTAAATGCTGTTTTTGTGCAATAGCTGCAGAAACGTGGATTCTATTTATTTACACATCTCTTTGAGGTGCTTAGTTTTGGCATTCCCCTCTCTTTTGCTGCACTCTCTGTCTATTCTCCGTTCATTGCAGGACAAGCAGAACTATTTTTGCTGGAGAAAATTATATAAATATTTTTTGGTTCAAAATGCACTGCTTTGAGGCCAAGCGTATGCCACACATTGATAATAAATGATTCTGTTTCTGACTTACGTTGAGTCAAGACAGTGTGGTGTCTCTACACCTTTTATCATTGTGATAAGAGTCCCCAAACATACTCATCATTAATTCTCAGATGGCAGTATAGCAGTTGGAGAACATGCTCTCAGATACTACTGCCTTTACCATCTTTGAGCTATCCTACTGAAAGAGCCTGAAAACGGGGTACGGGGTGTGTGGTGTGTAGCTGCCTTTTGATTTGGGGGAGCATCATGGAGACACATTGTGTATTATACAGTTGTATTTTGAATTACAATTCATGTGGATTCAACACAAGTCTCTCAAAGACAAAACCACCAAAAATCAGACATTTGGCTGTAATTTGCTGCATAATGGGGACACCTTGCACAGTGCCTGAGAGAACTCCACATTATTAGTTCTTTTTCAGCTGAGTTTGTTCTAGGAAAGGAGCTACTGACTTGTGCAAGGCAAGTTGATAATGGAGGGTGTAAGTAACTGCTTTTTTTTCACTACTTGGATACTCTGTCACGGAGATCCTGCCTTGACTGTGAGACTTGCATCTCTTAAATTCGTATCCTTGATGAATTACTATTTCACTCATTTCTCCTTTCCTTGGATCACTGAGTTGGCTGGTTTGCGGATACCTAAGAAAACAGATCAGCCTGTACATTTCTCGTTTAATTTAAAACACAAGGAAGAAGAAAGGTTTTCATGTCTGTCAAGTGGGGAGTTAGTACTATGTCTTTTCTGTTTTTCCACTGTATAAAGAAGTTCATTGTAGTATTGGTCTTGGAAATGCCATTTAAAACTCTGTGAGTCAAGGATAGCATATTTTGATGTATCATTGCTGTAATACATGATTATTTTGTTTAGCTTGGCTCGATTATTTTTATAATCTGTTTAATTCAATATTTATATATTCTGCTTGTTTGTTTCTTGATACAGGATTTTTCATTCTGGGTTATAGTTGTGTATTTTGTTTGCATGTCAAACTGCTTTTTATCCTTAGTATATTTTTAATAGCTTACTGTTCATTGATTTACTATGTGGCTCTCTATTGGTCCTAAAAAGTACCCTTTTTTTTACTCCCCTTACTGGAAATATTGTTAAATCAGGCTATTTGTAATTCAAGTTTTAGTATTTCAATGTGCCATAACATAAATGTTATAATGAAATTTAATTTACAAAATGCCTAATGGCTGTGTCTGCTAGTTTGTTGATAGAGGGGTAATAGAGATGTGAGGTTTTTTGGTAGCATGTGAAATTATATTTATGAAATGGCAATACATTAGTAATGAAAGATGAAAAATGTAGCAGCTGTGCTACTGGCAATGTGGTAGATATAGTGAAAGGGGTGAGGAAAACACAATGCTTTCATCTGGGATTTCTTGTACAGGACCTTTACGGGGTTTCAATTTGGTAATCTCCTTTTTCAGCTTTAATTTTCATTATGTAGCTATTTATGTATCTGGAATATGCTATTATTGTGTGAAGGTTGATCTGAAAAAATGACAGATGTTGTCAGTTCTAATTTAAGATCAGGATAGTATTTCCCACTGTGAACTAAACACCAATACTTGTACAGAGAACCTCTGAAATGACGCCTTGCACATCTGAATGACTACATTAAGACTTTAACTGAAAAAGGGGTCTAAAAGCAGTCACAAATGACAGATGTTCTGAAGTTTCTGTTAAAAATTTTATTAATCAACATAAATATATGTAGCAAAGATTTTTTTTAAAGCTATATGACTTTGACAAAGGACACCTCTGTGTCCACATGTATTACGTGAGGATTAGTTGTGGAGAATCTTTGAGTCTAATGGAAAGAGAAAACAAAATTTACTTTAGAAAAAAGAGTTTAACATTGCAGGAAATTAAAACCAAGGATATGGCTTTCGAGTACACTTAGCCAATCTAACAGATAACTGCTGGCAGACATGAAGGAAGGACCTGCTTTCCAGTTTCCATGTTTCATGGCATGCTTCCAGCCTGTCTAACCAGTACTTGTCTGATTCAGCTGTGAACTGACAAAGGAACTGAAGCTGGCAGAAGGTTAAAAGTAGAAGAGAAAACTATTGATTGAGGTTCCATCAGTTTAGGGATACCATTTCAAACAATTGTGTTCTGTTTGGCATCTTTTCAGAATTTTTTCTTCTTTAAGACTGACAATGAAAATAGAACAGTGTGGGTGAATAACACTAAGCTATTTCCATGTTTTGAAATACATAGAAAAATAATGTCTTACTCCTGTGTGCTTTCTGTTTTACAAAATAGATGCATTTTAAAAAGCCCTAAACTTTTAACTTGTTACTATCTCTTATCAAATATTTTTGAATTTAAAGGTAGGTGATACATTTGTTGTTATTAAAATGTAAACTTTGGAGGTTTCCTTTCATGTGTAATATTGCAGAACAGAAATTTTTTGAGAGGTTTTTGGAGAGGGGTTGTTTGTTTATTTTTTTCTGTTTTCATTGTGGCAAAAAGTAGATCTGTTGAGAAACTTTGTCATGTACTTCTCCTTGCCTAAGAAACCCTGAAGCTTCTTCTTGTTGTTTTTGATCTTGATACAGTTGCTGGATTTTTGTTGGCATTGTTCTAAAGCTGTATGCATGTAGGGGTTGTTAAATAAACATTAGATTTGTCAATATAACGGAGGTCTTCTCTAAACCTTGCTCTTTTGAGCAGACTTCATTCCAAGTTTATGAAATAAACTCCATGAGTTAGAATCAATTTTTTCTCTGTTCTGCAGGTGGATACTTTGAGCTTTTTACATAATTGGTTGTGCTTTTACTTCATTATTGGTATGGTTTTAGAAGTACAAAGCTTTTCAATACGTAGAAGTTTATAACAGATATGTTTATTGAGGGTGGCTGTCTTACCTATTGACTTATGAAGACTAGTAAAATAGCAATATTCTTTAAAACATCTCTTATTTAGGTGTTGAGATGAATATCTCCCCTCAATAAATTTTGCTTTCTTGGTGTTACAGAACTCCTCATGCGTGTTCTTTACAAGTTATTGTAAAAGCATAGTTAATAAAACTGCTTTTGCAATTTTAGAAGTGCAGGTATAAAACAGCAAAATGAAAAACTAAGGATTAAGTAGACTGTTGGAGGTTTTCAAGCCCTGAGTAGACAAAGCCCCAGCCTACATGGTCTGATTTCAGTTTTGACCTTCTTTTAAGTATGCAGTTGGGCAAGATGACCTCTTGCAATCTCTTTCAGTTTGGATTACTCTATAATACTGTGACATTAACACATAAGAATTGAAACAGTTTCAGGGTATTGTCAGTCTCTAATGCAGCTTAGGAAACTTCTTTATAGGAACAGATTTGGTAAAAACAATTATCTTTGTCCAGAAGATTTCCTTAACTGATCCAGGATACTAAGTGTAACTTGGTTTTGGAATAAGACATGCAACATTCACATATGTGGATCCATATGTGTGAAATATATACATCTTCTGGTTTTTGCCAAGTACAGCCTATACATAGGAACAATGGGTAATCTTACTGAAAATGCTGCAACCTTTGTGGCAATATACTTACTTTGTAAGGCTTTCTTGAAACCCGTTATTTCTGTCAAGACAGAGGCTCCTATTTTTTCTTTACACTCATATTTTTGACTGATGTTTGTAAGACAAAAAAATCAGTTTTTAAAGTTACTGACAATTTGAAGGTAGAAGACCTGCCAGTTTTTGTGCAGGTCCATGTGACAATTTTGTATGAATTGATAGATGAATTTACATAGTTGCCAGTAACTTTCATAAAATCATTTCCACTGAATTAAAGAAAAACAGTTAATTTTCTGTTGGTGGAAATATATTAGCTTGGCAAGTTTAGAAAATCAAAAGTCTTGTTATCTACAGACAGCAGCTGGACAAACTTCCTGCAGACTCTTTGTTCGCAGCATGGGACAGCCTTGGGGAAGAGAGGCAAAGGACTGCTTCTGCAGTTAATGCAACTTGTTGATACTCTACCAAATTTTCCAGTTAGTGCAGAATGAGGACTGAATTTATAATGGTACTGTTATCACAACATACCCCATCAAGTATCCTTCAGTTTGGAGTTTTAATCTACATCAGTAGAGTGAAATTTTAGCTAGTGGCTTTGTAGTTTGCAAAATCTGTATCTAATGAGCAGCACCCTCAATTACGCACTTTCTGAAATAAGTAATTACTTGGCAGGCTTTACCAAGAACAAAGTCTTGCTAACCTACAGAGCATGGTTACTAAGTTTAATTTATCTAGAAGTCAACAGTTTTCAAACTGAGTCTCTGAAAGCCGCAGTGCAAAACTTGAGCAAGTGTGTATTAGATTGGTTCACTTTGCCCCTTGTAATGCTCTCCTTTGAAGGACCATGCGGCTAATCATGAACTAGCAGGTCATGGAGGTGTTTCTGAGAGGGCAGTGAAGAGTGAACATCAGGATTTATGGATTCTTTTCTAGGTCTTTGAAAGAGAATGTGGTCTGCCATTTAAACCACAAAATAACCAAGCTGTTAGCCTGTGGGCCTTTCTCCCCCGCTCCAAATTTCAGTGAATCAAAGGGAGAGATTCACCCCTTAACAGAAGTCCTCATTCCAATTCAGTGAGATGTAACATTCGTATAGAATATGGCTATGGCTTGTGGAAATATTAATAATGATTTGTGAGAAAGATGCAGTACCCCTTTTTGTCCTGGTGCTTGATCATGCTTAAACTTTAAAGAGCACAAAGAATATTTTAGGAGATGTGTTTTTGATCCAGTGGAACAGCAAGTTCTGCTTCCATTTGCCATAATTCTGAATATGGTCTGTTTTTCTTTAATAAACCATACTAGTTCATTATTTAGAAAGTCCATTAAATTTCCACCACAAAAAAACATTAATTAAATGTGAAAAATAAAACTTTTGAAGATTTTTATGCTATCATGTGGTATTAGCCTATCAATCATAGTAATACACAAATTAAGCTGTATGGGGATTCTCCTGTACCTCTTTGGGCTTAAATGTAAATAAAGTGCATTTAATGAGAATTGTTGCTAAAAAAGGAAATCTTTCTGAGATTGTGTTGTGTCTGTAATGTACTAAGATAATTCCTGGTGTAATCCCATTGCTCCTGTTTGGTTACACCACTAATAACATGAAATTAAAAGCAAGTATATCTTTCCAAGAGCAATTTAAGTCATCAAAGAGTGTCTCTAACATTAGAGAGCAACATTCTTTAATATTTCCACTTATATCTGCCTGCAGCAACCACTAAGAAGTCAGTATCAGCCAAGCTGCCTTACTAATTTACATGCATACAAGCCTCCATATACAGACTTCTATTCTGTGAAACAATTTAAGGTGTAGAGATTGTGAACTGCTTTGTTGCTTAATTATATATGGTTTTTTGACCCTTTGATTTAGAAGTTCCTTCTGTGAAAATTTGGCCTTAGCAGATCCAAAGTTAAGATGAGGAGCAAAAGATAAATTGTCTCTGCATATACACCTTATTATTTTAAATATAAACGAGAAAAAAAGGTATGTGCTCCTTCATGATGCAGCTGATAATCTGCATCAAATTTAACCCAGAGAATGTTTTCATTTTGTCTTGCTAGCCTTTTACCCCGATGAGAAGAGAAAATGAGATTGAGACATGTGGATAAACTTGAATTTTAGCTGTACAGCAGTTTCCACAAGGAGAAGAGGGTATGAAGACATAAGTTTATGCAAGGACTTGGTGCGTGGTGTTGCTTGTTGTGAGAGCAGCAAATATAGGGAGTAGACGGTGGTTATGAGTGTCCGTGAACATGCAGGTGTCCCCATATGGCAGTGACTGTTTATTGTGACTCTGAGTTGATATATATGATGTCTGGGTGAGTGTCCCTAATAAGGAATGGAAAAGATTAGGAAATGTGAATAAATTGCAGGTGTAATATTCTAATCAGTAATACATAGATTAAATAACAAATGGGAAGATAGCACCTGATCAATATAATTTTGAAGAGTTTCTAAAGATAATTTGAGAAGGAAGTGAAGAAGACAAATAGCTATGCTCTTTCTAAGAGATTAACAAAAAAGCTCAAATTATGTTTACATAGATACTGGGAGGAAAGCTACAAAATAAATAAGAACAGAAATCTAATAATGCATGATACCTACATGATAGGGAACAGCAGATGGCCCAGAGAAAGGTAGACTGAACATCTGATGTTTCTGTTACTGTAGGATATTCAAAGTACTGACAAAGATGAAGAGTTTTAAATTTTTCCTGTACTGTTACCAGAATTGAACAGGAAGAAGGCTATAAGCTCTACCTCCTGTGGCTTCCTAAGGTTAATAAATACAGTTTTAGAAAGTCTTAGTGGAAGCCCTAACTTTAATGCACTTTGAGTTTTGTTTTGTTTTGTTTTGTTTTGTTAAAGGGCTGTGAGCTCAACAATTCTTGTTGAGTGCTTGGACATGTGTGTTTAACATGCTAGGACTGATTGCACTTACAGTGGAGAGTGGTTGAGTAATTGAATCAGGATGCAAGAGGTCACTGTTGCACATTCTCCATTCTGTACTTCAGCCTGGGTTTGATCCAAACCTCTCTGGGTTCCAGGGAAGTGCAGGAGGATGACCCCAGGGGAAATTGCTTTTTCAGAACAATGTTTACTTCATTTAAACACCTTCATTCCTGACCCACGTACATCGAATTCTCATCTATAAGAAAAGTCAAACAAAAAGCCCACTTTCCTGTATTTTCTTAATACCATACTGTCTCCAACCCTGTATGTAAAATTAGTGTACTAAAGTAATTTTTTGCTCTATTACACTGCAGATTATGGTCATTTGTCTATTTGCTTTCCTTGAGAAGAAAAGTGCAGTCACAGGCTCTCATAAATGGTAAAAATGCATTGCTGGGCAGAAGACCACAAATTGTTCAAGTTCCTCTGCAGGGGAGCTTGGCCCTTTCACTGTTGTTTGAGTGCTTTAGGGTTTAGGTGGAATATTCTGCACTTTTTTTTTTTTCTTTTGATATGCAAAATAGTTTGAAGGTTTTCTGATTTTGTTCAGCTGGGTTTTTGCATGCTTTCCCCACTTTGAAAATTCCAATGAAATGTACAAATGGTGATGCATTACTGTCTGGAACTGAGGCACAGCAGATACATGCTATACCTGCTGTGGTATCACGGTGTGTTAGAACACTGAGCTATAACATGTATGTAGTTTAATACGATTTAAAAGCCCAAGTTTTCCTCCTTATGTGAGTAATATTTTTTAAAGGTTATACCTGAGTTGGCTTCTAGGATTTGTTTCAGCCTGCGTCTTTTGTTATTTGACGATGTGGCAAGAGGGTAGTTGCTTTATTTCATTATGCATAGGCCAGATGTTTGCTCTATACTGATTAAGACTAATTTTCAGTAAGGTGGGATGACAATGTTAGTAGCATATGATGTAGCTGAATAGGCAGCTAAGACAAAGGTGATTAAAATGTATGTTTCTGAGTTTCTGTGGTTTTTACTTGGTAGCTGTCTCATGTGAGATGGGCAAGCTATTTTCTGAAGTTTCACTGATGAGTTTTTAAATGTATTTGAAAATCTTAACACATCTTTAAATTGATTGAATGTTGACTATTCAATTGCGATTATTTGCAGTTTTGTTTTATAGCTTGGTGGTGCATCGTGTAAGATTTTCCATTAAATATTTATTGGAAACGGAATCAGGTTTTTAAATTTTACTTGTTTTAACAGTAAGCCTCAGGACAGTACTTGGGGAACCAGGTTGCACAGCTGCTGTTAACGCTCCTGAGAATTTGTGCTTAATTTCTTGAAGTTAACTATTTCACTTCTAAGAAGTGAAATTTCCTTGAGGTTCACTGTATAGCATAGCTAATAACAGAATGTGAAAAAGAGTTTAACCTGTTTTAAGATAAAACATTTGTATCCATACTAGTTTACGGGAAGCGTGTTGAACTGTGGAAGTGGTACTCCTGGGGTTTTTATGTTTACAGCCGAAAGGAATGAATTCTTCAAACAGGTCTATAAGAATTAATTATCTATACTGTCATAGTTTTTTAAGATGATTCTGATCTTTTCTTAAAAATAAAGTACAAAATTGATCAATCTCTGTAGTACTGTTCTTGCTTTGGCTGTGAATCATATCAACTCCAAGTTATTTTGGGCACTGAATTTCACTAGGTTTGTTGGATTCAAATGAATGCAAATCAGTAATTTCATAGGAGAAGAATAGGGAAGAAATAAGTTTATTTTTGTTTTGATGTAAGTGGATTTGGCCTTTGTTGTATGGAAATTATTGTTCTGCCTCAGTTTCCAGTAATGTAATTTTCACTTCATCCAGTGGCTCACATAACCAACAGTTTACCTACAAGAACCATTTTAGTGTATTTATCTGATGAATACAAAGAAAAGAGAATTTATCTAAAAATTGCACAGAACCACTAAGAATGCACAGAATATTTTCCTTTTTGACACCTGGGAGTGTGTTTATACGATTGTGACAGATTTAATCTCTTGCCTGTTTAGTGCTCCTCCCTCCAGGAAGCATATCTTTCTTTTTGTGAAACAACAGTCATTTCAGCTAAATCCCAAGCTCTGGGAGAGCTGCATATATAGATAATTCAAGACAGGGGAGAGTTTTCCACAGCTGTTGAGTATTTGTGGCAAATGCCTATTTTACTTCTATCTTAAGTTGATTCTGCAATGAATTCTGCTTTTGATCTTAGGAGTTTTTAAGAGGTTAAGATTAGTAGATTGACTGCTAGCAGTGTATTTAATTTCTTCATGTCCATAAAATGGCTTTAATGAAGGAAACGAAATTTGTTTAATTATTCCATATTACTTGATTTTAGACTCTATAGTCGGTTATAATGGTAATTCTCCTATAAATCACCATTTTTGAAATGTTTTTCTGTAGAATGCATCTTTTCTTACTCCACTCTACAAACATCATTTTTTTTCAGTTATCGTCTGTATCACTGCAACTCTTGGACAGAGGCACTTGGTTTCAGTTCTTAGTTCTATCCCTATTCTTTGCTCTCTGATTTAGGAAGAAGGCTATTCATAATGAATTTTCAGGATAGGAGGGAAAGTAGTGGAACTTGTGTCAGTGTCACTGCTTGACCGCCTGTAAGAGCTGAAACTTTACTCTGTGTTTTTAGTTACCCTCTTGATGAATTACATACAGTTCACAGATTGTACCACATAAAATGTATGTGGGTATCCAGATGGATTTGTTTTTCTGGGTTTTATTTCTGTGGTTGGAATTGTTTGTATGAATGATTGTTTCAATACAGAACAAAATGCTATTAAGTTGCAATGGCTTAACTGTCCATTTAAATGTTACAGGTAGAGGAGGATGATGATACCGAATCACGGCATGAGGATGAGAAGGAAGAAGTGAAATGCTATTCAAGAAGAAAGGTATTTTCTAACTGGAGTCGCTATGAGGATACAGAAAAAGAGGGACAGAGTGAAGCTGGGGAGTCACAGAGAGGAACAGACTTCAGTGTTTTGCTTAGCTCAGCAGGTAAGCATTTTCCAGTCTGTAGGGTTCTTTAGTTTTGCATTTTGAGACATGACTACTTTTCTGACTCGTGTCCTTGATGATGAAACTCCACCCTAGAATACCATTCCTATATGCCTCTGTAAGTCTGCCATTTATGTATTTAAGAGTGTTGAAAGTCTCCATGGGTGCAGCCTCATAGCATACAGGCTGCACTGATCTGTGACAGATGGGGAGTAAGAAAGGGCTGCTGGCAAGTGCATTTATAGCCTTGTGAAAAGGCAGGTCTGAGCGTGTGCAGCATCCAGTAACCTTGAGCTTATTCTTGCTGATCTTGATTATTGGGTTGCTTTTCAGGAAACAAAAAAGGTTGCTAGTATAACAGTCAGGCAGCTGCTTGCTCTTGTTTGTTTCAACAGAGATTTGAAATCAGCACTGTAGAGATGTGTGCATGAATAGCAAGTGTTACTCTCTTTGAAAATACGGCCAGTTGTTTTCCTCTGTTTAGAGGAGATAATAAAGGAGGAAGTGGAGGGATAGTCTCTACTAGATTCTGGGGTTTTTCAGCCATACGTTAATAGTATAGGATTGTTACACTAAAAACAGCTACCTAAAATTATTTCAGAAACTCTTGATGTGCCATTGTGTTGGAATATCATTCAGTAAAAAGCTGCAAACAATGTATTTCGACAGTTCTGTACTATCTTGGAAATTCTGCAGTCTCTCAAATCTAAATAACTGGATTTTTTCAGTCACAGTTTGGTAGGGTAAGTTAAAAGTTAGCTACAGTAAAGAAACAAAGAACAGAGTTTCCTTTCTTTGTGTAAGAATCAGTTTCTGAAGTTCTGTTTCACATGAACGTTGCGAAGATGGGCCTAAGCTGTCAGGTTTTAATCACAGTAGCATGGTATTGACTTCTCTGAATCTTATGTTGCATGGCAAACAATGCTGGAGTCAAGGCACGTAGTATGGACTTCAGAAATGTGTATTTAACAGAATCTAGGGCAAAGTAGATATATTAATTCAAAACTTTTTTAAATCAAGAGACCTGTCCTGAGCTGCCATGTCTTCATGGTTCAGCTTTTTAATAACTTCAGTAACTCTGTAATTAGACTTCAGAATGTCTTTAAAATGTTCTGAAGAATAGTACTTTTGAACTGAGGCTATAACAAAATAGTATTTAGCTCTGCTAATTCGTATTTTTCATGAGTTATACTTCAACACATTTATAAGCTCCCCATTTATTTTACTCTTTAGATTCTCTTAATGCTTCAAATGCTAATATTGGAAGGTAGTATTCATATATTAATCCTATTTATTGATTCCAAATCTTTGATTTAGAGAGTGCTTTATTTTAGGATGTATTGTTACTATTCTCTACAGTGAAATAAATTGATAAGAAATTGCAGTGGAATAAGGAGTTTGCAGATACTTGCAGAGAATGTAAAGTCTTTAGGGTATTTTATGTTATGGCTTTCAATAGCTTCTGGGGACAAATCTAATATTTAGGCCTTTGTAGTCCCAGACCGTATCTTGACTGCATTGTTGTTTCTCTGCTGTCAGCCCTTGCCTGCCTACTAATTCTTCTCACTCTTCCTTCCTCTTTTTTTCTTCTTGTCTGTGTTTCTGATTCCTGTTGGTGGATCTTTTTTTTTGGTCTTTTGTTGTGTTCCTTCCATATATATTTATTAAAATCCAATTCTTTCAAATTCCATCAGAGACAGAAAATCTGCCCCTCATTCTTTCCAGTCCTGGTGATCCCCAAGTCTTAGTTGTTCTGCTTGGCATTGCTCATTTGGTTTAATTCACTATCACTACCACATCTTGTTAGGTTCCTCTTAGTTGTCTAGTCAATACCAGTTTATTCTTTCAAGCTTCCAATTCTAATTTCCATTATAAACTGCTTTTTCCATCTTCTCTCCATGTTCTCTGTCAGTATACCCTAAATTCTGCTCAAGTTACCCAACAATATAAAGTGACAGATCATTGTTTTCAGCTGTGTTAAGGGTATCACCGTAGGTGAGGCTGCAGAAATATGCAAGGCTACACTTTGTGTTCGGTGTTCTACCTAAATCCTCTTAAACACAGACTTCTCCTACAGTGGAAGATCTGACTGTCACTCAAAACTGAAAGTAAGAGCAAACTTAATTCAGTTGCCTTGCACTTTGAGATGATGTGCAGAAGACCACTGAGGAGGTAGATGCGGTGATTGGTTGTTAAGCTGCAGGAGATCTTGTAAAAAATAGGTACAAACTCTGATTTCTAGAAGCTTGTAGCTTGGCTATGTTAGGTCAGATTTTTCACCAAATGCGCAGAGCGTATCTCTTTCATACGAAATCATGGTGCAGTCTGACTTCAAGTTAGTGATTCAGGGCAGGAAAGTGGTTACAGTTTCTCAAGTGCTTTCACAAAGAAAAATATTCAAGTCATTCTCTGGGTTCCTTTACAAGGTGGTGGGAAAGGGAGGATAAGGAAAAGCCACCTGAAGCAGACAACAGACCATGAAAATTTCATACTGAATAGTTAAAAAGGCAGCTGAAAATAGTCCTCAGGACTGCCAGATAGCTTTGATAACAGCTGATGTCACTGGCCTGATAAAGCTTCTTTGTTAGGTCTTATTATACTTCTGTGTAAAATAGGTGCCCTGGGTTCAGCTTAAGTTTTTAAGTATGTTTCTTTTTTTAGCATTTTATAATTTATTTATTTTTAATTATCTTGAATATAGCAAACTTTTCCGTGTTGCCTTTGTCTAGCTGACGTGAAATACAGGTCCACTGTGAAGCCTTCGGGGAAGGGGTCTTGAATCAATTTAGAAAAATGCTGTTGAAGCATAAAGAGCAAGAGAATTGGAAGTGATAGGATAACCTTCCTTAGCAGGCAAAATCTTGCCATGTTTGAAGAGCTGCCCTCGTTTTTGGCTGTGAATAAATTCTTCAAAAATATTTTTTACAATGTCATTATAGAGGTGATCAAAATGTATCTAGGCACTTGATTTCTTTTCTTTAAATGTGGTAGGCATTAGCAGTACACCAGCCAAAAACTGTCAACATACATGCCTCAATAACAATACTCAGACTGCAAGATGATGATTATCAAGATGAAAAAATATAATTTTGGACATGAATTTTTTCCCATTTGGTTTTTTAGGCCATAGCTGAATAATTCTGGTGTGTTAAAGGTTAAGATGGAGAAATGCTATGCGGTTCAAATAAAACTGGGAGAATGGTTTTGATATTGTAAGAATACATATAATTTATTATTATAATACATATAATTTTTGTAGGTACCTAGCAGCTGAATACAATGAAAATGTAGAATAAAAATCAAAAGAAAAGTTACTGGATCATAATAGTAATGAACAATACGTATAAGAATTAGGAGGTAACAGTTACATTCCTTTCCCTAAACACCTGATTTGGTTTTTTTAACCTCTTTCTTTTGGGTCTCTGTTTAATTTTGATGTGTCTATTGCAATACATTGCTGCATTTTTGTTATTTACATGATCAGTACATGCTTGAGAATTAGAAGTACACAAAAGATCTTTGGCCATCTTGGAAAACCTGAACGGATAAACTTGTAGAGCAAAGTGTGCATTAAAAGTAAGTTTTCCTTCAACTTTTCTATCTCAAGTAGAGACTTTTCCAAGTTTTTTTTGAAAAAAAGAAAGAAAAAAATGTTGAATGAAGAGTAAATCTGTTTTCTTTTTTTTTAATAGTAATTCTTCTCAAGCAAAAAGAATGGGCATAGCAGGGCATAGTTCAAGTACTAAAAAAGAATCTTGAGTTTTCAAATTATAGAGAATAGCTGAAAATCAGTTTTCTTTACAGAAATGCCTAACTCATTGCTGAATAGGATTACTGTATGTGTCACAGTCCCATTTTTCGGTGGTACTTGCATGACAACTCAGCTACTTCTATGCCAGAAATTGGCCAAAAAAATCAGCTGATACAAAACTTCCAAGTTCTTGCTGTTCCCCAGCTGACGTGAGCTGTGTGTGTAGAGCATAACAGTATTGGTTACATCTTACCACTTATCATCAGCTTTAAGATAAAGGTGCCAGGTTACTGGTCTTGAAAGGTGATTACACTGTTGCACTAAGGATTGGTAACAGGTCACTTAAATATTGCTAGTTTACGTGCTCCTGACATAAATAGGAGTGGGCATGTGCTTTACTTACATCTTTCTTCATGTTCTCTGTTTTTCTACTATCTCATTCCCTAAATGTTCTCTGAGTTTCCATGGCATGCTTTCCTAGTCTGCTTCTCCTTCTAGCCCTATTTCAGCACATCAGAACTTTCATTTCCTTTTTGATGGTCCTCTGGTAGATAACATTTCCCATCTGTAGAGGCTTTGTATCCAAGTGGTCTCATTTCCACTTGCACATGTTTTATTTGCAGCAGGGCAGTCTGCAAATTTGGACTTGTTACTAGACATAAGAGATACTTCTGGCTTATGTACCTGTAGGTAACTGAAGTCAACAAAAATGCAGTCTCTCCTGTACTCCTTTTCTCCTAAACAAACAGAAAAAAAAAACCAAGAAAAACCCTTCCACAATAAAGATTTGCATTGAAGTCACAGGACTTGGCATCAGTGGAAGCTGGTTCTCCATCTGCTCAGTGCTTCTTCCTAAACTGTTCCTAACATTACAGAAATTCTTTTTTTTTTTTTTTTTTTTCCTAATCAGACAAGCCAAGCTGTCTTTCTTTATTTTTTTTTTTTTTAAGTGTGAACTAAAAATAAGAAGTGCCAGATTTTATGTATTAATTACATTTTCTTGATAAATGTGTTTTCCTGTAATAGGTAGTCTATGGTCATTATATGTGCTTTCATATCTGTAACCTTTTCCTTTCTAAGTTTTACCTAAAATATAACCATACCTATGATTGAAGTGTGGAAGTATAATGTGACTCCATGATTTGAATATAGATGTAGAATTGTCATGGCTCAAGGGCCACAACAGATAACACATCATCATTTTAACATTCTGATATCTTGGAACTGTACGGCTTTAAGTATCAGTAGTAGTACTGTATAATTACTGGTAAGTAATTTAAAAAAATCTGAAAGGTTTCAGTATTTCAGAGAAATTTGTATGTTTTTTGATTTATAATTGAATAGAGTAAGATTCACAGACTAAAGGGGTTAAATTTTGTTCCCATCAAAATCAGTGAGGTAAGCTTTTCCCAAGTCTTTTAATTTTTCACATCTTGAGTTCTGTCATTATTTGTGAAGTTCCAGATTTCTGGATTTAAAAGGTTTTCTGACCAATGTCCTTCTCTAACACTGAGTCTTTAATCTTTTGCTTCCACTTTATATTGATGGTAATTCTGCTGAATTATGTTG
Organism: Hirundo rustica; assembly: GCF_015227805.2. Lineage (NCBI taxonomy): Eukaryota > Metazoa > Chordata > Aves > Passeriformes > Hirundinidae > Hirundo > Hirundo rustica. Next base: position 33,325,477 of record NC_053455.1, read on the forward strand.
GAAGTATGTTTTGGTTATGAAATTACAAATCAGTAAGTTTAAATGTGGAGCAGTTTTTCCTGTCTTGCTGTTGTCATGTCCACTACTTGAATTTGTAGGCATGAGACCTAGATAAGAATGTCTATTCATCTGAATGACTGTTTCTCTAGTTTAATAGTGTCCTTTGTTTTTATAAAGCCCCTAAAATTGTTCTGCCTGACTAGGCCTCATCTTGTTCATCTGCGTTTCTGCTGCATCATCTCTGAAACTTCTGCCATGGAAATCCCCTAACCAAAACTGAATTACTCTGACTCTTGTACTCAGATGGTACATTTCTCATTCCAATATTCATTTTCAAAGTTCAGTGTGTTATTGCAATGACATTCTTCTTCACTTTCTCCTAGTTCTACCGGATTTTGTTTATTTTGTGCCATTCCTTACTTTGAATTTTTTAAAAACTTTTTGATTTTCATAATTACTGCATATTACTGTTGATTTTTTTTGTTTGTTTATTTTCTTTTTACACTTTTGATTCTTTTAAATTCTGACCACTTTTAAGTCACCTGAATTAGACTGTAAACTTTTTAGAGCAGAGATATTCTTTTGGTTATTGGTAAAATACTGGTTCTTTTCAAATAATGACATTAATAGATATCACTTCTATGGTAATACTAAAAGGTGTTGATTGATTTGGAGGAGCTGTGTTTGTTTTAATTGTAATATTTTTTGTTCCATTTCTCAGCAGCTTACATTAGAGAAAGAAACAAAATAGAAACAGAAAATCTACAAAGTTTTGTAAAACTAGAAGTTTTTGTTTATGGTAAAGATGATAAGACTATCATGTGTAGCTGATTGATTTAATTGTAGAAATCAGACTGCATTTGCTGTTCTGTTTCTCATGAGTGTGTGTTTATTCTTGATATCTGTTAACAAACAAAATAATTATGATAGGAATGGTTTCTTGTTCATTGATCCATGTTCCAAAGTGTTGTGATCAGCCTACATGAAACCATCAGAAGAGATGGCGAGACCTGTTCTAGCAATAGTCTCAGAAATTCATTTGCAAGGAACAATTCTGTTTCTCAGCATCAGTTTTGGAGTGAAAGAAGGGCTGTGAAGTAGACAGTGCTCTAAAGGATACGGAGTGCCTGTTTGTTCCTTAATCTCATTTACGGCTCCTCCTTTCTTGTTATTCCATCTGTGATCCTGAAATTTCTCCTCAAATCTGGTCTTGATAGCTTGGGCTCTCCTTGTCCTGCTCTTCTTTTAATGCTTTTCGTTTAATCTGCTTTAGCCACACCTATTAATTTTGTTCTTTCACGCACACCTATTAATTTGTTCTTTCCTTGGTTTCATCCTATTGCTCAAGAATGCCTACATCCAGTTTCTAGTGTAGACTTTCTCTTGACCCTTCCCCTGCCTCATATTTTTGTATCTGTCCAAATCACTTGTTGGTTCCTCATTTTTTCTATGTTCTCTTGCCTATTGTTCACTCTCAGTTCATCAGGGAAATGGTATCTTTGGCATTTCTGGGTGTTGTATAGGAAGATGGCTCTTCTGAGCACTTAAAAGGTTGTCTTGGTTTTTTTTTTCCTGAAACAGCTTATTTTTTGTCTAGATTTGAGTAATTTTCCTGAAGAATGTCAAAGGCATATTGAGCCTTTCTAAAGCTTGTTTCAAAACAAGAATTGTATTAACTGTCTATTCCAGCCTCAAAGGAATTCTTTGTGTCCCACTGTTGTCCTTTCTTGCAAACCAAGCCCTTGCGTGTGTAAAATTGTGAACTAAAAACTCCTTTAAATAAAGTCATGTTTGAGGGTCAGAATAGGGTGCAAGTGGGGAAGAATTATATTTTCTTTGATTCTGACTAATTTTCAACCTTTACTGAATATGAATCAGATGACCTTCCTTTCAATACGCTGCGGATAATTTGGATTGTGAAAGTGATCATACTCTCTTTACTTCTTTTTATACTGTTGACTGGAAGCAGCCTGTGATAGTATGGGTTTCTTTGGCTGAGTACATGCATGTGCTTCAATATACAGAAAATGAGTCACTGAAAATTGTGTATCAGCTTGATACAAAATAAGAGGGGGCAAGGTGAAAGAACTATTTCAAGATGGGAATGATTTAAAATCATGATATAATTCTGTTGATTTTTGTGTAATAAAGGCTAGGGGCCATAACTGCAGTTATTTACAGTAGTGAAATTTTCATTCAAGAAACTTAGTTAAGCTTCTGCTGGGAAAATGCTGGCAAAATGGAAGTTTTGGAAAGCGAAGTGTTATAAATGGACATTTCACTGGTAATAGGAGGTAAGCTGAGTTAGAATATATATATATATATATATATTTTTTTTTAATAAATAAAATGCTAGGGATGTAAGAGTAACAGTTCCAGACAGCAAATCTATACAATTTGTGCTGTTCAGGACAAGACACTCTTTTTGCAGTGTTCACTGTAATCTTTCCAATGCCCGAGGAAATATACCAGTTGTTTTAATAGAAAACAGCACTTTTTCACTTCCTTACAATGGAGCCTTGTTAGTGTTGTGGGTTTGTGTTTGTTTCATTTGTTTTGTTCGGTTTGGTTTTGTTTGGGTTTTTTTTTTGGTGGCTTTTTTTTTTTTATTTGTTTGGTTTTTTTCCTAGGTGTGCTTAATGTTTCAAAAGTCGTTAGAAGATAGAATTTGGCATGACAGAATTTGAAATTGCTTTATATTTTGCTTCTGCCCTTGATAATAAATTAAGGTCACCTCTCCTCTTATCAAGAAAAAGGTTTGAATATCACTTTAGTGATATTATGGATTTGGCCCATCACCAGATATGGATCTCATTGCCTGATTTGACTACATGAATGGTGCAAAAGAGTTGGCAGGAACATGAAATTGAACAGCTGGTGAGAAGGGAAAGATCTTGCAGAACGAGTAAAAGACTAGAATTGCTATTGATAATAGTAAGGGTGGTAACATGCATTTATATTGGGTTAAGTTGGATAAATCCAGATGCCTAGTTCTGATTCATTTTAACGTACATTTGCAGTTAGAATATTGACAACAAGTAAAATTTCTAATGCAAATAAAAGTCCACAGCCTTTCTTGCTTTAAATTTTCTTTCGTGTAACTCCACATGGTTCTGTCTGCTCCTTCTTTTATGTTTCTTCTGATATTCATTTCATAATGCCTTATTAAGTGTTCCCTTACTCTTGGTTTTATATATTCTCTTTCTGTCCCACAGAGAGCTTTATTTCTCTGAGTTGTATTTGATTATGAAAAAAGGAGGAGTAGAAATCCCAGGAAGAATAATCTAGCCTCTTAGAGGAAAATTGCCTACAAATATGAGATGAGTAAATTAACTTGTAGAAATGTGATCTGAAAGCATCAGACCTCATACCTTTACCTTACGAGCACAGTTTAGCTTGTCAAAGAAAATTGGTCTTCACTTAAATAGAGACAAAGCATTTTAAAGTGTCTTAAGTGTTTGATTTGGTCATGTTATCTTGTTGTTTTAAAAAACCCTAGTGATTATTTGTGTTTAGTGTCTGTACTTCAGAATGATTTGTCTATATCAGTGCATGTGAACCTTCTATTGTCTGTTCATTTATTAATAGAAGAGTCCTTTGTTCTTTTGGGGGTTTCTATTTGCAGTTTTTTCTACTTTAAAGTATTTTAACATAACCTTTTTCTACTGCTGCAGTGACTGAGGAAGTGAACCATAGAACCCGTTTGGGAAGCAAAACTGGGAGTATGAATTAAAGACCTGTTTTTACAAACTTGCTGAATAGGGGAAAAGAATATTTATGGTCTAAATTTTGGCATGAATTAAAAAAAAAAAAACAAACACCAAAAAAACCCCCACCAAAACAACAACAACAAAATAGGAAGACATTTTTTTAATTAAAAAAACCTATAGAGGTATTTAATCATTTTATCTCACAATTGTATATGATTTATGGTGGTGACAGAGGCTATAGGCAATCTTATTTTCTAAGTACCTGGAATAAATATGAGCACTATTCCTGAAATATGTTGCTCTCCCAGACTGGTTTTAAATTGGAATCATTTCATTCAAAAGGACTATTGAAATAGTTTGTTCTGTTATGGAAATGCCTCACTGAGCAAGCTATATTATATGATAAAAAGCTGCTATAATGCGTTTTTGAAAACTCAGACATTGAACAACCACATTGGCAATGTAACCTCATGTGACTAGAATTTATTTAGTCATGAAAGGAAAACACAGTAGATTAATCCAAGGGCAATATAACACAGGCAAGATACAATTTAGTGACAAGTGATAGTATACACCTACAGTATGAGTCAGGAAGAGATGGCATCCTGTAATGGAACTAGAGATAATTTATCTAATTTACGTTACAATAGGTAAAAGAGTTCTTGAATAGCCAAATAAGGAGGGTATGTATAGGTGTTTAAGACACCTTAGGTGGTTTTTTTTTGAGTCTGTAACTGAGTTCTGGCAGCTGGGCACAGCTAAACTTAGAAAGTATTCCATTTCCTCCTCTCCTTGCAAGATGTTTTAAAAACATATATCATTTAATTTTTAATGAAATAATATTTGCCATTATTTGCTTTTAGATGTTAGAGATAAAATACTACCAAGAAACATAAAGTATAGTACCTTCATTTTTTAACTCGCAAAGCATGTGAAATAGCAAGCATAACAAAAAACCCCCAATAGTTTCAGTAAAGTTTGAGACAAATTTGAGGAAGGGAAGCTTGCTGTTGTTTCTTTCCCTAGCTCAAATTTCTTACTGGCTTGAAAGATAGTGGGCAAGATTCTCTCTAGTGGTAAATGAAGGGCTAACCCCAGCATAGCCAGTAAAATTAATAGATTACAAAGCCAAGGAAACCCTTTGTGATTAGGTGAACTTTTCTGAATAACAGGAAAATTATGGGGAGACATCAAAGCAAGTTGTGACCTAGCTAGTGTTTGACTTAAGGCACATCTCTTGGTACAGCTACTGTCAAAAGCCCTTGTCAGTCTTGATTTGAACCCATCTGCTTTGACTTCGACATGGCTTTTGACATGTGTCCCATAACATCCTCAGAGTTAAGCTCAGGAAATGCAGGCTGGGTGAGTGAATGGAGAGGTGGATTGAGAACTGGCAGGATGGCAGAGCTTGGAGGCTTGTGATCAGTGCCTCTAGTTAGGGGGCTGTAGCTGGCATTGTGTCTCAGGGCTCGGTACTGCGTCCTTTCAAACTTACTGATCAGTGGCCTGCATGGAGGGGCAGAGTACCAAACTGTGAGAAGTGGCCAATACCCCAGAGTGCTGTGCTGCCATCCTAGACAGGCTTGAGAGCTGGGCAGAGGGGAACCGATTGAAGTTCAACAAATATAAGTGTAAGATCCTGCAGCTGGGGAAGAATAACCCCATGGACTAGCACAGACTGAAGGTTGACCTGCTGAGTAGAGTAAAATAGAAGTCTTCAGCTGCAAAGACAGATGAGAACAGTATGCCATAACCCTCTGTGAAACCACGGAAGAATTAATATGATAATTAAGAAATTATTATTGTCCCTGCTAGTGGTAGAAGTCAGGAGTATTGAATGAAACTATCTGGTACCAAATTCAAAGCAAAGGTATTTTTTGGTGTAACTCATAATTAAATATGGAAATTTGTCACAGGATCTTGTGGAAACTGCATTTTTTTGCAGGTTCAAAAACAGCTGGAAAAATACTTTAAGGGTTATCTTATAAATAAGACATTATTTCATTCTCAAAAAATCCCTGAACTGCAAATAGCTAGAGGCAGGCAGAATAATTCTGAGGAAATAATCCCTGTGTGTGTACCCGGTTTTCAGTTGTCTATAGACTCATGCTCTTGGTTATTGTGCAATACCCCATACCAAACTAAATTCTGGGGCTGTATGGAGCTTCTGATGGATATGGTGTGACCTTTCCAAGTAATGTGCTTCTTTCTTCCTTGTTTGTAAGCTACAGAATCACTAAATTAATATTTAAAGTTTGAGATGGTGTCAGTTCAAAACTTTTGGAAGGTCCTGCAAAGAATTCACTTTTCTGTAGTTTTAAGATTTTTTACACGCTTGATGGCTTCACCACTGGTTGTTATATAAATATGTAGCGGAGGAATAGCAAGTTGAATTCCTTGTAAAACATCAATACTGCTCATTAAGGCAGACTATACAAATGGGTATTTTTAATGTCTCATAGTTTCACTAATATCGAAACACACTAGGGACTATCTTTCTAGAAGTGAAAAAATGCTATCAAATAGAACTACTTAGATAACTGTAGATCCGTGGATTCTGGGGAAAAAAAAAAATGGAAAAGCTGATAAAGGATTTGGTTAATTAAGATTTAAAGTGAGGAGGCAGCCCTTGCAGGACCTAATACTTGTCAAGGACCAGGTATCACAGAGAGAGGAATGAGCTGAGCAGATGTATGTCGAGGCTGTTGGGCTGCAGGTTTTGAGTTGCCAGGAACACATGGCTGCATCTGCTGTAAAAAAGCTTCCTTCTATGCAGATGCTGCTTTGCCGTGTTAGACTCTTCCCAAAGCAGTTTAAATCTGCCATACATGTTTGTAAGACCTTGTGCTTCTGTTTTAAGTCATAGTTTGTACTGATAGAGGCCTGAATATCTACCCTGTTCCTGTAGCCATAAATTGGTTTTGTGTCAACTGCCTCTGCTTGTTTATACAAAAAACACCAAACAAACAAAAACCAAAACAACAACAAAAACCAACCCCAAACCAACTCTCTATATATGAATATAAATGAAAAAATATATGTGAAATGTATATGAAAAATATATATTAATATAACCAATATAATTCAGTTTGGCTTTTTGAGAGATAGGTCTTTTCACGGGGTTGGAAGTACCGCATAATATTACCATCGTGTATTTATAGTGTAAATGGTTTGAAGTGTTTTAGTTCCCTTTTTCTCATTAAAAGTAATTTTTGGAGGTATGGGATAATTTAATGAAGGGCTTGAGAGAGACATGAATGACCATTGTGAATTTTGTGTTCATTTGTAGCTCAAGGTGAAATGGACTTACTGCATCAGTGATTTATATAGAAGCATAAGTTCTGGATTTTGCTCCTTACTTTCTATTAGCTTGTTTAAGTTCTTTTAATAAAAGATTGGAAGTGTAAAAGTGTATCTATCTTATGTTTTACCTGTAAGTTAGTAGTCTTGAGAGTCGTGAAAGTGAATGAAGAAGATAGGCCAACAGCTCAGCAATATATGTACCTCCAAGCCTGTGCTCCTATTTGTGGAATTCTTTTAGCTGATAACTGCCCAGAATGGGCAGTTGGCACTTTTGATTTGTGTCCAATTCGCATAATTTTTAACAGACTTACTAAACTGTATTTTATCACTTTATTATTTGTTATTTGCTGAATTAGTTGGGAAGAGGGTCCCACATGTGCCGTTTTGCTAAGCAGATGTGCTCTCTTTGAACAATTGCCTGTTGTTATTTTTGATGTGGTTTATTCATTTCACATATACAAACAACTCAATACAGAGTGGAAATGAAAAGATATCCTTGTCAGTTGCTTAGTGATCCTTAAACAACCAATTATGATAAAGGTGGAAAAATAAATATTGACTTACTCCTTTCAGGTGAAAAGATTTTACATAGTTACACATTTTGGAAAATCCTTCGTGACTCTTGGGCACCTGGTGTGATTCGTGGGGATGGTCCTATACTGGGCAAATAGTTGTACTCAATGATCCTTGTGGATTCCTTCCAACTCATAATATTCTGTGATTCTTTGATATTTATTTCTCGTTGCATGGAAGGTTAGGTTTTGAAACTAATAATAAACTGTTCATTTAGTTAATATATCTGAATTCTTTGAGGATAAGTGAGAGAAATAATCCACTTAAAATAAAAATAGCATTTATCTTGATGACTTAATATTATTAATGAATACATCTGAAAAAATCCACCCTTTAAAAATATTACTTATTGAAAAAAATATTAGTTGTATCCAGTTCTTCTTCCTACAAGTAAGCTTTCCACTTATTCTTAGCCCTCTCATATTTACAACTGAGCTTAAAAAACCCTAACTGCAGTTCTCAGTTCAGAAGCTTCTAAAACACAAGATTTTGAGTAAGCCTCTGAGATCTTCTTTGAATAATCACCTGATTTTTCTTAAATGGGGATGTTGGTTAGCTGGCATGTTTAGTGATTGGAGTGGTGGTTTTTTTGGGGGGCGGGGGTTGTTTGTTTTGTTTTTAAGCCATGATAAGCAGTATCTTTTACAAAAGAGACGGCAGAAAACTCAGAAAACATTCAGGTTAACAAAACTTCTAGTGTTAGAACAGTACTTGGAGAAATAAAGGCTGAATTCCAATTCTTATTTTTCTCTCTTTTTTAATATCCAACTCTGAACCACATCCAGCGTATACAAAGCTGTCTTCTGAAATCAGCTGACAAAAGCTGTACTGCATTTGCTGCTTGTTGCAGATATTATTGGTTTGTAGTAGGCTTTGATGGTTCAAGTTATGGAAATCATGATCTGGTTCTATTTAAACTTACAGCCATACTATTTCAGTTTATATTGTACAGAACCTACTTCCTCTCTTATGACTTTTTCCTGGTGTGTTGGATGTGAGACAGAGTAGCAGTGTAGGCTGTATAGGAGCTGTGTGGAGGCAGGATGAATTCTTGCTGGGTCAGGGTGATAAGTGAGACATGGGAAGAAATGATTGAGAGAGAAAAGGACAGAAACTCGGGAAATACAGAGGGCTGGAACCTGTCAACAACAAAATGGCTGAGTTATGGGTGCACTAGATACAATTCTGTCAAGTTCTCGTTAAATACAGGATATGGGAAAGTGGAAAATGGTTAGAATAATAGAAATGGTTTTGCCTGTATTAAGCAGAAGACTTGTGTGTTTAGAGAAATGGGTTGTCCCCCCTTCCATGGCAGTGAAAAGTGTGACTTGTAGAACAAGTTTCAGATACCAAAATATACCACAGTAATATGCATGAGCTGATCCCTTTCTTGCAAAGTTGTTTCACATATCCTGCCATTATTTTAGGAGTATGTTGTTGACTCCTTATACTACCATGAGTGTTGTCTCATATCAACTCTTGAGTTTTTTAGTCTCATACTATTCTACCAGTCTTTGGCCAGTAAGTTCAGTTTTCTAACACTTGCTAGAATCCTCAAATGTTTTGTGCACAAGTGAAGGATTCATAATGGGTATTTGTGAATGGCAAATCAGTCTGTCTTTAGCAAGGATCAGGAAAGAGAGATATTAAGTAAGTTAGCAAAACATGAAAAAAACCAGAATGAACTGAAGGTTATATTAAATAAGATTATCATATAATCAGATGTGCTAAATAAAAACAAGGGAAGTGATACAGAGAGAAGTAGAGGAGATACTTAAAGCTAGAAGAATAAATGTTGCATCTTAATAAGTAGAAAAAATTGTGCGGAAACAATAAAAAAAACAGCAGCAGCAAAGATGTGTTTTTTCAAAGCTGCTATTGATTACAAAATTGACCAGTGTGATAGTATAAATGGTATGTTAAATGATATAAAATTCTTAGTCCTTTTTTAATTTCAAGGGTTGTTGGTGGTTTTTGTATGTGAGCAAATGTATCTTTCTCTATGACATCTAAGTGTAATTTTTTGATTAAAAGGTATAGCATTTATTTCTTAATCCCTTATAGATGTTAGAATCTCATTCTGAAATGTTTTGCATGCCTATTTGATGTTGAATTCATGTCTATGTGACTCATATGAATGCTGTAAAGCAGTGGGAAAAAAAGAGATAAGCTGCATCTTCTTTTTTATAATTTAACTGGGGGACAGATGTCCAGTCTTCTTATTGACACTCTGACACAGTACCTTGGGGTGCATTAACATGGTATTGTTTCCTTATTGTGCTGTAGTTTACCTTTCATAAATAACTGATCAACACTTGTAGCTTTATTTAATATTCTTTTATATAAACAGAGATTTATTATTCTGTAATAAAAGATATCCTCTTACATCTGCTGCTGTGGTGCAAAATATTGTTTGCTTTGCCAGATTAAATACATAATGAAGTGCAGTAAATGTTTTGTGCTACTATTAACAGAAGCGTAGCTTTTAAAAAATATCTTTCTTAAACAGCCATGCATGGAAATATGTATTAAAATATTTGGAAGGATTTAAATCTTAGGAAATATTTCACTCTGGTATAAGTCAAGACATAATTTAAGAGTTTTTCCTTTGAATAACCTTAATATCAAAAAATAGATGTTATTTTTACAGTATAGGAAATCTAAGAACATCTAATATCTGTAATTTAATTTAAACTTCAGTGTTAGCATAAAGAATTTTAAATTGAGTTATTTTCAATACATTAAAGTATATGTTGATGTGATAAACAATCAAAGCAGTATATGAAATAAAAACTTACCTAGGAGATACTTGATTGAAGCTTTGTCTGTGCTCTGTCAGAATATACTGAGACTCACTCAGCAGATAGGAAGCTTTTTTCTATTTGAAATGCATTGTGCACTCTCGTCTTGTGATTTCTTTTCCACAGCGTCTTCTTGTTCACTGCTGCTTTGCTCTTGTGGTATTGGTTGTTTCCAGTTTATTTCCAGGTATCTTCAGCATCTGTGTTCTTCCACATTCAGGATTTTTGATAATTCTTCCCTGATCAGGTAACAGAAAGGACCTGTGAACTTTCCCTCCCCACCAAAAAATATTAAAAAAAGGCAATTGCACTGACCCCAGTTAACTCAAGTATTTAGCACCCATTTAAAAAAAATCATTAAAATATTTGATATCCAGTAAATTCCATCTGTTTTCTGGTGCTATTCCAACACTGAAAAGTTATTTCCCTACATATTTTGGTAGCCTCCACATTTTGGATTTTTGTAGGAAATATACAGGATCAGTAGACATCAGGTCTTAACTTTGAATCCATGCAACATTATTCTGTGAAGGATGATGAAGGTCTGCCTCTCTCAGCTCCTCATGCTTCTGTCAGACACAGATGTGAAATGCTGCTTTAGAGAGAGAGGAAAAAAGATCCTAAAGGGTGTAGTGTTTTGTCATCTCTCAGGACAGCGAGCACGCATGGCATCAATGAGTGGCAGATATGTGCTGTTCAAACCAGTCACTGAACTGACAGGATGATGCTTTCATACATAATAGAACTATTAATTATTTCTGCTGATGGACGGCAGCGTGTACTAGAAGAAAAGAGCAGCAGATGATAATACTAGGTTTGATAGGTTCTCTGTGCTTTAAAAGCTTGTCATTAAGAAACAAACCAGGAAAAAAATTGCTGTTTTGGGATATGATAAGGTAAAACAGACCAGAGCTGTTTTGACAGTGTGGATGTCATTCATAGGGTTAAAAACTCCAGTCAAGTTAAGGTCTAGTCAAAGCCAGCTTTTTATAAAAAAGATGTTCAAATAGATCTGCTTTAAAAATCATCGTTTCTGTTTGCTTCATGTAGCCTTTCATTTGGGAAGTCTGGCTGTTGTCTTGTAGTTTTTCATTTATAACTTAATTTATAGATTAAACCCACACATTTCTTTTTTTTCCCCTGCAAAAGGAAACAACTTTTCAAAAAAATGTTTTTCAAAGGACTTTCTTTATGAAGATTGTGTTCAAACTCAACACATACTTTGTATCATAGACACTCACAAATCCGTTTCTAATTAATTTAGAAATTTTAATTGTCTGATTTAATGATGAGGAACTGCTCTCTTGAGGTTAATATGGAAAAAAATATATTTTGAAGAACTCACTTCAGTAGCATAAAGTACATAAGCCATCATAAATATAAAATATGATGGATAAAATCTTCGTTCACAATATCAATGTTGCTTAGGGCAACATATGATGATTGTGGGACAAATAATGCCATGTTTAGAACTTTTCTGTAAAATAGAGGGTTTTTTTCCTCTCAGAATCTTCTTTATTATAACTTTTTAAAAAAATATTAACAAGATAATGTTTACAATCAATTTATTTCTTTTTCCTTCTGTACCTTGAAGGTGAAGAAGAGATAAGATGATAGCTACTTTCAAACCAGGGTTAAATATAACACCCACAAAAAAGGAGATGGGAGAAAGGGCTGCTTCTGCTGGTTTGTACTTGTTTACTCTGAGGAACCTCTGTCCTCTGAAGAGGAAAACTTACCTTCATCTTCCTTATTATGAAATGATGGAGAGCATCTGGGTAAAGCATTTTCTAATTTATCCAGTCGAAAATCATGAAGACTGTTATACCTTTATATCACATCAAATAGCTTTTGGAATATTTTTGCTCTCTAGCCTTGCATTCCATCTAGCTCCAGACCAAATCCAAGCCTAGAAGTATATGATGGCTGTAACTTTAAATCTAAATTGTCAATGTTGTCTCTTTAGATAACAAGTCGAGTTGCCAAGGATACAATGGATACATGATATAAAGTCCATGCTGAAAGTACTGGAATGAGGCATATTTTCTGAATTAATATTAACACTTTCTCTCTCATGATTTCTGTCTTCACATATACAATCTATGCCTGGAGTTGGTGCCCATGCTGAACTGAAAGTATCCTAAATTTATTAGCATATTTCATGAAAGTGTTGATTCTCATAAAAACCTTCCAAGTAACTGGAATCTGACAAGGCACAACCTTTGTGTTCTCAGATAACCTTTTGGGAGACAAACACTAGCCCGGTCTGCTTCCCCCTTTGCAAATCCCAAAACAGAGGACTCAAATATCTATGCTGTCATTATCCCCTGAAGAAGTCCTGAAGCAAAAAATAATTTCTATATCTATCTATCTATCTATCTCCCACTTTTTTCCCCTCTTCAGGACAAGGTAAACTGAGCATTAGTAACTGTGTGTTAGTATCAAAAGTATTCTGCTGTCTCATACCTGGAGATGAGGGCAACTCAGATAAAGCAGCATGTTAAAATCTAGGGGATGACAATAATTCTGACATCTTAATGTACAGCTTCAGTCTGGGATAAGACACGATTGGTGTTAAGAATTCAAACACTGAAGATGAAGGTGGTTAAAATTTTCCACCTTGAATGCAGCACAAAGAATTGTATTTTTAGCATGGTGTTCTGAAAATCTCTTTTGTTTGGTCAATCTGCAGCAGGAATAAGTTATATATAAGCTGCATGACTACAGTGGATATATAGCATCTGTGGTGGAGAATGTTGCTGGTATGTCCGACATAGCAGAAACTTTGAGCACGCACTACTGAGCACTCCAAAGGGCCTATAGTCCATCTTGTGACTGGATATCTACTGCATGACAGTCAGTGCTGCACTGGAGGAAACTTCCTTGCAGAGTTTGGTTATCTTGGACTCACAGTGTGGCCTGATGAGGGATGCCACATCTGTAAATAACATCAGTTGACATGAAGTTCTCACACCTCTGAGCCAGCAGTAAGGAATCACAGGGCACTGACTACATCTCTCTACTCCGCTTCATTTGGATCACAGGAGTGTTGTCTTCTGCATAACTTTGTGACGTAGTGAGGCAAAAAGTCCCGTACTTGGACCAACTTCTGTTTCAGTTCCTACTTTTTTGAGTGTTCTTATGCACAAAAAACTACTCTAAAGCTTTAGTTAACAGTGAGTTGAAACTCTGCACCTGAAAATTGGATCTAGGGTGAATAATGTACTTACCTGCTTTAAGAAGAGTGGTTTTTAAAAATTGCATAAGTGAGCAGAATGCTTTCTTAAAAACATTTTGCATTTTAAGTGTGTGAGCATTTGATTTGAAAGCTCACTGAAATGACATTGCAATCTCACAGTGATATTTAGCATTTACAGTATCAAAGCTAGTTCTTTTGCAAATAGTAATAAGCCGTGTATCATCTGTGTTAGTCCATTCCCAATTAATAATTATGAATTCTTCAAGTCCTAAAGGCCAAGTATTTCCCCCACTGTATGAAAATAATTTGTCAAATATATTGGAAAAAACCCTTTTTCTAGTAAGAATGAGAGATTAATCAGTAAAGCTAGATCTCAATGAACCATTTCTACAAGTTATAAAATGCGTGATAATCACTAACGTTAGCACTGCAAATGAATTTGAAAAAACCCTAAAAAAAGACGTAGTGTTAGAGAACACTTCTAAGCATTTTCGTTTTGAGAATTTTATCAAATATTTACCATTTACCTAACAAACAGCTATACACATGGAAATCCTGTTTTTTACCTTTTTTCTGAATATCGTCATTCAGCTTTTAGAGAGCTGCAAGATTACCTGTTTCAAGCAAGTTGATAACTAGTACTAGCTTTTCAGAGTAAAATGGTGTATTTATCAGAATTTTTAAATTGCTGAAGAACTAATGTTCTGAAGAAAATGTCATCATTATTTCTGCTTTTGTTGCCTAGAAGTATTTCTTGCCTTTGTGAACAAAGTACTCTTTTACCTTCTTTTATCCCTTTTTTTTTCTTTTTTTTTTTTTTTTTTTTTTTTTTTTTTTTTTCCTTTTTGGGGGGAGGAGCGTTGTGTGTATTTTGTGATCTCATATTAATAATTATTGATTACTGCAGATTAAATAATTCTCTTTTGTCAGTGGAATATTTTCCAGCTAAATGAAGTTCATCTGCAAAATTGTGGTTTTCACTGTTTAATATAGAATACGTTGTGTCTAAAAATAAAAAGTCTTCAAAGTTTTAAGATTTTGAAATCAATTGGATAATTAACACTGAATAATTTTTGACTTAAGAACATGCCAACCTAAATCTTAAAATTATTTTGAATTTAACAGTAATATCTACTAGCTCTCAGTGAATGTAGATACTTAGGTATTTCTTAAAAGTGATTAACTTCTCATTAAGTAGGTATTTCCTGTAGTCTAGAAAATGGTGTAATCAACAAGCTTCAAAGAGAAATGGAATGAGATCACTTAGAAGAAAAGGTGTTTTGGTTACCTAGGAAATGAGTGAGTAAAAGTACTTAGTACAATTCTTATCATGTCAGACATCTGAGGGCTTTTGTGTTTCCTAGATTTTAGTTATGGCGGTAAAACTAGACTTGAGACAAATTGCCTTTAATATGAAATTCTTTGAAAAGACAAACAAGTAGTTTGTTTCCTACTTTTCTAATCAAAGTGTTGCTAGTAGATGAATTTGGATGCTGTAATAAAAATGTACACCACTACTCCTAATAAAGATAATTTAACATTCTTTCTAGTGCTGTTGGTTGCTACTAATATTTTGTTGGAAATTTTATTCGGTGAAATTTTGCAAGAATTACACTTGCAAGTAAACTATTAATTTATTTTTTTGAGAAGGGTAACTAGTGTGCTGACACAGATTCTGATGAATTTGTTTTGGAAATCAGACTTCGAGCATTTTTGTATTAAAATTAAAAAGGTATTAAAACTTGACTGCCTTGGTACATTTTTCCTTCATTATTTCAATATTAGAAACAGCCAAAGACTTCTGCTTTTGTTTAATACAGTATTAGGAAGGGTAAGTAATGATTGTTTCACAAATATATGAGCTTCAACTGTAATTCAAATTAATTACCTTTTAATTAATGGAAAAGTATTTGTGAATGTACTGTCTGTTTGATTCAGCCAAATTACAGCAGGTTGCTGTTACTAAACTGTTCGGATTGGTAACAAATTATGGAACTGTTTTGAAGAGTGAATAGTTTTGTGTAATTGTTTGTTAACTTGTGATGTCTGATGAATATGTGCTCATCAGATGCTGGCCAGATATCTTTCAATTGACTCTATTTTTTAGACTGTTCATGAACAAAATGGATAATGACCTTGGATGTGTTTTGGCTTTTACACTATTTTGTCAGCTCTACCCCTCACCTGTGTTAAAGGAAAGTTCTGCGGTTTTTTGGGGGTTGGTGGTTTTGATTTTTGGTTGCTTTTTTTTGGTTTTTTGGCGGGGGGGTTGTTTGTTTGCTTGGTGTGGGGGAGTTGTTTGTTTGTTTTCTTTGGTAAAGGTAAGGAGCAATAACGCTGTGACCACAAATTTGGGAAGAGTTTGTGGGGGGTAGTGTCAAAGACTTTTTAAGTTTTGCTTATGCATATTCTTCCTTTCTCTCTCAATTTGATCTTTCTAGTTGCCATAACAACTTCATAATAGCTGCACATTTACTGCTGTAGTTAAGGTTGTGTCAGCACTTCCATATAAGCTACTGTTTTCAGGAATTTCTAATTTATTCACAAGCTTAAAAATGGCATACAGTAAGTCTATGTAATTGATTTTAATGTATGGTACCAACTTTTTGAAAGCTGCTGTTGTCTGAGCTCTGATGGCATGTATAAAATAGCATATTGTTCCAAGTGGGTTTTTTCTTTTCTTATTTTACTGAGAAGCAGCAAAACATTTTTAGTCTAAAATTAATTTTGACTGTTTCCCATCTGCCAGAGGTATGAGAATCAACATGTTCTTTTGCTCTACCACAATGCCCCATCACGCCTGTATCCAGTTAGACCCATCTGTTCCTGCTAGTTAAAAGGTTAGTGTGAACATGGCGCTTTTCTGGGAAGCAGGAAAAATATAACCTTTTTAATAACAGAGTTTCATTTCTCATTAAGAAATAAGTGTTTGACATCTTCAATACTTTTATAATTATTTTTGTGTTAAATAAAGACTAGCAATGTTAAATAGTGGACGATTTTTGAAAGGCAAGAAGTAGAGGGTGAGTCTGTTTCTAGTACTGGAAAAAGTCAGTTATTCATCGTAGATGCAGTTCCTCTTACAGAATTTTAGCAAGGCATTGTGCATAACTACAATACAACTTTCTGAAATCTGGAAATTGTTTAACCTGGGAAATGTATCAAAGCAGTTGCATAACTTGCCGAAGGTGTTCTGTAACTCCTTGAGTGATTCTGCTAAGCCTGTGATAAAGGGATTGTTTCAAGACTTTATTTCACCCAAATAGATTTTGGGGGTTTTATTTAAACACATTTATTTCAGGAAAATTTACAAGGCACAGCACAAACTTGCTACCCTGAATAATTATGAATCACATACTTGTGAGGATTCATGGGATTTTTGGTTGTGTGGTGTGGGTTTTTTTTTGTTTTGTTTTGTTTTTTTTTTTGTTTTGGTTTTTTTTTGGTTTTTTGTTTTTTTTTTTTTTTTTTTTTTTTTTTGCCTATCTTATTGCCAGATGTATTGCAAGACGCTTGCCCCTAAAACAAAATTATGTGGTTTTGCTGTAGGAGACAGCATAACAGTATGTTATAAAAAAAGCCCAAAATTTTCATATTCTTTTTAATCCCAATTTGTTTTTATTTTACTTTGAATTGAAGTCTTCAATTACATAAAATTACTTAAATTTGAAGTGTGTTCTTTTTTTCTTTAGTTAATCTATGGTTCTACTTCACTGTAATAAGATATAGTGGCAGCTATTTCAGCATTTGTATCACCTTGGTTGGTGTTTGTAAAACATCAGCAACAACATGTAACTTTAAAAGACTGATTTGAATGGTCTGTAGTAATCACAGCTGTTCATTTCAAAGGCAGATTTCTTTGGTTTTTACTTTTAAAGGAAAATATATCTAATTTAATCATCCTAATATGAAAGAAAGTATTTGTTTAAGTGTATCTTATTCTGAAGAAAAATTGTAGGTATTTCTCAACTGAGAAATAGAAATAGTTTTTTAAAAGTTCATTGATGCCTTCAGCATAGACTGTCATTCTAGACAGGTGCAATATTCAGCCTGGATATCCTGTGTCTGAAGACGCCATTGCCCTTTTATTGCTTCATTTCTTAATGTGTTTTCCACTTCCCTGTCAGAATTGGTTTAATTGCTAGCCATTTTCTATAGCATGCCTTTGAAATCATATTCAGAAAATTGCTTTTGAGAGTTTTTTCCCAACTGAGTATAAGGCTTAACAGCCAAAACCCTGTAATGTTGCAAGAAAACCCACTTAACTGCTCCATAAAGAAATTATTTTGAAAGTCCTACATTATTATGGTATTTGCAAATGGCATTTATTTTTCTAGGTTTTACAGAAGTATGCATTTGTACTTCTATCATCTTTTGTTAGTTTTTCCTTTTACTTCCTCCCCATTCCCTAAATTCATGGAGCTTTGATTTTCTGAGACTTCTTAGACCTGGAGGATTAATTTTAAATTTAAGCATGAAGGGTTAGTTGCTTTCTAGGTTCTGTGTCCTGTTGTGATTCCCATTGTAAAAGATTTTGTCCTTTCTGTGATAAATAAAAATTAATGGAAAATTTTGCATCCTTAGCAGACTTCATAGCTGTGGGAAGTTACTCTGTCTTATCTCTCCAACTGTCTTCATAGGAGTAAATATCTGAACAGAATCCTAGCTTGGTGCTGTTCTTCAGTAATCTACTTTAGATGAGAGGAGTCATGGAAAGGAGTTGCTTAATATTGCAGGCTTTGGGTAAACTGTAGTCTGTCTACATTTTCTTTGAAATCTGTTAGACAGTTCTCTGGAGCTGTTGAACTTATCTTAGTTAAAAGGTTTTGCTAGAAATGCTTTGAAAGATCTTCTTTATTCATGACAACTCAGGTAAAAGATAAGGTTTGATGTCAGTTGCTTCTCAGAACAGCAGTATAAAACTAACAGTATTAATGTAGTCTGGGTTGTAGGGATAAGTTGTTGCAAAAGCTTTTCTTTTTTCTAAAACATATACTATGTTGATCTTCAGTGTATTAGAGATTAGGTAGGGAAATATATATTTATGAAGGGAAGATTTAAATAGAAGTACAGACCGGGGTTTGCATTTTTTTTTAAAGACCATGGTTTGCAAACTGTATAAGCTATTATCTATAAATGCCTAGGTACAGCTTGTTTCCAGGAAGCAATCAGTAACAGGTTCCCTTTCTTCTTACTTCATGTCTTATATAATTTTGAAAATAGTTCCCTTAAAAATATTATGTGGTTGCAAAATAGCTGAAATTGAAAAAGCTTTTTGGACATTTACTAATACAAAATTTTGTGTCCTTTCTTTCTAATAGATAAACATTATTTTTGCTGAAATTTTATTGCTCAGCCTTCTGTTGAGCTAAGGTTCAAATTTTAAATTTCAGACTTATCTGAACAGTTTATTAATTTCCTGTAGTTTTTTTCCTAGGTTAATTAATGTTGGTTGCGAGCTGTTTGTGTGGATGTCACCCAGCAGATAGTCATGTGTCTGAAGAACACATGCCTGTAATTCAGGTGGTTTCATAGTGATGTTGTGTGGTTCATTCTCTGTCTTGTGATGCGACAAATGAGCTTGATGTTTGTATTCTGCAGAAGGGCAGAGACATCCCACAAAAGACACAAAACTTGCTAGTTTCGCAGTAAGTGAGGAGTGATCTCTGAAGTCTCCCAAGTGAGGTAGAAAACCAGGTCTTGTTCAAAAACCTCAATGATTTTCCTGCTGTATCTCTGCTTTCATACATGTATTACTCAGGAAAAGGAAGTCCTTTCTTCCTGCTTTCAGATTGTATGCAGGTTTTTCTAAAGACTCATTTTATAAGCTTGGCAATTTTGAAGTGAAATCTGTACACAAAAATTATAATTTGAATTTGCATAATAATTAGGACAAAATAAAGGACTACTGCAGTGGTACAGTTTAAAATCTAGTCCATTAAGTAATGAATTTGTAATATTAAAGATACTGGAATTTTAGTTTGCACTTTCAAATTCTGTTTGTTACTGTCCAGCCTATTAAGTAACCTGTTACGGTTTATGCATTTTTTACCAGTTTAAAAACATCTACTGAAGCCTTTGCCAGAACTAAGAATTAATGAAGTAATGAATTCACTTTTGCAGGCTTAAAAGCTATTGCTAACAATAGATAAGGAAGTCTAAAGGAGAAAGGAATCTAGGTGTCGTTTGGCAGGGGAATATCAATGAATGAGGCACCACTGAGAGTGCACACTGGAAGGCAAAAAAAAATCAGGAAAGATGAGAAAGTTACAAATGTCTCTGCATCATGAGTACATTATCGTGCTGTTTTATATAGATGTAGGGGCGTTCGTTGTTGAGATTAATTCTTTTGCATTAGTCAGCACTTTACTATTCAATTAAAGAATCCTCTGAGCTGGTTTGTCTCTGCCCACTTGTGGAACAGGGACTGGGATTGTATCTCAGGAGGATGTTCTGTTTTGTTTTGGTGTGGTTTGTTTTTGTTTTCATTGTGTTTTTTGTGGTTGTGTTGGTTTTTTGGGGGGGTTTTTTTTTGGTTTTTTTTTTTTTTTTTTTTTCCCCTGAAGGTTTACTGCTGCAGCGTTGGGAACTGGGAAAAAACCTTAGTAGAACACCTTTATAATTATTTGTGACAGATTCCACTTAACTCTCTTTCATTTTAAAATTATTTAAGAGTTTTGAGAAAGACTGTATTTTGATACCTCATGTTCTTCTTACAATTTCAAGGATGCTATATTTGCAGGATAAACTAATCTAAATGCAATGCAGTGCTTACCTGTTTGCATGCTGAGTGTTAATTATGCTCAGTTACAATTTGTTAAATTGCATTTTTTAAAGTTTTTCAAGTGTAGCTGTCCTAGGAGAGAATTAGCCTCTTGCTGAGTGGTGCTGGGGTAATGCAGATAGCATCTTCAAACAGCTGTTTGGGCATGCAATTCTGGTTTTGTCACTGGAACTACAGGTAAAAAAGTGTACCCTTACATCCTAGTGTCCAATGTGTCTTTCTATATCTGGAGTAGGAATGTACAGTAGGAAAGACCCAAAAACTTTTAATAATTATCTAGTTATTTAAATAGTATTTTAATGCAATCATTTTCCATTTCCATTCAGCTGGGAATTATGAAAATGTATACTTTGTTTTTTTCATTATATGCTTTTTGAGTGACTCAATGTATGAATGCATTTGTCAGCTGGATTATAAGTATCATGCTTTATGCCTTATCTCAGCCTTATTTTTAAGGAATCTCTGTCTTTTCTTCCAATCACACAGACGTCAAGTCTCAGAGGGGAGCACAAGACTCATGCTTCTGTGATTCATCACATGGTCCCCTGCCACACTGCAGGCAACCTGCATAATGGCAGCAAAAGACTGCTATCTCAGTATGCTTCTGTCAGCCACGTAAAGTGTACTTGGGTAGAAGAGGAAAGATGTACAGACCAAAGAGGCCTGGCCAGCAAGAGCTGGGTGAGAGGCAACAGGGCTGTGCAGAAGCACAAAGGAAGCCTCAGGCCCTACCTTGCAGCTGAGGTACCTGCAGGACAGGAACATTTTTCTCACATGAGCGGATATGCATATATGTCTGCATCATCAGTGAGCAGGATTGCCCATTCCCATGGCTGTGTTTGATGCATACAAGTTCTACATTTGATTCTAGTATACTTCAGAGAACGGCTTTTTGGGAAAGCCTGTCTTGTTGATTACCACTTTAACATAGAGGCGAACATTAAAATTCAGCACTGGCAAACGAATGCATCTATGCAGTAAATATCTCTTATGGAGACCACTTGTGTGATGGGAGGAAACAGGAAGTTAAACTGTGGTTCTGCTCATCCAGAGACTTTGAGTATCTTCAGAAATGTCAGGCTTTGCTTCCTGCTGCGTGCTTGAATGGAGCAGTGTTCCATGAAATCTATCCTCAGATGGAATAGGCTGTGTATGCAGCGGGAAGTTTCATTTTTCTGTCCTTTTTCTTTCCAGGAGATTTGTTTGACCTGCCTCTTGAGGAGTAGCGATTCTTCCCAGTCCCGTTTTCCACAATTTGAATTCATTTTTTCAGGGTAGCCATCAAGGACCTTTTTTTCCCTTTCCCCTGCAGGAAGTAGGGAGTGGGAAGGTTATTGTCTTCAAAAACCATATTTGTTACCTACGTGCAGCAAGCCACTAATCAACTATCAAGAATTTTTACTATTTTTATGTTTTAGCAAACTAAGGAAATAGTGTTCATTAGCTACAAGTTGCACAGTTCTCTTTTATTAGTATTCTATCGGTTAATGATTCTTCATTTCTCACACTGATTACTTCACATGCTCAGGCTTTCTCTTTTTTTGGGTTAGTGGGTTTCTTGTTCCAGTGGTTGCAATCTCCCCCTGCTGGAATTACCTTTTAGGCAATTGGAGCTGATTTCAGCACAGTTGCTGAGTTGGGTCTATTTGGTTTCTTTCTTATCCTGGGAGCTCTGCCAGGTGGTTTATAAATTCTGCATTCCTTGTGCCCACTTTGAGTGGGCATCCTACTTCCCAAGCCTTGTTACCTTCCCCCTAGGTCTGAGATTGCTGAAGCATGTCCAGCTCTGTACCTTAAGGCAATTCTACCAATGAGTAATTTGCATTTCTAACTCATGGACATCAGTTGGAGCTTGCTTGTTAGCTGCTCTCTGTTTCACAGATTAAATCTCCTTTCTTGTTGATTAGGCTTGGAAACATACAAAGATTAAACACCAAAGAACATTCTTTCTTGAAAAGATTTTTACATAGTCGACATTCTGCAACAGTGTTGCGATATCATGTTTAACAGAGAGACAACATAAAAATAAGAAACTAAATTTTAGAATATAGAAGTTAACTGTTATCTGTGTACTTTTAGCTCTTATTTGACTGGTCCAGGATATGTAAAAAAGCATCATCTTCTAGAAGCAAATGTGATCTGTGAAACAGCTGTGTGCTTTTCAGTAGTTTTAGGAACAATGAGCGATGAGAGCAATTTCATGCACTTTATCTGTCCATGAGATTCTAGAAATATTTGAAACTATTTTGTGTATTAGTTGGGACAGTTAACAGACAGTTCAGTGCCCTTTCTTTTTTTTTTTTTTTATTAATATCCTTCATTGGGTGTATGGATAGATATTCATGCCTCAGAAACTTCCTTTTTCATCATCCACTTTCCTGTTATCTAAGTAAAAATTCCTGCAAAAAATGTCTTAAATGTATTAAAAAATAACTTGAAAATATTACGGCTGACAGCATTTTCTGCCTAGGAGAAAAGAAGTGCTGTTTGTTTAATGAATTAAAGATGACATTTACCTCCAACAGCCAAAGAGATGCTGCTATCTGTAGAAACACCTTGGTTAACAATCTTGGCTTTGAAAGTGGTCCAACTGCGGATAGCTGAGTACAAAACATACCCTGTATTATAAAACGTGGTTTCTTTTGATCAGGTGATCTACTTCTGAAAGTAAAAGAGTTGGTGAATGTTCTGTTGGTATAACAGAAAATAGTTGTGTAAGTGTAATAAGGCTCATTATAAAAGTATGCCAGGCATGTTGATTTAGACATTTTATTTCTTCTCTGTGTGTTCCAAATTACAGTAATCTTCTATGCAGATCATGCTGATAGCACAGCTTCAAAATTTGTTGAGCATTTTGAGGTAATCCGCAGGATATACATTCAAAAATTTTAAATTATATCTCAGTTAAAGAGTGCCCATTTGGAAATCCTTTTTTTGATGTTCTTGAAATAAGCAAGCACCTTCTTTGGTGAGACCAATGTTCAGAAAAATTTCATTGGAGTAATCAAACATAGACAATCTCAGGTAAGCCTTATTTTTGTATTACATATGGTGACTTTAAAATAATATTTCATATAAATTTTCTAGTTTTTATTTTTATAATGCTATAATCTTATACTGGATGCGAGGGCTGCTTCTCTAGTGAATAATGATGAATGTTGGTATTTGATTGTAATGGATATGATTATAATGGATGATATTTTATAAAAATAATGGAATATAAAGAAGAAATGTATTGAAAGTTGAAAGTAAATGTAGAATTTAGAATTTAGTCCTTGTATTGAAGCTGCTGGATTTTTCTGGTTTTTTTTAAGCAAATCAAGATTTTAATGAAGCTTTGGTTTATGGCACTCAGTAAGAAAAACTTTAGTTCAGGTGGCTTGCTGCTGGGAATTCTTTGAATGAGATGTTGCCTAGATAGTGATTTATTTTTTGATCATGTTCTTAACTAGAAGTAGAGATGCCACTAGTGGAATCTATTAAGGAAACCAGATTTTTAAAAATAAGTTCATTTATACTATTTGTTAATAAAAATAAGAAATTAAATTATAGGAAACTGTAATGTTTCTTCTGTAAGTATGAAAGGAACAATTCTTTTCTGGTGTAACTGATTGCATTTTAACAGCAGTAATGCCCATCTGCTTCTCAGGATTTCTTGGCAATTTCAGTGCACTAGAAATTATAAATGCTTTAAATGATACTGCAAGTTGTATAATTTTGTTTTACTGAAGCCCTTATTGGAACACACTGTTCTAACAAAGTGTGACTAGATATAATATGTATTTATACTTTCTTTGGTGAGTTTGGCATGGAATTTTTTCAACATTTATGATTAAATAAAGCTCTTAGAAGCTCTGGCACTCGACACAGAAAATGAGCTGTCGTAGAATGCATGTATTAAATGGTAAAATATTATTTCATTGGGATGGTGTTATTAAATATTGGACAGATTAATTTATTGTCCAGGTAGACACTTAGGTTAATTATGTTTATGAAAAATCAGATGACAGAAGGTTTTTGCCATAATTATTCTGATCTTTCCATGTTTATTTTACTGGTCTGTGTCATTTTGGTGGAAAACAGAAAATAATCTGAGAGAGTTAAGATTGTAGACAAATAGGAAAAGAAAATGGACACTTCAAACTAAAACAAAACCCAAACCCAAACTACAGAAAATCTGAATTTTTCCTGGGAAAGAGATTACCCAGCATTTTATTAACACTGTACGCGTGTGTTTGATACTTCTGATAAGGGTCAAAGAAATTAGATGACTCTGGTGTCATGAAGGAACAGAGTAAGAGTCTGTTGTGGTAAAAAAAAGCAGTGTGGAAGCACTCAAAAGATCTAGTGTAAGAGTAATTGAAGATGACATTCTTTTCTAATTATCTCTGCTACTAGTTTTGTTGTAGGTTTTTGAATAAAAATGAGCAAAAGAATTGCCCACTGCTGGGCAGGGAGGAAAGTTGCTAACAGGTGAAAGCAGGAAAATGAAAGCTTTGAATAACTTCTTTTTTGCATAAATTCATACTAACTAGATCCTCTCTGACTGAATAGCTAACATATTTCTAACAGCATTTGGAAGTGGGTTCTATTAGAGAGTTCTGGAAATGTTATTGGTTTCAAATTTCCACTTAGTTGAAGTAATATTAGGGTGGAGAGAGTATCCTTCCTCTGTTGTTTCACTTTGCCTTAGGTAACTACTTGTCACAAGTCACAAAGGTGAGATACTGTGTGATTGACCATCAGTCTGAATAAGTACGACAATCCTTATGGTTGTAAAGAAAAAATATTAAACAGGGGGTCTAGCCTTGGTATGTGTGACTGTCTCTATACGGCTGATGTTTAGACGTCAGGAAGAATTTCTTCGTGAAGAGGGTTGTTAAGCATTGGAACAGACTGCCCAGGGAGGTGATGTTCAAGAAATGATTGGATGTCGCTCTTAGTGCTGTGGTCTAGTTGACAAGGTGGTGATCAGTCAAAAGTTGGACTTAGTAATCTTGGAGATCTTTTCCAACCTAAATGACTCTGTGATTCTGTGAAGCTATATTGATGTTATAGGTTCACACAATAATTCAGGTTGTCACTCTTCAGAAGGTCTCTAGTCCAGCCTCTTGAGCAAAGCAAGGTCAGCTGTGGTCAGACAATGTTCTCCAGGGCTTTATCCGGTTGGAGTCTCAAAGGTTGGCATTGCATAACCTGCTCAATTGCCTGACCCATGGTGAAAATGTTTTTCTTTATATCCAGTCTGACCCTCTCATTTCAATTTATTTCAGTTGTTTCTTGTCCTTCCCACCATGCGCATAGAGTACCCCAGGTCAATAATTTTGATAACCTCCCCACTGCAGGTACTGGCAGGCTGCTGTTAGTTCTCCCACAAAGCTGTCTCTTGTGCAGGCTGAGCAGGTCTCATTCCCCCAGCCTTTTCTCACTGGCAAGTGCTGCAGCCCCCAGCCATCTTACTGGCTCTGCTGAACTCACTGCCATTTACCGGTGTCTGTTCTGGGGGCCCAAACCAGTGCAGTATTCCAGGTGTGATCTGAGCAGCTCTGAGGAAGCACTGCCGAGCAGCTTGGTGCCTGGTCAGGCCCCTGCTGCAGCCTGGATACATCTTTAGGGCGCAGGTGAAAAGTGATGTAGCATGTGCATTGCAGTTAGACAGGGTTTAGGTTAAACATGGAAAAAATAATACTTATTGTGAGAACAGACAAATATTTTGAGCAAACTGACTAGAGACACTAGACTGTCTCTGTAATGGAAGGTCTTCTACAACAAGCTAGAAAAACACCTTCCAGGAATGACATAGGTGAGCCTGGTTGGGAAAGAAAAAGGTCTAGATGTTCATGTGAGGCCTGTTCAAGTTCTGTGATTTCACGATAGTCTGAACAGGAGCAAAAGATCCTATCATTTTCCTTCTAAATATTATTAACTATTTGAGTTAACATTGCATGAAATACGTTTATATGAATGGGCATAGGCCTATATACCATAAGCTATAGAAGTGAAAACAGAGGAAAATATATATGTGTCACCATTTCTGTTCTATATTCCATTTCAGTCTTAAATTATTAATTATTGCTCAAGCAAGGCTCACTTAGCCATATCCTTTTATATTTCTCACAATTACTGATACTGTTTCCATCTTTCCTTTGATTATTGTTATATACTCAAAATAGTGTTCTTTTCTTGTGGCGTAACAAGTGTTACTGTGTCACTGAAAGTTGAAAGAAGAAATGTCTGAGGCAACTGGCAATCCTAGAAATGACCACTTGTTTTTCTTTACTTTGTGGTCTACTTTTTAAAGACTTATTTCAGACTCGAATTGATTATGTTGTCATTTTATTAAATCTTCTTTGAGTTAATAACCTGTAATACAGTGAGCATGATTTAAATTGTACTCCTGATTGTACTAAAGAGTACAAGTATCATGATGATCAAATAAAATCAAATTATATACTGGGCTTCTAGATGACTGTGATCACCATATTTTAATTCTTTTATTATGAAGTTATAAATATAATTTATTGTATTTTTTATTAGAAATCAGGAGCAATACCTCTTGTCATTTGTGTCATTTTAAGAGATTGACTTTAGATTTAGCACCAATATTGTATCAAAAATAGAATGTATTCTATGCAAGAATGAAAATACATGGTGTTTGCCTCTGAAGAAGCAGAAATTTACCCTGGAAAGATTTGTTTTCCTCCTCAGGGCTCCAACCAAAACTCAAATCAAAAGACTTGTGTCTTTGTGTGTATGTGTTCTGGTGCATTTGGCAAGTATCTTTTAGGTGTAGTGAGGACCAGGGCCTCTACTGCTTCCACAGCTTGCTTGAAATACACGCATTAATAGTTGTGTTTCAATAAATGCTAACTAAAAGGGGAACATAAGATTAAAAATATATTTAATGTTTCGTTACTTACTCTACTCCCTTGAGGTTTTAGAATGCTTTAGTTTGAAGAAACATTGATAGATGTTGTTTCTGCTACACTTGTGTTCCCAGAAATGCTTAAATATAACTATGTATAACCTTCCTATTTGCCATTTGTATGTTTAAAAGGAGCAAATGAAATAACAAAAAATGGAATTTCTCCATTTGGGCATTTTATAAACTAAGTCTTAAGACTAAGTCTTAAGAACTTCAAGGTTAAAGATAAAACTCTCTAAGCAGGTGTGTGTATGTGAAAAACTGTCTTTGCATGAATAATCATGCTGAGCATACATATACACAATATATTTGTCAAATGATATATATTTTCTTTTTCCTGAGTGTTCTGCTGATCATACAGAAAAAGTGAATAATTCACGTGAAGTACTAATAGAGAATCCTGTTAAAATACAAACCCAAACAAGTAGGAAGTTCAGGATGCATTCTCTATTTGTGCATCTATTCATTTAGAATTTAGGCAAGTTGCTCATTCTATTATGAATTAAGGGAATTAAGGCAGATATTGTCATGTGAGATTAATCTGATTAAACCCCAGCAATATCTGTAGTAAAGCAAAATGGAAAAATAAAAAGGAAAAGGTGCAGTGACTGCTTTGTGCAGTCTGAACCTCTCCTCTTGTAACTGGTATCTATAATTGTGTATAAATGAGAGGCTGTTAGGACTGTAAATATGCTTTTCCTTTCTGACATGTGTTCTGCCTGTTGCTTGGTTACCAGTACTTTTCCACACATACATGCAAGGTATTAGCTCACTCTTCTGTCTTCACTTTTTGAGGTCTAGTGAGGAGATACATGATCAAAATTTGTGGTTTTATTTCTCTGCCTCTAGATATGAAGGGTTAAATGACTTATCATCCTAGGAGATTTAGAAGTGGTTATGCATCATTTATTAATTTCATATGGAAGAATAGGCTGTTCTGCTATATATGTATGAGTCTTTCAAGGTAATTTTGATTATTTTCTTTTGTTTTCTTCTGTTTTGTGGGATTTTTTTGGTTTTGTTTGTTTGTTTCTTTGTTTTGGTTTTTTATTTGGTTTGTGTGGTTGTTTGTGGTGTGGTTTTTTTTTTTTTTTTTTTTTTTTTTTTTTTTTTTTTTTTTTAATAAAGTTCTTTACTAGTTCCTATGAAACAGCCAAATGATTTACCAGAAACTGTCATCACGACCTTTCCCAATGATGGTAGTCTTTGCCATTTCCCCTCTAACTTATCCACAGTATAATATTAGTGTCAGGATCACTACAGAATGATGAACAGTATTTTAAGTATTTTTATTGTGTCTGTCAGCTTTCTGGTAGTTTTCAACAATGTGGAATGAAGGGGTAAAGAAGGCAGGTTACTATGTGTTACTATATTTGTTTAACTGCCTGATTTTAAAATATCTCTGAAAAGTCATGGAAGTAGAAAACTGAATTAAGAGATTGTCATTGATTTGTAAATTTGTAAAAAAAAAGAGTTTGATCTGAGTCAAACAGGCAAAAGTGGAAACAAGTTGAGAAAATTCTTTAATGTCACTTAAAGGTATGTTAATAGATTAAATTGTTAATGGGTTGTAACTTGGGCAGTCCAGAGCTATTAAATGAGTCTTCAAAGCACTGCATTGGGTTTTCTTAAAATATTTTTTCTGTACATCTTAATATTGGTAGCCATTTTATAATTTCAATAATGTTGATTGATACTTGTTACAAATGTGCTGGTTTACAGTAATTTCTGAAGCAAGTATGTCTTGGGGTATCAGGTGTTGGAAGAGTAATGCCATAGTGGCATTTTCTCAAACATTCATTAATGGCAAATGTTTTCAGGTAAGATTGCATGTTTAACTTTCTAGAGTACAAAAAAAAGACAATGTCAGCATGATGTTAGCACTGAAAACTCTAATGTAGATTAATGTATACATTAAAGTTTAAAATGCTTCTTTGTTAGGTAGTTGCTTTAATAAACGTCCTTCTCTTTCTTTCTAGAAGATTATTTATATGAGTATTTCATCTTGTATCATTTTAAGTAGCCATTAGGGAATGAGAGTGTGTCTTCATTAATGGAACTGGAAGCAGGTATTGATTTGGAGCTTTATAGGCTATCTATGCAAGTATTGACATCTGCTGTTCTTTAATTGCTGTTGTTTATTCAATTACAAACAAAATGATTGCTTACTACTAATCCTATATCAATATACTATTATTCTAATATTAAATTTTGAGGGAATTTTGCTTAAGGAAATGGTGCAGATTTTCTAAAAGAACAAAGTTAACCCTATTTAATAAAAGCAATAAGATTTAAAAAACCCTCAGAAGTAGTAGCTTGAGATGAAATAAAAGCAGTAAGATAAAAAAACCCCTCAGAAATAGTAGTTTGAGGTGAATTTAGCTTTTTTTTTTTGGTTACTTATTGTGCGGTTCTTAGAGGTCTCAAAATGCTGTCTCCAGTGGATTTCAACAGTGAAAGACAGAATGTGGCTTTAAAAAATGCCAAGTCAGCAGAGTGAGGAGCAGTTGGCCTGAAGGCAGGGAGAGAGGCTGATGTGAACCTGAAGGTATCCCTCTTTCCTCTAGTTCCTCAGTTTAGTTTCAGTATTCTCATTAGTGTTCAGGTAAACACTTGACTGAAATTTTGATCTTAATGAGATTGGAGAAATAAGTCTATGATGTAGTTTAATATTAATTTTTAATGCTAGCTTTATCTTGGGCTTTTTGAATACATTTGCATGGGTGATCATGTTTATGAGTGACTGTATCCTAAAGACAAAGACAGAACAAACAGGGCCTTGTCTCTACTAATATGTTATTTTTAAAATTTTTCCTGGTGAATTTGTATTGCCCAAACTTGGTATTTTGTGTGTGTCTAACTGAGTATCAGTGAAATTCCCTGATAATAGATCTAGTTTTCAACTGCTAACGTGGTCTATATATTAGAGACTCTTTTAAAGACTAAGTTAGAGAGATTTAAGCTTAAGCACTCCCTTCTCCAGCCATTAACTTCAATGTTAATGATGGTAATGGCAGAAAGAAATAGTGCCATTTTGTCCATCCCTTCTACAAGCTGAAGAAAAAAATCCATATCACTAATTTGTATAATATATTTTATGAGCTAGTTTACTAGATGCAATAGTACAAATAATCCTTTTAATATCAGTATAGATTAAAGTATAGATTCTGCCACCTTCATTTGTATTCAGTTATGCCCTGTTTGGCAAGCATTTCTTGTTTTTTGTAGGGCCACTGTAAAGGTAAAATTCCACTGAAGTAGAGCCTGTTTGTTTCCCTTGATATACTTGTATAGTTTTAAATTCATTGTACTGTTTTTGCTCTTTCATCTAAGTACATGTGTATAATTAATGGAAGTGTGAGTTTTTCTGAGGTTGCCTTTCACCTTGTTTCCATTCTCTATCTTTTTCCCTGATTGTCTTGGGTTGCAATATATATGCAAAAGCACGTATTCTATTCCCAATCTGTTGAAACCAGTTGAAAAGTTTTTTGTTGTTGTTTTAGGGTGGTGTTTGTTGGTTGGTGGTTTTTGTGGGTTTTTTGGTGTTTTGTTTTTTCTCTCTCTTTCCTTACTCCAGTGGGAGAAGGGGGCGGGTGCCTGCTGCTGATGGGCCAGCTGTTAAAATCAGGTGGAGCAGTGTTCCTTATCTCTTCCATGACCCATCCTCCCTCCAAAGGGCTATCTTCTGTTAATGGGTCATTAAGGCTCACCACAACATTGCATCATCCAATTATGAGATACTCCACCCAGTGGGAAGAGCCATGGATTCCTACCTAGATAAAAGCTGAAATCTAGCACAGCAGGACAGCCTGTTTTCCACTGTATTCCAGAGGAAGACTGGACCCATCTTGCCGCCACTGGACCCTTTCTACAGGATCATCTCTACTCCAACAGAACCACAACTGTTACTCCAGGAGGATTTAGTTGGACTGCTTCTAACACCCTGAGGAACAGGGTGTGAGGTCATATTTCTGACTCTGTCAGGGTTTCTAGGATTGTTTGTTTGCTTGGGTTTGTTTTTTTTTCTTATACTACTAAATTTGTATTTTTTAATATTCCTAGTAAAGAATTGTTAACCCCATTCCCATGTCTTTGCCTGAAAGGCTCTAATTGCAAAATTATAATAATTTGGGGGGAGGGGGTTTACATTCTCCGTTCCAAGGGGAGCTCCCTTGGAATGTTTGGAAGACAGATACCTGTCTTTCCAAACCAAGACCCCTGATACTCTGTTTCTTCATTTAGATGTGGTGGAATAGATTATGAATGTCAAAAAGCCTCGCTAGTAAAAGTATCTGAAACAGGTAAAAGGGTTATTAGCTAGTCAGGTATGAACTGTAAATTAGTCAGGTAGGGCAATAATAACACACTTTCTAGCTCTCCTCACTGTATCTTATTCATTAATTTTTTAATAAAAACATCTGTATACTTCACAGTAGGATTCATTGGAAGGTAAATTCCTTTTTCTGAAGACCTTATAAACCAGGCATTCAGAAATGTAAGATGCTGAATTTCCTACCAACCTCAGCTTCTAACTAGGAAACACATTGTATGAAAACTAAAGGAGAAAGTAAATGGGAATTAAGGTGTTGTTTCCCTGTGATTTAAGTTAAAATTTGGTAAAGACTATGTAGTCTTCTGTCTTTAATATCTTAGTAACTTTTCAAATTGAAATCATTAACATGAATCAGGGTAAGACTGGGTAGTCAGTCCTAGATTTGACAGTGGCAACAAAATTTTGTAATAATTCTCTGACATAATACCCTGAAAACAAATGAAACTTTTCTGAGAGTTCTTCTTAAAAATAGGTTTTCCCATGGGCAAGGAAACTACCAAGTTTATTTTTC
This sequence comes from Hirundo rustica, assembly GCF_015227805.2. Classification (NCBI taxonomy): domain Eukaryota; kingdom Metazoa; phylum Chordata; class Aves; order Passeriformes; family Hirundinidae; genus Hirundo; species Hirundo rustica. The sequence continues at coordinate 33,357,616 of NC_053455.1, forward strand.
TGAGAGTTTGTTTATATATACACTTCTATGTTTCTAGTGTTTTTTTGATCTGGACAGTTGTCACTCTATGTTATTATTGGTTTATGCTTACAGATTTAGTCATTGGCTCTGTTGGTTGCTGCATTTTTTTGAATGAATAAGAGGAGGAATTTTAATTGTCATTCCTTTGACAAACACATTCAAGGGCTTATCTTTACCTGTTGAGTTTTGGTCACAAAATGTGGACCTATGTATATTCAAAAGCTTCACCTGCTCTTACATTAAATTAGAATTTGTTACATAGATCAAAAATTATGGGTAGAAGGACAAATGGTATATCTCATAAACCATATTTCATTAAGAATTAGTCTTGTAAATAAATAAATAGGTCTCAAAATGTTTTTAAAATGCATTTGCTGGTAGGCTTACTGTTACATTTTTGTGTGCCCAGTTATAATTTGATGGTTAACCATCCTTCTGATTTAGTCATTACATCATTCAGGGAAACAGAAATACTTAGTTCCTTTTGGTAATGGTTGTACAGCTTGGGTTCTGATTATCAGTACAAGAAATATCAAGGCTTTTCAATTCAGATATAGGATTTTTTTTTTTCTTTTAATGTTGATGTATTTATACATGTATTGATGCATGGAGTCTTGGTGAGCGTAAGCTACATTTCTTTGGGAGACAAAGGAATGCACCAATGTCAGTGCAGAGGAAACGACAGGATTATTCCTGTGGTTGAAACTGAAGAGAATTAATCCAGGCAGAGTACAGTCTTGATAATTTGTGTTTGAAAATGGAATTAGTAGAACAGGGAGCATCAAGGGAATCATGCAAGAAATTCATGTTACTGTAGCAAAAGTGAAATGTGCTGTCTAGGATTTATGAAGAGGGAAAAATCTGAAAAGCTGAAATGCAAGGTTTACTTACAAGTGGGCAGCATATTTTCACTCTTCTTTAGTTATGAAACAAGTTCGTAATATCTATCCCTTATCAGAGGAAATGAGTTTACATCCTTGTTTTGCTTTTTTTTTTTTTTTTGACAAATTTGACCTCAGAGATGACTGCTCACCTCTACCCTTTGTTTTGTGTGAATTAGAATTTAAAATTAAAGTAGTGTTGTGTAGCCAGTTGTGATTGATTCCTTCGAAGAGAGACTCAGTCTCTCTGGAGGTTTTGTTTCGGATGTCAGTCAGTGAACACCTGTTCAGTTATTGAAATGATGTCCTTGAAGTCGTGATTGTGGTCAGGGAGGCCAGTGGACCTTTAGACATGAAACACACTAGAAAAGGGTTGCAATACAGAAAGATTGCTGTTCTTAGCAAATATTTTATAAAGCTTCTGGTGTTTGAAGAATTAGTAGGTCTTGTAACACAGACTTTGTTAGGGAGGCTTTTTAAGTATTAGGGCAAGACTGCTCTGTAACAGCACATGGACTTAACAGGACTTTTGAGTTATAAATAGCTTTATCCATGCGGCAACATGGATGCTATTATGCAATTTAACTTAGGTACTAAAAGCCATAGTATTTTAATACGGATTTTCCAGATGTGGAGTATTTGCACCATGGAAGTAGAATACTTCAGGAAAAAGTGTTCTGAGAGTATGTCATAGTTTTAGAATAAATGTTTGTGCCAGCCTTTATCTATATGTATGCCTATATATAGATAGTTAGAGCTGTTTAATAATTGCCTTCTTCCATGAGCCTCCTCAGCACTAAAAAACCGGTGTGGTTAACCATCATTAAAGCAGATTAATTTCTTCTTAAAATGAAAGACTTTTATTAATCATTCAGCTTCATACTATTTGGAAAAATGTTCAATTATTAAAAGCCTGCTGTAATTTAATGAACTAGGAAGACACTGTACTTCACTAAATTATATGAAGTGCCATGGTTTCTCTTGATAGAAAAATTATTCACCTTGTATTTCTCAAAGTATCTAAGTTTTTATCTTATTTCTGGATATCAATTTAAATCCTAATTTAACCCATAAGATTTGAAAATAAAAATACATTTTCTGTGAAGCTTTCATAAAAATAATGGTACTTTCATAAGTCTAAGTCTTGCAACTTCATGAGCAACACTGTAGTACTAGTGTGAAGTACTAGTGCACTGTACTTGTTTATTTATAAAAATTACAAAACATAAAATGTAGAAATCTCAGTAAAGCAAAATGAACAAATGGCTGGAGATAGTTAAACCTGCCATGTGCTTTTGCACACGGACATACTCCAAGAGGTCCAAGATGTGAGCCAGTTGCACTCCATAAACCAAGTGAGCAAATAAAATATGTGGAGCCCCACATTGAGTCAAAATGTTGTTATTGCTTTGTTATAGCAAAATTGCTATGTTTTTGTTTGTATGTTTTTGTCAATGCACTGCTTCACCTTATTTTTTATTATAGATATTGAATTTTGGTTGTTTATTTTAATTTAAGGCTTAAATCAGAGGAAATAACTACTTAACAAAAACCAAATTAAATGATAGTTTGGTCATGAGTTATGTGGTTTCAGTTTATAGAATAAACCTGCTTTTTCATTCTGTGGACAGGGTTTGTTTGATCACACAATGCTTACTTGCAGATATGTATAGAAAAAGTTCTCTGAGCTGCCTGATTTTTGTGCTCTGGATGCATCTTTGCTGGTGTTTTAGTTTGGGTAAAGAAATGAAGTATTGAAGAGAACCTTACAGTCATTCCAAATTACTGTGATTTGGTTCATACTATGATCGTTTGGTTAATCCAGACTTTGTTTTACTAATATTCCCCTATTCATATAGAGCTCTTCACAGTAAACTTTTGATGAAAACTTAGTTAAGTTGTATTAAAAGGTACTAACATTTTCTTTCCAAGTGTGTTTAGTTTATCAGATAGAAACTATTTATGAGAAAAGGTAGCGTAGGCAAGCTGTTCCTAAAATTGATGTACTTTTTTTTTAGGTTTCAGGATGTACTGTTTTCAATGGGTTTGATGTATTTGTTTACATATCTCAGGAAATTCGTGCCATGTTTTAATTTTGTATGTGACATATCTGTAGGCATGCAACTTCTGTTAGTTATTCAGTTGTTCTCTTATACAGAGACAAGAAGCTTAGCTTCATCAGATGCATGATTTTAAAAATAATTTCTGTGCAACTTCCAGTCATTTTGATATGACTTTTACTATATTTTGAAGTGAAAAGCTAGGGAATGCTGCAACAATGAGGATTTTTGATAGGAGGAAGGTAATATTAATGTCAGTGTATTCTAGGCTATTTCAGAAAAAGAATGATACAGTTGTTCTTTAATTAATTGTTTTGGTTGGGCCATAGAGCTTCTCAAGTTAGCTGTGGGGCAAGAAAGCTGTTGAGAAACAAGTTTAATTGGAAAAGGAAAAACAGTTTTTGCAGAATGGAGAATTAACAAGCAAGACAAATTACAGACATTCGCTTCATTTCTGTATCACGTTTATATATGCTGAAAGTAAAAATTTTATGTGCATTTATCTGAAATTTTCCAGAAAAGCACTTATGTGAAAACAAATATTTTCATGGATGAAAAATATTTCTTCTTTAAGTCAGAGTCTCTCTTGGTCTCACTTCAGCAATAGTGAGACCAAGAGAGACGTTGGGGTGTTTTGTCTTTCTACAGAATAGATCTCTCTAGTGCCAGATGATATCACAGCTATGTATCTATGTCATTTTAAGAACCAAGACTATGCAATCCCAGTTTGTGAAGAAATTTAATGGCGCTACCCAGGAGGACATTTCCCAAGAGTTCTGTTGGTGAAGATATGCTACATTTTCATTCTAAAAGGCATAAGTGTCCTTTAAAAAAAAATATGTCATCTGCAGAATTCACATCACAATATTTCTGTAACTAGAGACAGATGAGTTGTTTTGATTAAAATTACTGGCCTGGATTTTTCTTTTAATTGTATTTATTATGTCTAAAATTAATGTGGTCACCCACTTGATATTTTTGTTCAGATTGCATAAGGAAAAAAAATGTTATTTATAGTTTGAATGTAATAAAAATGGTTTGCCTAGTGCTTTGCTAATGGAAATGGTACATTTTCTTTAAGATCATGTCCTAGGATGACTTTATGATGCTTGGACAGATCAGTAGCTATTGTTGTTAAAGCTTTTTGTAACAGTGCTCTCCTTGTAATTTTTTTTTTTAATTCCTTTTTCTTCCCATTCATCTTTGAATATAGATCAGCATTTTCAAATTCCAGTCCATGGCTACTCTGACCCAATTTTGTCAGAAAAATATGTTCTGAAATATTTGTATCTATCTCACTGACAATTCATGAGTTAATGCTTTTCCCTCACGCTGAGGAAAAAGTTTTGGAGAGAGAGAAGTGATTGCCAGTAGTTCTGCTGTTGTGTTGTGCTGACCTCATCACATGCAGGAGACATGCAAACTGGTTTTTTACTTGTGCTTTGATGTTACAGCTTCCGCTTTATAAATATTCTATATGCTTTCTTGGGAAAAAAATGCCATCTGAATAATATGCCTAGTTTCAAAGCAAATGGGTTCTTAAATATTAGCAATTAATACTCTTTTCAGACATTCATTTTTAAGCTTTTGAGCTTGATGCAGTTTTGTTTCTTCAGTTCAAGACACTCAATTGTAGGACTTTGTGTAAGAGTCTGCTCTTGAATAGAGCTAGTGTTCTGCTTTATCCTAGTTTATCATTTCTCTTCACTGCTCCTGACAGCATTTATCCTTTTTTTTCCCTGCTGTGCCAGCTCTCATGCTTCTTGGAATCTGCTTGCTAAAATGACAGAAAATTTAATTGACAAACAAAAAGCATTGCTTTTCTCATGTTTTAACAAAGTGAGTCAGCTCAGTAAGGATTCAGCAGGAAGAAGGATTTGCAGCTATACATCTAGGACCTGAGCAAGAGGAGGCATGAGTGGGAGAGCCCCCAGAGGCAGCCCGAGGGAGAAGGTGGATGTTTACAGAGCTGTGGTGTGGAGGGAAGCAGAGAGGAGTGGGACACATCTCTCTGACATGGCTGAGCAGTAAGTTCTGTGCCAGAAGCTTGGTGCTTACAAGTACTACCTGTGTGGTAGCCATTGCTGCGCCGAACACTTTTTGCCATTTGCACACTTATGCTAGGTATTAAGGATGATGGCACAGATTAATATAAGGAGTCTTTGGCCATAAACTTCACACAGTAAATATTAATTATATGGGAAGTTAACTGGTATGTTTTTAGAATAGAAGTGTTGGATCATAGATATAACCATGTACTTCCTAAAATGAAGTGGTCTTTTTTGCTGGTAGCCAGAAGTAAAAATTGCTTAAATATTTTGTATTGTCTGATTGCTGCCTTCATATTTTGCTAAAAAAAAATGTTTTTTCCTTTTTATCTGCCTAAGAATAATAAATAATCTAAAGATAATGGAGCTGAGGAATACAGATCAGTCAGAGAAAAAATATTTGGGAATTTGTTTACTTGTGGAAATGAAACTTCAGGACTGATTGAACAGTATTTTAGTTGAAATAGATGCTTGTACATTTTTGTGCACTTCCAAATGCAGCTGTTTTGGAGAAACATCTTACTAATTTTAAAATAAGATTTTTAAAAAATGTTTTGATACTGTTTCTTAACTGCATTTTCTTAAACTTCTCTGTTTTCACTTTCAACTAGTGTGTTTATTTGTCATGTTATTCTTTTTATTACAGATTTTCTTCTGTGTTTCTGTTTTAGTTATGCTTGGCTGTCAGGTACTAGTTGGTTTTTAACCTTTATTGAAACTTCCATTATATTACTGCAGTTAAGTAAGTGTTTCAAAAGAGACCAAAGAATTATTAGTAACAGTTTTCATTTTTATATTAACTTGAATAAAGTATTACAAAATATGCCCTTGAAAAAATAGATGGAACAAATTACAGAGTTCTAATAAATAATTGGTAGTTTCACTCTTGTCCTTAATTTGTGACTTTTTGCTCTGTCAGTACTTCATAGATGTTTTATATTAATTAAGATTAATTTTTCTTTTTTAAAATAATGTCTTCCAGTGAGACTTGTAGGTTACAGCTAAATAATGCACAGGAGAAACGTGTTGCCAAGTAGAGTAATGAGCCCTTTTTGATAGTAGATTTATGTACAAAGTATTTTAAAATGAAAAAGCAGTGATAGCAGCAATTTCTTCAGGCTGGAAAAAGAATTGTATTTACTTTTTGACCTAGATGATTTTCGATATCTTACAAGAAATAACTAGAATATCCTGTAAAGTTTTCCATACATAAAAAAGAACTTTATTGCTGCTTAGAGGGTCTGACCTTAGGGACTAAGTTCTAATGGCCCACAGGGAGAAGAAATCAAGTGTCATCAACAAGGTTGGTTGTCATAGTCTCAGACCGTGAAGTTCAGATTTCTGCTCTCTAAATTAATTTCTCTTTGACTGTCACTTCAGTGACAAAAGTATGTGAACTAAATTCTCTGATCCCTCATCCATTTTTCATGTTCCTCTCCAAGGACATAGTACCCTGAGATCAAAACTCCCATTTTAACAGATACACTAGTTCTCTTTGTTATGCCTAGATTTTAAGTGAAAATTATAGCTTATACTTTGATGTCATATGCTTCAGCAATAGAAATAGATGCTGTTAAAACTTTGAATTTCAATGGTTTCTATTTAACAATGAGTATTTTTTTCAGTAAACGAAGTCACTACTATTGCTTTTTCCAGTAAAACACTAGGCACTAACACTGCATTCACTGACTGATAGAATGAAAAATACATTGGGAGTTTTTACATAACCCACTGTTCTTTCTATTTCTGGGAATGTAAAAGGTCTAAATATGTAGCAGTCTTATTTGGGCTGATAATAGAACAAAGCATTACCTACTTTTATTTAAGTCTTAATCATTGATTTTGTTACACAAAACAGCAGTATTTCTTGTTCTCCTGTAACTACAGAGTGTAAAAGTACCTGCCCAGAGAAGCAATTTTAAAATTTTATCAGTATACAATTACCTGATGAACCTTTACAACAGGGGATATTCATTATCAGATTTTAGGGGTTGCACTCTATGAGTTTAAAACCTACAAAGAATCCTAGGAAGATAAGCTGACACAGTGTTCCCCAGTTAGCACACTTTTGGATTGTAGGTTTGATCTTGATTGTAGCTGCTCTTCATAATCCTTTACTCATAAGAAAAGGGGCCTCTGTTACTCATAGAGAGCCCCAATGAAGATCAAAAGAGTAAACAAGGCACAAAATACACATACTATTTCCAGCTGTTCTCTCTCTAATCTCATGAATGTGTCTCATTGAAAATTTACTCAAAGAGAGAATAAACCCTTACCATTGCAGCAGGCATGGGATTTGTATCTTCTTATCTCAGGTGAGGAGATTGCTATTTCCTGCTTTCAAAGAAAAGTGGTGAATTCAACTGAGGGAATTGAATTATTTAATCTGCTGTGTTGTATTCACATTGGTCACTGTTTTGTTTCCATTATCAGATAAAAAGCAATAGCAGAGGTACCTACTTCTGTAAGTACTCATCCAGCCAACAAAAAGCTTTTGAGATCCTCACTTGGACTATGTTACAATACATTAAGCAGCTGTACAGGGTGCTGATTTGACCTTTCAGCAGCAGTGAGAACATTTAGGAAAACGCTGTAGTGGCCCATGTGTGTTCTGCTAGGCTGAGCATTTGTCTGTACATGAAGATGTCTGGTTTATGAAAGACACTTCCTGTGAGCAAATTCAGAGACAGGTGAATGCAGTCATTAGTCTGGTACAAGAATCTCAAATGTAGAAAAGGAAGTCTGAAAATACTATGTAGCTAAAGAGGACTTCCTTTCTTTTCCTTTGTGTAGCCTCTTACAAAGACCTTTTGACTATGTCTGCCCTGTAAAATTTATGGGCTCAGTTCTGGGCTCACAGAAGCGTGAATAAATGCACTGTTAATGGATGCCAAACTGCCCTGTGAAATCAAGTTTGCAGTTTCCAGGATGAACTTGGCCACCTTTAAGGGCATATGACCACTTACAGACATGTCGCACCTCATGCAATAGCTTTTTTCATTATTTATTTATACACATGGAAGAAGCAAAATGAATCTACAGTAGAGAAACTATTGTAGAGAAACTGCATAGAGGACTTTCTTGAGAGAGTAACACTTTCCAGAATTTTGGAAGATAAGCTTAGTATGAAGTCACATTTTTATGATCAAATCAGGTGATGCATCCTTTTCTACCTTGAGCTATTACTGTCTAGTAAACTGAAATTACTTATAACTTAAAGTTGGCCTAGAAATTTTGTCTTTCCTAGTTCTTTCCTAGAAACATGTGCAGTCTATATGCTTGATTCTCAGGACATACCTGATGACAGAAGTTCAAGGAAGCAATCTTATGTACTGTAATCAATAAAATCTTAATCTGAATGAGAAACATTTTATTAGACCTATTAAATTCAACTTTTCTAACTGTAGAAAAATCATACAAGAAGACACATTCAGATTACAAGATTTAAATAATAATATAATCAGGGTCACATTTCTCTTTGTACTTAACATCATCAAATACATTGGATTATCCTTCCTTTATGTAGTCAGTGAACTAGCATGAGAGTACCTGGCATGTATGTATACTTCTCTCCAGCTGACATTCACATTTTCATGTTCATTTACAGTAGTATTGTACAGAGGATGTAACATTACTCATTATACCAAAGTTATGAGAGTCAAGTCATGAAACTAGCTCTTTCCTAAAGACACCTCATCTATCTGGTAACCATGTCACTTTTACATCTTTTCATCAAAGATACTTCCCTTTTATCACTGTAGCAAAAAAGTCTTTCTTAAATGCACAATTACTGAACTTGGTGTTACTGAATTCAATTACTGGTGCTAATTGACCTGTTGAACTATAGTTTTCATTCATACATTCTGTGAAAATTAAAAATAATTTTTCCATTTTTATTCAGAACAAAAAAATTTGGAGCAAGTTCCTTGATTATTTGTCTTGGGGTGTTCTAAGCAACCACCACCTCCAACAGCTCTTGGAGATTCCTTCTGTTCAGCCCAGAGACCCTGGGCTCTCTCCAGCTCAGGCTGATGGATGTGGCTGTCGCTTTCCCGTGTGCAGGTTTGACCAATAGTGAGGATATGTCTGCCTTTACACTAGTCTGGTGATTTCTATCTTATTTTTATCATCCTGCTGAGAAAATCTCACAGTGAAGTGCAGACACGATAAACACAAAATTGCTCATGAATTCAGTAGGTGGCATTTTCCTAAGTTTCCTAGTGTGCATTTTGACAGTCACAGAAAGAGCTTTTTTCTAAGATAACCAATTGCCAAACAGTTTTTTATTCTTCCAAACTTAATAAATTCATGGGAGGATGATAATATTTTTCAAAAGTATATTTTAAACAATAGTAATTTTCAGCCTGTATTGACTTCATTTTTATAGAACCAGAGAGATGCATGGCTTTTCAGTAGTTAAGGGAGTTTTTTGGTATATTTGCTTTTCTTTAATTTTTTTTTTTTTTATGTGCAATACTGATAAATTACTAATCGTGGATGTTGTGCTACCATACAGCGCAATAAAAAATATTTCTGAAAGCGCAACAATCTATTGATCACTAACCCATTGAACCAATGACAACCCATTGAACAACACTTCCTCCTGACATTAGTCCAGAATATTTCCCCACCACAACCTTTGAGGGCATAGGAAAAGTTAGGTTTTGCTTTCAAATCTATCTAGCAATATGTGACCTTTCCAAATTCTGTTTTTTCTCTTATCTCTCCAATGGTTGCTAATTCTTAGTTCTGAGTCATCCATCCATATCAGCCTTGCAGTATGTCTAGTTTCTTCAGTGACTCATCGTGGATTTGATGTAAGGTGAGGAAGCTGCAGCCAGCAGGTTAGAGCAGCTCACCTCTCAAAACCAAAGATGAATAAAATGCAAGTGAGCTTTGACAATTCAAGTATATTTTTAATTGGATTTTCAGAGAACCCTTGATAGCCTGCATATGTAATATAAAATTTAATTACTGGAGTAGTTAAACTGACCTGAATGGACTTTATTTTTTTTTTACTTGCAGATAGATCTTGAGTTGATGCTTTTTTTTTTTTTTTTCCTCAGTGTGGTGTGGAATCCAGTGGTGACACTATCACAGTCTCATGTTGCTTTCATCACTTTTTTCAGGGTCCCAGAGAGATCGTCCATAAAAATCATGGCTGAAAATCGTGAATACAGAGTTCTCTGAGTAAAGAAATTAGGAATGGATAAAACCATATTTAGTTGAATTAAAACTCAGCCTTGAAATTTCAGTTTTGTTTTCTTAAACTTAAGTCTCACTTTTTATATATATAGTTTGATTGACATATTATTCTAGTCTTCAAATTGTGACTTTTTGTTAATGGATTGAACTTCTGCTCTATTCTGAATATTTTCTAGTCAGTGTGATAAAGTACTCTCCCTTGAGCAGGCTCAGATACCTTACTGCAGTTTCCTGTTGTATTCTCAAACTGAAGAACCTGTAGAAGTTTGTATAGGAAATACTGATTTTGCTGTCACTTCTGTGTCTTTGAAAACACGTATAAAAATGTATTGTGGAAGGTAAATAGTCATCAGGGAACTTGTTCTCCTATAAATCTCTTCATGGTATTACTGGACAGTTATTCAGTACCTCTGAATAATTTGAATCCTATCCCTTGAAAATTGAGAGGTATTCAATGGAAATACAATATTCCAGAAGACTCTGTGGTTCGAAGTTAATTTGAAGATATGGTGATCAATTTCTTTATTCAGTTCTGAAGGAATTAAAAGCCTAGCTTTGCTGTTCAAACTTAATTTTGAAAAATTTAGAACCATTAGAAAAACACCTGCATTTTGTATTTGCACTTAGCAAAGGCAAGATGTGCGATGTGAAAAAGGCAAGCAAAGATTAGTTCCTGCCTTTGAGAGCTGTGGATTGTTATAAAGCAGAGCTGTTTTAAAGTTGAGCTCCATTTGTAGATTTTTTAGAATGAGTGGTTAATTATCTAAACTGTCGTTCATTCAAACCTTTTTTCATTCTTTTCTTCAGCAGTAGCCAAAATCTTTAAGTGATTTTGCAGTGATACAAGGCTTCAGCAGGAAAACACGTTTTTGGTGGTAGCAGGACTGGCAACAAATACTGGTGTTAGATCTTAGCGCTTGTATGATCTTAGATTTTACGGTGCTTTAGAAAGAACTGTTTAAGCTCATAAACAGGTTCATATTTGACAAATATGAGAACTGGCTCTGTAGTACCATATATAGTTTTCTTGGTTACAGTGGAGAGTGATTTTTTTCCCTTGCATCCCTGTCCCAGTACATTCCTTCACAGTTAAGAAGATTGTTCCCATTTTTGGGCTGATCTTCGGAAGTGCTAAATGAAGCCTGTGGACTATAGAGAGTTGAAGGCCGTATGTGTTATGCTATGAGTAGAGGCCTAAGTAATCTTGTTGTCATCCTAAGAATTTGATTGATTCTGATTCTTTTCTAGGTTCTGAAGCTTAAAAGCAAAATGAACAAAGGTATTTTACAAATGTTAATTTTAAAAGTGCTGACCAAAAGCAGAAGAGGTGTTAAAATCCTGAATGTATGCCTAGAGAAGAGGTGGGTTTTTTTTCATCTGTGGGAGAACACATGGACAGGAGCAGTATCTTGGTGGATGTTTTTTTCTTATTCTATGAACACTATAATTTTTACTTTTTTCTTATATACCGTTAAGATTTGTAGCTGCTAAGTATTTATTACCTATTCTAAGAACTTTTCATTGTCTGCTAATCCTTGCTCTCAGATTGCTAACTGAACAAAACTAATGTACCCAATAAGGTAAGGGTGATTCAAAACATTAAAAAAAAAAAAGCAGGGGGAAGGGAAAACAGAGAGAAAACAAAAACGGGAAGCATTTTGAAACTCCTGTAAACAAAAGAAAAATGTTGTAACCTTTTGTTTTGAAATACATATTCAGAATTAAACACTGAGAACAATGTGTGATAAATGTCATGCATATTTTTGTGCACAGTGAAATAGCAATGCAATTTGAAAAGGCAGAACAGAGAATAAAGAGTACTTTCTGCATGATTCACAGATCAATTCCTGCTAAAGTAAAAAAATTCATTGATTAGCACCTGCTTATTATGTTTCAAGTAGACTAAAGGGACTTAAAATACCACAATCATGATCAGAAATCTGGAAGAATAGATTTAAACAAGGTTAAAAGATAAAAAAACCCCAACAAACAGTGCTAGAACAGAACAGAGTGGTGGATGAATGAATGGGCGGGGGAGGCCTTAGCGTGACATTAAAATAAATCATGATGTAATGTCCTTGGGGGCCAAAGTTGTGCAAACCATTTTTTTTTTTTCTTTTAAACTCTATAGAACTAGATCATAGAAAAAACACTACAAATAAAAACAACAGAAAGCAAATATGTCTAGTGAATAGCTGGGATACAGGTGATTTTTCAATTTAGTTGACATTAGCAGATATGTCACAGTCTTCAATATCTTAAAACTTGAATTTTGGTATTGCTGTGATGCTATTTAATAGTATGTCAATTGTGTGATAGAAAATAGAATCTTCAAATTAATATTTCAAAATTAACATTAACATGCACATTTAAATTTTCTACTCTTTGAATACAGAAGGTCGTGAAACACAAATCAATACTTTTGCATTTTTCAGACCAGTGAAACACTGTGTGTCAGTGATAAATACGTAGCCCAGATGGTATTTGTCATCCAGAAAACTGTAGTTCTCCATTATGCACCAACAGTTCTTGTTTCTTAATTTGTGGGAGAGCTGAAGGTCTTATCACTTCCATAGAAGGAGAACTTGCATAAGAAGACTACAGGATTTGTTGCTAAGAGGCATTCATTGTAAGCTATAGAATGTGGAATGTTCAAGACCAAGGCACAAGAGCAGAGGTTAGCATTAGGAGTACTGGTGTTTTCAGTTGAGCTAACCCAATCTTTATTTACTTATGATAAATTTGTTAGGAAATCCCTCAAGGTACCTAATACAAATAATGAGCAGAAGCTTGTATGTGGCTACAATTTCCTTTTAACATGGCACAAAGAATTGTAGCTAGTAAGTAATTATTTTTCTTCTTTTCACTTTGCATAAGAAACTCCTAATTTCTTTTAATACAGGTTTTGAAACTTTGCATTGACAATTGCTTTGCAGCAATGGGAAAAGTCCCCTGTAATATCTTTTTAAAAAGCACACTTTTGCAAATTTGGACCAAGAATGTAGTGTCTGTAGCCACTTAGCCTTTGATAAGGCAAATCCAGTATGCTGTTTGCTTGTATTTTTCACCACAAGTGAATATTTACCAATCTGCTGTTAAATTTAATTGGATGGTCAGGATTCTCTGGTAAGTCAATCCACTACTGTCTTAGGAGGGGTATGAGTAACTTGCACATACGAAGAAAAGCTTTCTAGGCTCTTGCATGCTTATAGAACTGGAGCTTTACAAGATTTGCTATTTGCTAATTGTTATCCTTGTAATTTTATTAACATTTCAGAAGAAAATCTTCCAGTCTTGTTCTGTGAAGCTACTTTTTTTTCATTAAAAAAAATCTTGCAAGCTCATGTTAGTACTATGACTTCTCATATCTTGCAGAACTCCTCACAAATGCAAGAAAGCCAAGCCTCATACTCACTGTCTCAAGCTGCTTGAATATTTTTAGGCTTGCACATTTGTATATAATTTATGAATACTTTTGAAAGATTGTCCCATAGACAGAGCATAATTTACCACCTACATGAATAGTGAATTGTGCTTTAGGGAAGGATAGTACTAATTCGGATGTGATATTAAAAATAGTCAGAACAGTATCATAAAGAATATTTATTGATTGTACAATTATAGTTTTGTTGTAAATGTTCTGTCAAAGAGTAAGGAATCAAACTGTTGCACTAAGAAAAATCTAGAATTTTTTTCTGTTTTGAAATTCTAATAATGTGAGGGGTGTCAAATAATGTGCACTTAACCACTCAAAATTAAGACTGACTTTAAGTGCTTAAAATGGAAGTTGGAAGGTTCAACTGTCAAATCTATTGTAAACTTCTATGACTTGTCTGCTATAAAATTGGAGGGAAGAAGAATACAGTAAAAGAAGATTTCCAGTGTTTGTGTGGTATGTAAGGACTGCAGAGATGAGATTTTTTTTCTCTAATTGAGTCAATTAGTTATTATTATTGCAATTAAAAATTAGCAAGCTAGTTAAAATATTTATTAAGCTTGTTCATTTGTTTGCTTTAAGGTTACTGTCATGGCAGTTTGGGCATTCTTTTTCTAAAAATAAATTTTTTGTGGGTGGAGGTACAATGTGGAATAAAGGGGACTTATTTTATATATTCCTGCATTTTTTGGACAAGTAAGCTGTGTAATGAATTTCGAAGTCTTCAGACCAAATATTCTGCCAGCCTGCTTACTGAAAACAGTAGTAATCCTAGTGTAAGTTTATGCAATGCAACTAATCTTAGCTACCTGCATGACAGTTAGATATGAAGTTCTCTTGGATGGAAAAGTACAAGAAGAAATCTGCTCCAATGATGTTCTCACCTCCTGGATACGATACAGCAGTGTGTTTGTGTGCACTGTTTACGCAGGAGGTATAATGAACAATAATCCTAATAAAGACTAATTGGGAGGAACTTTTTCTTAAATAGGACAAGGCAAAGAACCTAGGCCAGTGAGTGCCATTCTGCTACTCAGCAAAAGCTATTAACATGCAGTTTCTATTGTTCTTTCTTGTAGCTAGCATGACATGAGGTATCTAAACAAGAGCAGTAGTTTTATTGTGTTTTTGAAACACGTACTTTACTTAAGCTTTGGATTTGGAAGCACTGTAAAAGTTGGTCTTCATGTGTAATTTAGAAAAAATTAAAACCTCCCAAATGAACGGCAGAAGTTTTGTTATCCATTATGGGATATATTTTTTAGCTACTCAAAATATCAAACCTTAGCAGGACAGGATGATGAATTATTTGCAAGCTGTACAGACTAAAGTATCAATGTAGGGTGCTGTTTCAGCTTTAACCTCATTTCAGTATAAAACTAAACTGTTTATCCAAGCCGTCATTTTGCTTTTAAAGTGGTTGTGTGAGCTTAGGGGAACCATCTGCCCCAAGGTCTCAAGGCATTGATTTTGCTTACTAGGATGCACAGGAGTGCATCCCTCTCCCCTCTTTTTCATCCTTCAGTGCCCGTTCTCTATGGCTGCCACACAGTGGTTCCTGTAACTAGGCAGGGCAAACCACGGATCTTTTGGGATGACTGTCTTTCATTCTGAGTGAATGTTATTCCTCTTGGATTCTTTTCTTTTCATGATGTCTCTCCTCATAAGCCAGAATATAAGAGCACCTTGTGCCAGCAGATGCAAATGGATTCCTCTTTTGAGTTCTGCAGTTTGACGTTATGCAAATCTTTCTTTGTGGGTGGGAACCTTGCCATATCTTCTTTTTTTCCAGTGTTGAATTTCAGTTTTGCTTCCTTATATGGACACGTGCTGGACTGACATTTCTTGCTTATATGGTGTTGGAGAAAACAGGGTCTTCACAAGGGGCCAGATCATTAGTTCCCTTAAACTGTCCATCTGTGTGGATTACAAACTCTTCTGTTAAGCTACTTTTTCCTCTGTTGGATCCAGGCTTATCAGAATATATGAGTACTCTCCGTTTTATCTAAAGGAGTTTCTGTCCCTATCCCCAGGAAGAATCACAAATTTCATTGATCTTGTGTATTTATGCAGTAATTAAGTTTCATTTTTAAGTTATGCAGCAGTCTTTTCCTTTTTTTTTTTTTTTTTCCCTCCCCAGCCTACTTGAATGATACTGCTCAAAAACCAGTATGCTCAGTGGATTTATGTACTTTGTCTAATATTGCAAGCTGGCTGCAGTGACATTTAAAAATCACTAAGTATGTTATAAATTAGTGGCTTGAAAAAAATGACATTAGAAAATGTCATAAAGCATCAGGAAGAATGTAAATATTTAAGGTGACTAGCTTAAACTTAATGAAAAGTTTAAGCTTACCTATGGGGAAATCAATAACTTTAACCTTAAATATAATTTTATTGTTTATTCAGTAAAAAAGTGAATACTGGAGGAGATGGAATTGGTGCTTATGAATAACCAGGCTATTGTAGTTGAGAGAAATTTTGAATATATTCTTTAGTTCAATGCATTTTAGTTTAATATTTTACATTTTTGCAGCATTCCAAAAGCTATAGTAATGAAGTCATTAATAAAAAATTACATATGAAAAATAATTATAAATTCACAAAAATATGGAAGAAGATAGAAAACACAAATGTGCATTGACTTGAACACTTAGCTACAGACTAAAAAGAAATTTGTGGATTGCCTACCTTTCCTTTTTTTTTTTTTTTTTTTTTTAAGAAAGCCAATTAAGAGAATGGTAGAGCTCTAAACATTAAAAAACCCTAGCTATTTGCTGTAGTTTAGGGTTGGTTCTCCTGAAGCAGGTCCATCTGGAGACACCTGAGCTAACATATATGAATGTACTATATTATAAGCTACTTTCCCACATACTTCGCTGACCTTCAGTAATTTATGTCTGAGGGACTTGCTGAGCCAGATGTATAATCTCTGTGTTTAGAAATAGTTATCCTGTATCCCTCCTGGCATGTTGTGCTCTCTGCACCATCTGATGGCACAGAGTCCCACAACCCAGCTTCAAGTTATAAAGATTTGCCATATTTTGTTTGTTTTGAGTCTGCTACCTGCTGCGTTAATTTGCTGCCTCTAGGTGAGAAGAGAGAATGAGCAGTTAGTCCCCATCTGCCCTTTTTATGCCTTTCCTGTTTTTAGATCTCTTTCATGTTCACTTGCTTCCTCTCCTTTGGCGTAAGGTACTAAATTGCTTCTGATCCAGAATCTGTTCTATGCCTTTTCTAATGCTGCTACCTATTTTGAGACTGGGCTTGGGAAACCAAGACTCTGGACAGTATTTGAGGTAATGCGTGTTAGTGGTGTAATGATGTTCTGTGTGTTGTTCACTACTGCCTTTTTAAGAATTCCCCAGAGATCACTGATTTGCACACTGATTTGGAATGGTGTTGCTCTTAACTTTCTTCGAGAATTGCTGCATTTTGCATTTTCAGTATTGAGCTTCATTTGCCATTTTAAAATCTGCTTTCTCAATCTTATGGTGTTCTTATGTCATTCTTCACAGCCTACCTTCATCTGCACTAACACATGGTATCATCAGCAAATTGTGTTAATTCATTTCATCCTCTTCTGTTTTAATTGAGGGAAGAGATTAAACAGCTAGAACCCCAGAGAATTGCACAGGTTGTTTCTTTTAATGTGAAAATTGACAATTTACTGTTTTCTTCCTACTTTAACGTAATTATTTATTCATACGAAGCCTCCTCTTCTTTTTGCTGCTCTGAAGTTTTGGGTGGGAAAGGGAGTGGGATGTCGGTGAGAGCTTTTGGAAGTGCATGTAAATTATATGAACTAGATCCTGCTTATGTGCATGATATTTTGCTTCTTTCAAGAAGAAAGTTTATCTTAGATCACACAGCAGAACTTCAGATGCCACGTTGACCCTTCTCCAAAATACTGTATTTATCTGCATGGGCATTAAATTTCTGATAGTTTCTACTTTGTCCATCAAACACATTGAGATGGTATTGCATTGTCCTCCCCAGTTTCCCTTTCACTGTTCCCAGTATCCTTGAGCCATCATTTAGCTCTTTAAAGTTTTAAAGGCTTAAAGGCATTCCTGTTCCTTCTGTGTTATGTCTTAGTTACCTGGAAGCAAGTGTACTACTGTTTGTTTCTCTGAACTTCTTTCAGGATAATTTTATTTGTTTGATTTTCCTGACTGCTGTTAGCCTTTGCTTTAGTTTTTAGTAAGAAGATTTGTTTTGTGGGGATTTTTTTGTGTGTGTGGTATTGGCGCTTTTTTTTTTTTTTTTTTTTTTTTTAAACCATTGTGTGTTTTGGCATTTTTTGGCTTCACCCCGCTTCTCACTTGAAAATCTGTCTGATTTCAACAGTCTGCAGTTCCTTTATGTGTTAAATTAGTTCTGTTCTTCCCGAACAGACACTCTTCATTCATGAACCAACACTGGTTCCCAAAGATCCTTCCTTCTCACTCCTTTCTCTGTGACACATTTTAAATTTTGAAGACGTCATTTAGCCTTGGTCTGATAATCCTGCTGTTTGGACAGATGTTTTTATTTTGAAATGGGACTAGTAGTGCTGCATAGTTGTGCCAGGGAAATAATTTAGAATATTCTTTTTGCATTGGGTTTATAGTTTGCAGTGCAAGCTACAAATATCCTTGCTCTCAGTATCCTGCAGAGATAACCTGAAAGAGTTGGGGGATTTCAGTCTGAGGAAGAGAACACTCTGGGGAAACCTTACAGCACCTTTCTCTACCCAAAGAGGGTTAAAAGAGAGATTATTTATAAAAAGTGGGTTTAGAGTATTATATTTGCACTTGCAGCACTTCTTTACAGCCATGGCAATCTTAAAAGGATCATGTTAATTCCTTGCTATTCTCATACTCCAATTTAATCTCTAAGACTACAGAGTATTTTTCCTCTGTCTTCAGTAATGTTTTATGTGATTGATAGTTTTAAATTAACAAAATCATTCCACTGATAGAATTTTTCCTGCTGCAAACTGTTTTTCTTCTGTTTTTTCTATTTTTAGACTTTAAATTTCACAAATGAGAAAACATTTGATTCTGCTATTCACAATGAATACTTGTAGGAAAAGATGATTAAGATAGTGGAAAAATGAAAGATACCTTTTATTTAAATAAATTGATTTAGATTTATGATATATTTGAGTGGTAGGAAAGTGTGGTGGTTTAGTTCTGCCATTTTCATAATAATTTCACATTTTAAAACAATAAACAATATTAAACAATATTGGTTTATCATGACTGTTACCAAAGACCATGTGTAAGTTTTACTTAAACGAATTATTTTCAGCTACTCTGTATTTGAATGCCAGATGATACCTGTAGGTAACATGAAAATTATTCTCAAGAAGTAATTTTTTGTGTTGGAAAGAACTCAAGAGTTATTGCAAGTGGTTTGATTACTATTCATGACTTAAAATGAGGTTATTTTCAGGGCAAAGGAATGTGTGAAAAGATAATTGGTTAGACTAACATTCTCATTGACCTAATTTGCATTAAATATGCTACTGTGAATTGTAGTTATGCTTTTCCATTTGAAAGGCATGCTTTGTTAACTTACTTAAAGAGCGTAATTAAACTACAGTTCAAGTAGCTCTTTAATTCAGCAATACAATATCAAACTGAGGATTTGTGATTACCAACTTTGTGAGTGTGGACAATCATAAATCAGTTCTTGATCAAGATGAAGTAGGTTGATTTAGCTAGTTTACATCTGATCATTCTCAGATACTGAAAGTATTTAACTAATCCTTTAGTTTAATTTTACTCTTTTATAAGAGTCTAGAAACCTATTTCCTCCTTGATGCAGCATGAACAATAACTAGGGCAGTCTTTGGGATATTGGAAGAAAGTACCTATGCCTTTGTTCTAGTAGTTAAGAAGACTTTGAGGACCATTTTGTTTTTGGTAGGACTTCTTTGCAAATGTAACTAAATAGAACCTTTAAAATGTGAGTTGTTAAAACATTAATTTGCACATTTTCATACCCATTTTAAAATCAGGAGACTAATATTTTTATTTCTGTGGTTTTCAGAATTAGTTATTATGTATTAGCAGTACTCTAGATATTTTGAAACAGAGGCATTTATTTCTCTCTTATGCAATGACGAGTGAGGTGCCTTTGTCAGTAGTGAGACAACTGTGAGTGCTCAAGTGAAGTGTTTGCATCTGCAGATAGATGCATAGATACAGGGTCTTATTTTCCCACACTGCTGAGCATCCCTAAAAAAGCATGGAACCTGGTGTTAGTATTGTATGAACTGAACATTTGGAAGATTAGCGACCTTGTTAGATACCTAATTGTTAATTTCAGTACTTATTTTTAACTGTTGGCATTTGTACTGTTTGATAATGGCTGTTTTCAAAATGGTAATGTCTGGAGACACTGAAAGTAAACCAAAGCATAACTGATCAGGCAAGGTTGTATATCAGCACAATACTGCTGAGCCATGTTGGATAAAGCAATTGAAAACATAGAAATGCATATTCAAGCTGGACATGGTAATGGCCTTAAATATCTATGCAGATAATCAGCTGAGAATGCCCCTTCCTTGCTGTAATCTGAAAATTACAATGGTGGATGTGCCAGGTACTCAGTGTTACTACTATGTGACTGTATTTGCATACACAATGACCACACATGAAATGCAATGAACTAGAAGTGCACTTTAGATACTAAAAAATTCTAAAATTCACGGCCAGTAAATTTTAAATCCTGCCTGAAGGATGATTAGATCTCCCGTTTCTTGTTATTTGGGAAAGAAATATGCCAATTGCTATGCCATTTTGCTGCTTATTCATTTTGTTTGCAAAACAGAAGCCAGCTGATGACTTGCACTATTGAGTAAAACTGCTGAAAGGTTGCACTCTCCTACATTTTGGGACAGGCAGACAATGTAAAAGAAACCATTTTGGGGAAGGCAAATTATATGTTCAGATTTTGTCTGCAGGCCATGATTCAGGAATTGTCAGAGGTACGAATGGCAGTTAGGATGTCGAGAGCCAAATGAAAGCTAGATGATCGATTGTTGGTAAAGCCATTGAAAACTTCCTATGAGGGCATTCATTCTCTTTAGAGAGAGCTGTTGCTTCTCAACTGACTGCTTAAATAAATCATAGTGACTTACAGGTGATGGGTCAGGTTGGAATGGCTCACAGTGGTCATCTGGCCCAACTTCCCTGCTCAGCCAGGGTCATCTCAGAGCACACGGCACAGGATTGAGTCCAGATCATTCTTGAATTTCTCCAGTGAGGGAACCTCCACAACCTCCCTGGACAACCTGTTCCAGTGCTCACAGGAAAGAAGTTCTTCCTCATGTTTTGGTGTAACTTCCTGTGCATCAGTCTCTACCCATTGCTTCTTGTCCTATTGCTTGGCACCACTAAAGACAGCTCCTTAACACCCTCCCTTCAGATACCTACAGACAGTGATGAACTCCCCTTTCAGTCATCTCTTCTTGACACTGAACAGGCCCAGCTCACTCAGCCTTTTGTCAAATGAGAGATTCTCCAAGACCCCTGACCAACTTAGTAGCTCTCTAACTCTCAGGATCAGATTTCATCTCCATGTAATAATTCTGCATGGCTTTTTTTTCTTTTTTTCTCCTAACAGAACTCCTGAAATAGTTATTTGTCCTTAAATTTCAGTCTAAGAAGAAGCATTTTAGCTTTCTTCTTCTCTGTACCTTTGGCTATCGTCTTGCAACCCTAATCTTCCATGTGTCCTCTGTCACAGACGTTGCTGCTTTTTTTTGAGATGCTGGAGTTCTTGTATGGGGTTTTTTTGGTAAATAAATTTGTAGGTCTGTCTTTTATAACACAGCATGGGGCTGCAATAAAAATATTGCATTTCAAACAAAATGATGATTCAGTATCCGTTATTGAAAGAAACAGTCTCTACTGGCTTGAAGGAATGTGGTAGGTTAAAAGATCCTGTAGTTCCATATTTAAATTAATTAGTCCTATACGAGGGTTTCTTTTAATTCAGTCCTTTTTGCATATGAAGTGGAATTTGGGGTTCAGTGCCTTTTTTGATGATGTGCTGGAGGAGGGAGTAGTTCAAAGAAGAGAGAGAATATAGCTACCAGACAACAGGAAGTCTTTATTTGGCTTGTACAAGGTGATTTAAAAATATATATATAATCCATTAAGAGAAAATCTATCTACAGAACTTTCAAAGCTGTTCGTAAGAAACTGCCTCCGTGAATACTTTGTGTATTCCTAGTATGTTGTTCAAATTGGACTTTTGAATGAAAATCTTGCATGTTGGCGTGGCGCCTATCACCTCATCATTCAGTTTTATATTTTTTGCCCCTTTTTAGTACTGTCATCCAATAAACTGTTAAAAGTCCTATAGAAGTTTGGCATAAATAAGTTTAATATTGTGAATTCAAGCAGCATTAATATTTAATAAAAATTTTTGAAGTGTTGAGATTTATTTCTTGAATCTACTTCTTTAGGGTTAGAAGCTTCAGAGAAAACTTTTTTCTTTTTTAAATAAATATATTTTTTATTTCTTTTCCTTAGGAGATTCCTTTACACAATTTCGATTTGCTGATGAGAAAGAATGGGATAAAGAAAGTATATGCCATAAGCAGGTAACTGAATTGTCGTTCAAATGATTTTTTATAGATAATCACCTGGGACAGAATATGTAGGCAGTTGTGCCTTCAGCAACAAATTGTTAATACAATAATAGCACTCTTTATTCTGTATATTTTTATCGACTTCTCTCTAATACTGGAGGCTCTTGTCCTTAGGCCTTGTATTTTTGTTTCTGCTGAAGACTAATCAAAGCCACAGGCTCAGTTTTTAAGTAATGTTGAGAGGAAAGAACAAGAAAGCCCTCCAGTGAAGAGAAAATAGGGGACTGTCTCTTTGCTTTACTGACAGAAATTCATCTTTCCTTTTTCAGCTATATTCCAGAGAAAAATGTTTAATAGAATGGCTATAACTAAACCTGTAGGTGTATATTCATATATTGTACTGAGAAGCATTCTAGTTCCTACAAATTAACAGTTCATATCCTCTGGTTTAAACTTTATGCCCTGAATAATGAGGGCACCAACTAGATTTTTTGTGTTTGAATTCTTTATGCTTGAATAAAAAGGAGTGCAGCAATAGAAGTCTGCTGCTTTCTCTATCAGGTTACCTTAAAGTATCTCAATCTCTGCAGCTGTCTTCCTCATTGAAGTCAACTAAATTTTTGCAAAATATATGGTTTTGTCTTCCAGGCTTTTCTTAAAATTGCTATGAAACTTGGCTCGTGTGTTTCTTGTAACATCCACATGTATTCAAATTTTAAACATTTGCTATTTATTTTCTAAAATATTACAATAATTATTCCCTGGGAAGGGGAATTTAAAGGTACTTTAGGGTTGCAAAGTCAAGTTAAAGTGAGAAAATAAAGCCAAATGCAGCATTTGTCTAAACCACCACCTGTTTATTCAGTGGGACACAGGCTTTCAGTGACTGTTTTTTCATATCAATTCTGTTCCTAGTGTGCAGGATGGCGGCAGTTCCCAAATATTAATTTCTTCAGAACTTCCTCAGAGGCTTTTCATTATAGCATTTAGGTGATTAGTACACAGTAATTAATTCCTGAATGGCTAAAGCCATTGTGAGCAGACTGAAGCTGCATGTTGTCACCATTACGCTTCCTTTGATTTCTTATTTTAATCCAGAATCCTGTCCCAGATGGTTTCACAGCATTATCTGATTTTTCATGTTGTCTCTGATCTTCAGCCTGGTATCTCCTTTTTGTTTCTGACCCATCTTTCTTTTCCCTGAAAGCCAGATCCAAGTCTAATTTTCATCCTAGATCCCATTTGCCAAATTCCTGGCCTTTGCCTCTTAACTCACCTGTTTCTGCTTCTTTGCCTGTCTACACACTATGTACAGGGTTAGATAATTTTAAACTGAAGTAAATTGGTTATGAGGAAACAGAATAAAACAGAAAAGAAATAAAATTAGTTGCAGAATTATTAAATATTTCTCATTCTCTATCTTTTGTAGAAAGCAATGGCAAAGCACCAGTTTCAAATGTGGAATGGAAATGTCACAGTGACCTCAACAATAACAAAATTTTAGTTTATTAAGAATACTGTTTTTCATTTTCACAGAAAAGAAGATTTGCATTTGCTCCGTTGCATATTGATAAAATGCAATAAAAATATTTCATATTATGGTCTGCAATTGAAAAAGCAAACAGTTGTTAACAATTTGGATTTTTCAGTAAAAAATGGCAATGCCAGCAACAAAGTATGCCTCTACGTTTTTTTTGACAAATAACACTATGTGCCATGAAGTGTTCATAATTTATTAAATACTGTTTTCATCCCTTTGCTTTTTGTTAGAACACCACTTTTAGAGAAGTCTCTACTTAGATATCAAATTCCTTCTATTATTTCTCAAAAGTCTTCCTTTCCTTTATCCTTAACATTTCCTCCTCTTCTGTATCTGCACTTTTTTACCTTCATTTGCAATGTTCATTCATGTTAATATTTTTGCAAGTATACATAGCACTTCCAAAACGTACTTAAATATTTGTTTTTCAGTTATACTCTCTAGAATTGTGTGACCAGATTCATACATTTCCTTGTCTTTTGCAACTGTGCAGAAGCTACATTTGATCCTTAAAATCTGTCAAAATAACTGGATTTTCTGAACATCTAGTTTATTGCTGGGCAACAAGAATTATTTGCTGAAGACTTTGTGAGGTTACCTGCACCAGTGAATCATCCTTGATTGTGATCACTAATCCATTGTAAAATAAAGTGCTTAGTACAGAAGAAAAATTCTTACATGAGATTTTTTTTTAGTCCTTTTATTCTCATTACTGGATACTAGAATCTGAATTTGGATACAATAAACTCTTAAATCAACTGCATTCTTTCATTTTTAAATTTTTTAAAATTTTGTAAATACACTGTCAGAACACACTATATCTTTGATGTTCATTCTTGCTTCATGTGTTCAGGTGTTAAAATTTAAGCCTGTTAAAAGGTGTTGATTGGCTTTTGGAAGCAGTATGGCTTTCTTTGACAAATCTCTTACGATAGGTCACAAAACTCTCCTAATTTATGAGTATTTGGACTTCTAAATGTTTGCGCCAGTGTACATTATATTGAGAGGGACAAATTTTTTGTCCTGCAAGTGAGTTTTGGAAGCAAATTCTCTACTTCCATGAAAATACAGACTGAGAGCATAGACTGAACTTAAGCATTTCATTGTCAGATTTAAAAATATTTGATGGATATCAGGTTTTTCTTTGCCAGTTTACCCATGGTGAATGTGCTCAGAATGTTCTGCTGTACTCTGAGCTTGAAATCTGTTTTAAAACTACTTAAATCTGCTCTATTCTGTAGAAACTGCTAGTATTTATTGCTAGTCCATTTTGTGTAACTTTGTTTTTAAAAAATGGGTCAAGAGAAAAGGCAACTTTAATACCTGCTACAGTAGTGAGTTCTTGTTTAACAGCAGTAGCATATTTTTCTCGAGTGTTAGTTTAGAAGTGTTTATAACAATATACTTTGTTGATTTGGAAGTATCAAAACATTTGGGGAAGTATGAAAAGGCCTCTGTTGACGCATTAAATTTAGCTGTACAGAAGCTATACAGGATGATTGCTTAGGAAATAGTAGCAGCTCGTTAGAGAATGGTGTTTCACACTGCATGAAAGCTTCACAGTTCAAAAGATGTTTCAGTTGGAAAAGCTTCTTATGCCATTGTCAACTTCCTGAACTATTTCCCACTTTGGAATTTCAAGGTATTGTTTAAGGAGCATTCTATTTACACCTTGGTTTTTAGCCTTAAGTGATTATTTGCATTTTAGGTGTTTATATGTTATTATTTAGCCAAGGTGCTTCATAAAAGTTTATTTTAAACTATTAATTTGTGTATTTCATTAGATTTCTTGAACGTATGTGAAGGGGGAATGTAATACATTAAAATTATGAAGGTTTTTTTTTGTTGGTTGTTTTGGTGGGGTTTGTTTGTTTGTTTTGGTTTTGGTTTTTTTCACAAATGTGCTATGTGTTGAATTGTGTTTCAGTTCTCTGCACTTTCTGTTGACTGCCAGTCTTTGGTCCAGGCCCTTCAGGAATTGCCTCTACATCTGAGGCTGAATGTAGCTGCTGACCTTGTGCAGGTAATGCTGTAAAATTTCACAAGAAAATGAAAATATTTTAGGAGAAATAATGTGTGCAAGAATGATTAGTCTTCAGACAGAAGTAGAATGTATTCTGTAAGTAAATGCATTCATTTAGACTGCTGTGTCAAGTGGCCTGGTAATGCAGGATACCCCTCTATGGACACATTTTGTGTACTTATTTGGCCTTAAACAAAATGTCTGGATGGGCAGCATATTAGATTTGAAATCAGGTATCAGAGTGTTTGACATGGAATGGTTGCACTATTTTTGTGTTTGCCTCTCTTTTTAGCAGCTGTTAAAAGCTTGCACCAAAATTTTCTAAGTGCTTTCACATTCTTCCTGTTAATTATATTAATTGTGCTTTAATTTTTTACATAGCTAATATCAACATACATGATTTTTTTTTTCATTAATCACTTCCTATAGATAAAACTGTCAATTGTACAAGTGAAGAAAATATCATTTATTCTCCAGTGGAGGGATAGCAACAATATTAGTAAAGTGTTCCTTCAAACTGTGAAAAAGAAAATAGTAATGTAAGGGGAAAAGAGGCAGTGAGACTTAAATATAAAACCAAAATTCTTAAAGGGATCTATTTGTCCAAGCAAGGAGAAGTATGGCCCTTACAGAATAATTAAGACTAGCCCCAGGGAGAAGGACTTTGGGGTGTTTGTGAATGAAAATCTCAACATGACTCAGCAATGTGCATCATGTTTCAAAGGAAACCTGACCATCATGTTGAGGGAGGTGATTCTTGCTGTCTGCTCTGCCCTTGTGAGACCCCACCTGGAGAGCTGCATCCACCTCTGGGGTCCCCAGCACAAGAAAGTCATGGACCTGTTGGAATGAGTGCAGAGGAAGGCCACAAAGTTGATCAGAGAGCTGAAGCACCTTTCCTGTGAAGACAGGCTGAGAGTTGGGGCTCTTTGGGCTGGAGAACAGAAGGAGCCAGGGAAACCTCACAGCACCTTCCAGTACCTTAAGCAGGCCTACAGAGCAGAACTGGAGAGGGAATTTTCACAAGGGCATGTATAGATGGGACAAAGGAAATAGCTTTAAGCTGAAGGAAAGTTGGTTTAGATTAGATTTCAATAAGTTCTTGACTGTAAGAGTGGTGAGGTGCTGGAACAGCTTTCCTAGAGAAGCTATGGACTCCCTATCCCTGGAAGTGTTTAGTGCCAGGTTGAATGAGGCTTTGAGCAATCTGGATTAGTGGAAAGTTCCCTGCCCATGACAGTTTGGAACAGGTAATCTTTAAGGTTCCTTCCAAACTGTTCTATGATTCTGTCAGTATCAGTGTTAGCATGCAATCTCATACTCTATAATAAGGGATAAAAGGAGCTTGTATTTTGCATTTGCTTTTGTAAAAGTATCAAGATAACTTTAGTTTACTTCTGATTTGATTCTGCACAAATTTCCTGTACCACCTTAAGTGATCAAGGTTAGCAAGTATGAACTATAATCCAAATTAGACAGAATAGTTATAATAGATAATCATCATAAAGATTCAAGTCTTTTCTTGCACTCCTAGGCATCAACACCTCTAGAGATCCCACAGATGAAATCTAAAATTTTTGAAGATGGGAAGAAGAGAGATCAGCTGTTTCGACAATCCCTGGCTCAAAGTAAAACTGCATTGGTCTCCAATCCTTTTGGTAATTCTGTTGCTCCATCAGAACCTGGGAGTAGAAATGGCTCTACAAATGCAAGAGAATCATTTCAAAGAGTCCATCCACTGTCAAATCAAGACACTGACCATTTGGATGAAGAACTAGATCTTCTCCTGAATTTAGAGGCTCCCATTAATACAGAAAATAGACCTGTGTCAGGTACATTATCCTGCAGCATATCAACTGAGAAAGATTTGCAGGTTGATTGTAAAGAAAACGGTAAGTTTTCTCCCCAGCATGACCTTATTTAATTTCCACTGCTCTCTGTTTTGGTGATGTTTTAAAATTTTTGATTGGCCAGTCAACAGTACTGCTATCATCATCTCTGTCACACTGCATTTATCTGGGCCTGTGTTCATTTTCAGTTTTAACTCCTCACTAACTTGAAGTTTCACTATCATCGGTTCACTTCAAACATTAAGTGAAATTCTTCTCCAAAACAGCATTGGGCTTATGATTTAGCAAAAAATTAAATTTAAAAAAAAAAAAAAAGTGAACTGCTAGGAAATTTTATTGCAGGGAAGAGAAAGTATTCATGTAACTTCATCAGCCTTTAGTTCACTGTGCTAATAGTGTACAGAAGCATTGACAGCTCTTTCTGATGACTTCTTCTAAGTGCTACTTTCAAACAGTACTAGCCTTAAATTTTACAAAATGAAGTTTAGCATGGAAACTATTTTTGGGATATGACTTGCTGTTCTTCAAGAAGGAGAGAATATGTTTAAATACGGGCAGTTGTGACTTAAAAGCAAAACTATGCAGGACAGAGGTAGTTTGGAATTGTTTCCAGATTTTCAGTCTTGTTATTTTCACTTCTCTAGAGCCTTTAAAAGTAGATACGCCTGAAGAGAAGAGCACATCATCACAGCAGCAGCAAAGTACATCTAAAGATGTTACTGAAGAAGAGCTTGAAGATTGGCTGGACAGCATGATTGCCTGAAGCTCAGATTTCCTCATATGAATAATTGAACATTATGTAGAAACTTGAATCTTTCTTTATCTTCTTGCTGTTTCCTTTCTATGTATGCCAAATGCCTGTTTTTCTTTGCTGGCACTTAAAATTTTGTGCAACCAAAAATAATTTAGATGAGATTGAAAATTGTTGAAGACTAATGATATTATTAGAAAGGTCTAATATTTGTGATGAAGTTAGTTTTCTTGCTAAAGAAGCAGGCTACAGTACAGAAAGAGAACAGTTATTTCAGCTTGTACTTGCTCTATGTAGTCCTTAAAATAAAGCTGTGGATGAAAAATGAGTATATGTGGTTTTTAGTTACCATTATCACAAAATTCCATATTGTAGAAAAATGGGAAAGACAATAGAAACAGTTACATTTGGTTTGTAATACTTTATTGCAATGGGCACTTTTTTATTAGAAGGAAAAAAAAAAAAAAGCATAATCCTAACAACTTCTACTTGCAGGTGACTGTAGAGCATTGTTTTATTTTGGCTTAAGATTTAAGTTGTGTTCATTTTGATACAGTATATGTCTTTTAACAGCAGCATCTAATAAGCTGTTATTGAAGGTAGTATATAAACAAACTTCAAGTGCAATTTGATACAGAAAGACAGAAAAGCAATACAGTTAATGGGTCTGTTCATCTAGAACACTAACAAAAAGTTTGCATAGCTATGTCTACAGACGTTTTAAGGCACTTTAATGTTTCAAGGTTGACAAAGTGTTTGAAAATGATTTCTTTTTAACTGCTTAAAGCTCTTCAAACTGTATCTTAATACATTCACTAGCAAATACTGTGGGGAAAAACTGGACAGCAGTTATAGTTGAACTATTTTTTCTGAGGTACGGTCTCTGATGTTCAAGTTCTTCAATGTCAGATGTGCAATTAAGATGCCTTTTAGCCCTTTCAACTGTACTGCCAAACACCAGGTTGATGTGGTTGAAAAGCTGTTATAATTTTAGGCCATGTTTGAACTGGAAGGCTTAAGTTAATCTGGCATAGTTTTTGCTAATTAAAATTCCAACAAAAGACCTGTTTTATATGTGGTAGGCACAAAAACCCTCTGAAATAGTGTCAAATTTTATGTGTGTCTTGAACTTTGAAGACATTTGAAGCAAATACAAGCTGTGAAATTACACCATGAAAGGAACAGATTTTTTTTTTTTTTTTTTTAGTGTACTGGATCTTAGCAGTTCATGAATAAATCATTTCTTTTGTGATATTAGCCAAGTTGATCCTCATACTGTTTTCGAAAGCAGTCCCCTGCTGGGAAAAAATCCCAACATCTTTCTTGGTACATCTTCCACACAAATGATTCCTGAAAATGAGAAAGAGTATTTATTTTACCAGTCACTGTGCAGTTAGTGCTGTAGATAAGGTTTTAACAATAACCATATACTGTGCCTGCTGCCATGGAGTAGAACTGTAAAGACACTGGAACTCAAAAGATTGCAACTCAATAATGTTTATAAAAGTTTTACACTTCTCTTATTTCAGTAAAACTGAAATTAAAGCTCTATTAGTAAAATATAGAAGTATAAATTAATCAGTCTATTTATATCAGAGCAAGCCTGTTGATAAATTTGTCTATAAGCAAATGTGTTTTGCTTTGAATGGAAAACAAAGGTATTTCTGTAGTGTTTGCATAAGAGCTTCCTATTAGAGATACGATAGAATTAAGTTCTACTTATTTTCTTATTTATTTACCTTTCAGGCCTAACAATGCTAAACATATGATCACCCAAATACCTATCTATCTACTGACATATATACATAGATTTTGGCTATAAATATAGCAGCTTAAATACTTAAGCCTTTCGGGAATAAACTACACCTGGTGCATTTGAGATTTTCTTTTCAGAGATAAGATGACAGTAAAATTACTACTAACTGACTTCTGACAGAGTTCACTGCTGGGTAAAATAGCACAGTGCATCATCCCCCCCTTCCTTTTTGTTTTAACTCTTCTTTTCTTTCACTGGCATTAGACTCTTGGGCAGAGTGGCATCATCCACACTTCTCAGTGGTACATCAGTTCCACCTGCTGGTACACAGCTACAAGGCTTGAGAAGACAAAAATGTTTAAAAATTACCTTAATCTTTTTCCTTAAGTTTTATTTTCTACTCACCTGGCCAGTATGCTCAGTTTCATCCTTGTTAATTAGATACATTAAGAAGAACCTGAAACAAGCACATGAAGTTGGTATTAATGCAGGAAACATATCTCTGCCTGAACTTTTCTAGTCTGGGGTATGTGAGGAAGATTATGCCAACCAGCAAAGCAATGACACTGCCAGGCATCTAAAGTGCTTATTTTAAGGGAGAAAATTCTGTCCTGAAGCATGGCTCCTGTGAAAGTGCTAACAGATAAAAAATCTGTAGATGGATTTTAGACAGACAAATGCAGTTTAGCATTTCCTTCCTTTCAGTGTGAGGAGCAATACCTGAATTAGGCATATGCCAAATTCTGAGCACATATGCTCAAACATTTCACCTTGGAAGAAGTTACTATGGCTACTGCATGAGAAGTGTGGTAAATACTGAGCTGCACCAGGAATTCCGAGCACTGCTGCTATACAGCTCATAGGCTGAGCCTATCCTTCTCCAACACCTGTGCTCAGTCAAATGTTGAGAGTTTCAACTAATTAGGAAGACTGTAGAGAACCAGCTGTGGTCTGCTTAGAGGTAATAATATTCATGGTTGGACAGTTTTGAGGCAGTGAATTTGGAATTAGGCTTAGTTATGTGCTTTTGTTGTGAAGGAAGTAAAGTACACTGATTTTAACAGTTGTTTAATTAAAGGGTAACCTGAGTAAAAAGATTGTTCACTATATATTCTATTATGAAGAAAATGGCCATTTTTAATTTATGGTGAATTAGAGGTTCCCATGTAACAGCTAAGCAATGCAATACAGTAAGAAAAGCTTGCATGTTATAGACTAGTAAGTCTATGGATATTAATAGAAATTTGCGTCACATTAAGCAATTTATTTTTCTTTTAAATTTAAAAAAGTTCAGATGCTGTATTCCAAAGCCAGACTGCTATAAGATTTCATCAGCTTCTCCTTTCATTCTGCTGGCACAATGCTTGTATAGCTAATTATCTTTGTTGTATGAGTAACAGATGCAACAAGAATACCTTTTTAATGTCCTCTTAAGCCTGCTCTTTATTTACTAATGAGAGTGGAAGAGCACTCTTTTGGGATTGTGGTATAGCCTAAACATGTACAGCCCCTGAATGCTTCAAGGTTTCAAAAAGCTCCACTGTCACTAAAGAACTATAGGGACAGAGTTAATTCTTTTTTGGAGCTTATCTCTGAAGAACTTTCTACAAGTGCCTTTATTTGCTTTGTTTCACTTTGGGTTTTTTTTTTTGTCAAATTGAAGCCTATCTTCTATGGTCTCATCAGCATTACCAAGCCTCCCAAGAAGTCACAATCAAAACTTCCAAACTAAAGCAACTTATTAAATTGTCCCCTAGTTGGCTTTCCCCCAAGCAGAATAAGGAGTAGATGTGCCTTCTCGGACTACTAAGGTAGCTCATGTGTAAGGTGAGCACTTGAAAGGTAACCAGCAGGGTGGAATAGAGGAGGGGAGACCAGAAAGGAGAGGAAATATTCCTCAGTTTTGTAGAATTCTGCCTTGGGATTTTCAGCATTGTGTGCACCTAAATTACACTACATCTGAAAGAGCTCTTTATCAGAATTCCAATTGTAAAATGTACTTACAGATAGTTTGCCAAGTTATGTTCTTGCAAAGTATGTGTTTCAAAGCCGTGTGGGGTTGTGTCAAAATAGTCATTGCCAATTCCACAAATAAAGCATTTGGTCTGAAAGCAAAAGTTGTGGTTACAGGTGAACTTTAACTCAAAGACACTAATTGGTGAAAATCTCAGTGAGCAAGAGCAATGAAAAATGTAATATGCTTCCTACCTCCATGTCTTCCCTCACTTGTTCTTGCTGGTCTCTTAATTCACCAAAAGCATCAATAATGAGACCTATTTCAAATAGAAAAGAAGCAACACTTCAGTACTTAGCAATATTCATATTGCAAGTAGTGTCAGTCCTCCAGTGTCTAGAATTTAGCGTACTTTTACACACAGGCAGGATCTTGAGAGTGGAAAGACTTTTTTTGCATTATTATAGTAACCTTACACGAGCTTATCTCCTTTGTTCCCATGAATGAAATTAGTTTTCACTCTCCTTCTCGTGAAACTCTTATATCCCATGTTTTGTTCAACAAAGACAGCTCTGCTCCAACAGCCCACCTTGGACAGTTTGTGAGTCTGCTTCACATTTGAAGCATTACTCCTCCTCTTTCAACGTTTTAAGAAAAGAATTGGATCATTCTGGGGACTGTGACATTTATAACTTTTTCTCAGTATAGATGTGTTACATTTTTTCTTTGCCATAAAACAGTGCTTGCTTTTCCTAACAGGCTTAGAAGATTTTATGCAATGACTGCTGAACGCTGCCCATCACTGAAGAGGCGTCTTGTTTGCTGTAAACCACAACTGCAAACCAATTTAAACTGCAGATCAGCCTCTAAAGAAAGGAGGAAATGGCTGCATGGCCATGGTGATTTTCTCCATGTCCTTTACTCTTTCTAATTGGAAAGTCTCCATCCCCCAGTCAGCTGAAGTGATTCCAGGCTAAAAGTGGGAAGAGTGTTGTCAGCAAGGCTCTCCCAAGTTTAAATGCGGATTATAGGAGAAGTGATCCTGCACAAGGTCCATATTTGCTGGATAGTTATTACAGTGTTCATAAACACTGCAACCCATGTAAGTTGCAAAGATTGTGCTTTGACTTTGTGTAGTACTTGGTAAAAGGCCCATTATGTATGAATGAATATAAAATTATTACTTTCAGAATTAATGATTTTATAAATTCAGAAATAAGTCTTTACATCAATACTGCTAAATTTACTTCAAACATATATATAGTTTTCAATGATGAATTAATTTTGAACAATGTCTACTAAGGTAAATGATGGTACCTTGAATAATGGCCAGTAGGATAACAATAACAAAGAAGAAAAATGTGATGTCAAAGACAATTCGGTACATTTCATAAGGGTCTCCAGCAGGATCCTCAATTTCATCTCCAATGCCACCACCAGCTCTTACACCTACATACATGTGGAACAGGTAACACTAAAAAAGACAGAGGAAAATTAGAGTTACATTTACTATTAATTATTCTTTGGGGTTTTTTTTTCCTTTTTTTTTTTTAAATTATTCTGCTCTGCTTAATCTCTTGACAATTTTAAAACAAGAACACATAATATCATTCCTCATGTCTCAAACACACTGCACTGAAAATCTGTTACTGTCTTAACTAATGTGATTCCACCTTCAGGTACACTTCCTAAGATGGGGAGTCAGCATCAGCTGCTACCTGCTCCTCACTCCCTGGGTCTTACTTTCAGACTGAGACTATTTTGGGGTGATTTTTCTTGTATTTACTGTTACCATATTCAACTTTATTCTACTCTTTATATTAATTCCTAAGGTTCTGTCTTGCTCTGAGTAAGCAGAGGACATCTTTTAGTCTTGCAGTGAAGTTTAGAAATGTGGAAAATATTGCCATAAAATAAATAGCGGGATATTCACAACAAGTAGATCTACCTGGTTGTAGGGGGCTTCTAGATAAATTAATTTTGTAATACTAGATATCTCATTTATTATATTGTAAATGAGTTGTGGTCTGTGTTCAGTTCAATACAGAAGAAATCACTTTACAAAAGTATTGCCATATTTTTTTAAGATATAAATCTCAATCAAAAAAATCTTCAATAATCTGTATATTTAAGCTCTGTAAGTATTTTGGAATGGAATCTTCTGCAGGAGTGATAAATTACTGATGTTCCTGAATGATTGGCTACAGAATCTTATAAACCACCTTCAGCCACACAGTGTGGGTTAAAAACAGTATCAATCTCTAAGCACAGTCAGTTTTCTGGAGTCACATTAGACAGCAGTGGGTGTTAAATAATAAGTATAAAACCTGGCACTCGCAAACACTAAACAGAACTATACATCCATTTTTATAATGCAGTTTTACTGATGACGTTAAGATGCTAGTGCTAGTTTAATAATACTTTAAAATGTAGCTTAGAATTGATTTACCTCACTTGATAGAGGGGTTTATAATGTACTATAGTTTTATTATTCGAATTATTCCTATACCTATTTTATGACCAGACCATAGTATTCGGCTCACAAAGTTTGGGCAGGTTTCATAATTTCTGTAATTTGCATGTCTAACCTGCACTGAGTGTTTGAAAGAAAGATCAAGAATAGGGAGGATCTTTCTGTGAAGTCTATTTTACAATACACTTCTGTTCTGAGGTATTTTAGTCTATCTCTGGTGTAAAATGCAGGGCAGAGAGTTTCCGTTCCATGGGAGATATCAGCTGGTCCTGAACTCAGAATATTACATTTTTAATACCTAAATTTTTGTTTTCTGTATGCAGTAAGAAAATCAAATCCTCTTCATACATTAATAATATATCTGTTTATTTTGACAGAAATAACACTCAGTGGTAATGGGTAGAAATCAGACTGTAAATTGGTATCACCCATAAGTTGTAGTTTCTATTTTCTCACCCTTCTTTCTTCATGACTAAATTACTAATTGTAATTTTGGAGCAGAGCTAGTAACATCACTTAATTCATATAACCTAAATAAGGACAGGAAGAGCTTGCACACTTGCGAACTTTGGGAACAAATGGGGCTTCTTTGTTGTGACAACATAGCTTCTTTTTTGGACCTCTGACCAGTTTGTCAAGAAATTCCTTTTTTACTTTGAGTGTTTGCCATCCTCAGCTGTAAAATCATTGTGGCACATCATAAACCAGAGTATTTAGGAGAAAAATTCAGAATATCTCCCTATGGGTCATCTATTTGCTGTTGAGTTTAGACCACTGGAGAATGCAGAGGGAATTTCAAGACTATTTGTATTTCCAAAATTACGTGTATCGAGAAGAAGAAGCCAATGGGTTTAACAACAAACATCCCTCCTTACTTATCATTCTCTCTAAAGTATCTCTTTGAAAATTGAGGATGATATTTGAGGCATGCAGGTGATGTTTTAGTTACCGTCATCATGTCATCACACTTCATGTCTGGTTCATCTTCATCTTCGCTTTTGTTGTAGAATTTGCGGAAGAAGTTGAAGGCCACCACAGTGTAAAGGTACACTACTACAGCGAGGAGTCCCACAGTAAGTACAAGCTGTGTGTGGAGATGTGACACAAAAATAGGTCTCAATATCATTTTGTCAGAAGAGACATGCCTGCTTGGTGCATTGCCTTAAATATTGAAAATGGGTGATATTGTACTTTGCCCAATAAGGAAACTAAAGACAGCAGTTATGAGTGTATCACCAAAGCAATTTTTTACACTCTTTAGTTTAAAAGTTCAATTATAGTAACTTGAAACACTGGATATACAATAAAATTAAGTAATAAAAATAAAACCCTTTAGATAATTTGAGAAGTTCAACTGGGACTTATTAGGACTCATGAAGGCTATATCATAATCTTTTTCTCTTTCAAAGCTGTTTAGAAAAGCCATGGTTAAAATGGAGAGAAAATTTTTTAGGTAAGGGTAAGTAATTTCCAGGTACTGCCTGTAAGGAAATAAAATCATTAGGTGAAAAAAGTTTAGCATTTAATGAGACTAGATATATTGTCTGTTGAAGTAGCTGTTAGAAGATACAGCTCTGGAGAGGAGTTTACTGAAAGCTATATATTTTTAAAAATGCAACAACCAGTATTTACCCTTTTAAAAGAAACATGAGAGTACTGAAGGACAAGCTGATCAATTATCACTATCTGCAAATCTGTCAGTATGCTCCCAAAGTGAACATTTCAATTCAGAAATCTGCAGCTGTCTTTCAGTGCTAATATTTGCTAGCCAGAAAAGCAGCAGGATTAGAAAAACTGTTCATTGCTTGTTAAGAATCTAAAAGCCAGGGTCTTGAGTTAAAACAGTCTTGTCAGCTATGCTCAGTTTTGACTATTACATTTTAAAATTTCATAAGGAAAATGCAAAAATCATTACAATCATTAAAACTCATACAAAATTGGTCATCCTGGAGTAAAATAAATCGTATAAAACCAGAGATTTAATTTGTTTGTGCGATGGTAACACATCATCACCTTGGGTGGGTATATTTTTATGCCTCTTCCAAAACATCATGTGGTTTAAAATGCTTTGACAAATCTAGCAGGAAATAGGAGTGGGCTTAGAATATATCTACTGCATTTGAGAAGGAATGGAATATGTATGTTAGAAATTATATTTTGGGGAATTTAGATTTCTTAAATATGAGTTTAAAAGTAACTGTAAAGCTTGGTGTTTGTTGTTATGGTAGCTAGGAACATGGATTCTTTGGAGATCAGAGCATGATTCCCTGCAGAAATTTAAACAATTAATTTTAGAAGTACACTTTATTAACCTGATTTTTGCATGACAAAGTGCCATAGAATCATATCCCACATCGCAGAATGCCCACACCTTTAAGCACCTTCTTATTAGCCAGGTGTTGAAATCTCAGTGTCCAGATCATTATTACTGCTGTAGCTAAGGAGGGATTCTTAATATTTATCACTAATCAGCTCATCATTGAGAATATAGAAGGAGCTGGTTAGGTAATAATTCATAATCTTGTATTTTTCTAAAATAGTTTGTGTTTGTATTGTGTACAACACTTCTTTATCTGTTGTCAGTTGGTCACTTGGATTGTTATAATTTCATAGGATTTAACATGGATTAAGTGTGCTGCAGAAGTTACAGTCAATACTATCATTATAAAAATGAATTGCATTTCAATATTTCCAGTACAAAATTTTTTTTTCCAGTACTTTTACAAAGTGTATTTATTTTCAAACCTTTGCACGTAGCACTAACCTGTTTGCCATTGTGAGTGACTGAAGACAAAATCGTTCGCAATGTCTTAAAACCCATAGCAATATCCAGCAGATGAGCAGCAAAGAAGAAGTTGTTGTAGTGCCCAAGGATAGACATAGTTGTGTACCAAGCTAAGTATAAAAATGACTACAGAGAGAGTGAAAAGTGCAGAGCGTTAGCAGGTGCTGATGTGGGTTATTGGATCCAGAACATAGTGTTTTTAAGTCACTCAAGTTGTATTAGGACACTGCCTATGTAGGGACTAAACAGCTCAAATTTCACCCAACTTTTGAAAATTAACAGTGATAGAGGGGGATATCATACTGCTTTTGCTGTTGAAAAATGCTGAGACTTGACAGCCTCAAAAATAAATATCACAAGGGTGTGAAAAATCCTGACAGCTACTGCCACTGGCAGGGATGTGGAAGGCAGGTGTCTCCTCATAGAGCAACCGCTGATTGGTATTACTAATAATTTATTTCAAGATGAATGGTGCTCTGCTGAGCTAGCATGACTAGCCTGGGAACATGTGAGTTCCAGTCAATCACTTTATGTTGTAAAAGCTCAGTCCTGCATTTTAATGGCAGGGATTTCTAGCACTCCCAAGGGACGTGTGTAGATTCTTATTTGAGTGGGAACACTCCCCAGGGTTATTCCTTGAGGCTGAACCAAAGAGGTTTGCCCACTGTTGCTGGTAAGGGCAAGTAATTATTAATCTACCTTTTAAACCATTAATTTAATCAATAATGTACTATAATAGCAGTTATAACCATCTATACTGTGCAGTATATAATTCTGATTAAAATATCTAGTCTAATCACAAGACAGAAAAAAATACTTTAAAATGGCCCTGTAATGCAATATTATTTCTGTATGCTTGTTTAAAATAAAAGTAGATGGTTGAAGACATACAACCGTGTTTAGAGTAAATCAAAGCACTTTTTTCTAGGCTAACATACTTACATTATCAGTGAAAACTACTCCGAGCTTCCAGATGTGGTACTTTGTATCAATGGAGCTTAGCCTA
This sequence comes from Hirundo rustica, assembly GCF_015227805.2. Taxonomy (NCBI): domain Eukaryota; kingdom Metazoa; phylum Chordata; class Aves; order Passeriformes; family Hirundinidae; genus Hirundo; species Hirundo rustica. The sequence continues at coordinate 33,395,995 of NC_053455.1, forward strand.
AGAAATACAAAGTTTTTGAAATGCATAAATGTCAAAAATAAGTATTGAATTCTGTATTTACAAAATTTTATTTATAATTGTTGTATTTACAAACAGCAAACTAGTTTTGGCACTTCACATGTTTTTGCTGAAAGTGTTGATATAAATTAACTGTTCATTTTTTGAGTGGTCTGGATGCTTCATTTTTCAGAGAGTATTAATTCTGAGCACCATAGCTTCCAAACCAACAAAACTGGTGTAACAATTTCAGGAATACTGATACGGCCGTCTTCCAGACTTAAAAAAATTAAAATCTGTGCCAAAAGTAGTGGGATGTGAAACACAAATTGCTTAATTCAAGAGGTAAGTGTTCTGTCTAGTGTAAAATATTGCCAGAAAAACCAAGAGAAAAGGGAATGCCTTCTGCAATATTCTGAATGTTTTATTATCCATTGGATGGCATGAAAAGGGAAATCATTCTTGTGCATCTTACATACTGAGAAAACCAACTCCTATAGGAGCACTTGGAACTGTGACACTTTCAAGCTCTCATCCAGACTGACTGGTTAAGTCAGGTAAACATCTCTGAATCTGTACTAGACACCTTTTATCTAGGTATTTATTATCAACACTTTTACTGTCCTTTGTTTTATAAACTCTGTTGTAAGACCTTTAAATGCTCCATTAATTATTGTTTAAAATGAAAGAGCGGCCAGCTGTATCAGCAAAAATTTGCTGATTTTTTTTTCTTGCTTTTATAACACAACTGTGGTTTAGAACAAACAAAAAGCTATTTTGTTTTACTTCCACACTAGGAAGACTTTTCCATTTCAATTTGCCATGTTGAGGAAAACATTGCAACAGTTTCAAAATGAGATCAGTTTTTATCTTTGATGGTGAAGTTATACCAACACATAATTTGTCTCTGAAGTTCAGAAGTCATACCATGACACAAGAGATGCCTCTTCTGGTTTGCTCTCTTCCACTGGACTAAAATCAAGGGCACTTTTGTCCAAACCCAGAAGTTCTGCAATGCGTTCTGCTCCGTATAAGTCTCCATACTTGTTAATAACCTAGAAAGGGAAGAAGAGAAGCTTTTGCTCACAGAAACTCCTCAGTGACATTCACTTACTTTAGACCATTAGTTGTCAGGAATTTAAAAAAAAAAAAAAAGTCCTTCACAATTAACACCACTAGAACAGTAAGAACTCCCAGGAAACCTGGGGGTATAAAAAAGAAAAATAGAAGCTATTAAAGGCTATTATCTGAAAGCTTATGTATAATTTGCTGTCATTTAAGCTGGCATGTTTTTCTTTTTTTAGGGCAATGAGGGGGCTTTGTATCCTAAAGATGACAATGATTGTAAATTAGACCTGCTGGTGATTGACAGCACAAAGTTATTTCAAATGCCTGAGTCTAGGAAGGAAACCACAGCCTTCTGTCTTCCTCCCTCCTCCCACCTACGCCACAGCTGCCTGTTCACTGAGATATTTAACACAACAATGATTTCCATAAAACAAATTCCAGTTCTCAGTTATTTCTGCATTTATGTGTACAGAAGCATATTATACAGATATCCGAATTAACCCAATAGTAGATTATTGCTCTGAAAAACATAATAGAAATATAAAAAGCCTACCTTCCGTTTCACAAATTTGTCCCAGTAATTGTTAGGGAAGGACCTAAATAGATAAGGCAAAAGTATTGCAAGTTATTTAACTTGTTAGGGGAAAGGGGGAAAAAAAAAAAAAACAACAGCAAAAAAGAAAATACAATGTTCCTGATCATTGCAAATTTTGTTCACTCACTGGGCTTCAGATCAGGAGAATGATTTGTTCTCAGGTGGACAACAGCTGTTATTAATAATAATTTGCTGCAATATCATCTTCCCCCTTTCTTTTTCCCACCCACAGATATGACTGGCTACAAAAGGACAGCTTAACAATTCCATATTAGCAGGTTAGTCTCTGTAATATCATTCATCTCCTAAATAAATACGTTATCACCCCTAGCCAGAAAAATCAAACCAGACAATGATTTGCAGAGAAAAATAAGAGAATCTTAAAGCATAAATAATTTTAAGTTCCTTGTATTACATTTTAAAATAGAGGCTGAGACACTTGAGAACCAGTCAACTGTTTGCCAACATAAAATTTAAAAATACTAAACTTGCCAAGAAAATTCAAGATGATCATTTGCCAATATATAGCAAATTATATATATATTTAGAGCAGTATCCAAGAACTGCTAATTCTAATGATCTTGCTGTATATTATATCCATTCTGAGGAATGCCAGTTAGCAGGAAACACTACAAAGTTGAAGATTTTTCTCTTCTTATTTCCTGGAAATAACACTGAGTTGAGAAAATTTGCAGGAATGTAAAAGAGAAAAATAACTACTCAAACTAAAGGACAGTATTGGTAAAACAAAGTAAGCGCTAGCACAAGAAAAATGAGATTCCAGAACAATGTTCTGCTGGGATGTGAGGCATACTTCCCGATGTCTGTGCTCCAACTGTTACCTTTCTGAATTGGAATTCTGAATTAAATTAATCCAGATAAAGTTAAATGCTCCTAGTGACTCCAATGGATGGTAAATTCTAGTCCAATGTTCTGTATTATTTTTTGCTTGATTTCTCAGACTTTAAGCAAAATATGTCATCGTGTAGCCAGCTTGTGTCTATCTCTTTTACCAAAATCATTCAATAATTTTTCAGAGTACCTCTTTAGCTCTTTTAATTACTTTTTTCCAGTTACATAAAATACATTTCAGTTTATACAGAACACTAGGTACCCTCCAGCAGTGGTTACTCTGATTGTACAGCACTTGCACTAAACCTCAAGACTCAGTTAACATCAGAGGGAACGATTAGCCAGCTTAAATACGCTTTAATCTTTTGTTTAACTTCAGTAGCCAGTGCAACATGCTGAGAACAGACTGTACAGCATGTCATTAGGGATAAGACAATATATTTCATTAATTGGTGCTTCTTTTTGCTGAAGATAAACCTATTGGGTATCTAGATGGGTTGCTATCAGTAGTGAAAGAAACTGGTTGGAAAATAAGCAAGCTCTCCAGTTTCCCAATTACCTTCTGTTGTTACTGTAATAATACATGATAGTCCGTACCACTGAAGGAAATCAAGAAAAAAATCTTAAAACTTAGGTGTAGGAAGACAAAGCTCAAGAATTTTCAGTTAGAAATTAGAAATTCTAATTGTGGAAACAAAGATGGAAGGGACCTTAAAGATCACCTAGTTCCAACTTCCTGCCAAGAGCAGGGCCAGCTTCCTCTAGACCAGGTTGCTCAAAGCCCCTTCCAGCCTGGCCTTGAACACTTTGAGGGCTGTGGCATCCACAGCTTCTCTGGGCAACCTGTTCCAGTGCCTCACCACTGTTGTAGTAAAGAACTTCTTTCTAATAGCTGATCTAAACCTGCCAGTAAATTCTGAAAACCAGCCTGTATTAAGGCATTCTTTCTGTGGGAAGAGAGCTGACTTGCTATTTTGTCTGGGTCACAAACTGCTGCAGCTTACTGAGACTCTTAGAATCAGTGTATGACAACTACAGTATTTGCTAATGTCTACAACTTGACAGAAATTCCTGTCAGACCTACTCAAATTCTAGGAATGCTATTTTTCACTAGATTTAGTCCTCTCGTCACATACAAATTTCTTTAACAAGGAATGGGAAAGAAAGGGACAAGAGTATTATGGTACAAGTGAGATAGTGTCACTGGAAAGAATGAAAGTTATCTTTTTAAAATTTTCTCAATAGAGACTAATACATGAAATTACTTGGAGGGACATTGTGAGGTGAAATACATAATTCTTGCAAAGCCTAGAAAATGAAAAGGAGGTGGAAAGTATGTGTTATCATAGTATTTATTAAATAAAAAGGTAATACAGGATTTAATGTTAGAATCTACTTCTGTGGCATCTAATATAAGGTGCTAAATGCCTTTCTTTTAGATTAACTAAGTGGCAGATGGGCAGGAAAGGTTCTAGATCAGTGGCTTAATGAGCTATAATATTCATAAGCATACAGTAATTTAATTTTACTTACGGAGTATTTATAACAAGGCGATCCCATTGCCCTTTAATATCATCCTCAGTGGGTTGTTCAGTTATGTACAGTCCATCAAATTCCAGCTTTCTGGCTACCTCCTTTTCCCTCTTGAATACAACCAGAGGGACCTGTGAAAATGACAGTGGCCATCTTTGTCATGGTTTTTGAATTTTTGCCTCTATAACACTAAAAATGTAAGACCAAACATCACAAGAATCTCCCACAGGCAGATCAATGCCTAGGCAGCCTCTGAGCATTGGCCACCTTGGCAGTCAAGCCTCAGTTCTCCCCCACACACGGCCTTTTATTGCTGAGTGTGATGCTACATGCCATGGAATATTGCTCTGGCTGGCTGGCTGAGCTGTGCTGGCTGTGACCCCTCCCAGCATACCTGCTGAAGGATGCACAGAGTGGGTAAAGCAAAGAAAGAGCCCTTGCACTATGCAAACACTGCCCAGCAATAGCCAACTGTCTCTGTGTTACCTGCACTGTTTTAACCACAAATCCAAAACACACGCACACTGCTAGGAAGAAAACTAACTCCATTTTTGCTGGTCAGAACATAGGAGGAAAACATATACCTATTGAGCAGTGAGAATTTGTAAACAGCCAGGTAAAAACAGGTATTCCAGTATTAGCACCACAAGCCACTGTGGGACATAGCCAATGTGGGACAATGCCAAACAGATTAGCAGTAAGATTAAGAACTTGCCTTTAAGCAGTAGTATCCAATCACACAGACAAAGGAAATGACAGTATGAATAACTGCCAGTGCTCTGAGAGCAGGTGCCATGTAGCCTGTACTTTCTTCTAAAACAAAAAACACCATGCCCTCCTCCTCTTCTTCTTCAGCAAAGGAATTCCAGAGATTAGAGTCTTCCTCCACTTCATCAAGTGGCTCTTCTGTCACCTGAGAAAAATTCAAGCACATTGAAAACAAAATAAAAGCTTTCCCTATACTCTAATGACACATGATGTTTGCAAAGCCTGCTCAAGGGAAGATAGATCATCAGCTTTAAACATTCTTCATTTGCGCAACAGAAGTCTCTACAACATGTCATAGCACTGAGAAGAAAATCGGAAAAAAGCAGGCAGTTTACAAATCTCTAACAATGCTGTAGCAAAACTAAAACAAATGAAACAGGCAAAAATGATTTCTTGGAAGAAGCGAGGAATGACAGGGTCATCTATTATGACTGAATTCAGGGGTTTTTTTGTAATCTACATAGTTCCTGATTACTTGAGTTTAAAAAGAAGCAAAATTTTCATATAATCAACTTGTACACGCTGTTCATAACTTTTTGCTTCATGACTCAGTTTAGAACTTACAAATTATATACAGTATTTCATCAGCTGACATACTGCCCTAAATTCTTCCAGTGACTTTAAAAACCTGCCCTTTAAAATAAAATCCCTACAGGCACTTTTATGACAGCTTTATCTGAAAGTCCTTTTCAGTCCTGTTTGACTCCCACTGACCCTTTCTTATGTCTGACAGATAGGCTTGCACTGATAGACATCAACTTTTGTCCTTGCTCTGCAACAGAATGGGTTGTCACCCACCAGACTCAAAGAAAAGCAGGAGAGAATGAGGAGAAAAGGAGACCGGCATAGACAAAAGCAGAATTCTACATGTATATTTGAAGTCCATCTTCTCTAACCTTATGGGAAGGAATGAAAGAGACAAGGAGGAAGCTCTAAACAGCCATGACATCTTTCTCCTGGAATGTGCACGTACATTCTGCCCAGTTTCCAAGAGCTTTTCACATCTTTACCTGCTCTGCCTCTGAGAACATAATTGCGTTATAGGAGTTACATTTCAAGGTTTTTGAGAAGAGGACTCAGTTATTTCTAGACAGAATGTTCAGTCAGCTGCTTTTGTTGTTGAAGTTCTTGGTTTTAGGTAACAGAATATGTAATAGAATATGTAATACTGGAAATCACAGGGTTCATCAGCTTATCAACTTTCATTCTATATCTAGGAGGGGAAAATCAAAAGGTCCATATTTCAGGATACAGATAAATCAGAACTCTTCTTCCAGACTCCAGAAGGGGGGAAAATTAGGCCTTTATGGATGAGAGTTATCTTTATTGAATTCTAACCTGTTTCATTTCAAGGTTGTGAAGATGCATGAAGGAAATTGGTGGAGGCTGCAGAAGATGTTCTACTTTGTGTCATCTGGTATTACACACCAGAACCTGAAACAGCTCTAGATTCAGGTGAACCTCTAAGATTAGGTTTAAAGTGTGAATGTATAGCATTCTTCATCAGTAAGCTAAACTAAAAGAACTGTAGCCTACTATTAAAAAAAAAGGTAACTGAGAATAATCAGATTAACTGAAGTCTCTAAATATCTTGAGAAAAAATGAAAGAAAAATAATTCAACCGTTTTGACATTTGAATTATTTTAGTCAATTTCAATTTTCCCACAAGATTAACAGTCCAAACAATAACAGACATGTGATTAAATGAAAAATGCCTAGAAACTCAACTATGAAGGAGAAATTAAATAAACCTTTTTTTAATTCAGGCTGAATAAAATAAAAATAGAATAGTTACATACATTAAACTATTGTATCCTCTAGTACTAAGTATTTTAAAAACAATGTTACCTTACCTTGTAAAATAGAAGAATAAAATTGATGGCAAATGCAACAAATAGAGCAAGAAACCTTAAATTGTAAAAATTTCTTGCCAAGTAGTTCTGAAAGTTAAAAAAAAAAAAATTAAAGGTAGGCTGTAAGATCAAAATAAGAAAAATAGATAGCAAGATTTTTAAAACAGTAAATACATAATTGTGTTGCCTTCATATCAGTTATAATAAGCAAGAGCATTTCTCGGAAGCTTATCCCCCGCTTTTCATGATAAATGGAATTAAAAATAATGGCCCTAAAATTATAAGTCAGAGAAGACTGAAACACAAAGAAGTGTGGAAATCTAGGTTAGAATACTGGAAAAAAAATACTTGAGTTTTCAGAGAATTCAACATCTCATAATTTTAAGAATAAAGAAAATAGAAAGTAGAGTTAAAGATTCTAGAAATTAGATTATGGAAAACAGAAAGCTCCTAAGAAGGAGCTCAAGAGGCTCATCTGTCCTGTTAGAAATTTCACATAGAAACAATTATATAACTCTACGAAGTATTATAAAATCACAAGGGATTGACTAGAGCCAATTGTCTGAACACTCATGCCAAATTTACCTTTATGACGACAATTCTACATAAAATATCAAAAAAGGGTTCTATAAATGAAAACTGAATGGCTAAAGAATATAAGACAAACTTACAAGCATCTTTGTTTGATAAATTTCCAAAGCTTTGAAGAAGTTAGCCATAACAGCCTCTGGCTTCTCAATTTTTTGTCCATGCCTTCTCTTCTTTTTCTTCATTTTTCCCTCTTCTAGCTGCTCAGATTGTACTTCCTTTGCTTTATCTTGTTTCTCACCATCTTCCATGCTAGAAGAAAGGTTAACTAAACAAAAATACCTGGCCAAATGTAAATGCATTAATTTCAAATGAATCTGAGTTAATTAAGTTTGGCTTTGAAATTTAGTTTTTATACTGTATGTAGCATTAGAAAAATTTATTTACTAAAAAAAAAAAAAAAAAAAAAAAAAAAAAAAAAAAAAAAAAAACCCCCAAGAAAAAAAAGCAAGAAGCCGGATTTACATATGTGTGAAATAATTTTGAGGCATCAATATGATTGTCTAAAGGTATTGACACTGATGATACGCTCAAAAAACCCCTAACTTTGGCAGATAAGAGGAGAAAGATAAATGACTCTGAAGTAAATATTTTAAACACGAAGCAAAATAGAAAAAGATAATTATATATAGCTTTTGAATCTGTAAGAATCTCTAGGACACCTTTTGAGTGTCTCTAGAAAATATTTTAATCTGTTATTGCCGTGTGGCTGCAGGTCCAGGCAGACAGGATGTTCCTTAAATGTAGAATGCTGCTAAAGCAAGGTAAGTATTTTAAATATTGTTTAGGCAGTCATATATAGGATGACTGGACAAAGGAATGTAACTGCTGTCAAGATCTCATAAAACAGCAATAAATAAAAATAGTTCAGTTAGTTAAATCTTTTGTTTTAATGATCCAATGAAAATTCCATAAAAATTATAGTGGGTAGTAGGGAAAGCGGAAAGCAGTAATGATAAATTGCAGAGGGGTTTTAAGGCTGGTGCTCATTTTTAAAGGAAGTTATGGGCTTTTTTCTGTGAATTTTTAAAAAGACAATGGCCACAGAGCTATGTGTGCATAATTGTCAAGTACCACAAAAATCAAATTACCATTGTGTTTCCTAGTGAGATGGTCTGCCATCTTTTAGTATGTTTGCAAAATACTTAATATGTACCCCTTAGTATATTTTCAAAATACTGCTGAGACAAAGTGTACATAAAGTTCTTTGAATCCTGAGCATTTCTTGCATTATTTCTGGCCAAATTATTTAGCATTAGGAAGTACCAAGGCATTAAGCAGGAATTTTGTAAAATTGACTTACTCAGCCTTCTCAGCTTCTGCTTTTCTTTGTGTTCCAGCTTCTTTTGCAATTTCAGATATCTGTAAAAATTTTAACTGTCAAAATGATCCATTCAAATAAAATTCTGGTAATTCTTTAGTTACTGTCTTCTAAGAAACAAAATAATTAATAATATTTTTATCGCACTTTGCACTTTTAAGGTGTTAGATCTTTAAAGATAGAGAACTTAGGCTATATTTTAACAGTGAAAAAAGGCAAAAAAATTTCAGTATAAAATTATCAATACTCTAATGAGTCCAGTTGACTGAACAACTTAATTATATACAGTGATCAGGCAAATTATGTGACCAGCTGAGGATGAAGGTAACTACATCCAGATCATATCCGGATACTAAAGTCACCCACGAAGATTCAGTGGAGTTACTGATTGAAACAAGAAACAATATATTAACATTATCATCAAAAATCTGAATAATGTCTATGTAACTATTAGATATCACAAAACCCAATTACTTGGCCGTGATCAAGTAATACAACTGAAAACAGACAAATACTTAAAACAACTTCTACTTACACAATGTTTTCTTCAAGCTATTTATCTTAGCTAGGCTGATGGTTCATTAAACTTTTGCTGGCATACCACACAACCCTCCCAAGCGTGTGTTTACAGCTTTCCCTTGAGATAAGGAAAAACCAATACACAATTTTACAGATGGCTAACTGCGGCAAAAAGCTGGGGCCTGGATATCAAACACCTTAGGCTTGGTGTTACAAGATCAAAGTAAACTCATCTCAAATGCAGTTTGAGTACCTAAGCTTCAGTGGAAGTCCAAGAGGTTTAGGCCTTGACATCCTAGACTCACAAAGAAATTTAAAGTGCTTAAATTTGTTTCCATTCCCTTTTGCAAAAACCTGTGTTAACTCTTAATCCACCTCTGCATTCTCTTGAAGTGCTTAGACAGCACTTGTCTATTGGTCCTATATTTCTGGTTAATACATATACAACATTATCGAAAGTTTCTGCCACTACTCATATGGATGCCTTTCTCTGGAAAGTATGTGGGAAAAGGATATAGGAAAGAATTTATTAAGTTGATCTTGCCTTGTATATCTCACATATTATCTGTGGAACCTCACCTAGCAAAAGAGGCAGGTGTAATTATTTCACAAAGAGTCTCCCCTAGGATCTCAAGGCAGTGGAGGGTAATCAAGAGATTGTTTCATGATGCCTGGTTCTTCTGTGGGGTAGGGTGGTAGAAGAATGAATAAATCCCTATCTGCCTTATCCATATATGCTCTCTCAATTTTCTCTTTTCGAGGATGAAGAGCCTTGACCTACTTAATTCCGTACACAAGATTTATTCCTTATCAGGTTTTAACAGCTCATTGATGTTCTCTGAATCTTTTCCAGTTTTATCAGACTCTTTTTGAAATGAGTGAACCTGGTCTTCAATTAAGGTTCATGGTGCATAGTGATGTGGGGGTTTCCTCTCTTCCTTTCTCAACAATTCAACATTTCAGTTTGCTTGAATGACGTTATCATTGAACTGATATTGTACAACTCAATTATATTCCCAAGATTTCATACATGAACAGTAACAATACGATCAAAATGAAGCATTTTACAGGTAAAATTATAACTTTTCCTCCTGTATTCATCACTTCACTGATTTTTATCTGCTATTTTTAGGCAACTTAAAAGTTAGCTCTCGATTTTTTATTGCTACCAGTAATTAGACTTATCATCAAACTGGTATGTCACTACTACTTTTCTTTAATTTGTGAACCCACACAAGCCTCAGCACAGATTCGTGTAGAACCTTACACTAAAAGCCTAAAAGGCTTTATCATATACAATTCCATAGGTTATTTTGCTATTTCTCTGGCCATATAGTGTATGTCACTGATCTTATCAGTACACTTTTTCAGTCTATAGATCTGATTTTCTACTTCTATCCATTTGTGTGAGTTTTGTCATTGCAAATGCCTAAGAAAGACATAGTGACTTCCTGAAGGGAATTTTTGATTCTTACACTGCTGTTTCTGCTTGGAGCTCCACTTATTCTTTCTATCCATTCCTCTAACTAGTTTACGCAAGGCATTTAATGGGAAATGAATAGCAATTCCTGTAATATACAATTAGTGCAAACATTGCTTTGGTAAGTTTCACTAGGTAACATATTAAAGGCAAAAGCTAGATAAATTGCATAACTGACTTCACATTAATGACTCCAACTATCTGCAAAAATTACAGAGCATTTTCATCAATAGTATCAAACACATCTGTGAGAATTGTATAAATCAAAGTAAAGAATATTCTAAAGTTTTCATTCAGATCTGAAATAAAATATTTACTTCAACTATTGTTGAAGAAGATTCTAAAATGTTAACATATACCTGCCAAGATTCTTGCATTAAAATACTTCCTTTAAAATACAAACCACATTATATCTATGCCAAATGAGACAAGATTTTAATAGACTTTAATTTTTAAGTCCACACATAAAAATGATTTAATAAACAAATGAGAAAAACATATGCAAAAAAAGAGTTCAATTTAGGCAAGAACCGATATCTGGAGAAAAACATACTAATTCAGAGAAAATAATGCACTAAGAAGTTGAACAGATTCATCTTGAAAATATCTGGAAAATATACCATAAAGAGGTGGGTTAATGATGAGAGAAAAGATACTTTTGAATAACAAGTAGAAACAGACCTGAGGTGTAAAGTGAAACATAATGCCTTCAAAATATGACAAATAAATTTTGGTTTTGACATTTCGTCCTATCCATTTTTACACAGAAAAATATTCTCTTTAGTCCAGCTGAGTGGAACAAAATATATTGCTTATAAATCGGAAAAAGAGTAAAGAATAATTATATTATAAACATTAAACTAGCAATAAATTCAGACAAATATATTTCAAATAATAGGGAAAAAAGGATATTGTATTGCATGTAAAGCATATAGAAGAAAGATGTTAATGATAAGGCATTATTATGGAGATAATGAGTTGTAAAAGTACTTGAAGTATACTATGAAAATACGGGGTATGCTGAATAAACATGACCATAAATCATTTAAAGCAAAAACTGTGACTAGAAATTTGCTAGCAGTTTGTTTTGAATAAAGTCCAAATGAACAGTAACAATTTCAGCGCTGAAATCTAAACACTGGGCTGAAATTTTCTGTAGCAGAATTTCTTGTTGGTTTTTAAATATGTAGAGATTATAAAGTAAGTTCTTACGGATAATATATATTAATCAGTTATATATCAAATAAATCTGTTATTAACCTTCAGCAGCTTATTATAATTATCATTATCATTATTATCTTAAAATAAATTTTAAAAATCTCTTTAATTTACCTGTAATCTTTTTTTCTTATGAACTGTGTTTTCCAAAGGTGTCTGAATCTCAGTACCAAGGATTTCTGCAATATCTCCAAGTCCAGCATCATGACCATGTTTTGATCCTTCTTTCTTTGTAGGAATGCCAAAAATGTCTGCGATTATGTCAGTTTCTCCCTTTTCACTCTTCACAAACTCCCCGAGCTCAGCTCTTATGCCATGCTCAGCAACTTCTGCTTTTTCTGCTTCCATAACATCATCATGGATTCCAAACTGTGTTGGATCAGGCATATCCCCTAATATTTTTGTAACTTTTATATTTTTGGCTCCTTCAACCAGGCCACCCCCAAATACAGTACTCCAAAGGATCTGGAATATCCCCCACACTATAGAAAAGAACATTTGGAATGTCCCTACAAATAGGATCCAGAAAAAGGAGAAAAACACTTTCACCATCTCTTTTACTGTCATCTTTTTAACTTTCCTGTATTGTTTCCTAAGATTCTTCACAGTGACCATTTTAAAAAAGTTGGCAACATTCTTCTTCACTGCAACACAGGCCACTGCAAAAGCTGAAGCAGGCTCCAGGGACTTTTCTTCTTCCTCGTCAACTCCAATATCCATTACATAAGCAGACTCTGCCTCATCCTCCTCATCGGGTCTCTCAGATGAATCTGTTTCAGAGATCTGGGATGCTAACTGCATTTCAAAAATTGTGTCCTCACAGAAATTCACAAAGAGTTCCATTTTTTCTTGCTCTCCACCTTCATTTACAACATCAAATATGAACTGTCTTTTAGATTCCTTCACCTGTGGCTTCTCCCACTGCATTCTACTGGATTCACTGATTTCAAAGTAAACTCTTTCTATTTTCTTGGCTCCACCCATTATTTCAATACGGCCAAGGTATGGTTCAAAGTAATTAAGAACACTTTCTGCAGGCTCAAGTAAGCTCTGAAGGCGTGGATCATTAGGCATGTGCTCTGAAAGGTTTGTTAGCAATACTACTACATTAAATCCAATGTCTTTGGCTGGTTCGTGGAATCTTTCCACAAAGTCAACATAATTAAACATGTCGTTTTCATCAGCTTCTGTACAGGACAGCAGGAACTCAATCTCTGACTGTATGTATTGTTTTTGGGCCTCCATTGATTTCTGAAATTCCTTCTTGGAAATTATTCCTTTACCATCTGGATCATACTCTTTGAAAGCATCTGAATTAGTCAGATCTTTTAACTTCAGGAACATGTCAAAGAACTTCAAAATCATTTCTACATTGCTAGATGATTCTACAAGCGTGTCCACCATTTGCTTTCCAATAGTTCCATTTACAACGTTACCTAAGTAGTGTGTTACAACAGAAAGTTATTTGACGGCTACATTTTAAATAATGACATTTCATATTTGTGGTGAAAACAGAACAAAAATGTTCTTAAATATTAGTATTTTTTATTCCGACATGCTTTTGTCTAGCAGCCCTCTATTTCATGACTATATATATTCCAGAATAATTCTTAAATAAACATGAAGAATGTATTTTTCCCCAAAATTACATAAAGGCAAGTAAAAAGCAGTTTAGAAAGATGAACATAATAATTACGCTTTACACTAGGAAGGTGAGATAATCATATTTGACCATAAAGAAAACCAGGTCCAACCTTCAAGCAGTGACAAGAGCATCACTACCATATCCTTTAGTAGATCCAGCAGTTCCTTAAGCAATTCAATCTGTGCAGAGTCCTAAAAAAAAAAAAAAAAAAAAAAAAAGGACTGTAAGATTTTTTTTTTTAATTTGTATTTATATGGAAACCTAAATAAATTTAGATAAAAATGGTATTAAAGATGATCAGCTAAATTTCATTTACATTATTCAGCCACATTTCATTGTCATTTTCTTATGATTGCTATCAGAAGTCTAATACAACATGCAACTTACTGCAGCAGAGGTATTAACACCATAAAGTTAAGCTATAATAAAACATTAAGGAGTACCAAAGTGCAGGTAAGGGACATCAGGAAAAAAATAAAATTGTTGCTACACAGATCTGAAAGTCTCTCAGAAAGAATCCATCCTTTTTCACTTCACTGGCAATATTTAATGACATAATGCATTACCACTCAAAGAGGACTAAAACTGTTCAGTATTATTACAGAACATTAAGTCAGAGTAGATAAGTAGATTTGTGTTTGACATTAAGGTCCTAAATACTATTCTGATATGCTTCTGTAGGGTGGGAAGAAATCGTGTAAGTCAGAGGACAGCAGAGACACTGAATAAGAGAGAAAATCACTGTTGCATTCAGTGCAGAGTTTGAGTGTATAGATGCATTAAGCAGAAGTCACAGAAGAACACAGAATCCTGACAATGTGGAGTGGGACTCCACTGTGCTCTGTATGGTGAAATTAACACTGCCTGTGCCACCATGCCCAGTGTCTTTGAATAATTAACTGGATAAGTTGACCAAATGTCACACTCCCTCCCTGTTTGGATCTTTCTCAGCTTTTCTCTTGGCCTGCTTATCTTCAGCATGGGATCCATGCTTTTAATAGTGCTTCTGCTCTTACAGATCCTTGGGTTTTGGCAGCAGGGAAGAAGAGACCAAACTGCCACATTCATTATCAGAAAGGTATAACTGAGCTGTAAATGTAAAGTCTGGTTTCAGTGAAGGTGAGTTCACAGTGACAATTAATGTTGAAAATACCTGTGAAAGTTTCATTTGCATATTGGCAAACACATGAAGAAAGCCAACAACTGCATCCCACAGCCTACTATGAGCCAGACTCTGTTGATTACCTATGCACGGGCCCTAAAAAAAATTAAGAAAAACACTTTTTATTTATGTCAAATAAACCAAAACAAATAAATCAAAAAGAAGTCTCAGGCAGCCATGAAGCTACATGAGAAGGTTTTCCAAGACCTCTGGGTATCTAGTGCAAGAATACCAAATTGTATCCTGTTAAATACATAGCTGTTTGCCTGTTTAGTTTTCACTTTACACTGGTCCAGTGATTCCATGTAACTTTATCAAAATTTTAAGAAAATAGGTGCAAAGCATTCACGAATTTATGAAAGAACATGATCATGCTGTGTGAGCATGGAACTTCTCTGTTAGTACCTTTAGTAACACATTCTGTTTACCTGGATATATTCTGTAAGAGAATTGAATATTTGTTTGGTGACGGCCAGAGCTTTAGAAAAGTTACGTTGTCCTGATTCATCAATGACATCCTTTCCTGAATAGTACCAATAGAAGTCACTGATGGATTCCTAAGAAAAAAAACAGTATTACCTTTTCTAGTTTTGAATTCTCTATGCAGTATTTACTGTCTGTATTTGTATCATCAAAACTTGCATCAGTAGTTCAGATGAAATTCAGCATATCTTTGTCAATCTATTTCTCATTATGATATTGTGCACCCTCTTCAGAAGTGCATGATGAAATCCATTATCAAACATCTGATTTCACACAGAATTCTGAAATGTCATGTTTTCAAAGGCAAAACTACATGAAATAAATAAAAATTCTTCCTTTTGCATATCCCTTTTGAGAGAATTTTCAGGTTTGATTCCAATAAAATGTGAATCTACACAAGTGAAGGAAAGGCAAATATGTTATACTCCATTTTCATCTTTTTTTTCCTCACCTGAAGACGCAAGAGATAGTCAACAGTACTAATTATAATATTCACTGTTGTGGTGTTTCCCATCTGAGTACGTAAGTAATTCTGAAAATCTGAAATTAGAAGTGAGTTGTCCTTGGTTAGTATATAAAGGGGAAAAAATTACATTATTTTCCTGTTTTATTGGGCAATCCCTTCTTTTTAAGTATCTTGTTGGATACAGATGCTTATGTGGTAAAAAAATTGAACTTTAGATCTCAAATAAATATAACTGAAAGAATTGTTATCCAGGTGACTTGGAACAGGCTTTACTAGTAATATGCTAAACACCAAAACGATATTAAGACTTAAAAAATCAAATTGGATTCTGCAATTCAAATTGTTGTCATGCTGGTTTCCCCTCAGAAAACTTAATGCATTAGAGGAAAACATCAGAATTGATTCTATTGCACTCTGTTTAGGAACAGACTCGCCACACATTTTCTACAAAATTAATTCTGTTCTCTTACCATTGTTATGCCCTTCACAGAGAAGTTGCAAAAATCTAAATAGATCTCGAGTAAATTCATCATGCTGCAAGACTTTTTCACCTTTAAAATATATAAATACAATGTTTATGTGACAGCTGTTATGATTAATAATGCAGAACACATAATCTTACAGTAACCTTTTAAACTGGAATTTTAATAAAAGAACCAGTATTTAAAAGCGTTAAAGCAATTTAAAAGAAACAGACTAATAATAATGAAAAGAAAAACTGAGACAGAAAAAGCAGAGCCAAAGTATTTAGCACTCCAATGCATCCATGGTTAAAAAAACAACACTAATTTGAAAAAAAAAAGGCAACAGGATATATATCTAATAAGTAAATTGTTAGTTATAACTAAAATCATGCCTTAAATATGAGTGACACTTCTTTAATAAGCATCAAACTCTTTATTCAAGCTAAACACACAACCTGCTGCAGACCATAAAGCTAAACCTAAAGATATCTGAGAAGATGCAATGAGAGATTTCTCTCTGTATTTGCAACACACTTTTGCAACAATAGTATCAAAAACTGTAAACCCAAACATACCACGCTCACGAACGATGACTGTGGATCAAAGAAAAATAACAAGAATACAAGATAAGAATATTTGAATTTACAATATTTTTCTTAAAAATTATTGCTAAAGATATTGTAAAAAAAAAAGAGAAACCAAAACATATTCAGAAACCAGAGCCTAGAATTACTTATAATAAGTTTAAAAACAGATACCTTAAGCCACAGAAAATAACACTTCTAGTTAAAGGAGGAAGCACAAATAATGTTTCAAGCACTACTGGAATCAATTTCATTCTACTTACGAGTTCCTTCTTCAGTAACCATTCCCAGGCCTTCTGCTTTATTCTGTCTCTCAAATGCATTCAAGTCAAGAACACTGATATTTAAAAAAAAAGAAAAAAAAAAGGCACCAACAGGAAAAAGGAATAGAGTAACCAATGGAGAATCATTTTCTTCTAAAAAATATCTAGAGGCCTTCAATAACTATTCTTGACCCACCACAACATGAATTGCCTCATATTTTATTTAATACTCATATTAAATAAATGAGCTTTGGGTGAAACTAAGGCTCCAGTGTCCTCTGAAAAGAAATGAGTCTTAGGTCAGGTCTCACCACTTACTCCACTCCTGTTAATGTCATCCATTATTTCATGCACAAATTAGTAGAAAAGGAGCCTGAAATATTACTCTTTATGTTGATTTAAACCTACCAACAAAAGGGCACTATGCCATTGTTTCTCACACTGTTTTCCAGTAAGTTGTTGCTATTACTTTTATTTTATTGTTTCTGTATATATTATTCATGGTTATATGATTCAGAAGATGTATGGCATTTCTGATTCTATATGCACAAGAAATGTAATCAGAGGTTCCATATCTTCCATGGTCAAAAGACACTGATATCTAAATTTTATTTTGTTAACTTGACATAGCTCAGCACATGGAATAGCAAATCATGGTTTTTCTCACCACCTAGTCAGAATACTTTCATTCAAGCCATCCAATATAATCCTATCATTACCTAATTTAGTTCAATTAAATAGCAATGCAGTCACATATTCAATTTAGTGACACTATTAAAACTAAAAGTATTTCTTAAGGCATCATTTGCATTCTTTTATCATGTTCAAGTAATTTTATCAATACCTCTTTTAATGAAGTCCTGAATAATATATATACACAACTGGTAATAATATTACAGCAGGGCCTGTTTGAGCAAATCCCTGCTGAACTGTTCTACATAAATGAAAAAATTACAAGGCAGATTATTACTTAATTAGGCTGCAACTATTCAAAAATAATTTCTGCAATGCAGATCACCATTCCTTCCACATTTTATCCTCTATTCACACAGCTGCTCCACTTCTAATCCCAGTCTACTCCTTCAGAACCCTTGTGGTTCTTTAAAAGGCTGAGAAAAGGAGGTTGTCTACTGGAAGAGTTATCAAAAACACCAGCAAATTTCCATCTTCTGTATGGGAGCCCTTTACCTTAGCTAATTTGAACTGTTTTATCAAGGGAATAGACTACTACAGTCCCACTGGTCACCTGCCAACTCTAACAAACCTGATATATATGCAGAGGATGCAGAAAAAACAGAGATTATGCAACTCGCCAGAAATGTGCAGACGCTGAAAGCTTAACAAAGCTCCACTGGCCTGTCTCTCCCTTGGTAGTGGCTTTTCTCCATTCTTGGAACCTACCAGCAAAAACCTTGACGGATCTAGGGTCAGTAAAAGAGACATCATATTTTACTTTTCTGCCTCTTCAAACTAAGACTTCAAAGGCCGGTGCAGGCTTTTGCTTTATTTTCCCCTTTGGAAGAATACTCTAGAAGATTAACAGGCTGTTCCTGTGATTCCCAAAACTTTCCCACAAGAGTTCTACAACCTGTGACTCCTGTAATTTAAATCTAATGCATCCACCTGCACTGAGCAATAAGCCACCAACATGAATAAATGGAACCTGTAATAATGCAATTTATGGTTTTACCTGCAGGACTGCATCAAGCCAGAGAGGCTTTGAAAAAATCCATCATCCTTTTTCTCCTTCAGGTAGTCTAGCATTTTCTAAACGTATATTTTTGAAGGGAAAAAATACAATGTTAACAAAATATACAATTATTAATTATTAGCAAGAATAAAATAGTTAAAGTAATAAGTACCCTTATAATTAATGATATTTAAATTATATTAATTCAAAACTTACTGAATTAATTTCTTGAAAAACAAATCACTGGCAAAAACTAATATTATTGCTCTTGCACCAAAAATATGCTGATATTTCTTCACTGTGTGGCTTAAAATTAAATACACTAATTTAAACAATAGGACACTAAAATTTTCAAAATTACTCGCCTCATTTATGCAAGCAGGACTCACAGTAGTTAGAAAAGCATTACCTGTTGAACTATGGTGTTTCCACCATTCAGAATAGCAATACCAAGTTTCAGTGTTTCAACAACCATAGGTCCTGTATGACCTGTCGAAACAAGGATACACTCCTTAAAACTTGCAGTTATGAACTCTTCAATCAGAAATGCAGTCTGGAACTTTTACTTAGTGCAGTTATTACTGACATTTATTCTGCATCATTAACTGTCTTATAGAAGTTGTATGTGATATTTACATGATAAGTATAATGACATAACACCCCAATGTATAAAGATATCACAGAGTATTACCTTTGCTTGCACTAATCATCTGAAGCACCATCTCAGCAGCTCCACGATCATGTAAGCGAGCTTGCTGATAGAGAGTTCTCTGTTTTTCCATTTCTTTCTCCTGCGTTTGGGAACAAAAATGAGAACAGACTGTACAACTGTAGAACAGATTGGAATGGATCCAGAAAAAATAGGAAGATGAGAAATCTGAAGTTGTTGAAGACCATCTGCCTCCAAAATCCATGGGTTGTTTGACTCCAAAGCTTCAAAACACCCCACCTTTCTTTCATATGAATAGCCTAGTAAACCAGTTCACTGTGTTCAACACACAATGTGTTATGCTATTTTTTGATTTATTCTAGTGGACATATATAAAATACTTCCACATTAGATTATGAGAAAGAAATGTTGTTTAAACTCTCACCTCAAATGTCTTTTCTTTTTCTTCATCTCCCTCTTCTTCTTCCTGACAGCTCTTTTTATGTTAAAAACAGAAATCACAAGATCTTGCTTATTAAGAAACATAATGCCTACTTTTGCTATAGTATTTCTGCAAAAATGACCCAGCAATTACTAAAGGTATTAAGATTTTTAAAAACCCTGTTATTGTAAATAATTGTGTTCATCCACACTAAGAAGATTATATTCTCTAGTGTATGAGTATTTCAGGGTATTCAACTACATATACACCCTGTAATTGCAGGCTATACAGTCTTGTCCCATATCTCTATAACTATGATATTTCTCTTCACAGTCAAGCTCTCATCACGAGTCAGCTGTAATCAATGTGTTGCAAAAACTGACTTATTTTTGACAGACTTCAAGTATTAACCCAAAAATAATTGCCCAAAGAAAAAAGATCACTAATGGGTTTAAACTGCTTGTGAGTTAATCATATGCAAAAAAATGTGCCAAGTGAAAGGAACAGGACTGCATCTACTGGAATTTTATAGTATTGTTTTAACACAGGAAATTTCGCATATACCTATATGTAAAACTCTGAACAGCATTTGCTTCATTAAAAACACAGAAGTTACTAGTATAAAGCAGTCAATATAAGAAACAGAAAGAAGCATATAATAAGCATCTAAAATTAATGGGAAGTACCTAAATGCAGTGAGGGATGGAGTATGAAATTATATACTTACTTTTGCCATCATGGCAGAATAGGCAATATACAGAGGATCATGTTCTAGATTGCTGTGAAGAGTAAAAATATATTTTTTAATTATTTTATTATATAGTAATATAAAGATGTCATATGCCAACCTTTTTTATTGAAGGATATTTTATTAAAGTAGACTACTTGAAATGCTATTACACTTGAAGCTTGTGTCATGAATGACTTCTCTTATCTAAATCCAAGTCTCTAAGATGTTACTCAAACAATTCAAAGGTATATTTGTGGATTCAATTCAGTCATTTTGGATCATCACTGGCTGTTGAAGGTGTGGAAAAGTAATATAGAGATATAAATGAAAATAATTATAACTGTCAGATGGCAAGACTTTATTAGTCATACAGTTTTTCTTTATATGAAGCTCTGGAGTACTCATAAAAATCTAATTCTAATCTTTCTAATCAACAATCTAAATTCAAAACACAAACTGGCAATGAGATTCATAAACATCAACAAAACCTTTTCTGATTTACTGAGTGAAATGTAATGAATACCAAAGCCAAGAACACACCTCTATTACCAAGAGAGACCAGGGCAAGGTACTCTGGTTAAACCTGCAATTCCTGTAGAATTTTGTTTGTATGAGAAGTCATGCTCAATTATTTCTGCATTAGTATTTACCAGGATTTTAAAATGTCAAAAATAGTCAATATTTATTTCAATGCAAAGGTTATACTGAGTTTAAATACATGAAAACTCCAGTGAAACTGAGAAGGAAAAAGGTATTCCCCATGTACAATAATGGACTACATTTGTGTTAAATCACTTTGGTAATGTTACTAAAAATTCAGTTACTATGTGCTTTTATTCAGTGGGCTTTTCCACACAGCTCTTTTACCTTCTCTCTGTAAGAGCACTGCGACTAAAATAGAGGATAATCTGATGAAGTGGATCAGGATGGTTTTTCTCAGTCTCTTCTTCCTCTTCTTCATCTTTTTTTGGAGATGTCTATCTCAAGATTTAGAATATAAAAGTTAAGCTTCATAAGTAAGAACAAATTTCAGGATATAAGCTTAGGAAAGGATTTCAGTAATTTTTTGTATTAACTGCCTGTATTAATCTTATTCAGGAGTTTACAGCATAACCTGCAACATTATGTGCCTGTGTGACTCAAAAGAAATAAGAGTATATGATTTTTATTCATGTTTTTTGTAACTTTAGAAGTTTCTCATTTGCAGGGTATTGAGAATAAGAAAGGGAAAATCTTGTGGAAGCCTTATTCAAGAGAAATCATGCATCTCCCATCTGACCCAAATGTAAGGAAGTTCTAGCTCAATTATTTTGTAGCAGAATACTGGAGTAGTTTTCAATAGCATCATCAAATACATCCTATTCGGACTAGTGTCAGCTGCAATATTTTCATACAGCATTTCTAAGTAACCTTGGTTTAATTAATGCTCATTATTGTAAACTTCAAACTTTTTTTTTTTTGGCAGTTAAAAATATAACATAGTCATAACTGGCCAAAGATCAGACTATTACCCTTACCTTGTGTTATTACACCTTTGTAGTTTTTCTGGTTATTGTAGATATATTGTAATTACAGTAATAATTGTAATCACTGAAGTTCAATTTACTTCTCTAGGAAATCTGAAAGAATTGCAGGCACTGCTTTGATTAGTGGCCTCATTCTTTCCTTTGGCAAGAAGCAACAAAGTCAAAGACCGACCACGTAACTGTCCAGAGCATGTGAAGAATGTCCCTACCCACGGCAGCGGGGTTGGAGCTAGGTGATCTCTATGGTCCCTTCCAACCCAAACCATCCCACGTCTCTACAATATCAGGTATAATGGGTTTTTAAAAAGCATAACATGACTGGTTTTGTTAACACTGAAGCACTTCCTGATGCATCTGCATGTGATCCATGAAGCCATATGTTAACTTTCATGGTGTTAGGAGGCTGTGGAGATAAATTCCTTGGAGGCATTTTTGACAAGCCAACTACATAGAGGGAAGAGAAAAAGCACTAGACATTCTGAAGTTTACCAATCACTTTTATCAAGTACACAGGTAAATGATATTTTTGCTGAATTTGGCTGAATATATTTACTTCTCCTTATGACGGATCCAAAAGGAAAACAGCAAAATTAATTTGTATCAAAGCTGAAAATGTTAAAATTAATTATGCATAATATTTTTTGAAAGGGAAAAGGATCAATAGTGTTAAGCTTTAAAAAAACCAAACCAGTAAATAATATATACAAACATAGGAATTACCATAAAGACAAAAATAGTCTGACTGTTCATCTAATCCATTTCTCTTCCCAAGAAAGAGTATCACATAGCTTGTCTGAAGGCATAAATCACCTTAATGCACTTCAGTGCGCATCACAGGGCAAATGTCTTTTTGACCACAGCAGAAAATGACCTTATGCTCTGAAGCATATGGTTTAATATTTTATAAGCTTATGCATATAGTACACAAAAATTAAATATAGTTTATAATAGATACACAGAATACACACTGAAGTGGGCATTGAAATATATGCCCAATCATGTCAGTACTTACAGCCAAATCCTGAACTAGTTTCTCCTCAAATGAATATTCCTCTGTTTCTATCCAAAAGTTCTGATAGCCATTGAGGAAGAGGTTAATAGAACGGTGCCTGGGGGGGTTGTGAAAGTGAGATCAAGAGGGGTAACAGAACAGAGTATAACAGCTCAGATGGTTAATGGTTAGTAAGGATACATATTTGTACAATTCTGATCCTCTGATTGGTCAGTGAAACAAAATGCAAAACAAAACTAACATTCAGTGACAAATCTGCAGGTACTTTTGAACATTCTTACTGTTTTTATACACACACATATATATATACATATTACTTTTTTATTTTGAAGGCTAAGGGAGGCCTAAAATACATATACATGAAACTGCAGGACTGATACCTTAATGCAAGCATGAGAAAAACACACACTTGAATGGACTGAGAATGAGTGAGTGGGGTTTACATCTACAAGGCGTAAATCTAAGTTACCAGATTTAGGACATCAAGACAGCAGACACTGGCCATCAACACCAAAATAATTATCATGTGCTTTCTAGCGTAATATCTACAGACAATCACTGCCTTCTTCCACAGAAAGAAGCCTAACCTCAGCTTCTTGTCTTCCAGTTCCAAATCAGGGCACTACTAGCATGTTCTCAAAGAAGTTGCATTAGAAATATACAAAACCTGCTCTATAAAATGACCAATTTTAGAAAACACTAAGTCATATTAATTGCTACTGTATACTATTCATTACTTTAACTTTCCACAGAAAATACAGCTCATGGCAATAAGACTGCATATAATAATGGCAAAATAATTCCATCTTTACATTACTTTGGGGAATTTTTTTTTCTGAGCTGCACTACATGAGGTTAGAAAGGCTGTTCCATACAGCTTTTTCATTTACTTTTTATCTATTGCCACTAAAAAAAGCTAGAAAAATGCTATAAATTTATAATTTAAATACCTTTTAAATACACTATGTACACAAATCAGTATTTTATAATGGAATAGCTATTGAGTCAACACTTTAGGCTCACTTGCTGACACTGTTGCTGTTTTATTATCAAATTTCAAAAACTGACCAATCAGAATCCCCTCTGAAAATTGTACAAATTCATGTTTTTATGATAATATCAAATCATGGCTGGGAAGGAAGAAGTGAGCGCATAAGCAAGAGGCTCTCCACAAGTTACATTACCGTTAACTTGAGTATAAGCCTGTCATACTGAGTTTTTTCATGTACTTTTTCCAGCCAAACACGTTGAAAGGTGCTCAGGAAGAAATTGCTAATTTTGTGTCTGAAGAAAAGCATATAGGTTTTCATTGAAGAAAGGCACAAGTTAAACTCAATAAAGAAGTCAGAAAGAATGTATTCCTAAACCGTGTTTGAAAAATTGCCGTGTACATCTTTGCTGTATCTATGTGCATATACAGATGACACACAATAAGACAAAGTTCTTTCAAATTCATTCTCTTAAAACATCAAACATAAATAGACACATCTCAGAGAAAACACTTATCACATAAGACACTTTTTCAAAGCCATGTATGTTCAATAAACAGAGAAAATGTATTAGTGCTTCCTAACTTAACTGATGTCTAATTCTCTGAAAAATATATTTTTTTAATAAAATAAAGCTATTTGTTTTGTATCCACAGGCACTTTGCATCAAAGGGAGTTCTTGGCATATTTATGGAAGAAATTAAAGCAATTTTTCTGTGACTCCTTCATATCAATAGACATGTACATTTCTGAAATATCTTACTGAAATTCCTGAAAACTGGTAGACATTAGAGTGAGTTTTGGAGAAAATTACCTTAAACTCTGAGATTAAAAATAAACTACCTAAATATCTGGAAAATTTTCAAAAGAACCAACTTAACATTTACTGAAGATTTATATTTTCTAGGATAAATGAAAGGTTACTACCATAATATTTGTTTACTGCCCTTTAAATTAATTGATTCTAGCATCAAAGTTAGAACTAACATTCCCAGTGTTAGTGGGGAGTTTTACAAACACAAAGCTGCAACTAAAATGAGGAAATAGATAAGAAAGAGAACTGCACTTTAAACTCTGGATCATGAGATTTAAATTGCTCCTAGAATAAATCATACACCACTTTAAATAATCTCCCTAGGGTTCAGACATGTCTGAGCAACACTGTCAATTTAGATGATGGAGATTGTTATAACAGTATGATAGCTTTATTTTCCTGTCAGAATCCTATGATTTATCTAGGGGGGAAAAAAAAAAAATATCTATAAGCTAGTGAACTTTAAATCTTTAGTTTCCACCTATCAATTGAGCGATATATCTAGAAGTTTTCTCATGGCAACAGGGTCGGAATAGATGACCTTTAAAATGGTCCATTCCAAACCAAACTGTTCCCCAACTTTAGGATTTTAAGTCAAACTCTACTTTCACTCTTGTCTGTTGTGAAGTGCAGAGAGCACAATTAATTGACAAAAATAGTTTTATGAGAGTTCATTTTTAGCAACTACAAAATTAAATAGCTGAGTTGATTTGCCTCATATTTAAATTAGCAAACTGCTCCACAAAATCTGTTAAGTTTGAGAAGAAAAATTTCAAGAAAAGTTTTTAAGAAAAATAATTTTAAAAAAATACAGATAAATGTAAATGTTCCATTTCAATATGGTATTATTCCATATTTTATTGAAAATTAAAAAATAAAGAATTTAAACATTCATAAACCACTTTCCCTCTTGGCAAGCATTCCATCAACCTCAAATATAAAAACAAAAGAGAGTGCTCTATAAGGCAAAAAAAAAAGATTAGCCCTTTTAACATTTGGCTGCTCATGCATTTATTGTAAACATTTTAAGAATTTACAAAGGCAGAATATGGTTGTAAAAAAAAACCACCAAAACTTCTTCACAAAAAGGTTGTCCTGATATTTTATTTCTTCATACCACTTCGTCTTGTTTTGCCAAACACAGCACTTGAAGATGGAAGGGTTGACACTGGCTGGTTTCTTAAGTTGTATTTAATCCGCTTCATTTCTCTGATTCTTAAAAGAGGGCCAGGTGGTAGCATGAGAACTTGGAGAAATTACTATAGTCTAGAATTACTCATTTTTGTAAAAGAAGGTTGTGTGCTTTTTATGGTATAAACTGGCTTTTTGTTTGTCCTGTGCAAACCTAATATTCCTCCAGGGTGTTAGTGGCAGCTACAGATCTTTAGCTAAAGACCTTTCCACCAGGTGTGTAAATTGGCTTTAATAAAGTCATTTAAAAATTCAACGCAACTCTACAGTGAAATACTTTGCCAAAAATCTTTGAATAATAATATTAAACACAAAAAGTGAAACATTGCAGAAAATGAGAAGAAAATCTCATTAAAGATGTGCTTAACCTCTATCTGAATAAATCTCAGATTTTTGAGAAGAAAAAGAGCAAAGGAAGTTACTCCAGTGCCACATGATTTTAATATTCTGCTTAAAGCAGTAGATGGATCCAGGCACGGGATGCATTTTATATTGGACTTTTTGTTATCTACATTCAACTGGAATAAGAAGCAGAGCAACATAGAAGACTAAAATATCATTCTGCAGTGCTCTCTGCACTGCTCTGCCCCAATAGTTGCTTTAATTCATATAACATTCTGATGTTCTATCTTAAGATTGGCCCAGACAAGCTACAGAGCATGAAGTGTTCATGCAAGAGGAGAGGACGAGACATACAAAATAATAATAATTAAAAAAAAATAATAATTAAAAAACAAAAAAAGAGAGAGAGAGAGAACAAAATAAAAACACAGAAGACTAAAGAGTAAAAAGAGCAACCAATCAGAGACAAAAATGGACAGAAACAGCAGCATCTTAATGATTTTCACTGATAAGCTGAGGAGCTAAACAGAATTACTGACAAAAATGAAGCATGTAATTCTTATGGTGTATTCCCTCTCAAATTATTTGTCATGAGATGATTATTTTGCTACTGTGAGGAATTAGTTTATCACTAATCAATTCTTGTCTCTTAAAATTATATACACCTAACAATCATCAAACACATAGGTAAACACACAAGCAGTATTTGCACTCGGTAAACAATAAAACCACAAGTTACGAAGAAATAATCCTTTCAGCCACTTACCTTGGCAGGTTGTATAATGGTGCCATTCTAAAACACGCAACAACAGCCCTTTTGCGTTGTTTTGACAGGAGTTTGTGCCAAACAGCTTTTTTTGATCTCAGTGGTTGTTCAACCTATGGGAAAATATCCTCTAGTATATGCAATGGAAACTTTTCAACTTTCATCCATATTTTCTATTCAGCTAGTGGTTAGCTAGTTAGCAAAGTAGAAAATGTTACTAATCTTTTGGGGATTGCTTTTTTATTAATAAGGAAAAATCCTGGGAACCGCCAATATAGAAATCTCTCAGTTTACTCAGACAAGTTCAAGATGCTGAAGTACCTTGTGCAGGTCTACCTGGTAAATTTCAAAAATTATTTTGTCTGTTTCTAAAAACGCATATTCAGTTCATGTGAATGTATTTCTGTGCTATATATATCATTTGTGAATGGAATGGATTAACTTCATGTAGGAAGAGTACAAAAGCCTTTCTATATTTAAATTGCATAATTTGGACAAACAGGAAAGCAATTCAAAAGTTGCTACAGCATCCCATGATGTAGAATTAGGAGACAGGCTAAGCTCAGCCTATTAAAAATAAGTGCACAAGCAAACACCTCTTCCTAAAATCTCATGGTTTTCAGCTATTGCATGGAGATGACTGTGTAATATACTTGTGACTGTTCATGCAGTTTTGCAGAAATATATCCTGAGTTTTCCCTGCAGCTAATTGGAGGCACTTCAAAAGATTACACTGAAAATTTTTCATAAATACATATCTATATGTGCATGGGTACTTACATGCACACATGTACAAAACCTCAAGATTTATCTGTACCTGAAATAATCACTGCAAGGAAAAATCTCAGTTTTTTTAAAATGGACAAAGTATAGACACTTGGCTTTTTACCTGCTCCAGATGATACAAAGCAGCTGATATTCTCTGTACACGTTCCACATTTTTCTCCGGGTCAGTAGGTCCATCACTCTTTAAAATGTC
The DNA here is from genome assembly GCF_015227805.2 of Hirundo rustica. NCBI lineage: Eukaryota > Metazoa > Chordata > Aves > Passeriformes > Hirundinidae > Hirundo > Hirundo rustica. The sequence continues at coordinate 33,423,984 of NC_053455.1, forward strand.
TTTGTAAAGATTTAGCTGCCATTTCACAGCTGGATCATCAGACTGAAACCCAACAGATTCCATTTGTAAGCTGCTGAATGAAGTCACTGAATTTGATCAACACCACTTCTATTCCAATAGTATAATAAAGAAGGTTATAAATACTCCCAATTTCTGTCCCTTTTCAGACCAAATTAACATCTACTAGCTGCTCAAAAAATGGCATTGATTCTATATATTATTGGGCAATTGAACTGAATTCTTAAGCAAGGTTCTGTATTTTTATTTCATGAAACCAAATAAAGTACCTCATTTATTCCACTTAACTCCATTAAAAATAAGGAAGCATATGTGGTACTGGGATAGAGTTTAATTTGCAGAGCCTTTGTACTGAGACTCTAAAGCTGTTTTTTGGAGTCTGGAAAAGACAGCTGAAATTTCAGTAGATGAATAGTTACAGCCAAAGTTTTTGGTTTGGGGTTTTTTTCTTGCAAGAAAGAAATAGGAAAACCACATTGAATTACTTCTTGTGCCCATTTAAATGTATACAATCACAAACTTACAGCAACTATACAGTCAACATCCATGACAGATAAATAAGTTACTCTTACTGTGTTTGAACAGTACTGTAGACAATGATCTAAATTATTTTTAATTTACAGATTGATATGGAGGACTCCATATTGGTATTACCTTTGACTGTATTCATTTATAGGAATATAAATGTACATGTAAAACTCACAAGTGATAAGATGACACAAGCTTTTTGTATTTTATTATAGTAATTTTAAATGTATACCTTCTTAGAAATACCTAATTTAATTATTAGTGAAAGCTAAATTCAAGAAGAAAAGCTTAAGTTGTATAGTTTCAATTTTTTTTTTTTTCTTGGATCAAGCTGATTCTAAGTAATTAGAGCTTTAATACTACCAGTATCTCAATTCATCACACTTGTTCCATTCTATAAATCTTCCAGAAACTTGAATATATCAAAAAAGTTACAAATAAGCCATTTATTGCAATGAAAAATCATGAAGAATAATGTTAAAATGGAAACCTTTCTAATAGTTTTTTTATTATCTTTTTTAATGTATCACAATGAAAAGAAACAGTTGCACCTTCTGTATTTTAAAAGTGCATATCAGCATCTATAAGACAGATTTTCTTTTATTACCTTTTCCTGCAAGTGTAAGTTGTTGCGTAAGTGTTCTTTAACTTCCTCATCTGTGTCCCTCTGTAAAAAGGCAGAAGAGTCTTTTTCAGATTATGATTAATTTCATAAGAACTTTTACAACACAGAACAGCTTATATTTAATTTTTGAAATTTAACCTCGTTTGCTTTCAAAGTAAGTAAGATACCACAAGGGGCAAAGGCCTTCTTTAACCATAAAACAAGGATTAAACTTTGAAGGGAATTAAAGCTAACTAGATTGTAGTTCAGTATTTGGTGCAAAAGAACATGAATATATAAAACCACACATAGTACACACTTTTTTTTTTAAAAAGAAGCACAATAATTAGCAGCTATAATTGCTTACAGTACTTACAGATATTTAATAATATTGACTGCTTAGATATCTATGCTTCAAAATTCAGTTTAGAAAGTTCTGTTTAGTTTGCATTAAAAACTATTAATAGAACACACTTACATGGCTGTATCTAGTCTTAGCCAAAGAGATGAGCTCTTGGTCTCCCGGAGTGCACATATTCAAACCAATAGGAAGCATCTTTTTAAGTGCAGCCACAATCAAGGATGTTTGTATGGAGTACAAATCCCCTCTACGTTTTGATTTCTTCCTCTCTTGATCTTGTCCTCCAGACTATAAGTTTGGGTGGTTTTTTGGTTTGTTTTTTTAAGGGGGGGGGGGGGGGGGGGGGGGGGGGGGGGGCGGGGGGAGGGGAAGAAAAGAAAAAAAAGGAAAAATTACTTTAATTCTCTGATCACACACTTCTCCAAAAGGCTCTTCCCCTAATGGTCCAAGGAAACTTTTTTCCTGATATAGGAAAAATAAGTAGAAATGCTACACTAGAGAATGGGTGTACAGTCTTGGGCAGGAAATGTAAAGGAATACTTTTGGTGCACCACTGCAGAAAATGCAGTAAGAGTAATGTTGTAACAGGAGTCGCACTCTTTTGTGTGCATTCATACATATGATTTTGACAATACTTTCTGGATCTTACCTTTCAAATCAGAAACAACCCTAAAATTAAAAGCTGAATCATTCTCAGGGGATACTAATATTTGTCTAATGTTACAGAGACAAATTGGGGATGTTTATATTTTTGTAAGATTTATATAAAGATAGTTATCCAGGGTCTGAATGAATGAATATTGCCCGACCTGTCTCATCTGATAAAGAGTATTAATTAAAAGGCTTTGATTCAATGTCATAAAATGCTGATGAATCAGTGCCTCTGGGAAAGTACTGCCCTTTGGCTTTGGATAATATTAGTAAATTTGGGACAAAAAAATTTAAATTTGGTATCTTTGCATATCATCAGTACTAGGAAAAGGAAAACAAGAGACAGAAGTAAGCAGCACAACAGAATAACATCTGCCCTATCTTCTTATGACAGACACTATACAACATATTCCACACCCAGCTTTTCCTTTATGAGACAGAGAACCAAAATCTTTCAAACAGACCCATATATTTAAAGAACACACAGTAAACAGCAACAACATCAAACAGCCCAGTTCTGAATTCTGTACCTAGAATAAACTCCTACAATACTCAAGGGGAGTTTTGTTTAAGATAAGATTTCAGGACTAGGCCTCCAGACTTGTACAACACTACGAAATAACAAATGCTTTCATTTAACCTCCACATCCTTTTCCTTCTGTCAATTAGGATTTACAAACTACTGTTCATATGATATATTGTTTAGTTCCACATAAGGATACAGCAGAATCCATTGCTATTCATTATTTCCCAAATTATGCTTCACTATTATCACAGTAATCACTTAAAGAAAAAGGCAGCTGTACATATTCTATTTGGTGATAAATTTTGGCAAATTCTGTCTTCTAGATGGTGAATCTCTATGTACATAGCTTGTGGTAAGTCTTTTGCAAGTGTGAGGGAACACGCAATGGATGTGGCTTCCTTTCTTAAGGAACTAACAATTGCAGGAGAGTACTTTGCCTCAAAGCTTTGCTTTTCAAAGTGCCTTAGGAACAGTGGTGCGATGGCTTTAATAATGACATTATTTGTACTCTACATTGACAGAAGACAAACAAATCCCACAATGTATCACTGTATTCCAGTGGCGTCACTATGCATCTTAAATAAGGAACAACAAATTACATAATAGATATATTTTAAAAAAAAAAAAAAAAACAAAAAAAAAAGGGAAAGGAGAGATACTGGTTTCTGCATCTTTTACACCAGTGGATATTTTGCACATCCAATTTTCTTTATGTTCATATGAAATTAATAAGATTGGTGAACCTTAAAGCTGGAGAATTTTCAGAAAATGAAAAGATTCATTCTGCCTTTGCCATAAATTCTGCTGTCTGTAAATTCACTTCGCCAACTGGTAAATGTATAAGTAGAGTCACAGATTGAAAACTAAATGACAATGGAATTTTCTCTTTCAGTTCTAATATACACCTATGTACACACAATGCCTGCATTACATATGTAAAAAGCATTAAATCTGATATATTTTGCCTAAATAATTAACTACGCTAAAAGGACCCCAACAGGAGGAATGATATAATTTGGTCACCTAAAAGCATGTAATGATCTTACTTATCTGTGGATTTAAACACATAAATGGATATTTCTGACAAAAAAAAAATCAAAATACAATTACAAATTCTTTAGTAGATTAATAATAACTAAATACACAATGTAAAGGAAGAAATATTTTATTTACACTAAAAAATCAGGTAAAACTGGTTAAGATTATGGAGTTAATATTTTTTGTATTTCTATCAGCCTTTGAGCTTCAGTTCTTTGAGATTACTATGAGGGCAGTCATTAAATCCTACTCTGTGTACCTGGAGAAGTCTGGCAATAGCAAAGCATGAAACTGGGTTATTAGTTTAACAGAGATTCTCTTTTTAACCCATGTCTCAGGTTTAATAGATTAAAAGCTCTTCTCAGCACACAGGTTGAAGGACAAGTTGAAAGGATTTATGCTCCATTTTGCTGCTTATTCTGCTTCACTGATGAAGAACGCTCCATAGGTCAGAAAGTATTCTTCTATATTAGAAATTCAGATTTTTTTAAAAAAAAATAATATGAATGATACAAAGGCAAGTGACCTATAGTTCACTGGAGGAAAACAAATCTTCAAATGCATTAAGTGCATAAAAGAAAGAATTCAATTCAAATTCAAAAGCATTGTCACATCTCACACCTTTAGTAAAGTCCATTTTACTTTTGGAAAAAGGTAGGATTTGAATTATACATCTTATTTAAACTTATTGTATTTAATGCAATCTTCTATTCATCTACAGATAGCGTAGAGGTTATAGTACGTTTCTCCCAAATATTCTTCTTGAATATCATAAGCCAAATACATCTTTCTAATGACTCTACTTAGACATTTCTTTTACAATGTCTACTTCATTATTTAAAAAAAAAAACAAAACTAGGATGCAGAAGGAGAGCAGAGGCAGAATGTACATATAAAATAGTTACAAAAGGTAGCTTCAGTACATTTTTCACATTAAGCGGTATTTAGGAGTGCCAAAGGGAATTTCATCTGCTGCGGTCAAAGACTGCCACTTTAGCTGGGACAAAATTTATAGTAGGTGGAACGTGGTGCTTCACTTTGTGACGCCACTGCTATGATCAATGGAAAGAGTGCTTGGAGCCTGATCATCTCTAAATCTAAAACAAAGACACATCATGCACTTTGACCTGTACCTTTACTTGCATGGCCTGTATGAAAAAAAAATAAAGGGAAAAAAAAAACAAACATAAGTAAAAGAGATGAAAGGATGGTAATTTTATAAGTTTCTTATAAACTTACTCAGCTTTATGAGGACAGTAAAAATATAATAAGCTAATAGCTAAAACAATAGACTGTAAATGCATAACCAAATGAGATCTTAGTGAAATCATTAATCTTAATTGAATGATTTTGATATTGAATGATTGAACTGAATTTCTGTTGCTATTCTACCACACACTTCCATTTATTGCTTGCACATATAAGGACATCCAGTGAGTTAACCTATCAATACACTGATTACTGCACCTTTTACTGATTTTGTTAGAGGAAGAAAGGTGTCTAGAACTCTGGATAATCCAGGAACGAAAAATATTCACATTTTCACAAAAATAGCTCTTTCTACTTCTTTTCGCCACCAAATTATGTTTGAGAAAAAACTGTTTAGAAATCAAACTATCACTGGCAAGGTGTAGCACTTAATTTACAGATCTATTTTCTCACTGCATAGCTTGCTACTCTTTTGAAGACAGTGTGAGAGAAACTTTATCTTGCATCTCTCAGCACTACCCATTTTGAGAATAATATTATAAACTCAGCTGTAAATCTCATATACAGGATTTTTTCCTGCTTATTGTATTTATATCATAAATACACTTACATAAATATGTATTCCACAGTCAAAATTATAATATAATTGTGTCAGGAAATCTTAAGAAAATAACAACAAAACCATTTATTTATGGTAAAATAAAATAAACTATCACTGAAAAGAATCTTCAGCCTGGAATAGGAAAATACTATAGAAAGCTGTTGGTTAAAAAACAAGCAGAAAAAAACACATACAAGCCCTCACTTCTGTCATTCTTAATAGTAACTTCATTTTCTTGTGATACCTGAATAAGTTTCAAAATGTTGACGTCAATCTATTATTAAAATATTTTTATAGCCTACTTGATTTATATCACATAGTAAGAAAAACAGGTGCAATTCAAGAAAAGCGAGACTAATATTCAAGAGTTAGAATCTTAGCATCTTAGAATCTTTAATACCTTAGACAAATAGCAAACTTTAATTTAAAATTTCAGTTCTGTGAAATATGTAGATGCTGCATAGACATGGCTCAGCTTAGCTTTACACTAAAGGTAAGGAAAGACAAGATGTTAATTATATTTAATTTATTGTAGGTGACCATAAAAATAATTCACTCCTGATTTACCTCAGTATATCCAAAGGAAATGTATCCTATGCAAATGAAATATTCTCAGAGATCTAAAATTCCTGCAGAAAATACTAACATTAAATCCTCTATTGTAAATCTGCAAACAATATGCACAATTGCAGATGGGCACAAACAAACATGGTGTTTCATATTACAAACTTGCATTTTATGACTGCCTCTAACTTCTATAATTGGTCTACTCAAACATTCTGAAAAATAGATTAAAAATTGATGAGAGAAAAATCAAATAAAACTTCAGTAGGATATGCAAATGTTTAGCAACTGAGGGTGTATATCTAGCCACACATTCATTTAGATTCCAAAACTGACACAGAAAAATTGCCCACATAAATATTACACAGTTATTATGTACATGTGAATGTATGCATTTAGTCTTCTATTCCAGTTAACTGAAAATCACAATAGGACATCATTTCCTCTTAACCGTAAGGCTGTTTTATCAATAAGCCTATAAAGGGGTCCAAAATAACAGACTAGTGGAGTTGAATGTTTAAATTCTCCATTTCAACACTTTCATCACAAATCTGGTATTTTAATGTGATCTAAGTTACCAGTCTCTCTCAGACTGAAAGTACTCTAACTTACCATTCCCCTCCGAGCATTCTGCTGCCATATTTTTAGAAAAGAAAAATTAAATTCTCAGCTGTTAATACATTTATTTGAAAAACTATTAACAAAGTTAATATGATATAATAAAAGTACAATGGGTGCTTAATAAATTTCTTGATTATAATGATGAATAATTTTTTACCAACTAGCTACGAATTAAGTAACATAATACTACTCCTTCCTCCTCTGCTTGTTTCTCTCCTTCCAAATGGCACGTATGGATATAGAACCTTCTGTACACGATATACTACATTTACACTCTGATAGCATTCCAATGTTTTGTATCCAGAGAAACACAGTCTCTGCCTCTGTTACCTAAAGCAGTCTGAGACCAGCCTGAGGCCTTACACCTTTAGGAGACCCCAAGAGTTCTGCCTTGGGCCCACTGTCAATAGCTAATGTTCATATTCAGTTTTCTATACTTTCTCATGCTTGATAAATACTGGATAAGAATTGCTTCCACTAGGAATAATGTGAATGAAGAGGAATAAGTGATAGAGAGGAAAGGGCTAATTATTCTCTTAACATGCTACTTTTTGAGATAAATATTATTAAAACAAGAAATTATAATGTTCCCTAATGTAATGTCCTCTCCTGATCAATGTCTAAGGATAGAAATAAATATCAAACCTGCAAAAAAAACCCCTGAAATACAGTTTCTTAAAGAATTTCTTGTTTCTTTTAACCTATGCAGTCTTAAAAAAAAGACCCGAAAAACAAACAGAGATATATCTATCATTTATTGGATGTTCTGGGTTTAGACCCACTTACATTTTATCTTATGAAATATTAGAAATTTCCTGCTTAGAAAGGATATATAGAAAACAAATACAACCCTTCTAAAAGACGCTTCATATATTTCATCACGGTATTTAAATGGTCATGAAACAAATACCTAAATGCCTGCTGTTACAGTACCATATTAATAAAATATTCAGTCATGAACAATACAGTATCTTCTTTCTTCTTTTATTAGCAATAACCTTGCACAGTGTCCTGAAACACCCTAAGTTGACATTAATGCTTACAAAAAATTATACGCATACAAAAAAACCCAGAATCTCTCTGTACTGTATACCCATCAGAATAAAAATGCATTTACGTGTGCCTCTACATCTCTGTTACAGGTATATTCACACATTTATTCATATAAAGTATATCTGTACACTTAAATATATACAACAGGCATTTGAAAATATAATCTCAAAATCAGATTTGGGTAACAGAGATTCTTGATTTTAAATTCCTGTGATTTTATCTAAATCAGAGCAGTATGAGACCTACCTATTCCTCATTTTGTAAACACTTGTCTTTTATTCCTGCCATGCCAGACTGACAACAATATGACAGTAACACTTTACTTCATATTATCCTGTTATCAGTACTGCAGTGGGACACAATCTATATTAAATATACTCTTTCTAATCTATGATGTCTAAAAAAAGGAAGTACACCTATTTACACCTATTTTTTTGTCTCCTCAGGCCAGTTGTAATGTATAAATGTTAAAATACACATAATAAATGTGTGCGCAATAATTGCCATATGATAAAAGCATAGACCTACATATTATACTCTGTTATATTGTGCAATTGCTCCTCAAATAGCCTGGGTGTGCCCACTACTTATCTTGTTAATAAGGATGATACAGACATTCCAATTCTATCAAACAATTTTGATAAGCTGTGTCTTGACAATAAGAAAACAGGTTAACAATTTCCTTATCTCCAAATACAGAATTATTTAAAAAGTTGGACTTGGTTTTAAGTGCTAGTCATGCAATAATGATCAGCAGATAATATGCTATTTTTGCTTGTAAAAATTCCAGGGTTTGGTTTATTCAGGTTTCAAAACTTAAAAATTCATAAGAAAAAAACAAGGAAAAAACCCTTGGGTTTTAAATACATTTTAAAACACATTTTTAAATATAATTAACGGCACATTTTATCTGCTTCTCTACTGTTTGAAGTTGGACTTGCAGTAGCTAGGTTACAGGTAACCAAAATACAGTGAAATGAAAAACTTTAAATGCTGCTTCTCTGCAACACCTTCAGAACTGGATTACTCCAAGTTCATTATAAATATGAATATAAGAAAGAGTTTCTTCACTGTATTTACCAACACTAAACTGGAAATAGACTTCATCTGGCTTTATCTGAGTAAGCCAGTTTCCTCAGCTAAGGTCAAAGCAACCTTTGACAATTACCTTGACAATATTATACAGGTAACAAGATGTACTTTGAAGCCATCATATCAGCACCTTGTCATATTGAAAATTAGAAAAAAAGAAATTAATGTAGTAATTGATAAGAAATCACAAAAATGGTGTACATGTATAACACTATATATATATATATAAATAAAGAAGTATACGCAAGGAGAGCAGTGCTCCAGCAGAGCTGATAGAACAATACAGACTGACATTCACATGAAAATCATGAGGCAATGTTTCTTCACTTGCATTTATAAAATAATCTACCTTTTTCTTTCCTGAATGCTCAATAACCAGTTTTTTATAATACAGCCCCTATTTTCTTATATATGCAACTTTTTCAAATTAAGACTTTTATTTTAATCTTGTGTCTTTGAGTGTTTGCAGACATTTAGTATGTAAGTCTAAGGTACATAGACTATATTTTGCATAGTAGTTGTCACGTCTGTCATCAAGAAGAAAAATTATTTTTGTTCTAAAAGCAGAGCAGCTGCAACCTGAGTAGATTTCCAGAGCCTTCTTTCAACATTTTAAACACATAGTGTGGATTTACCTGATCCACAATTTTTTATTAACTTACTTTAGACATCTTGCTCTTGGTGTCTCCTGTTAAAAATGCCAAATTGTTGATTTCATTCTGAATCACAAAATTTTGTTCTTCTCTTTTGAAATTCTAAAGAAAAAAAAAAAATCACCAGAAGTTTAACTCATCTGCATGAACCACATTTATATTTAAAGACAGAATGAAATGAAAGGAAAAGTGTACATTTTATCTTACATGTGATTTGCACCACAGGATAAAAACTTCAGCAACCATTCGAAAGAGCTCATCAGAATCTGCATCTGGTTTCTTTAGCCAATTAGCTCTAATTACAAAAATAAGAGAAATTTAAAATAATAATTTTAAAAAGACAGTTTAACATAATGGTCTCTATTTAATATATCAGGTGACATTTTCGTAGTTAATCTAGGAATTTGCATCCGAGCAAAATGTGGGAGTTCAAGGTACAGCATCCTTTAAGAATCTTAAATTATTCAGGATTAAGATTTAAGAATCTTAAAATCTGATTCTCACCCTAACATTAAGTGAACTCTGTTCCTCCTGATTAATCATAGATTGCATGATTTATTACAGAATTATTACATTAAGTAATGAATATGAGTTTAATCATTAGGGTTTTTTACCTGTTGTTGTCTACATAACGTATCAGCATTGGATAGAAGGCATAAAGGTCTCTACAAAGTACAGCAAACTCATCAAGAATGAGTAGCTCAGCTTCTTGGGTGTCATTTTTACTGTCTGCTTTCAGTTGCTCCTCTTCCATCACTATCTTCATAGCTTTTTTCTTCAATTTATCCAGTGTTGGAATAAAGTGAGATCTGAGAAGATCAGGTCTGGCTTTGCTGATGATGGGTTGAGCATAAACTATACATGAAAACATAGATAATTCTATGGTTAATGTATAACTGGTGTTTTTCATTGTATTAACGTGAATGCTGAAGTTGAAGAAACAGTAAAGGTTATGGGGCTTCATAAATTTCTGCACCATAAAATTATTGATAGACCTATGAACATAGCTTTATAAAAACTGTGCATTGAGAGATTAAAAGACTATGGATTTGGATTGTATTTCATTCTTATATAAATTAAACTATCTTGGTTTTGGCAAGCCCTATGTCTCTAACTAAGAACTTAAGCAAAGTAAGGATTGAGACACAAAGTCCTCACAAAAATCCTTTTTGCTTTGTTTGGGTTTTTTTGTGTCTGGGATGGTATATTTTATATGTCAGAAAACCACCATTAAATAGTGTTCTGAAAGAATTACTTTACCTATATTGCCTTGGACAACTTAAAGTACGGAGAATTAATAAGTAATTCAAGGTCATAGATCAATTTTGCACAAGCAGTAGCAATAAAGTGCAAACTACCCAAGTCAAAAACTCTTGCAAGAACAACATGAGAATATTATTACCTTATGTAGATGAACAATCAGTACAAAACTGCAGGAAACACTCTCTATAAGTAAGCAGCAAATTTCTTACTAAATTTTAATGGAATCTTTGTTATTATTACAGACCTTTCGGCAATTAAAATACCAAAAAACACAGTAGTAATACGTTCTGGTTATTCAAATTTAGCAGGAAATTATTACCTTTACATAGATTTTCTTGAACCATGTTATTGCACATTATATTCTTACATTGTATAATATGAATGATAAAATTTGCATATGGTAAACTTCTTTACAGGATAGGTACTATATATTATGTGATATTTTGAAAAAACTTTCAGCTTATTTAATAGTTCACACATTTATTCAGGCAAACCAACTAATTTTGAACTTGGGTTACTCCTGAAATTACTACACCATTTACACTTTCTTTCCATTTTTCCCTGATATTTCATGAACAGAATTCACAGCACTTATACCCTCTACTGAAAAACTCAGGTGTCTTAAAAATCAGTGGAATTCACAACTCCAAATTAAACACATCTTACACAATGCATAGAGGAGATTTTGAAAATCTCTTATGGTGAATAGAAAGCTTTCTACTTACAGTGATTCTACAATGCATGCATATAACTAATAATAAAATATAAACATATTTCTCTTATTGTTACTTATCTTTTATTTATCTTTCTGTCTTGATCATTCCAGTTATAATTTTTTGTTATCACTGGGCAATAAGGTAAAGTGTAGCAAAGTAATTAAATGTTATTAGTACAATTACTGTTCAAAAAATATTTACAGTACCTGCAATTCTTTTCATCCAGGATGCTTCATCTATTCCCAGATTGTTGTTAATGATTTTTAGAATGTTTCCAAGAACGATGCTCAGATGCTCAGATGTTATCATTGTACAGCAAGGCCCAGCACTTTGAGGAACACTCTCAGACCCTCTTTCCCACCAGTAGGATAAATAGTTGCATAGCATGGGTAAGATCACCTCAATTACATGAGGCATTTCAGTATACCTTGCTCCAGACTCTGCTAAATCATTTATTTCCTTTATTAGTCTTTCCAGCTGAGGGATCTCTGGACACATTTCTTCTACTGTATCAGGCATACCTAAAACTGCAAGTAAGGATAAAAAACCAAAAGATTAATTAGCAAAATGAAAGAGAATATCTATGTTTCAACACAAATGGCTCAGATTTTTTTCCTTCATCATCTTGGACAGGCAAGACTATAGCAACACTTTGGGGTATGCATGGATATTTCCTTTCATAAATTGTGTCTTATGTGCAGATTATGTGCGTAAAGTAATAATGTAAACAATAGCTGCCATAAAGCTATGGCTTTAACCTAAGATGTCCTGCAATTATCTGCTGAGTTATGTAAAAATGCATAACAGAAAGCTTATATTCATATTGGTTACACTCTGGATATTGTGTTCATCATCATTCACAATTTTTGTGTTAATTTTCATATTGCTAGTCACCACTGAGGAGAGCCTGGCTCCATCCGCTTGACATCCTCCCTTTAGATATTTTGTATGATTTGATGGGGTCCCCCCCAGTCTTCTCTTTCTGAACAGGCCCAGCTCCCTCAGCCTTTGCTTATGAGAAGGATGCTCCAGTCTCCTCATCATCTTTGTTGCCCTCCACCAGACCTGCTCTGGTAGCTCCCTGTCTCTCATCCTGAGGAGCCCAGAACTGCACTCAGCACTCCAGGTCAGGCCTCACCAGGGCTGAGTAGAGGGACAGAATCCCCTCCCTCTTCCTAACACAGCTCAGGATCCCACTGGCCTTCTTGGCCACAAGCACACACTGCTGGCTCAGGGACAGTTTGCTGTCCACCAGTACCCCCAGATCTTTCTCCACAGAGCTGCTTCCCAGCAGATCAGCTCCCAGCCTGGACTGGTTCATGGAGTTAGTCTTCCCCAGGTGCAGGACCCTACATTTGCCTTTGTTGAATTTCAGGCAGTTCTTCTCTGCCCATCTCTCCAACTTGTCAAGGTCCCTTTTTCATCAAGGTTTCATGGAATTAATCATGTTCTGCTGGAAGTTCCCTATACCAAGCTGCTTTGAATCACTTTAACCACTTTAAACCATAGAAATTATTTTCCTGTTCACCTAAATCAGATATTATACCTCTTGCATTTTGCTACATGAACACAAAGGTATTTTGCCAAAAATTTTTGTAATGTAGATATGTAGATGAACGACTAAGATTTAAATATTACATATAAGGATGCCTCTTTAGAACAGTATTCAAACATCATGTTCAGAAATATATCAAAAAATATTAGGAGAAAGAGAACATTATTGGCAGAGTCTCAACAAAGTAAAGCAAGGCTAAAATGGCAAGCAATAAAACATCAGTAGCAGGAGCTCTCTGCTGAGATGTGCATTCAGGGCTTTTTCATTACACAACTTCTATTATTTAGTTGGAGTGGAGTGAACAGCTTTTTTTCTTTTTGCTGAGTAATAGTACTTACTTGCTCTTTCTCTTGCACTTTTTGTGTTGAAAACAGACAGTGGATTGTAATGGTTGAGGGAAGGTTCAAGGAATGCTACTGGAATGGCTGCCGCAAGAGATGCTAAACACTCCCCAAGTGCAGGACGCTGCCTGTATGTGAGAGACACTAAAAGTCATCTGGGAGGAAAAGTGTTTCACCAGTCTTTCAGTGGCTAGCATACATGATAAAAAGAAGTATTAGTATTTATAGCTGACTTTTAAAATGTTTCTTAAACATTAGAAACTATCTGACTACTTAGAAAAAATTAATTTCTCACATGAAAAGAACTACCGGAGATCACCATGGTGCAAGAAAAACAGTTTAAAAAACCCGACCTCCACCAATGTTCTGGTTCTGATCATGACAGGGTTAATTTTTACCATGGACAGAACCCGGAGGTTATTCTATGCCACCTCACGTTCTTTGCCAGGGACAGGGTTCCTTAGGGGTCAGACATTGTCAGGGGTCCTGTGTGATGATGAGCAATTGCCTGTGAATTGTTTGCCTCTTTCTTGTACACCACTGCTACTATTGTTGCTCATTGCCTTATTTTGTTGCAGTTTCTAGTAAATTGCTCTTATGATAACCCATGATATTTACCTTTAGTGCCTCCAGTTCTCTTCATCCACCACAGGGACAGGGGAGGAGGGACTGAGCAAGTGGCACACGGTTTGGAGTGTTTCCGTGAGAAATACTGAGGGAATACCATTTTGAAACCAACCCTGATTTGGCACTCAACATAGGGCAGGAAAGGATGAGAACAACAGATCTGACCACAGAGCAGGTAGGAAGCAAAGGTGATCTAAGCATTTGTTGTGCTAGGTCCAGAGCCACTGATCACAATGTTGCTTGGTCGATTCATGTGACTGCAGTAACTAATGCTACATACATTCCTATATATGCCACATGTGCTCCTCATGGTGATATTTTTCAGGTATCATGATTTCTTAGTTGCTGCACTGTGTAATATCAGCTTAGGACACGATAACAAGGACAACGAAGGTCATCTGGGATGTGTATCCAGCGTTGCTCTTCTGCCCTTACCTTGGGCACTACCTCAGGGAATCCATTAATAATTGTACCCAGCCTGTGGGAAGAAGAGGGCGGATAATTTTCCCCAGTTTTCACCCCCTTATCCTCCTTTAGGCCTGTTACAAGTGCTTTTGAGGATTTTGAACTTCCCTAGGATGTTCAGGAAAGCCTGCTCTTATTGCTTGGTCTGCTGGGTCCCCTCACTTTGCTACACACAATGGAGTAACAAAAGAGATGTTTAGGAGAGTATTTCAGAGGTCTGCCAGAAGGGTGGATAGCCAAGTGGTATGGAAGGTGGAAGACAATGAGCCAACTTTCGAATGATGATTCTGCTCTGATGGTTTTTAAGTTCACCCCAGAGGAACTAGAGTGCTTGATAAAGTGGCAGAATATTTGAAGGAAAACTGCTGTGGCAGTTCCAGGGAGTTGCAAAGTTATGCAACATGCTCGGCTCTAGCTAATATTTTTAACACTGATTGATACTAGACAGCACCTTCAGGGGGAGGAGGAGGAAAGCAATGCATTGTGGCCACTCAAACTGCAGCTGAACCAGGGAAACAACTGTGTCAGTAGCAGTAACCCCTACACAGCAGACAAAATACAAGACAGAGAAAATCAATTTGCTTAGTGAGGGAGGAAGAGGAAGTAGGACCGTCACAAGGAGGAACACTCAGGGTGAGAGATAATCACCTGATCCCTATCCCTGGGTGAGCTGTGAGATGTGTGAATAGATTTCATCCATCAGTCAGGTGAGCCCCTTGTGACCTGTCTGCTCCAATGCTGGGGTATTGTGGCCCATGATATGAAATTGGATGGTAGTGAAGCCAAGCATTTGGGATTCCCTGTCCTGGGATGTGAGCATTGCAAAAGGAATTGGGAAAAGGGCAGAAACTCTTAGCCTCTGGAGGCGACTCCTGGCAAGTGTGAGGGAAAGGTATCTTTTCAAGGATCATCTATTAGTGCACGAAGTGAAACACCATGAAGAAAGATAGCCAGTCAGTAGAGCATTAGGGCTCAAAGTAATCCAGAGCTACAGGATTTTGCATCCAGTTCTCAGCATTTATGAACCATGGAGACTTTTAGGGAAGGAATGTTCACAGAAAAACTGGAAGCATCTCCGACATCCTAAAGAAGATAAACAGTCTTTGTAAAAAGTATAAAACATTTGACAGTGAAGTTTGTCTCAACAGGGCAGCAGCAGCAATTGAATCAAGGATTAGTTCCAAGCTACTGCAGCCAGAAGAACTATTTCAGCCATAAAAAGAGATATTTATCTATGAAAAGTGAACTATGACTCATTCTGCAATGAAAGGTAAAACTTCTTAATGTCCCTGCCAAAATTCCCTAGGAGAAAAACCTGCAATTTGATTCTGAAATTGAACATTGCTTAATTTGAATAACTGTTCAAGTCAGCTCAATCACTCACTTCTAAGTTTTGTTGAAACATTGGGCATTGTGTTTGAAATCCTACTTCCCACCTAGACGCTGATGTCTGCCTACAACTGTAATTTAGGAGCCTGAGACTAGTGAAAAACAAACTAAATGAAATTCACCGTTGAGAACCTCTCACACAGCCTTAGGAGAATAATTAGTTTCCTTGGATATGTCTAATCTGATGACTTTTCCATCCAAGAAGATAATTGCTGCAGGCAAAGGTGATGCTGCTAGCATTGATATGTTTAAGGAAACTGTCCAGTGCTTTCAGCTTTTGCCAGTCAAGCAGAGGCCTGCGCTGTGAGCTTTTCTTATTGACAGGCAGCTCAAACAAAGTCATGCTTCATTTCCTGTGAGGAGACCCTGATTGCTAGTTAGATAAGGGGCAAGGCACTTCCTATTTTTCTTATCAGATCTATGTAAAGGAGTATTTAGGATTTTGAAGCCTGTAAAGAGAAGAAAAAGAGTATAGCTTTGTGATTAGAGATGGATGCATAAATGCCTGAATGAGAACATACAGCTTGTGCACACATGTGCATGCATGCAGAGTGGGAGGAAAGATTTGTCCACCCACCTCTTTTATTTTGTATGAAAGAATTCTGAATAAATTCTGGAAGGAAGGAACTGGAGACCAGCATTCCTCACACTAGGCAAAGCCTCTCCTAATGAGACTACAGACTCGAATTTCTTCCACTTTAGTCTCTCTCTCCCTATGGATCTTAAACTTTTCATCATAAGAAGGGCAGTGAAAATTGCTTAACCTAAAACTTTCACAAGTATGAAGACAGGTTATCCTTACCTTGGTTCCTGTCTTGTGACACACAGACAAGCAATTAGGATTCTCTTTTCTGAGCTAACATATACAGATTTGACCACCTTCTATTGTAAGAAAGGTCTTGAAACATAGCATAGCAACTAGATGCTTAAAGGAATTATAGACCTTAGTATTTTTTAAAAATACAAGTAATTAGTGTTTTCCTTTGTAGAGTTAATGGTTGTCAGAATACTCTACATATCCTCTGGATTTTATGCTCAGGACAACTCTTTTGAGAGCCCTGTATAGGCTTGGGCGTGAAACAGATGCTTCCTTCTTAGTACTCATCCCACTTATCACAGCAATATGTGGTAGAAAAACTTTGAGAACATAATGGCAACGCAAAGAAAAAATTAGCTTTTCTAATGGGAAAAATAGACTCTGTGCAGATACACTGCCATATGCAGGATGTAGTTATTTGCTTCCTCTTGAGGGTTTTCTTCCCTGTGGAATTGAATGCTAAAGTATAGGCAACTATTTTCAAGGGAAAGTGAATTTTAAACATCTCTCACTCTTTCAAATTCATCTTTCATCCAAACTGCTCTATTACCTAAGCAACAGGCTTGTAAATAAGAAAAAATTTTGCATGAGTTTTACACTTAATACCTTTCAACATAGATGTTCTTCCCAGTCCCAAGAGAATAGAGGCTACAAAGAATTCTGTAACATGAAACTTGTACATCACCCACTAGAGGAAAATAAAAATACATTATCAGTATTTATTCAGCTGAGGTTTACTTTTCAAATATCAAACATCTGCTTTATGCAACCTGTTAAACAGTATCTAAAACTTTTAGCACATGTTATCACTGAACATTCCTGACTGTCCACGTGGTATACATACATACATACATACATATTCCACATGGTATTTACCTCCAGTATCTCTAATTCCTCTATCATCTGCATTTATTCCAAAGCCTACCAGATCATCAGACATTCCAAGAGGACAGCGGATACTTGCTAATAAGATATTCCAGGTTATCACACTCACAGAGTACATTTTTAAGCTAAACTACGTCATTCTGTGTGTCTAATCTTTAGGTACATGATCTAAATGTACACTATATTT
Organism: Hirundo rustica; assembly: GCF_015227805.2. NCBI lineage: Eukaryota > Metazoa > Chordata > Aves > Passeriformes > Hirundinidae > Hirundo > Hirundo rustica. Next base: position 33,441,748 of record NC_053455.1, read on the forward strand.
TTAAAGAAATTATATTCATGGTTATCCATCTTTTACTTAGGACCTAAATATATACAAAATTGTGGAACATAATTATAGACATGAAAAATATTAGAACATAATAAGACCATTCAGCATATTGCTGAATCTTAAGGAGTCATTCCAGTATTTTTAAGCTAACCAATGTTGAAAACAGGGAAAATTTGAATTCAAAGACCTACAGTGGTTTTCCCATGTAAGGAAAAATCCACAGGCAACTTACAGTCAGGTATCTCCTTTAATATAACGAAATACAAATTTTGCACAGAAAACTAGCCTCATCCACACATTTGTTAAGACAGCACTTCAAGGGATATTTTAATTTCCCTCTCAATGTTTGGAGAAATTTTGTACATAATTAACCTTAAGCTTATTGAGTATTATTTTTGAACATTTACTAGAAATAAGATACTGTGTTGCTGATTTCAGAATTAATTTTGGAAATGTACATGTTACTGAAAACAGAATTTCATCCTCTGAATCCATACAGTCATTACTTAAAAGCATCTGTAGCATTATAACACAATAAAAGTCAAGATCAGAATACTTACAAAGCAAATCTATTCCAAAGTGATATTGTGAAATATGTTCAAAAATTGATGTTAAGATTGGTAACAATGCTACTGTAGTATAATTGATATTCTGTGAAACACCTTTGATTTGTGTTCGTGAATGAGTAAATTTTCCTAGTTTAAGATTTTCTGAAGTTTTTTCCAAGTCTTCAGCTGCATTTTCAAAAAAGGCACGCAATCCTGCTTTAACAAGCTCAGATCCTGATTTCATAACAGTTCTGGGGAAAAAAAAAAAAGAAAAAGAAAAAGAAAAAATATCAAGTTTGCCTTGCTATTTAGTAGTTGTATAGAGATACATGTACATGTTAGTTACATTCTGTCAGTCTTTGAAGATACCCACACCTAACAGGAAACTCCACATTATGAACAGAAAAGGGCACTCACATCTGAATAGCAGCATAAGCAACAATTTTCTTTGAGTATTGATTAAAAAATAATAACAACAAAGACCTTGATTACACAGTCTTGCCTTTCTATGTTTTTGTGATTTGCTTTTGAATAAGATAATGCCTTTTCAGTAAATGTTGAAAGTCATGAGAAATCTCCTCTATAAAATATGCTCAAAACCCTCCAACTCTCAATCACTATGCTTTATGGGAGCCACAGTAACTAGCTAAGTCAGGATATTTCAAAGCACCCTAAATCCAGACAATGCAACTGCAATACCAGAATCACAGTCCCATTCCTTGACTTTTTGCATGCTTCTGTGATGCCTTAATGAAGATTCCAGTGTTCAAAAATTCACAATAAGTTCATTATCAGGCTGCTGTGTATTAAGCAGGCCAGAAAACAGCTCAAATTAGAAAACTTTTCTGGTCTCTGTTTTAATCTACACAATCACTTCAATGATAAGCAGTAAAAGTTTGCAAATATAACTATGCCTATGTATTAATATACTTTGCATACTTCTAATGACTAATTTTCCACTATGCACTAGACTTTCTTAATATCTGTAGGTATCACTACTTTTGGTTCCAATGATCATGTCATTTATATCTCCTCATAAAGTCTTCAAATGAACTTGGAAACGTTGACATGTGTTTTCAGTGTTTGAATGACAGACATCGAGCAGAAAAATGTAGATGAAACACTTTAGACAAAATTTGCTACTACAGAGGCCAATATCTGAATTGGTGATGCTGCTAAGTCATTGATTAGAAATAAAGAATTTTAAAAAAATACAGAAACAATCCAATTGCTTCTGAAAAGGTCTGGAAACCTTTGTAGTTTGCTTGGCACAAAAGTTGCAAACTTACCGTGTGTCAAGAGACTGAGCTAAGATGTGCAGGCAGTTCACCATTGTAGCAGAATCACTACCTGGTTAGAAAGAGATACTATGGGAGCACAATAGCACAGGAAACATCACATCATCTAATGAGCCAAAAATATCCTTACTGGAGATGCACAGTTTAAGCAAGACTTTACCTATGTCTCCCACCTTAGGTCACTGGAGGGGGAGCTAAGTCTGGTTCTAGAACTAACTTAATTTTTAAGTCCATTTCCATGTAAGAGCTAAACAGAATAACTAATGTCTGCTTGGACACATTTTCACCACTTGCAACATTCTGAACTTCGTGTCTGTAATACTTATATTTCTTTAATTTTTTTTTTTTTTTTTTTTACCAATATCTTTGTAGGAGGTGTATTATTTTTCTTTACATCCCCTTTTATCTATTCAGAAATTAGTCTATTGGAGTCAACAGTTGGATGACAGAAATCAAAATAATTAGTGTAAGATTACTTTTGAAAAGCTAAAAGTAACTGCAAAGCACTGATTTTTTTTCATGGGGTCTGGAGATGTGACAATGTGCTATTTTTTCCTGCTTCAACACTCTATGTATTTTATGAAGTGTTAGCTTCAGAGCCATGTCCAATGCCCTTACTAATTTCACTAGAAGCTTATGTAGCAGTAATTGAATTTTGCTTATAGTTGTAAAAATCTTTGGGTAACATAGAAACAAGGTTATGTATTCTTTAACTTTTATCAAGCTCTTTCTTAACAACTTACCAAAAAGTGAGATCCTATGTCTAACAAGAGCAGCTAGTTTGCAGAACAGGCTAAAGTCGAGAAGAACAGAGAGAGCAAAACAAGATAAGATAAAGATGAAGGATTTATTTAGAATATGAGGTAAAGAACAGTAGGAATATGAGAAAGTTCCTGGAAAGTGTACTTTGAGTGATACATGATAACAGTCAACTGCATCAAGTAGAGTAACACTTTGAAGCTCCTGAAATATCTCATTTTCTATAGTTCACCACTTCAGAAGTGTCTTGAAATCTAAAACTTTCTTTTGACAGTGGTTTTCAACAATTGCATACTATATGGCTGAGTCTTTCTTTATGACTATTATTTCTGAATAAGAAAATGTTTTTGTAAGAACAAGAAAAAATGAGAAATATTTTAGTGTTTTACTTAGCATTCTGCAGGAAATGAATGTTAAAAACCTTCATACCTTAAAAAATTATTAAAATAACATCAAAATACTAAAATAATTTGGGCAAAGAATGTCCTTTGTAAATAAATAAATCTGTGTTTACCCTCTGATGATGATAATATGAATCCTAAATATATACACACTAAAAGAACTTCTAGCAAGTACATTAGATAGTTGCGTATCTAACCTACCCATCAAAATAGGAGAATAATTAAGAGAATATAGCACTAACTCCCTAAAGATTAAAGGGGCTACTTTAGCAAAGACAGCTATACAGACTTGCATATCCTTTGGGCCATACTTTACAAATGGAATTAGGACATAGGAAAATGAAGCATATATGTTAGGACTTGGTCTGGTCTCATACTAACCACAGATTTTTATTATCTTCACAATTGTAAGGAGACACTATACTTCCTATAAGCTGAAAATGGCAGATAGTCACTTCTCTCAGTGAAGGATGCAAGAAGAATTATAAGATAATTCTGCAGTTATACTAGCAGATACATGAGCTAGACATCTAACTTTCTCAGGTGCCTTGTAAAGCCACTTTTATCCTCCTACCTTCATTAAGACCTGATGGACTTTAGGGAAGTAACAGGAGTATTCAGAGAGAAAGTATGAAATTGAAGCCTGAACTGTCTTTCCCAGCTCCTGGAGGACTATCTTGCAGGTTTGTAAATATCTGTAAATACCTGAGTAAAGCAGAATCTTGGGGACTTACCACACTTACACACAACTTCTCTGTAAGGACTGCCACCCACAAAGAATATGGAAACAAGGGTAATGGTAATAATAGGCTCATAATAATTTAAAGAAATGAAAAAAAATGTGTTGAGAGATAAACTAAAGAATGGAATCTAGGAAGCTGAGTCCTGGGCCTGATCTTATGTAATAACAGGTAAGTAACCTTTACTTTCAAATTTTATATCTACTTTCCACTGGAAAAAGCAGTTAATTCTGATCAATTCAGTGAAGGAAAGTAAAAGAAATCTGAGAAACTGGCAGCTAAACTAAGAAAGCATGAGAGTAAAACAGCTTGAAATACTATGATACAAAATTTCCAAAAGAAAGTAATCAGCAGCACACCTCAAGGGGAAGAAAAAAACCTGGCAACTTATTAAATTACAGTAATTGTTAAAACACAATTAAATATTATATAATATTATTTTTTATTTTAATTGCAGAAAAGAGAAATATATATATTTTATACAGACAGTATGTTATAAATTAAAAAGCAATTATTTTTAACAGAATTTTCTAGAATAACTTTGTGTCAAATGGCTGATTTCAACCAAACAGTAAAGACATACAAAAATTATTAAATTCCAGTAGTACTTGTGCAGGGGTAGAAGTAATTTTGCATAGAATCCATATTTCCCCCTAAAAAGCTGTCTCATGGTATTTTTAACACTTTTTTGGGAGCTGAAAATTTAAATAAATTTGAGACCATTTAAATGAACCAAAAGTGGAAAGAGCTTCAAACAGAAACTGCCACCAACAATGAAACAGAACCCTGTCAGAAACTAAGTAATTCCACTGCTCACAGAATAGTTTATAAGCATTTTGATGTCATAATCTACAATTACAGATTGTAAAAAAAATAGTTATGATATATGCTTAACTCTTTAGTTGTGTTTATATTATTATATGTATGTATGTGTGTATATGTGTATATATAATATATATATATGTTTACATATACGTATATAAAGAATCACAAGATGAGGAATCACTTACTGCCATTCTTGTACAGAATAAAATATCCACTTTCTAGGTGAGGAAAGTAAGCTTTTGAACTGTCTTTGTTGTCTAAGAAGATACCTTTAGTTATCTGAATAAAACCCTACTGTGGATATCTTAATTTTTTACTTACCTTGCTACCATTTCCTTTTCCTTATTTGATGCATATCCACTGCTACTGAGGGTTTTTGATGGAGAAGACAGGAAGTAGAGGCAGTGATTTGTAAAGTATTGATCAACTAATGGTAGAAGAACCTAAAAACATAGACACAAAATGTATTTTATAAAGAGCACAATGGTAAGTGTAGCAGGAATGCTCTGATTGTTCAAAGTTCATAAGAAGAATTTTAGTTTTGTAACAACTGTATGTCACTGAGACACACAAAGCAATCACACGCAGACAAGAGATTTTCGCAGAGGTTCCTCTGATCCAGCTCCCAGCTGAAAGAGCGGAGAGAAGAGACCCCTTTGTTTATTCTTTTACTTTTTATACATTTGTGGGTCTAGCAGAAGATTGGCTTTTTGGGGTTTCCACCCCTCAGCCTCAGTGGCCAGACGAGTTGTCAGTTATAATTGTTTTCAGGTTAGAAATATGCAAACAAAGGACAAAGAATGAAAAACAAAGGGTTTGTTTATATTACTTCTGTGGGAAAGGTAGAAAACTGCTCTAATATTCTACAGTAACTAAAAGATCTGACTCCATTTATGAAAATCAAAAGGCTAATAAAGAAACTCAGAAAAACCAGAGTAACAACTGTATTTTTTATTTCAAACAAAAACTCATGTAAATTAAAACCTGAAGCCTTACCATTTTATTCAAAGTTACATAAATAATAAACAGACTTCCACAGAGATATCTCTTTTGGATCTAATACTGCATAGAAGTATTTTTTCTGCTACTTAGATGGTATCTTCAGTGATATCTTGTGGTAAAAAAAATCAGATTAAATTTATATATTCAGTGAGAGTATTTAATATCATGCAATGAATAATCTGCCTTTTAATTTTTATGTTCCTTCTCACACAAAAACAGATACATTGAAGTATTTTGAAATATTTGAATCCATCAAATATACTGAGATACTTTTGAAGACATTTCAAAATAATTTATAACAGTTTGATTAGTTATCATTTTAAAAATGGAAAAGATGTATTTCTATTATGTGAAAAGCAGTCTAACATTACAAATTTATATATTCTGTATAGAGGAACATATATGAACATGAGATAATCACTCACTTTAGCAAAGAATTTTATTTCCTGGTCATGTGGAGATTTTTCAGTTTTTCCACTGGTTACAATGGCTTCTGCAAGGATACAATCAAGGCAGACACAAATAAGAAGTTGTCTAATAATAAATAACACAATAGACCTTAAGATAGACACCAAAAATTAGTTTACTCAAATAAAAGAGCAGAAACAGTTTAGCTAGTTACAAATGTTCAAGAATTAATTCTGAAAATTAAAAGACATTATTTAAGTTTCTTGAATGCAATAAAATCTATTATTAAAAATGTAAACCTATCAATCAAATATTTAAATTTCAACAATTTTAATGATTTGAAAACGAAAATCTGCAACTTACCCAAATGTGCAATAAACTCTTGAGCAGAATCAACATATTTTAAAATTTTCTTCAGAAACTTGAAGGCAAACCTCTTTTCCATAGATGAAGCATCCAGCTCCATGTCGTTCAGGCCCCTGTTTTGACAAGGATTAAGAGAAGTAGCATTGAGGATGGCACTAGTACAAATGATGACACTACTATGAAGCATTTCATGCCTGATTTTTTTAATATTGTAAATTTTCATAAGAAGGAGAAAATGACCATGGTAACTCTTAATTATCAACTGTCTAGGAAGAAATAGAGAAAAATGAACTGACTTTAATAAGAAGTATAATAGCTTATGATTTAAGTGCCCAAAATACAGTTATTTTAGGAGAAGAACTTTAGAGTGCTACCTTATTGCACAGACAAAGCCATCATACATCTGAATATAACAAAGTAATTAATTGGTCACTCAATTTCGACTGCTGGCACATTTATGTTCCAGGTGTTTGGGAAGTCAGCAGTTGCATCTTCATAAAATCAGCCTAAGTACTATCTTTCATTCGATTAATCACTGTTAAACTTCATTTTGTCCTTTAATTTTATGAAGGAACAAAGCCAAAATTACTTCAGCTACTAAATTAAAACTTAAATGTAAGTAACAAACTATTATATTATTAAAGTATTTGAAAAATTTCAACATAATCATTTCCAAAGAGGTGTTTATTCTTTAGGATAAATTCATTGCCTAAATCATGGCTGATCATACAAGATATTAAAGAGGAATAAATTCCTCATTCTTCCTTCCACGAATCTGCAAACAATGCTTTCTGTCTTGGCATCAAGGACAAGAGCAGAGATTTTTTTTTTCACTGCCCTTTTGAAATCACTTAATTTTATACATTTTTAAAATTTATTCTGTTTTCAAATGTACTTGCTGTCACAGGTCATTAATTTTTTCATCTTCATTTCCTTGAAGTTCTCTCGTACTTTTGTTTAGTTTGCAACTTCTTCATAGTCTCTTTTTTCCAATATCGAAAAATCTAAACTCTGATTGGATTTTCTATTGGTAGATGGTGGGTTGTACCTGGGATATCTAACTTTATCAAGTGAGGAAATAAATGAGTGACATTAAGGAAAACCCTCTGGTTAATTGTAAATGGCTTCATCTGCTTCTATACAGCCTCTTCAAATAGTAGGAGATAGGAAGGCTCAGCCCTTATCAGTTAAGAGAAAATAATCTGTCCACGGGACATGCAGAAACTACAGAGGAGCTGAACAGTGTGTCAGAAGTCGGGAAGAAGGAAGGAACCGGTAGTTTGTGGCACTGAGGCAAAAGCAAGAAAGGAAGAAGAAAAAAAGAGAAGTTGCTGGACTCACGGCTGCGGTATAAGAAAATGGCCATTTGTACTGAGAGTCCTTACCACTGGTATGGGAGTAGACCAGGGGAGTATTAGACTAGCAGTTTAAAAACAGCTGCGACAGAAATCCAAGGGGGGGGGGGGGGTGGGGGGGAAGAAATTCCTGGAGGAGGTTGATGGAGCAGAAATTTTAACATCAAAAAAATGTAATAAATATATATATATGTTCTTTGCCATGTCAAAACACCGTTAAGAAAGAAATTGTTATAGTCTGGGGGAACACAGCCAGAGAACCAAGGAAGACATTACAATCCCATTTTAAACACAAACTTAGTAGGACTCTAATCTCCCATCTTAGTTTAATTTGTAAAAAAAATTAATAAAAATTCTATTTTAAGAGTTCTAGTTCATATACTTTGATGAATCTCAATTATCACCTGTGCAATCAAATTGTTTAATATGAATTAACAGCTCTGTATGCTTGCGAGGCATCTTCTGCTGCCTCACTCTCACAATGGAGACTAAGCACTTATCTGTATTTTCAGCGAGGTTATTGTAAATATTTTCTTTTTGAGTTTATAAGAAGTCATGTTTCCTAAGAGATTACACATACTTTCCTAAATATTGAAAGATGTGAAGATAGGTCTGTGAAGTATAAAAAACAATATCCAAAGACCTTGCAGATACTTAAATATGCTTAACAAAATACCATGTTACTTCTAATGCATACTTGAGTAAGGCCTGAGAAATTTATCTGTATGTCATAAACACACAAAGTGTTTCAAAAATTTTCTCAGAAAAGAACAAAAACCCAAAACTGGAGGCAGATGGTATACGTAAAGTACACATGCTGTTCCGCCTATACATTTCCAAATATAAACAATTCCTATGTTTTAATGATTAGTCCAATGTTTTCAAGAATGACATCTTGCAATGTGATAATTGCAATGGGTATTAAAAAGAATATATATATATATATATTTACATATATATATATACACATCTGAATATATTCATATATATTCATCTGAATTTAAAAAAAAAAATCTGAAAAGAGGATAATCTTGATTCTTCCTTATACAAGGCAATCACTGCAAGTTCTTTGGCCATATCAATGAAGTTTTAATATGCTTTTTCAAGTTGATTTGTCCCATGATAAAACACTGAAAAAAATGGTTTCCTGATCCAAACACACGGAGCTGTGAAATTTGAGCAATCCCAGTGGTGTTTCAAAAGATCATTCATTTGAACTAAGTAGACCAGCTTTTCTTATTTAATGTCTCTGAAGCAACTATAGAGGTTATAAAAATATTTGGTGGCATACCGACATTTTGTGTTCAGGCTGAGAACCTATATATGTGACAGGAAGGAATTTTTCTCTGTAGTAATACAGAAATGTATTAGAACTTTTTTCTCTCCTCTTAGAAATATTACTGATTCTTGACGCGAACAGAGTTACCTTTTGCAGATCCTAAAAATTGATTTTTATAAATTTCAGAGTATACTTCAAATAGACTTAAAAAGTAGAAATAAATTAAAACAGGTTAGATCTGACTCTATGCATGTAGAGAAAAATTTGTTCATTAATACAATTTAGTTCACAAAAATGCTTAATGCCAGAAAATTGAGGTTTCCTTTGTATTCAGGTGTTTGACATACAATAAAAGAGGAGACTTATAGTACAGCAATTCACAATTCCATTATATAAAGCCATATACAGCCCCACAGGCCAGCTCCTTTGAGACACAGCAATTCAAGTTACAGCAAAGGAAGTCTATGCTTTTGCTAGAGTAGAAGTTAATGTCCACAAAGTGGACATTTATCTTATTACTTTACAGAACTCAAAGCAAGATTTTTTTCAAAAACTGGATTAAAAAGCAGTTTTAGATAGATATGTTTCAGATTAATTTCCCACTGACACTGCTGGCTACTAATCTAGACATTTTAAATTATCCTCTTGTTTAATTACCCTACTGTTGCATTTTGTATTTACTATGATCACATACTTATCAAAAATGTTGCCTGAATGTGCTATCTTAGAAGAGTCTTTCTGAACATAAAAATAACTCTGATTCATAGAAGATATGCCGAACGGTAATTATGTTAATAACTGCCAGTCTGCAGGGAGATAAGATTAACGTGCTGGTTTGGGCACTGAATGCAAGCAAGCATCTGAAAAGATGTGTGACTTACCGAGATATGATTATACCATTGACTTGAAGGAATTTAAACAGCTCTTGTGCCTTTTCACGGTCCCGTGATTTCTCCTTGGCTGTCAATGTGTCATAAGGCACCAGTAAAGGATGACTACCTCCACCTTTAGTAAGTTGAAAGAACCGTAAGTTTTTCTACTGTAAGATTTATTCTGCTTCATGTACAAAAGGAACTAATCACTTCTGATTGTCTTACACTGTCATCTTTCAGATTGTTTCTTCTCCCTCATTCTCCTTGTCTTTTTTGGTGTGGTTTGCAGGACTGTGGCTTACCTTTGCTTTCCAACTCCATTTTCTTCTTTTTGGCCCATATATTATGGTAGTTTTCTGCCATTACCTCAACCATTCCCTACATTAGCATCAGAAAGAACAAGATGCAAGTTTAGGTGACAATTTAAAATTGTTATGCTACATAATTTTACAGTCTTGAGTAAAGTCTACACTCTTGTGATAAAGAAACATCATAGTTAAGTGGAATTTCTATATTCAGCTATCCTCTGAAGTCAACACAAACACAGGATACTCATATTATAACATGCTTTTGAGAGCCTCTTCCCTAGCTTCGTGCTTAATTATTTTCTGGGAACTCAGGAAGCAACAATGGCATGAACCGTAGAAATTTCATCTTTTAGTACGTTAATAGCATGCACCCTTACCATTACTACAGTCAGAAATACACTTATGAAGCCAAACTAAATTCAGCTTGTTGGTAATAATGAAACCAAGTATATCCATTCCTTTCAACATAATATATGCAAAACACAAATACAAACCTGAAGTTCCCTAGAAAGTGCCACATTAGAGAGATCAAGTGGTGTCGGGCTGTACCCATTTCCCTGCAGGGGAAAAGAAAATTATTCTCAGATAAAATAATGTCAGATAAAGGAACCAAATATTCAACTACAACACCTCTGTCATTGACCTGATTAGAGTAACACCATTCCCAATTTTATACTTCCTTGTAGAAACAATTCACCTATTTTAAAATGTACTGAAGGCACTGGATGATTAAGAGAATGGGTTTGCTAGTGTGGAATCATGCAGGTTGCTGCAGATAATTAGATCTCTCTATTCACTCTAGGTGTCAAGCTGAAAAGAACTAAGCTTTTAGCCTAGGAGGAGACCAATCATGAGACACACAAGGTGTGACTTCAAAACGTGACAGAACCATGTGGGAACACCTGAGTGGGTCCTGTGCTAAAGACTGACAACACAACAAAAAGATAAGTTATTTTCTTGAGGAATTTACAGACTAGAAAAAGCAGTAGTGTAATATATTAACATAATCTTCAACTGGTTTAAGTGAGAAAGCTCCAGTTCAAAAACCTGTTAGAGGTGCATGTTAAAGGTGAAAGGGTACATATAAACAAATCACAGAGTCCAAACATGTACTCAAGTTAACTATGTGCTGAAAACCTCTCCTCTGTCATTTCTCTATCATGCATCTTCTTGGGCAACAAGGCCCAACTGCAGAATAAGTTCAACTGGCAGGAAGCAGAGATTCCAGAGACAGCAGAATTTTCTATAAGGGAGCGAGGTTTGCTGAAGAGATAAGAAATGCTGAAGAACTATCTTGTAATGGAGTGCTCAGGGGCCCCTTTTGGGAAACAAATACTGGTTCTGAAGAAGAAGCCCAACACAGGCTTAATGTGCCAGGTACTGATGCTCACAGGATCAGTGCTGGTGCAAGTGTACATAAGGAGTTAGCTTGCGACACAGCAATGCACACTCCTTCCAGGGCTTGTGCCCAATGCATTGCTTATTAACTCTCACTATATTTATGTAAAAATGTGTAATTCACCTCGAGGAGTACAATAACAACTTCCCCAACACTATCAGCACCTGAAAATTTTGCCTGTAGCTTTAAAAAAACAAAAAAAAAAGAATATCAAATGTGCTATCTCTTTTGTCAGTCACAATTATAATCTTAACAAAAACTCATGTTAGGCTCTTCTTTTTGACAAAAAAAAAAAAAAGAAAATTGCTAGATTTAGGACTTAAAATACTTTGTCGGTTTGCTTTCAATGACTATATTAAAAATATCTTCAGTTCTTCTACAAAAATTAATATCTATGCTCTCTTACAGCCTCATTATATTTTTGGAATCCCCTCTTTAGTGTTGCACAGTGTTTATTATAGTGACTTGACTTCTGATCGCAGAACTCTACCATTAAAAGTTTCTATTCACTAAAAGAATATAAAAGTGACATAACTGTTTATAATTTATAAGTTAATTAATGAATAGGCCTTTTGTTTTCTAAACTAAAAAGTTTAAGTTCTACCTTACCTGACTAGACTGAGATATGCTACGAAGCTTTTCATTTTCACGCTGATGTATTATTGCTTCTCCTCCCTCCTTGGTCCTTTCTAGGCTCCATCCCAATGCCAACATGGTTTTCAATGATTCTCTGGCAGGCCAACGATAAATTTCCTTTTCCTTTGAAGAAAATAATGTAATTTTTTTTCTGTATTTAGTAAGTAGCAGAAGCACAATAAAAATATTCTATCCTTCTCTGCTAAGTGCCATGTGCAACAAAAGTATAGAAAAATTCTATATTACATGAGAACACAAAATATAGTTATTTTTGCATGAGAGAAAACCTTTGAAATACCTACAATTAAAAAAAAAAACAATATTCTTAGTGGCACTTATTGCTGGGATATATGATAGAAACTAACAGCACTGTGATGAGCCCTGGAGCAATAATGTGGATTGGACCTGGCAACTTATTCATTAATTCCATCAGCACAAAATAAAGAAAAGATAGTACTCGGAGTGCTATGAATCAGTTAAACAAGTATGTATCTTCAAATGCATCAAGCACTCAAGATTTCTTTTTAATCTTCCATTACTTATATCCACTCACAGACACAGAAGGTTACTGAACTATGCACCTCTTCATATAAACACAGCTACCAATAAAAAAATAGCAGCAGCCCATATTCCAATACTACTTTGAAAAGTAAAAGTGTTAGAAAAATTCTGAAAATTTGTGGCAAAATTCTGAGTATGCCATATTAAGATTTTCAAATCAATTAAACAAAAGTATTTCAGGTTGTGCCATAAACCAGTTGCTCAAAATGTCAGCTTTTAGGGATAGACTTGATTTTTATGTTCAAAAGTTCTAATTTAAGACAATTCAGAAAATTCTCTTTGAACTGCTTAAATAACAACCAACAATGCTTTGGCTCCTCTCCACAGATTCCAAAGCAATTTAAAAACCTTAAGAAACTCAGCCTCTTTAATCCCTATTGATTCTTGTCATGTCTATTTTCTGAACATGAAAAATGTGGTGAAGAGGGACATATGTAACTGACTTTTGTCTCCCAGTGAATCATTACAACAATAAGTAACAGAATTCAGATTCACTTCACTGTTCTGACAATTAGAAGACATTTGTGCCTAGTCAAGAAATTCAAATGTTAAATTGTCAATTCAAACTTTAAATGTTTTTCTGCATTTTCAACTGAATAATCTCCTACGCATTTTTTACATTTTTCTACGCTCTTTCTGGAAGAAAAAATTGCCTTCAGATATGTTAAATTATGCTTTCATTAAGCTCCAGGAGTTTCTGCCAGTCATTTCTCATCCATGGAAGCCTGAAAAAACTGTGCTACTGATACTTTTGAGTTCAAATTTGCCCAGGCCTATGAAGAAACAATGAACATTATGCCTAATGGAAGCAAATTATACCAGACTCAGAGCAAGATTAACTGAAAAATCACTTCAGCATAAAGTTGTACCTATTAACTGTAAGAATTCTTGTTTGTGCTTTTGCCTGACATTTAACAGGTTATATTTGAAATAGATTTTTTAAAGTACACAAATCAATCTTCTTCATATTGATGCAGCTGAAATTCCCTCTATTACCTTTTCAGCTAAAGTTTTGAAAGGCCTTATTAATGGGTGAGTCTTCATGTTTTCATCCAGTGAAACACCATATTTCCATCCACTATTAGTCTGAAAAAGAAAGAAAACCAACCGAAAACCCACTGAAATAAGATGAGAACAATGTCGATGAGCTGTTCTCTCAATGACAAGAGCAAATTAGCCAGTTTCCTTTGTCACATCAAACTGCCAACCCACTCCAGGAGCTGCTCAGTGCCACAGGAGAGGAGCGTGCATCAATCTGTGGACATGCAGGAACAAAACATGCCTGGGACAGAATGGGGGCTACCTGTGAGTAGTGGGTCTCATGAGACCATCCTGAGCCTAACTTACATTCAAGTGGGCTCATGCATTGAGACTGCACTGACTGAGGCAAAAAAGATTGTCTCAATTCTATGGGAGGCCAAAGTCAGAAACACAGAGAAGAACAGGTAACACTACCAGACAGAGCAACAAAGAATATAACGAAGGAATTCTTGACCTTAAGCAATAGTAACTGAAATTTATGGTTTGAAACTATTCTGTGCATATTTACACATGTGTATGTATGCGTACCTTCCTCTAAAAATTTGCATACATAGGCTCCTCAAACAACAGAATTATTTTATACAACTCTTCCATAAAATTGCTATTCATTTGTTATTAATTGTTACAATAAATTATTTAAGAATTCGTTGTCATATCTTGTAGCTCTGTAGAAATAATGAAACAGAAACATGACAGAGTGACAGAGCATTTGGAAAATTATAGAGAAATTCAATACATAACTTCTTAAAGCTAAAATGAAAGAAAAGCTACAGCTACTTATCTGAAATTTTAAAAATTACATTAGGCTGTACTTTCTTAGATCATGGAGCTGCTGCACCATTACCAGGCAAAGTGATGCCTAAAGAGCTATATATTCTTACTTACCCAAAAAACAAAAAAAACCCAAACCAAAACAAACAAACAAGCAAAAAACACCCCAAACCAAACAAACAAATTAAAAAAACCCACAAAAACCCCCACCGAAACAGAAACTAGAACAACAAAAACTCACCAAAAGCCCAAACAAATAAAAAAAGTCCCAAACCAAACTCCCTTTTTTTCAGTCCCCTCAAGTTTCTCCTAATAAATTCTTTGAAAAAGTAACAAATTACAATGCATTTTCTTAAGCAAGACGTTTCTTCCACATATGCCAAAACAAACATGTAGACATCCATATACTCTGAACAAGGGCCTATCAGTTAAACTGCTCAGTTTCAATTCCAATATTCAGACTAGGAATTATTTACTAGTCCTTATTTATTATTTGCCAGTCTTAAAATAACTCCTACCTTTTCAAAGGCCCATTTATCGTGGGAATGTTCAGCATACTTGCTTACAATATATTCCAACTTCTCAGGAAGTACAAGGCTGTAAGCAAAGAGGGATATGGTCATTCAATCATAAGTTAGTGAAGTCTGATTTATGAAAAAAAAAGCCAGCATAATATAGACTAATCAAAATGCTTCACCTCTGAATGAAGGCAAGGCATTTGATATGGCAGTTCCCTATTTTTTAAAAGAAATGCCACAAAAAGGGAACAGCTATAATGGCATTTACAGAGAGCCTTTAAGTACATAACAGTCACACTTTCTAGCAACTGAAATCACAAAGAAACAAAGAACTGTTTCATTGTAATACCGGTAATTTTGTTGCTAATTCTTAATACAGAGTAATATTTGCATGGATGTTTCACAGTGCATAATGATGGAAGGATAAGGCTTAAATAGCAAGACTGAGCTCGTGATCCTCAGTTCTTGAATATAAAGTCTGTATTTTAAAAGCACAAAATTACTAGGAAGGTCAGATCTCTGTTTAATCATTCTACATGATCTGCTTATTTTTCCATATCATGCTTCTACAGATCAAAATTAATTGAAGATTTTTATAAAAATGAGGCTATAGACCAATTGAATCACCAGATTTTTGTGATCTTGTGCAAATTTTCATAAACACACACAAAATAATGGTGGTCTTTAATTTATCCATCTCAAACATTTCGACTATTAGGCAATAGGGTCCCTAATGAATATAAAATTTACTAGTTTCTCTGCAGATATAAGATGGAAATATCTAACGTCAGTTCAGGGCTGAGAAGAATATGGTTTATGTCTGGTAAACAGGACATGTTGCAGTGAAGTACATGGCAGAAGAAAGCAAAAATCCCTGTACTACTTCTGAAAGTCTTAATACCACTAACATGTCAGTCACCAGCCAACTCTCCCTAGAGAAAACAAAAAATTGTAAACAAGGAATAGTATAAAAATATTTAAGGGAGGGAAACCACTATGAATGACATGACTCACTTTGATGTGCTGACAGGTTTGGGATCAAAATTTCCTTCTGGATCCACTGAAGTCTGCTTTTCCAAAGTTGACATAATGCGTGTATCTAAATAATCAGGGGGCAAGGCACCAGCTATAGCACTTAAACAAGGCAAAGCCATTCGAAAGAGCTCTGGATCATACTTCTGCAGGAGAGATAGGAACTGGTTGGAAAATCCAATAGAAAAACATGCAAAATGTTAGTGAAACCAAGCAGCCATGGCCACGTACAAATATTAGAAGATGCAAACAAACAGTAAATCACATTTAAAACTCAAACAGAGCAAAATTATTGTTGCAAGACATCTATTTTCCACTATATCAACACGATATATTCTTAAGACTACTCAGATTGACATAATAGTGTGCTGACACTGTGTATGTATATGCAATACGAGTTCAATTCAAGCTTTCTTTGGGCCATGAAGGCCTGTATAGGGAGGATAAAGTCTTGTTTGCCTAGGTACAGAGCATGACCATCTGTAAAATGCTGCCTAGTTCTACAATTACTAATTCCTGCAGAATTAGCAGAAGCTATTGTCATTTTGCCTTTCTTTCACCCTGCACTATTTCATTTTAATATATATTCATTAAAGGAAATTGTGATTTAATGTAGCAAAGTAATTTTCATTATTTTTAATGACATCAAACCTGTAAATATTTTAGAACAAAAAAGAATAGTGGAGAAAACTGTAGGTGAGCAGATCAGATTTACACAACTCTTCTTTCACTGGGCTAACAATGATTTACAGAAAAATAGAAATGTTATTATAGAGAGCCACCAGTATTGGCAGAAACTACATCATGTTAATTTATCTGTTAAAATCTAAGATGCACTAATTAGAAACAGTTTATTGCATCAGGCACTCCTGACACTCTTCACACTTGTGAAAGCAGTAAGAGAGGGGTAAATGTTACTAAAATCAAATACAAATAAAGCGTAAAAAGCCATTTCAGAATAATGTAAAGACCCTTTTTATGTCCATATTATAAATCGGAAGGCCAAGAGGAGCAATCATCTAAATCCATTGCTTAGAAAGAGAATATAAATTCAGTGAGACACAATGAATATGATTTTTTATTTTCCTGAAGCAAAAACTGATTTTTGATTGGGCTGAATTTGATCCCAAGCAAGCACAAAAAGTGTTTACTCAGTAAGACATTTCTCATATCAGAAATGTAACTTTTTCTTACTAAGAGAAAAACTAAATTAAAAAGTCCAAATAGCACACTTTGTAAGAGAAAAATGGAAGAGGGTTTATTTCATAGTGTATTGCATCATATCTCTTAAGCTGGGCAATAGCTGGAAAACTAAAGAAATATAAATATATTTGAATACAGGCAATGGAAATTTATTCTGCATATACCAACAATTGGATAAGCATATTCGTATAATTATCAAAATTAATTTTATGTCAGTAAAAAGTAATTTAAAATGTTTGGTAGAGATAAGAGAGCAGACAACACTGACACGTTAGTGCAGTGAAAACTAAATATTACATATGTATATATATGTGTATGTGTATATATATATATACACACATATATGCATGTGTGTGTGTGTATATATATATATATATATACACACACACACACACACATGCATATCTCCTCATTAGTAGCGCAAAGCTTACAAGTATATCAAGCAAAGATTTGACATTTCGTCAGCTTGGAGAGAAACTTTCAAGATTCAGTATTGAATTTTTCACTTCATTAAAAGCATTCATTGCTGTATCTCCCATATTAGATGAAACAACCGTTAAAATAGGAATTTCTGATCTTGGCACAGCAAATTATCACTGCAAAGCTTTTATACCCACCCCATAATGTAATGTGAATTGCAGCCATTACCTTATGAGACAAGGAATCAAATATTCCCCAGAAAAGTTTTTCAGTTAAATGTAATTCTTCTTCTGCTGCAATTCCATAGCTTCCCATTCCTGAGGGTAGACAGTAATATTTCCAGCACTGCTCATAGTGATTTGTCAGAAGCTAGATTTTCAAGAAATAGAAATGCATGTGAAACATTGGTATCTAGGAAAATAAAAAACTGTTACGTTAAACAGTTAAAGGAGTAATACGTTAAACAGTTAAAGGAGTAATATTATCTGTGTCTGTCTCTTCATTTCCAATGGCTCAGAATAATGGTCTTTTTTCCTTCTTTTTCTTTTTGGAAGAGCAGCAGAGCCCATTTTGTGAAAGTATAAAGCCTATATTATCTCCAGCTCCTGCTGTGGGATTCTCAGTGCTTACAGGGAGTAGCAAAATTTCAGAGTTGTCACCCTTTGAGTACAGACTAGCTCACTGGATAAAAATAGAGAAACTGAAATGGGTATAAGGCAGGACACGATAGAAGATGATGATGAAAAGTTTTAGTAATTCAAATTGATTTAACTCCTGTTCATTTGTAGTTGATGACTTCAGTGTTATTCAAAACACTACAAAAGACACCTGCAGAACACCCTCTTGGGCTGTGACTGCTCAGCTCTGGAAAAGTTGACAGAAAGAACTATCATGCAGGAAATATGTAACTTTAAAGAGCCAGTATATATGATTATTGGTGCAATTTCCATATAACTCTGAATTTCTACCAGTTTATTCTGTAGAACTAAAAATTCCAATCCCATGGAAATTTAATATCAAACTAGAATCTTGACATCTTAGTTTTTACTACAATTCTGTGTAGGAAGGGAAAAATAATAATTAAAAACCAGACAAAACACTCCCTCTACACCACACTTTTAGTCAAAAATTAATGATGCTCCAGAGTACGTTTGTGAATATGGCCGCTCTGCTTTAAAATATGATAAAATTTCAATTCTTTCACAAAAAGACACAGACCTAAGATCAGGCTGTTTTATTGCAACAACAAGAACAACAACAAGAACAACAACAAAAAAGGAACAAACCTGATAGAACAGTTCTAAATAGTATTTATCATTTAACAATTGTAATTCTGTTTTTACAGAACAAAAGGATATATAAAACTTGAGTTACATATTACTCAGAAATAAATGGTGAATTTTCCTTCCTGCATCCTTTCTCTTAGATTTCACTCAAAATTCATTCCTGGACCATGCATCCCACAAAGAGTTATTATAGTTCACATAGCAGAAAAAGAAGTCTCAAGATAACACTGACATTTAAATTGATACATTCAAATACTCTTTTGCTGAAGCAATGTGAAAGTCAACAGTTCACCATACAAAATATCATAATCCCCTTACTCTTTGCATTAGGCATGATTTCAAAAATTTTGCAAACATTACATTTAATTTGAAAGACTACAAAGCAATAACATTATTTTCAATTCAGAAGTAATTTTACATTGCTTTACCCTTCCCATTCTGTTTTTAAAAACAACAACAGTTTATTTTGAAGTTTTATGCTGGATGCACGTACAGAAAATAAAGTATTTACCTTGAGAGGCATTTTACAGTATTCATTGAGCAGGGGCACATCAAAAACCAGCCTTCTCAACAGCTGTTGTAGCATAGAGGGACGCAAATGGCTGTAAATGTAAAAAATAAATGTTATTAGCAAAATTCATACAGTTCAGTGTAAATGAAATAAAAATTGAAGTAAATTTACGTATTGGGAGACGAAACTCTCATTAAAAGCATTTTGAAAAAACAGTGCTAGGTGCTTATGGAATCTCACTATCTACTTATAGAAGGACATAGCACAGAACATTGTGCTACTTCTGAACAGGCAAATCTACATTTCAGTTCCTGAGATAACACTGCTCATTTATTTCATGCAAGAATAAAATAGGTCTGTTGCAGCGTGCAATAGCTGCCCCTGAGAGCGACCTGCGCTGTCGGGACCTGGAGCACTTTGCTAAGAAAGGCTGACGATGAAGGTGAGGAGACGGGGTCCTGTTTGGAAACCTGAGTGCTGTTTGTTTCAGCACATGCATAGGAGACAGTCTCAAATACCTTCCAGGGACAAGAGACCCAGGAGAGGCTGAGGGCACAGGGTTAAATACAGGGAAGAAGGGGCGGATCTGAGGGATAGTGTCCAATAGAGACAAGGTACAGTGATCCATAGGAGGGGCCAGGAACCGGGAAAACCAATGGGATAACAGAACCTAAGGAAAACTAACATATGTCTGCCAAGGTCCGTACGAGAGCAAGACTCTCCTTGCCCTCACCTAAAGGGGTGTTTTCTCCTCATCTGTCCCAGCCCCCCCCATGGCTGAAGCACAATAATCTTGGTGGCAGGCCCCTGGGCCTCCACATTGGTCCACACTACAGGCAAAGAAAGAAGTTGTCAAAATATGTATCCTGCACAAAAGAAATTGATTTGTACACAGGTTTTATACGTACTGGCAAATAGCAAGCAGGCATTCCTCAATAGCATCTCTTTGAGCTTTTGTGAGGGAGCGTCCCTTGGATAACCTATATATTGTGTGAAGCGTGGAGTCAACCAGAGAGGCATGATGCTCTGTTCCAGAAAAGAGGGGAGCACATCTTTTGAGCAACGGAAACACAGCTGAGCAAATATATCTATTTAGTGCGAGAGCTGCCTCTGTGGTACTTAGAGAAACCTGTATGAAGTAGTAAATAATTGTTAGTATCATACTGGATAAAAGTCACTAAATATGAAGGCTATAAAACATAATAATGTAATAGTCCTTAAGTCTCCTAGGTGTCTGGGTGCTAACATGGTATTCTCAGGATATACACAAGGACTAAAACCATTTCTTTTTCAACTGGAGAAAATCCAAGCCATCCATTTACGTCCTGTCTCTTGCACCCCTGCACCCAGAACCAATATCAGCAGAAAAAAATATGCTGTGTTTATCATGATGAAATGGGTTAGAAAACCCCACTAAGCATTAAATAACACTTGTCATCATCATCTCAATTTCTTCATACGCCTGGATTTTCAGTGTAATTGTTGGAAACAAACATGAAATAAAAGCAATCATTCGGCCTATTGCAGTATACTCAATCTACTTATTCTATAACTGTACAGCCTCTATCAAAAGATTTTAAACTACTTTTACACTTTACAAGGTGCTACTGAATGCTTAAATCAATATAAACTAATAGTAAGTGAATTAATGCTGATTTTTTTAATACAGTGAGTGGATAATACCGTTGTTTAAAAGCTGTTTTGACTTGAAATTCCAGGTTTTTTACGCTCACAGAGCCAACTATATCCAGCCACTAAACTCAATATTGAAATACGTACAGTATCCAAAGAGGCAGAAGCTCTTAAATCTGGTAAAAATCCAACTTCCAGTAGGTGAAGGAGGAAGCTTTGGTCCTTAATACCATAGACACGGTCCAAGAAGAGCACCATGGGTGCTTTATGATCAGGACAGAAACTGGCAGACATGTCTGGCTCATTTACTGTGCCATCTACACAAATATACAATGCAATTTTTAATAGTAGATAACTGATAAAACAAAAAACACCAAGGCAATGAAAGACATAATAATTACATTTAATGCGTAAAGTCACATACTCAAAGAAAATTGCATTCTTGTTCAGTTTTGTTCTATGCTGAAAAAGAATGATTTAGAATGCTGTTTTTATTATTTAAAACCCCCTATTGTTTTGCAATTTAATTATCTCTCACTCTAAAATGAAAACTTAGAAATGAATGGTAAAATATTCTACAAATGACTGGATAATGTGGAAATATAAAGGGATGAGCTCAAGCTTAAATATTTTACGTAAAGAAGTAGTGTCTCTAGAGCCACTGCTGGAGACAAGGTACTGGCCCATCTGTGTGATCCTTTAAAGTATTATGTTCTTACATTCTCTGTGCTACAGGAGCAAATATCTGTGCCACTGGAGCAGCTCTAACTGATGCAGATCTAATTAAAATTTACAGAACATTTCTCTGCTTACATTCCATTCTAACAAAACTGCTCTATTTTTCATCTGAAAGCTAATGTGGTAAAAGACTTTTTATGAAAGATAAATGGTTTAATAAAGTATTGGTTACCTTTGTTAACTGTGGACAACTTTAGGGGTATACTTATAATCCCCACCAAATCTTCAGTTGGCACTAGGGATCGAAGAATTGACCTGATTCGAATAGCTTCTCCCTTTCCACTTTGAATAAGCTGTTAGAAAAATTTATTGATTAAGATATTTAGTATTGAGGGACATAAGAATATTTTCCTCAAAATATTTCTATTAATATGATTTTCTTCAAACAGTGGAAGAAAGTGTATAGTAATTCAATTTATCCAAGAATGAATGAAGCTGTCAAATTCAGATGTTCCTACTTTTGTATCTTTCCTTACTTTTATATCAATGATTTCACAATATTATAAATTCCCAACAATGCCAAAAACTCCACATTGGTAAGATTTCTAAACCAACCAGATACAGTGATGAAACCCAAACTTATGAAATGCCCATATTACCCAGAGAACCCATGATGACAAGTTTTGAGCTTGCTTTTTTTTACACTACAAATGGATGCAGCAGCCTGTGTGATGTGTTCATGCATTTTTCTATTATTTCTATGCTGTAAAATCTTCAAAAGGCATTTGCAACAATGAGGTGAGCAATTCCCTTCAACATCTAGCAGAAATCACGTATTCATAACCTGTGTTTGAAAATCTCTACCAGTAATTTTCATAACATGAAGCTACAGTGTCTGGCAATAGATAGCTACTACATACAGCTAATAATCTTAATAGCTTTTGTAAGAGTAAGTAGGGAGGCTGCAAGCCAAACTTGCTACTCTTATTGTATTGAGATATATAGAGGATTTTAAGCTACTAAAGAATTTTAACAACAAGCAACAGTCAGTCTAATAAAACTAAGTCTTGCACGTGGCTGTTACAGGCATTATGGTTGAAACAGTTATTTTACATATTTTTCCACATATTCACATGATGTGGGCACCATATTTCATCAATGTGCATGAAAAGCAGCCCTCTATCACATTCTTATAAAAATTATTTTTATGGCTCTCTAGAGAATTAATCAAGGGTCAATTTCAGAAGTTATTATACTGGTCACTTAATTGTGTAATACTGGTAGTTCAAGTTGCTTTGATTCCATAGTCATGTAAAAATTATCAAAATTTTGGATAAATAAAGAAGCATAAGGGAATCAAAAACTATGGTCCTTTATTAACAGCTTGCAGCATCTACTTAGATACAGCAAGAAGCCATAAAGTCTACGTTCTGAAGGGAATAAGGCTTTGAATAGAGAAAGTTTTAGTTAGAATGTGCAGTTTTGTTTACAAATATCCTACATTTTCTGAGCCAGTGGTAAAATGAACTTACATGCATTTCTGGTGCACAGCGTCCAAGTAAATCTATGAGAGCTGAGTAAAATGACATGATAGCATTTCCCATGTGCACAGTCTCCTCTTCCTCCTCCTCCTCCTCCTCCTCACTAAAAAGTTAAAAATAACAGTGAGCAATTTTGCTAATCTAAGTTTTATAGCTCTTCTCTGGAGCTAATGACATGATCCAGAGACTATTCACCAGACATACTCATCCCTTTGGCTCCAGACTAAAGGGTTTTTGTCTCTAGGGTAAGCATGCAATAGCTGGTTTCACATGAGACTTCTACCTTCCTCTTTTACTTTACCTTAACTCTAGCTCCATTCCACAGTAATATTCTCATTTGTTTTATCCTTCAGGCTTTTTCTCTCTGTAACTCTTATTCCACTTTTATCTAGCTAATACTTTATGAATACCATATGACAACTGCTTATGGATGTGAATCTCTAATTCTCCTTGTTTGTGTAATGCCTTACACAACAAAGTCTATCATCCACATACTGCAAGCATGATTGAACCAGCTATTAAATCTTCATTTACCAAACAAGCATTTACATTTACTTACCCTTCTCTTTTATATGCCTGGGAAGGAAGGTCACGACTGGGATTCTCTGAAATTCTGATAGCTTCCTGCATAGCAGCCAGCAAACCATTTCCTCCTTCTCCCCTAAGGTCTGGCCCGAAGCACTCTGGCCGTCGAATAAGGAGCTTGACAACAACACTTGCATTTTCCTCAACACTCTCACCTGAGGACCAAAAAGCACTACATATATTTTCTCCTGAAAGGTATTCTTAAGTCAGAAGAAAACTCCATTTTCTCCCAAGTTACAAAATATAAAACAAGTCCTCATCCTAAGGATGAGTTGAGGTTCCTCTGCAGCAGTGGTGCAGACCATGGCTGAGGCAGCTGTGCCCCTGCAGCCCATGGAGGTCCCCAGAGATGTGGAGATCCACCTGCAGCCCCTGGAGGAGACCCACACTGCAGAGGGGGATGCCTGAGAGGAGGCTGTGAACCCGTGGGAGGCCTGTGCTGTAGCAGGCTCCTGGCAGAGAGTCACCTGCAGACCTGAGGGGAGTGGAGCCCTCACTGGAGCAGGTTTCCTGGTAGGACTTGTGGGGAATTCACACTGGAGCAACCTGTCCTAGAAGGACTGCACCCCATGGAAAAGTGACACATTGCAACAGTTTGTTGAGAATTTTTGCCTGTGGGATGGACTCATGTTGGAGAAGGTTGTGGAGGACTGTCTCCCATGGGAGGGACCACATGCTAGAGCATGGGAAAGACTCTTCTGGAGAAGTGGCAGGAATATAATGATGTAACCCCCAAGGAATTCCTAACATGATTTGCTATCATGGCTACAGGTTAATTTACTCAATTATGTGATTTGCAAAAAAAAATTAAGAAAAAAAATACAGCTATGAAGAGTCAAAAAAAAAAAAAAAATTACAATAATAAGCATACACCAATAGTCTTGTGTTTGTAATGAGAAGAGTATGCATCAACCTCTCTTCAGATTTAACATTTTTTTATGGTTAGGAAATTAATTTAAAGGAAACCTTTTGGTGGAATCTGGAGGCCAAGAAATCAGACTTACTGTTAGCAAAAACTGCAAATCGTAAGAATGACAGATAACGTTCACCCTCTATTGGGTTCCATCCAATGTCTGGGTATCCTTTAGCCAGCAATACTGGACAACTCTGCAGGCCACAACCCGCCAGGTAGGTAACAACCTGCAATACAGAAGTAATCGTTTATTCATACGTTGGAAATACATTTCTAAAAATAGCTACAAACCAAAATGATCCTTTTCTTTTCTTTTTTTTTTTTTTTTTTTTTTTTTTTTTTTTTTTTATTCTTTTCAATTACAAGATCTTTTATATTCTGGGTATTTAAGCTAAGAATCTAACAACATAGCTCATTATTTTATCTGTCATAGGGTTTTTTAAATGAAAAAGGCTATCACTCTGTTTCTGAAGTTACCTAATTATATGATGACACAAAAATACAACATGAACAAATATGGAATATGGAAAGTAGAATAAAATTTTGTATAATCCAGATCTTTTTGACGGTATATACATGACAACTAAAATACTGATCAGCTTTAAAATCAGATCAAAAGTCATGTATGGCTTATTTGCTACAACAGAAAAATAAACATTGCATCAAATGTATATATAGTTTATAGAGTGCAATTCTAATTTAAATAGATATGAAAACCATCACATTTCTTCAGAAGAATGACAAATATCAATGAGCAGTTTTAAGAGTCGGAACCCAGAAAGACTGAAAAATTTTGGTAATATAAAATTTTTAAACACAATATTTCTTATCAAGAGGAATCTCCTTAACTAAGGGAAATATTTGAGAAATTATGAAAAATTACTTTAATTATAGCAAACTGAATTTTAGAAATATATTCAGAATAATTTCCTCATTCGTCTAAAAGGAAATTTGCAGATAACTGTATATTTCAAATAAAATAAAAAATCATAAGTTTGTGCAAAGCACAACACATGAGCATGGTTATAGCACTTAAAGTAAGTAATGACCATGAAAAATCTTCCATGAACTTGTAAAAAAAGATACAAATTATAATTTCTTAAAATGGTAGTCAGCCAAAATTAATGGCAAAAGGGAGATATATGATGAGATTATACTTAATATAATCTTATCCAGTGTCCTAAGAGAGAAAAAGTTATGAATTTAGGAAGACGAATTATATGTCTGCTGAGTATATAAATTGCTTGCAAAAGGCTGCAACAGTGGAAAAATGGACTGATGTGGAAAATTTGCTTATTGCAGTATGCAGTAAGGAAGTTACTCAGAGCACTCTGTGGAAAAAGTAAGTAATTTCTAAAAATTTCTTGATAGTTTTCAAGCATTTATTCAGAAGATATAAGTGAATACATACTTGCACAGGGGTCTAGAAATGCAGATCATAAAAAAATGTGAGAACACCAGTAGAATAAATCTCTTTCTTCTAAGATTTTACAGTGTTACCACCAAGCCATATAATTTCAATCTATTCAGTTTACTACAGCACATCATCCAGCCATGGGATACATTTCTTGTGTGATCCTCTACCATCCACACAGTCACACATTTGCAGTAAAAAGAGTTTTGTAGGAGGCAAAGCAATGCAGACTCCCCAGGCAGGTGCAGAGGGGAGCAGTTTTATTGCGAAAACCAGGCCATTTTAAGCAGTGAGGCCTTTAGTAGGTAAAGTTTTAAATCATAATAAACATAATCCAGCCAACCAAAATACACCACAATGTGAACAGGCAATGGTTATATAGCCTGTTTTTCTACCTCCAATTCAGCTGAGTCACTTTCCCATAGTCCTCTTCTGCTTAGCTGAAGTAGCAGGCCTGAGTCATGATTTTACAAGGGTAACAAGGCCCTTATTTGGTAAGGCTTTACCTATATGCAACAAAGTTTAAATTTGCAGTGGCAAAAGCTCAGTATTTAAGCTGTCTATGTGTAATTTATTTGTTTTGCACAGTTTTTATGGGATAAGCTATTATCATGGGTTGGCACGTTTTGTTTTCTGGTCATAGAGAAATGTGAAATGTTTTTCTCTGTCAGGACCGTAGAGTGGTTGTGGAGGGGGAGGACAGGGACCTATCAGAAAGCTAGCCAAGATATTGGCAGCTAGTTTGACCAATAAGGATGCCAATGCGACTTTGGAAAGGACACTTAAAACTAATCTGCAGCGGATCTCACGCTCTCGCTTGGAATCAGCCATGAGGTAACATCGTAGGCGGTAGGCAGGCTTGGGTCGGGCCCTGCTGCTCCTCTGGGCGGCCGGGCCAGGCCCAGCCGGTTCTCTGGAAGCTGCTGCCCGCATGGAGAGCAGGGGAGCCCGGATCAGGCCCTGGTGCCCTCTGGGCGGCCGGGCCGAGCCCAGCCAGGACCCCAAGAACTGCTACTCGCATGGGAGTGGCCTGGGTTGAGCCCTTTTACAGCTTTGTCATAGCTCTGAGCCAGACCGCCCTGGATGAGACCAAGGGGTGGAAAAAAGGACATCTACCAGCCTCCTCCATCAGCACAGCTTTGCATTTTCTTCAGCCTCATGCAGCCAGGCGCCTGCACATGGCCCCTGCAAGCTTGGGCAGATTTAACTCTTTCCTAGCAACATGGAGCTTTTAAAGCACAACCCTTCCTTGAGAGAAAGAAGAAAGAAAACAGAGGGTATGTAGAACAGACACCGTGTGAAGTCAGTGGATTAGAAGTGAAAGAACTAATAAGATTGAAATAGGATTGAAGAAGTGGACATTTTTAACTGGACTTTTCGAGGGTAAACTATGGAGAAATGGACTGCTCTTTGTAGCATCTTAGTGTTGTTAGGGAGAATGCTAATTCTAATCAAAATTGAGGACTGATGTGATTGAGATTTAATTGAGAGCTTTAAAGCCCCCACTCCTGGATTAAAAGGAGGTCTCAGCCTTTGAGATAAAGATGATTTTAGACTAGAAGAAGTATTTGTAAATAATACCCCAGATACACTGAGAGGCCTTGCTGATAGAACATCACAGTCTGCAAAAACTCCAGGCGGTAGCAGATGTGCGCCATTGGAAGCACTGGACTATTTTTTCTTGTGGCAAACGTCTTAATGAAAAAAACCTTAGAGAGACTCTTCTCCGAAAGTAATGAGTGATTATGTCTAAATAGTGAAACTGACTGAAAATCACAAGTTGTGTCTTTCTATGTTGTTTAGTAAGAAAGTTAATAATTTGTAAGGAGGGAGAAGAGTGTTTTAAAGTGTCATTCTGTTTTAGTTTAAGTTTTCTTTTTCTCAACTTTTTTTTTCATTCTTTTAGTGTGTGTTAATAAAACTATTTTTGTTCATTTTTAAGCTTAAGCCTGTTTTGCTTTTTCTCCTAATCTCTCCCTGCCACAGGAAAAGAATAAATACTAAAGCCTCTACACCTTTAGTCACTTAGAAATGCTGCATCATTCTGTGAATACGGTGTCTGTCACATCCATCAGCTAATATTCAGACAGCATTATTTTTCTCCAATTATTTAGTATATAGATTTGTTTAATGAATAACCTCCATATACTGCACTAGATAATTATTTTCTCACCAAAGGTAGTACATTGCAGCCAATACATCGTGATTTTTTCAGCTAAAATAACTAATGATTTTGAGAAGCCCAGTCTGAGGCACATACACCCTGATTTTTTCAGCGTAAAATACTGCTTATGTTGCAGCAGATATCTGTTACAGTTTGAATATTCAGGATTTGTACAATGCCAAGTATTTCAGTAAACAAAGGGCCAAGTATTTCAAGGTAAGTAATCAGTAAATTAAATATATGGTCAACAGTGAAATTCAGTTTAAGTGACTTTCTCTACAGTAGTTTCCATGAAAATATAAGACAGTCACTAGTTTTGTATCCCAAGGATTGGTATCAATACCATTTAGTTTTTCATTAATGACAGGACAGAGTACACTCAGCCATTTTGCAAGTGATAGAGAATTGCTTATTCTTCTCAACAGCATATTGCCTAGTAAGGACGTGCTCTCTCACATCCTTTCCATTTATATTCTTGTCTGTCTTCCCCAAGCTATGTAACATGCCCGTTTATTTCAATTTCACAACTTTTCCTCTCCCACACCATATACTGATCACAAACCGTCCCACAAGTTCCACTGCCACCACAGGATTCTCTCATACTGCACAGAGATTTTCCCTGTGCTAAGCTATCATTTTAGGTGTTACATTAAATCCTGTTTTCTCTTTTCTGTAGCCCAATGCTTTGCTAGCACGTCTAACTTCAGTTACCTCCTTCCTTTGTCTAGGAAGTGCATCCTAGAGATGCACTTCCATCTCTAAATCTGTTGTCCTCCTGTGATATACATACAATTTTTATGCCATTTTTTACATTTTACCACATTTTCCAGCTCATCCTTCCTCTCCTCACATTCCCCTTTATTCCTAACCATTGCCAATGACTTAAATTCTGGATTCAGTTTCCCATTAACCCTACTCTTAAAATTCTGTTTCACCTTTCATCTTGAAATACCTGCCCTTCCATTCTCTTAGTTCTAAAATCGCTATGATTTAAGCCAAAAGACCTGGGTCCTTTTTTTAACATTCTCCTCTTAATTCTCAATTTTTTCCTCCCCAACCAACAATATTCCTGTTTCATGTCTTTTTTCTTGTCATCCTTTCTACCTGATAACAATAGTGAAAGGATGTAGAAGATAGAAATAAATCTCTTTTGCTCTGAATCCTGATAAGCATAAAGCAAAATCAGGGAAATACTGCTCAGGCAACTGAGTGGATATTTCTGAGGACAACATATTCAAAAACTACTATGACCACATTTGCTCTTTTAAACACTTTTATCACAAGTACAGCATTCAGTAAATGGGTAAATAGGTCAGAGTGGCCACCTTATCAAGATCTGGCTCCTCCAATGCAAGTGCAAGCTCATTGTTGTCCATTACAGAGGCTGCTGCCACATCGAGTGGTGTCGAACCCCTCATTGAAGGAAATGCTGCAGGAAAAAAGTTAATACATAATAATTAAATGGAGTTTGCAGTAAACATATTCATGCAGCAGAGGGCAGCAATCCCGCTAGAATCCAGAACATAATTATATTCCTAGTACATTTTTGGGCAATTCTTTGTTGAATACAGTCAATTATTTTTAATAAAATAAGAATACTGACTTTTTTTTTCTGACTTCACATCCATTTCTATAAGCATACTTGACCACAGTGGTTTTAAATACAGATGAAAAAAAATCATTATTAGCAATATAGCAAACCAGAGGAATACTATTTCCTTAGGAGACCAACATGTTAACTACATAATTCTGCACAGCCTTATTGAGGCAAGATTTTAAAATATGCCAATTTTTAGCAAAAAAGAGACATTTCAAGCTTCAGTTACCTGGTTTCTTTCTTTAATCTTTTCCAGTTTTCTGTTTATTGTGGCCAAATGCACACATAAAGAGCTAAATCATTGTGAAATCACATGCTGTCTTGCCTAGATTTATTATAGCCACCTATCTATCCAATAAAATTTTCCTTGTGTTACAAAAGCTAATGCACATGCACTAAAAAGCATACTTTCAATGTTCAAAAGAAAAAGATGAAATTTACTTCAGTAGCCTAAACTGTAGAGGCAAGGAAAATTAAACCAGATGAAACAGGCAAGCACCATAAGGAGTCAATTTAATCTTAGATTTCAAACCACAACTATTTTGAATGGAAAAATGTCAAACCATATGTTTAATACTAATTTCTTCCAAGGTGTTTTCAGATCAGACTGTCTTGTTTCTAATACAATTCAGACACATAAGCATGATACAATTGTGAAAAAAACACAGTTGATTTAAGCATGTTTCAGCCTGTGATACAAATTATATATCAGTCTTGTGATATTACAGTTGCTCCTACTCTTGTTTTTAGGTGTTGCAGCTACATGGCGTACCCAGTCCAACACTGCTGTTTTCCAGTAAGTAACTGAGATGCTCAAACATGGCCTTTTGGTTTTGACGACTAATGCGACAGAAGTAGCACAGGAACCGACAACAGCTTGCCACCATCTTAGGAAAAGCGATCTGCTGAAGAGGAAAGTTGACAAAGCAGTGAAATATGTTAATTACCAATCTGTTCCAGTTCTTCTTCCTGCTCTCCTAAGAAGGAAACTATAATGAAGTTACCAAGGTGATAAGCAACTGAAAGTTGCTTTGGTTCTAACTTGAGAAAGGACCCACATTTCCTTCTAGCTTTCACATTCATTAGGCCATTGAAGTGTTGAAAAATCATTTTTCTGAGAACTATAGGTGACATATCAGTTTGAACTGACAAGTTTTTACCTTCTCAACACTCATTCAGAGACGTCTCAATACAGCCTCATGATTAACCATTTATTCCAAGAAGTTGGAGATCTAGCTTAAACCACCTGCTTCCACAACTGCGGAAAATGGCAAATCCCTAAACCACAGAATACAGTTCATGATGGCTCATTCCATCTCTTGAAGCTACAACACTGAACAGAAAGAAATGTTCATGAGGTACCTACTGTCTACATGCAATTCATAAAGACAGAGACATAAAATAGGTTATTTTAGGTGGCCAAGCACATTTGATGGCACAACACCAGGTGACTAAGCAGTTTTCTCAGTCAGCATTTCCTTTGAAGGCTATCACGGTAATTTCTGTAAAGCATTTTTGGAGATCTGTGTTATTAAAATTTTATAGGAAAACATTTTTAATAAAATTAGAAGGCATTGAGGATTATCATTGTTTTGGGTTTCGGGGGGTTTTTTTGTCATCTTTGGCACTATGTACAAGTTGTAGCAAAACCAGAGTATTGTAATACCTAAAAATTAGCAAAGTAATAACTTGCCTTGAAATGCAACATTACACTGGTATGTGGGTACTTTGTAAAACTGCAATGGTGTAGATTAAATGTATAAGCATTTCAGAGAATTATATAAGCAATACAATCAAAGAGGCAAAGAAAGAGTGGTGCAGCTGCACATAGAGGACAATCAAGTTATGAAAAATTGAAAGACACTGAAAAGATAAGCAAAACGTAGAATACTGGGCTGAAAATTTTTCCAAATACATAAGAAAAATGAGTAGCCAGGCAGAATGATATTAGATAAAGAATACTGGCATCAGAGAAGACACCTCTTTTTGGGGTGGAAGCAGCAGGATAAAAACATCTGGCATGAGAAAAGAGAAGAAAGAAAATATGCACACTTCACTTCTCACTTTCTTTGAAAATCAAAATTTTCTGTTAGGTTTCTCAAAATTTACACCACTTTGCCTTTAAAATAACATGTATATATATTCAAGCATAACACAGAGAAAAGAGAACACAACACTGCAAGAAAAATTTTGCTCAATTCAAGTACATGAATTTGAGAATTAATATTTAAATTTGGTTGCTCTCTTATTAAAATTTAATATTAGTAACACTTCATTTAAGATGGAAAGGTAAATTTTCCTACCAGAGCTACACCTCCAATAAATGCAGTTAAAGTATATATTTAATTTAAGAACAAAACATTTTACAATCTTATTACAAGAAAAATGAAACACCTATAACATCTCGGGTTTTAAAAGTCCAGGCTAGGCTACTGGACTTCTCCCTCTAGTAAAATAAAAAAGACACTACTTTTTTCATTAATGAATACTTTAATTTGGACAAGCAAAATCTAGCTTAGATGAGATATATTTTTGTTCACTTCTTAAACATCCTAATATATTTTTGGGGAAGTTCAGAATGCAAAACACAAAACAAATTGTGGTGAAATTACCTGAGATTTATCTCCTCCAAGCACATTGACCATCACATCCATAACAGTCTCATGCATGCCCAAGACTCTCATTAAGTTAGGATGCTGATAAAACACCTTGTTGTTCATTATATCCCTAAAATGGAGAAAAGACAATTTGTTTATAAGAAACCCCAAGTTAATTTAAGTCACTGCATTGAGATTTCAGAAGTATACATTCATTGTATTAACACAATTTTAAATTCTTAGAAGTCAGCATAATACAAAAACACCTGAGAACAAAATGCTTCACATTTCAATATGCTCTCATTCCTCTAATTCTCATAGATTCTTCATAATGAGAATATTAACCTCCAAATTATTTCGAGATGGCAATTCTTCATGTCTAAATTGTTCCTACCATCTGTTCTGTTTAAATAAGTTAAAAAAAAAAAAAAATCTGTGATGATCTAAGTGGAAAGGAATATGTTTTGTTAGGTTTTAAGCTGAGAACAGAGATCAAGAAAATGAAATCTAATCAACCATATTTCTGCAGTTACCACTTAATTAGTTCCCTCTTTTCACAAAGTAAAATCAATAAATAACTTAGTATTGAAGGTTATCTGTTATATGTATTTCATCAGTATTTCCAAATTCTGTCAGAAGTTGCAGAAAGGTCCATTATGAAGGACTGTTTTAACTTTTTCACTGTGCCCACCATCCTCTCAACATTTTCTAGAATCTGCTATAATCCAGAAGACAATTTATGTATTTCAAAATAATCCAGGGACTAGATTTCAATAAAATCCAGGGATTACTAGCGTTTTAGGACAACCTGTTAAAAACACATGGCAAAAAACAGGAATCATGCCTGCTTTAAAGAAATACAGAAAATTGAGAATGGATGAGTCTCAATACAGCACGTTCTGGAAGGTGTTTATATGCATACCACGTTTAGGCAAAATTTATCCTTCATCCTTTATATAATTCTCAGCAAATTTACAAACTCAGCATCAAGGACAAATTGGGTAATAGTGTCACACACTGCTTAATGAGTCATTACCATGACTTGATTAATTCAAATTAAGAGATTAGTCTTTGCAATTTTTACAAAAACAGTATAAATTTTACATTGAAATAGTAAGAATAATGGAACTTTCTTAAAATTGTTGTAAAGGAGAGAATTTTTAAAATTTTCCTGAAGAAAGACAAGTTCTCAGGTAACAATCCTATAATTTTCTCTCTTTCTAAATGCACCATTTTAATTGAAGTAATTTGCTTTCTGTGATTTTTTTTTTCTCCTTCCAGTATTAATTGGCCCAACCAGCATTTAGTCACACAAGAGGAATAACAAGCATGCAGGAATGCATCATTTATAACAAAGAAAATATTCTTACATCATCTGGTGCTATATAAATGAAATTTCTTCTGAATTTCCAATTGAAAAGACACTAGCAAGTTTATTCACTGATACACAAAATATAAAATGAATGTTAAGTTTGGGGAAAATGCACTATAGATAGACACTAGTAAAAATTTAAATGATGTTTTTCTCCCAAGCTACTAAAACAGGTACTTTGATTAGGGTTTAGGCATCAATCTTAACTGTAGTAAAAGGAGTCCATTTTCTTTAGATAATGCCTTAGTTCACAGAACTTTCACCCATTTGATACTGAGAGATCAGTTGGAGTCACCTTGGAATTATATGTGAAAATGTAAATGTCTGGTGCATATTTACACTTCAGTACAGCATTAATTTTCATTTAGGAATAAAAATTAGAGGTTTTACTAATATAACAAAAAGCTTCACACCAACTTAAAAACAAAATTCTGTTAATTCCATACCCTAATCCATTAATCATTAGCAATTCCTCCTCTTTTCCCATCCTCACACTGAGAAGCGAGCGAATCTGGCCCAGTGCTGCAAGCAGATTAATGGTATCCTTCACAGAGGCAGCACTAATAGTGTATGCTTTCCTCAGGGCTTGCAGTAGCTCACCAATGCTGTCATATTGCCTACGAAGGAGGCTGTACATAATCCGAACTAATTCAGGATCTTGGATCTGATCTTCCTGGGACCAGCGCACCATTGTCTGCGATATGAGTTCTTTCAGTGTAGCTAAAAGTAAAACACATTGAATGTTACTAGCTCTTCCAACAGAAAATATCAAAAACATGTATGATACTAAAGTATGTAAGAGAAGACAACAAAGAGTTTGTAAAAAAACACAAGTAGACTGAACAGGACTTTTAAATCGGAAAAGAAATTTTCAGATCTTTCAAGATAAGTGTAATGTTCTTGAGAGATAGAAAACAAACATCTACTTAGGATTCAAGTCCATACCAGCACTGTGGATGATGAAAACCTTTGATGATGATGATAAGCATGACCAAGAATCATCCTTGTAAATTAAATGTTGCATTTCAACTTTTAATTTATCCTCCATTTCTATATCAAGTCACTGTCACTTGGGATTGTACTTTCTAAAGACTTTGTATTGTTTGGAACTACAGAATAAGTATGGCTTGAAACACTTGTGTTGCAGACATTGCAAATTCAGTGATGATGAAAACAATTTTGCTGAACCCAAAATTTAGGGAATTTACCTGAAAACTAGATTCATGTTCCAAGTCCTTGTTCCAACAAATGTTTGTGCTTGATATCAAGTAGAACAGGAATAACCACCTTACCTCTTAAAACAATGCAAGTTCCTTTCTTCTATTACCAGTAAACTTATCCTTGACTTTCCCAAAGTTCTTCCAATGGCAAGAATGGCTCCCTCCCCCTTTCCATCTGAAGCGTTTGTAGAGAGTGTAGATCCATTGGGGTTTGTGCCTACACTATTCTTTCACTTGCTAAGACTTCTTTCTTAGTTTACTTAATATGGTATTTATGCAAACCCATCATTAATTCTGATGTTCTGTTCAATCATTAGACTTTCGATCTGTGGGAAGAAATTCTGAACTTCACAGAGGTAGTCCTAGTCTTAGTGGCATGTGATGCCTTATCTCAGTTTTGACACGGTAGTTACAAAAGTCCTATAATCATTATTAACACTAATTCATTGCCTCTATGTGTTTACTTTCAGAGTTCTAACTTGTTTTAAAATACAAAATTTATTGATTCATCATTAATACTAGGTGGAAATTGCTGGCATTCCTCACTTGGGCAAAAGTTCATTTGTGATAGAAAGAGAAGAAATGATAGAAGATAGATAGAAGAAATAGTGATAGATAGAAGAAATGAGTGTATGCTTAGAGGAAAGGAAGATTTATTTGTAGTAAATAGTTCTTTCTTATGAATATTCGCACCCTGAGTATGTATGACCAAAGCCAAGACACTCCAGGACAGAGATTTTAACCTTGAAAATAGGTACACATCATGCACACCACCACACGTCTTCATGCACATAAGAGGATTGGGGGTATCTCCAACACCCATTTCCTTTAATCTCTAAATTCCAAATTCCCTGGTACAAAAAGGGGAAGTGCACACACGGACTAAAACCTCAGAGTCTCCGCCTATAATTAGGTATATAATATAATATATTTATGTTATTTTTCACTGTGCTTTGACTGACTTAATCCACATGCATATTTGTACTATGCATCACTCCAAGGAGAAGTCAAGCCCAAAGAAATCATCTGAAATTTCTAGAAAAATAGACACTGTAGGATCATTTTTCCAACCTATATTTCTTGTAACCCAAAGCTCTGGTGACTGAAATAAGTGAACTGCGCTGTTCCAAGGACCAAACACCACGTGCCCTGAGGCTTTAGGAGTGAATACTTCCTGATTCATGACAGTAGAATCCACATGAAACCTGGAGAAGAAATTATCCTTCCAGATACTAAGTCCTGCTACTATTAAAAAGAAAGCAGATGCTAGCAGATGAGTCACTGGAGAATGAATCCCTGTTTCATGCAGCATATCAGATTTTTATAAGAGTTAATGTACTTACAACCCAGTAACGAGCTCAACAGACCAAAATATGCTTTCAGACCAGGACAAACACTCTAAGGCTCTTTCCAGAGCAAGCAGATCATGTAAGGTACATCATGAGTTGTAAAATAACTTTGCTGCCTAATCTCAACACAACTCTTGATGAAATTATTGGGGCCGAAATGAATTAACTGTTCCACATCTATACTTGGGCCTATTGCCAAACTGAGCCACTTGGAAAAAAAAAGGGGGGAATAACCATCATTGGCTGACCAACTTCAAATCATTTGGAGAATCCCGCCCATGATATTTGGATGGTGTTACAGAAATTTAGAGCTAGAAACTCAGTCTTGATTCAGGAAATAAACCTCAGCAAAAACATGTCCTAAGGGAAGACCTGGAGGAATTTGGCTTTTTGCCTTGCTTATGGTTTGCCATCCGTAGTCACTACTAAGGATTGAAAACTCATAAACATATCACAGCAAAGACACAGTTTGTGAGATTCATACCACACATAACCCTCACTGGGGTGAATTCTCATGTAGCATGTGAGCACAGTGGCAGTGAGAATCAGGTGAGTTGTTCAAAGAGGCTCAATAAAAATCTTATGCAAATAGTTGAGGAATTGCAGGGAGAGGACCAATCTCACCTGTAAAGACCACAAACACCCTTTGCATGTAATGGAAGAGGGTATGGGAATGGATATGTACAGGAATACTGCTCAGAATCAGATTAAAAGTCTTTTGGGGGTTCATGTGCTTGCGCGTATACGTAGCGTAAGGTAATAGAAGGAAATGGAGATAAGCTCTAAAGAAGAAATTTTACATTAAAAAAGCCAAACCATAAAAATTAGATCTTCCCAAGTTTAGAGTGCTTGAGTTTAGATTATTGTGCTATAATTAGCTTTTCACAGTTCTTCGTAAAGAATATGTAAATTTTCAAATCCAGAGTTAATGATCTGGATCCAAAATATTCCACTCATTTTAATTTCTTGTTTAAAAATGCATCTGAGGTGTTCAGTATGCTGAATGATAGTTCTAAGAGTCAGACAAAACTTCAACAGGTAGTCTCCATCTTCAGCCCCTTATAAAATTTTATTAGAAATACACTCCTTTAGACTGTGTAAAACTTTAATACTTGCATTATGAAAGTGTTTATATGGAAAGAAAACTTACTAGGAGCTTTCTCTTCTTCTTCCTTAGGCTCCAATTTTTCTGCTTTTGGTGGACCTTTGATTTTATACATTAACGAACGGAGTTTGCCAGTCAAGGAGGAATCTTCCTCTTCCTCCTCCTCTTCTTCTAGAGGAATACCTTAGCATAAAATAAAACTGGTTAGAACCAAAACTTCACCTTTTAACTTTGAAGTTTAACTCCTGCAATATTTAAACAATATTAAAATAGCTGGAGGGATAGTTTTTTAACCAGCAAATTTCATACAGGATAAAAGAAGTAGTAGTAAGGCCAGCATTTTTAACACATAGGCCCAGAGGCACCCCTCAAATAATGTTCATTTCAGTACACATACTTCTTACATCCAGATTTATAGTATTCATTTTTCACTATTATGACCACAAACGTGGTATATCTTTAAGAGTCTACTATGGCAATTAAACATGCCTCATGGTCATATCTGATAAAATATGTGATCCTTTGTTTCATATTGCAGAATGTAGGCTAAAGAAAGAAGTGTATGGCTGTATCTTACAATACAGTACAGTTTTTCAGTAGAGATATTTAGCAGCCATAAACAAGTATATCAACTGAATTTAAAGCTGCAAGGAGGGAGACATTCAGAGATCATGTTGGTAATACATGCTTTTCATGAAAATTTATACAATAAGACAGGATGCCATTTTACCACGTAGTTTAATACAGTTCAGTTCACTCCACTGCTTCACAACCATTCAAAGTCTCTCACACCTGTTAGTGATCATCAGACACCACATGTGTTATGTGCAGAAGCAAAGAACAACTAAGCAGGCTCCCTTCAGATCAGAGATAACTGCGCCAAGCTGAAATGTAAGCTTTTGCAGTTTGCTTGTCAAAGAGAAACTGAGAAAAGGAAAAGTTTTTCAGACAGGATACTAGATCCAGAAACTGAAGCAAAGGGGAGAAAAATAAACTGCAGTAGCTAAAACTGGTACTAAACAATTAACTAAGAAAGAAAATAGAACAGACGTGTGGTATCAAGTTGGAGAAATTTTGCTGCTGGCAGCTACAAAGGGGGAGTGGGAATTATGACTATGAGTGACTAAGTGATAAAATTCAAAGGCACTGGGATGGAATGAAACAAGTCAAAATTGAAATTGGACAGTAAATATGGAATTTAAGAAATGGGATAAGTGAAACTGGCTTGGGAAAATGAAAAGTTAAGAAAGAAGAAACGGTATAATCAGTCTGAAAAAAAAGTAAGAACAAGAAATGTCACCAGTAATGAAAGGAAAGAGAAAGCAGACAAGGATATTAAAGGAAGAAACTACCTGGAATTGGAATAAAACCCTGGACACAAGAGAAAGACTCTGGGAACAGAACTCTTAAGAGTTCTGAAATAGACGGAAAAGAAGAAATGCACTGGGATCATGAGTTAAGACAGTGCTGGACTGGGGTAGGTGGGGTCTGTGAATCCTCCAGATGGGGAGGAGTTCCATATCATTAAATGTTCATTCTTATAGTTGCAATCCATTCAGAAGGTGACTATGTCTTGTTGCTACTGGCAAATTGCTTCCTTCAAGGGGCAGAGGTCTGCGCATGGGTACAGATGTTTTCAACTCAAATAACTGTCGGTTTGATATGATGCTACAAAATATGCTGTAAATTTGTTTGGTGTTTTTTATAACCAGGAAATTGCACACAAAAAATATGATAGAGGACAATTATTTTGCCATGAAAATTAACCACTCACAGTTAGGATGTGCAAGGGATTAAGACTGCCTGAGTAACTATTTGCTTATATTCATTATGAAGAAGCCTTTAATTACTTGATTGCATACATAGTTTTCCACTTAGATGGCAAAGTATACTTAGCATTAAAAAGCTGAATAAACATTCCAAGCAGAACTCCTATTCATTTAATCTGCAGCTGTGATTGCTTAGTACTTATTTTCAGGACCAAGTCAGGACACAGATAATGAGGAGCACTTATCCACAGCAACAACCTCTGATAAATCTGTACAAAGTAATGAATATTAGAATCCAGAAGACCTTTAAACATTTTTAATCATGAGAAAACGCTTTCTCTATCTTGAACTTTCATCCAAAATATACGTTTATTATGTAGCAAACAAATAATAAAAGTACATCCCTAAAAAGAAAAATCTCAATGCATATAATAACTAGCGTTTCACCTCATGAGATATGAAGAATGATTAGGAGATAAACTAACTCAGTAATCATACCAGCCACGAGATTTTAAGCCAAAATTAATTGATTGTGAAGTTAAGACTTTTCCAAGTAAGTTGTAGGT
Source organism: Hirundo rustica (assembly GCF_015227805.2). NCBI lineage: Eukaryota > Metazoa > Chordata > Aves > Passeriformes > Hirundinidae > Hirundo > Hirundo rustica. The sequence continues at coordinate 33,481,798 of NC_053455.1, forward strand.
TTTCCATAATCTTCATCCTGGAGTCTTAGAGTACTCTGTGCTGCCAAACAGGCATTGTCTTTGGAAACCAGAGGTCAGATCAAGGGCTAAGTGACTGAACAATGGAGGTGGCTGTAATAATTTATTATGATATATGTAAAAAAAATTGAGCAAAAGAGGAGTAAATAGGAGAATAATAACTATTCACTTTAATACTGAAAAATGATGGAATGGAAGAAACAGTTTTTGGTAAGCACTTAGAGGCAAGGATGAATAACAACTAACAGAGGATTGTGGAAACCAAAAAATGTTAAACCAAATAAATTTCTGCCTTACAGACACGAATCTTGATTTTAAGGACTTCTAATACTGTCTTGTGATGGAATATAGCTTGGATACCCACATACCTACTCATCTTTGGCTGAGGCTAAGGCTGAGGTAGTTGAAAAATTACAATTACTATGAAACCACAGCTTGCTGGGTTCTGGAGATTCTAAGAGGGTATTCAGACATAACAGTGTAAAATAATATCAGAAGCCTTAACAATACAAGCACAGAATGGTATAGGAGGCACCATGCCTCTAAACAGAAAACAGAAACTTAATTACAGGTCATTAAAACTACAATTCCATGAACCAGGTAACACTGATTTTAGCCATAACCAGCAAAGAGAGTCATATCAGTTTGTATTGGTAAACATTTGATAATGACCTCAAGCAAAAAGGTAGACAAGGAAGAACTAACCATTAAGAATATCATGCTCTTCCTGGGGAAGAGATGCTGTCAACTCATTGTAATGATATTGGCCCCTTCTTTTCAGACAAGACGGATGCCAATAACCATAAGACTAAGCAACACACTGGAAGAGTAACTATGAATATATATACTGTGTAGGTCAATAGGAAAAGCTTGTTTATTTCAGTTTTAACTGCATAATTACTGGGAATGAACAGCAATAATTAGATGACTCAGACTACAAATGATAATAATTCCATGATTGTCTGAATTAGACTGAGATCTCAATAAACTCAATAAACTAACAAAAATAAATAGATATCAAAAAAACCCACATAAAATTGCACAGGAAATCCAAATTAAATGAGTGGGGGCAATTCAAGTTGGAATGTGCAGTGCAAGAGTGTTTTATAATGATTGACTCTCACAGTTATGCATACAATAGGAAACTAAGCTAAAGAAGGCAGACTACTCTGCATCTGCTGGTTTTTATTAAATTTCTGATGCTCAGCTTTGCAGCAATTGTGTTTCCTCAATACCTTTTATCTTCTTGTACTCATACATGTGCTTATATAAATCTTTTACGGTAAGCCAGCCTTCTTGTTTGGATGATTTTCCCCCCAATAAAACTAAAACTGGTATATAAACAGAATAATATTAGATAATATTTATTAGAGATCTAACCGTGAAACTTAAAACCATGCACAGGCTTCCCATTTTTGTAATATACACCAAAGTTTGTCAGTAAAGTCACTTTGTAGGCGGTAATACCTCTAATAAAAATACCTCTCATGCTAGTATATCTTTCAACTGATCTGTCAAGTGCCAAATAGACAAACAAAACTTGTATGAACAACTTGCCACTCACCACAGTGAATTAGAAGATCATCATGAAATTCATATAGTTCCTCCCGAATCTCCTCTGGACAGGGACAATCTTCTCCCAGTTGAAAATTCAGCAACATATTAATCTTCAAGGGATTTAAAACATAGTTAAAACCCTGAAATAGCCTAAGACATATTCTAGTATACAGCCATAATTTACCTGTTTATAACTTAGTTTTACAGCTTGAGTTCAAAACCACAAGTTTCAGCATTCTGACATTCAGTATCAGCATGGAAAAAAATTATTTTCAAATTCATTTTGGTTCTCCAGCAAGTCAGGACTTCGTTTTGTCACCACAAAGTGTTTTTTAAAATATTTAATTCTTTTTTTTTTTTTTTTTTTTTTAATTACCTGCTCTTGTGGGGGAGACCGAAATTCTTTAGTCTTCTTGGCAGTCAATGCAGCAGACATGTTCAAGGCTTGCATGAGTTCATTGTACCTGTATTTCTGGTTATACTGCAATTTTGATACATAACGGTCTGCAAATGACACAATTGCTTCCACTCTGTGTTGTAGTTCACAGTCACAAAAATAATTGAGTAAATGACACATCTAGGATGGAGAAAATAGACAATCTCAACAGCTTTACAAACGCTGGGGAAGAAGTTGAGTATATGCTATACACTGCATCAGACTGTAAAAATGAGAGGCATTTTTCCTATATTTTTGTTTTAACACTGTAAAGGTTACAAAATGGTTGTTTCATTATCTGATTGATAATATATTACACACACAATCTTTCACTCCATACACTCAAAATATCTAGAAATCACACACCAGTTTGGCTTGGAAGGGTCCTTTAAAGATCACCTGGTCTAACCCTTCTGGTTTTATGGGGGGGGGGGAAAAAAAAAAATCACATATCTATTTCCAGTGTTGATACACATAGAAAGAACTGCATCATCATCGACATCATAATTTTTTTTTTTTTTTTTTAATTAATTTGAGGTTTTCAGGCAAAGCGGAATTAAAGACCTTGAGAACTGCAAATCTTAGTAAGTAGAAAACAGACAAAAAGAACAATCTTTTTTTCATCAAGAGTAGAATATAACATATTTATAATAAATGATCACCTGAAGCTTAACAGATTCTGGTAATCTTGTCTGCAACAGGCCCTTTGCAGGAGCTTTTGTTTGTTTGATTGCTTTCTCCCCAGCTTCTACAGCTTTTTCTTCAACTTGTGTCACTTCTTCCTTCTCTGTCCTCTCTTCTGTTTCTTCCTTGTGATCTCCAAACACAGTGGGATCAATGAGGAGTAACACCTGCTTCACATCATCATCATCAAAAACACCCATTATGAGCAATGTTGCTATCAGTTTAAGAACAGGAACGAACTGGAATGCAACCTGTCCTCCAACAGGGTCTCGTATATGACTTCCGCTGCACTGTACTGCCTCTGTTAACATACTTATGGCCTTGGATTTAAGTATCTCCAGGGGTATCTCTGGGATGGATGTCTGATGATCTTCAGTGGTTGCAATAAAGCATGGAGTAGAAAAATTAAAGCCTGGTTTAAGACAAGTGCTAAGTCCTACTCCAGGTAAACCATGCTTCTTTGTTTCATCGGGATATAATTTAATATTTCGAGTTTCATCTGTAACTGGAATGATAAATTCATTGCTCATCATGAGCTTGGCTTGCTTGGCATGCTCCAAGTGAATGCTAATGAGCAAGTCATAGAATCCAGAACGTAGAAGTCCAGGTAAGTATTGATTATCTATTGTAAAAAATAGCTGAGATACATCTACATGGCTACAAAGTGCGTAAGCAACTCTAGTGTTACCTAGAGCACTGACTGAGCTATAGAGTTTTAAAGTGTGGTAGTGAAACATCATCAAATCTTCTTGTTCACATAGTTCCAAAATATCAACACATCTGTTATGAAATGAAGAAACAGAACACCAGTCAATGCCACGAATATAAACTTTGAAAAAGGACAGTTCTATAGTCTGACCATTTCAGTCAGTTTCTCTTCAACCCACTCATATAAAAGTTGATACTAACTAATCTTAGTATATGCATCATTAAAACACAGTAAATGGTGGAAGTAATTTGTTGCGAGTCTTTAAAATTAGTACTCCATAGGAAATAAAAAACCCCAAAATCTAAGATGGAGGTGCTTTTTTGGAATCCATTGTAAATTAGAACTTGTTTTTAAAATAGATTTATTAGGCATGCTGAAAATCTGCATTACTACCATTACTAAACAATGCCTTTCTAGTTTACTCAGGATTACTGGTTCATTTTCCACAAGACATTCACTCTTTTCTTGAATTCATTTTTATTAACAATAAATAAAATTGAATTTCAAAACATTAAAAGAAATTTTAAAATTATTATTAAAAGTACAGCTGTTAAATCATCTTTCCACTATGATTTTGCTGTTTGATTTTTCACCGGTTATGACATTTGATATTTGCATAGATCTTTATTGTCCTCACTCTGAAGGTAAAATCTAATATAAATCAAAGAAAGGCATGATCTTGTCAATAAGAACATAAGAACTTAATTCATGTAAATTCAGTGAAGATTGAAAAAGGAAGAGATCACAGGTTTCTATTATAGAAAAGATCAGCAAAATAGTACTTGCATGTTCTTTATGCTTGTTTTTCCCAAGCTGACCAAAAATCTCTATGTTTAAAGACCTACAGATTTAAGACATTAAATTTAAATAAAATTTAATAGCCATGCTTTCTTTTATGCATGTAAAATTTGGTACGTGGCATTAAAGTTCAGTCTCCTGTATTTACTTAAGTCTCACAAATACTATAATATCTGATATGATATCAGGTAAGATCAGAAAATTCTCGACAACTATAGGGTAAATATTCAGCGAGGCAGGTTTCATCAATAGGCTGACATATTTTTTCAAATATTTTGTCCACATGAAGTAATTTTATCTCATTATCAATGTACCTGTTTTCTTCTGGGATATGAAGTGCCATCATCTGCAGAGGTTCCAAACACTGTACAACCCAGCCATGACGTTCACTGACACGCTCAGTTTCTACTCTTAGAAAGCTGTTTGGCATCCGGCTCCATAAAACAGGTGTAATTGTTTGTACATCAAGGCGAGGGGGACACTGAGGAATAGGATTTCTTTCTTCACTTTTAAAAATTGCTGCTGATAAAGGCATGGTATTCTGAAACAAATGTATGTATTAATTATTTTTGAAACATGTGTGAATAAACCCATAATGCCAAAAGGAAGTATAACTTTTAAATAGCAAGGAAATAATAGAAGTTAAAAGCTATTGCAACAAATGAAATCCATTAAAACCCCCCAACATTAATGGTGTTATCTTCAAATAATATTAGTTTATTTTGACAAAGGCAGATAGTCAGTTAACTGCATTTAATAACAACATTTACAGAAATTAACGTAGAAGTCAAATTACAAGTCATGCCTTTAATTCAACCTGCCTAAACAAATTTAACTGAGCAGAAATTTGCATAGAAATAAACAGATTTAAAAGAGCACATTTACATAAAGATTTTCTTTCCATAGAATGCAAAAATACTTCCTACCTTTAATTTACCGAGTTCAAACTGAATCAAATTAGTGCTTGTAGGCTGTAAAAAAGTTGCTGGAAAAAGCTTTGTGTTTGGTTCAACCTAGAAGTAAAATGAAATCAAAATTTTTAAAAAATTAAGAAAAGAAAAAAATCATCTTCCTGAATATGATATGAAATAAATACATTACACTTCATTATTAAATAATTTAGAGACTTTACTAAATAAAGTGTAAAATAGCATCTACCTATAATATAGTATTTTCAGGTTTTTTATAGGATCACTTAATTCTGAGACTAGTGTTTTGTAGCCTTATGTGCTCTCAACGCCTATAGGAATTAACTTTGGTAACAGTGTAGTTTTTTCTCAAAAACATCCAAGTTCAACAACTCATTCTAGAGATTGTGAGCACATTGTGGGATCATAGTGCAAATCTTTATTTCCTATTAAGATTAGTGATTTCCTTATCCATACTCTAAAAGTAGAATAATATAATTTTTTTTTAAGAGCTCTATATTTTCAGGCCTAGCATTGGTCTCCGGTCTTATAAAACCACAGGGAATCACAGTGCTGTACTTTTAAATTTTCTGGTTGTTTTGGGGACTTTCATGACAGCTACGTTTTTGCGGGGGTTTTTTCCCATTATAGCTGGATTCAAAGTGCGTGTCAGTGTAAGAAGTCCAATTTATTCTAAAGAACACTGAACAAGATTACCCACCGCCAGTGCCATGAAATAAATTAAAAATATAATTATAGCATAGTATATTATTTTTAAAAATGCAGTGCTCCAGCGTGGCTGAAAAAAGTACATCTCTACAATTAAATCAAAGTTTCAGAAGTTAAATTAAATATATTAATCACATCATGGTGCATTATGTGTATCACGTAGACACATTACACCTAATAAACACAACTGCAATATTTGTGCTGTGAAGGAGTCCTAACTTTGAGGACAATGATCTATCAAAAACGGTTTTCTCAGAACTATGATTATGGGCATAGACAAAATTATATAGGGCTAGGTATTAACATTCCAAACTTTTTGGTAAGTTAAAAAATCCACAACCCCAAATCCAGAAAAAAAGGCATTCTGTTCTGCTTGGTGTATGGGTTTTTTTCCTGGATATCACCGTGGTATTAAATAGTTAGATCAAGAATTACAAAAAAGTTAATTTCTTCTCTTAAATATTTTAAGCCTTTTAAAAAAATCTTTGAAATAAATAGGCCTTTTAAAATGAAAACAGCATACAAATATTGTCCTTCTATTTCAGTTAAGAAAACTGAAAAGTACTTGCAAAGCTACTGTTATAAGACTAGATGAATTACCTAGACCAGACAAATATCAATTATTTGTGGCAATTTGAGTGAGATATTTGATTTATTAAAATATTTAAAAGGTATTTATTGTAAAAATAATCACGATATGGAAATTAAAACTACATAATTTTAATACTGTACTATTTTCATTACTTTCAAAAAGAGAAAATATTTAAATTATTCAAAAGAAGAAAAAAATAAACAATATTTCACCATCAGTTGTAACAATCTTGTCGGCTTATACTATTTTATATCTATAGAAAATGCTGGATATTTTCATTTTCCAGCAGACCAGGTGTAACAGGTTTATTGAAAAAATATTTCCTGAAAGAACTCCAGGTATTTCTCCATAAAACAGAGAAGAAACAGAAGAGAAATAACAAGATTTTCTGAGATAGTTTTAAATTTACAGAGAACTTGGTTATATTAATTCCAAGTCATATAAGAGAAGACCTGAAAGCGCTATTTGCACTAAATTCAATAATGTGCATCTTCCATATCTGTCTTTTCATATATCTCCTAGCAAGGTAAGAAGAACAGCTAAAGGCTGTTGAAGAAAAAACCCACATACACCCACTACAAAGGAACACACCAAAGTTTCATGGGTTTGCTCAGAAGCTTCCGTGTTGATTTGTATCTAGTTAGAAAAACAACAAAGCAGAGCTTAAGCTCTTTAATTCCCTGTTTTCTTTTCACATTGTGTTGACATTCAATATTCTCCCAGCGTGGCACTGAAGTTACTGACCACTATTACAAAATATTCCAAATCACAATTACTAGATAACCTCCCACCGCCATTTACAGGCTGTGTGCAACCCTGCCACATTCATTTTCAATGGATTCAGTATAAAAGTCCCATTAAATTTAGTTAAATAACATTTCAGTTTTGTCTGTATTACAGATTTGATGGGATGATATAGAAGAAAGTAATTAATTGTTGCTAACACTGGACAACATTTTCCACGGTGAGTGCTTTACTACGGACAGCTGATCTTACTAAGAGGAAATCTCGACAATCTGGTGCTGAAAACTCCTGTCAACCACTGATCCATTTGCATAATGGCACCATGTTTTGAAGATATTAATAGCATTTAGGGCCCACACCCCTTGTTTTGGCTTTCTGCATTAATGCATATTTGAATTTTAGTTTTTGAACTTATCAAATCACAAGGTCTCCAAATCACAGCTATCTGCAGAAGACACAAACCCTGGTAATAAAAAACTAAATTTTTCTTAATTCATACCAAAAATTACTATATCTAAAGTCTACTTTTGACCTTCTGCTAGTTAAAATATTTATCTCCCCTTTATTGTATAACAGATTCAGTTGAAAAACTAATTTAAAGAATTAACTTTATTAATCAGGATTCTGAACCATACAAACTGAGATATAAAAAGCATTTATCTGAACATATTGAAACAACTCAAAAAACATAGCCTTACTAAAGAGTGACAAAAAGAAGGATAAACCAGAATGATATAGGAAAACATGTTATCATCTCATAAATGGCGTCCAGTTAGATTTCTGAAAAAGAGAAGTAGCATCAGAACAAGAAGCTTACTAGATAGCTTCCTGAAAATTTGATAATACCTGATAACAAGTGCCAAGCTCTCTTCCATTGGCTGTGAATGACACCATTCCGGTAGCCAGGTCAACAAAGCATCCGATTTCTATATCAACATTACTGCGACCTGATCTCTGGGAATTAGCAATTACATCTCCTCCCCAAACCATGTAGCAGTTGCTGCGCTTCACACTGAAAGAACAGGGACAAAGCATAGGTCACACTGAACTTGGTGGAGATATACTTTTCAATGGAGGAATACCTAGAGATCTTCAAAGGTGATTGTTATGCTCATTAAAAAACCTCTATTTTTTGTAATGTATCAGCATCATCATGGGTAAGGAATCAGATTAAATACACTGTTTTTTTCTTTTTTATAGTTATGAAAAAGTTTCACAGGCTTCTGTGTGCACTTGTAAATTACAGTAAAACAAATGAGTTCATCCACAGGGAGTAAATATAGATATTAAATTAAAGAAGCATATTTCATTTAAAATTCCTTCTAAAAGAAATTTTCTTTCCAATGGAACATTAATGATATACTCACTTTAACATGTCTACCTAAAACACATTCATATATAAATGAGCACAGAAAATTCATACTCCATAATCAATTTCCTTATTTCTTTAAATTAATATTTAAAATATCATCAAGCTTGTGAACATCTGACTTTTAAACAACAGTATTAAAATGAAAACTTTAATAAGCTATAAACAATTCCATACCTTTCATGAACTCTGCCTCTCTCATCACCTAAAGTAACTGTCACTGTACAATTTTTATTTAGGTCAAAATTCTCACTGTAAAAATGATAGTCTGGTGTTACCCAACCAACCCAGACAGAGGATGGGTCTTGGCCAGCAAATATCCGTAGTGAGTAAAAATACTGAAAGGAGGAAAAGAGCATATTAGCAATAGAAATCTGAAGTATTTTATCAGGAATACTCAAATAGTGATTTTTTTTTAAAACCCTCTTCCATATATCAAACTTTAATTATAGTAACTCACATTCTTTTAATAAGTCATTTAAAATACTCTTAAATTTAAAAATCCAAGAACCTAGTCTTTTAAGTTGGTGAGGTTTATGTTTACACAAGTCATGCAACTCTGGACATCACTATTTATAAACAGTGTTATATCATAGAAAATGATTTAAAAGGCTTCTTTCAATTTCTAATGAACATGCTACCACAAATAAATCAACTTCAAAATATTAGAAGAACCAAGTATCTCAACATATTTACTTACTGTAGTAGAAGGAGGAGCAATTTCTTGGCTGTGCTTTCTACGATTAAGAAAAATCAGTAAATAATTATAAAAAATATTAGCAAAAAATTTGTAATTATTAGGCTAAGTATACTTAAAAGCTTAGTAATATAAATTAACTGGATAACTAGTTTGCTTGGTACTGAGTATGCATTAGCAAAGACTGTATAGGATACAAATATACAAGTAAAATAATTGGTTGTAGTTAAGGTAGAGAGTAGGAGAAGAGGCAGATTTACAGCAGTTAAATAAAGACAGAGGTAACTCTGAAAGGTGCAGGACTCATTGATACCTGGTATCTTTGAAAATCTGTCCCACAATCTTTTTTCTTTTAATGAATTAGGCACTTTTCTGGTAACAAAGAGCTATTGAATGTTGATGAGCAATCCAATGGGTAAAAGACTGAGCTGGTTTTCCAGCCTAGCTTTTGCAAATCATAATAATTAAAAAAATAAAAAAAGAGCTGCTTAGGCAAAGCTCTATAGACTTTATGATGCAACTCTTTAGAAAAGGCTCTCTCTTGTCTGGATACAGCATTCTGTAGCAAAGGTGGCTTTTAAAACCATCAAGAATAAAAAATCTGAGTAACACGCATTTTATGGTAAGCTGTGCTTAGCGGAAGAATATAAAATTTTGAGTATGCAATAATAATAAATATAGCATAATACATTTACACTGAAAGCATGAATTAGGATAAGCAAACACAAGTCTAACCGTTTTTGGAAAATATCAGATGAGGCATTTTCCACACCCATGCCAAAGTTGAATGATGAGTGGAACTCAACAGGCATACTCAAACGACAATATATCATGTCTGAATTGCTGTTCTGTGTGCCAAATGTTTTGTGAGTAACTTTTAACCGAGGTGGACTCTCAATGGTTCCATCAATTCTCCATATCTAAAAATAACAGAAATATTTTCAAATAATACTACCCCAAAAAAGCTGAAAACTTCCATTAAGCAATTAGAGGACAAGAAAACTGAAAGAGCCAACTTAAATTTTTCACATTAATTATCTTCAAAACTACACAGCTTTATTCTCTGACACTGAATTTAACCTGAAAACCAAGGCAGGCAACAGATTTAGTATATCCTGACAACAGTAAATATTTTCAAGATGTTCCATTCAGGCATTAAAAAAAAAAGTATATGGTTTATTGAACTAATTCACTTTGAGTACAATTCACTGAAAAACTGCATCAGAAGAATCAGTAATTTTCTACCACAATGAGAACAAATATCAATTAGAATTGCTCAGAGGGTCATTATGGACTTTGAGTCTGATATTACTTTTCCTTGTGCTGAAAAAAAGTGAGTTTTTAAACTCAGTGATAGGAGCATTTAAAAAACTTTTAAAGACAGGAATAGTGATGAAATAGTCCTGATAAAATGAAAAAAAAAAACAAAAAAAAACCTGAGATAATTTCATTGGAATTCAGTGAAATTCATTTTGCTTAAGAAGGAAATATCCAGAGACAAGCATTAGAGAATAATTGGCTACCCCTAAATTAAAGCAAATGACCTAGAGAGATTATAGTAAAAAAACTCCTCAGGAATTCAAATGTATCATTTTGGAATATACTAATATGGAACAATTTATAGAAAAAACAGCATATATTATTCTGTTCTAGGATAGATTAGTTGGGGAGTTTTGAATTCCTATTACTGGAGCATTATAATGAAAGAATCAGTGACACCACAGGTACACTTACATGTCCTCAGACTTCAGCTGAACAATTTTCAGATACGTAAGAAAAATTTATAGCAAAAAATGTTTAAAAAGTGAAAGCATATAAAGTAGAATAGATAGAATATGAAATAACCTCATAACTAAACTGTGGTTTCCAGTAGCTAACCACCACATACATTAGTAAGTCGTATCATAAACCAGATAGGTATATCCATAGGAATCCATACTACCATAAATGAAACAGAAGATAGACAAGATCATCTGGAATTATCTAAGAGTGACCTAATAGAGTTATATGACAAACTATCTGATGACAGTAAGTATTAGTAAGGGTTTAATGTCTCAGCTTGCTAAACAAACAGTCATTGAACAGGTGTCTCCCTGACATGTAATGTTACCTTAATGTGAGGATGGTTTTTTGGCACATTGACAAATGTTGGTAAGCGTTTACTAAACCACATAGCAACATCTCGGTTCATGTTAACAGCAAAAGGTTCAAAACCTTCCTGGAGGCCACACATCGTATAATACTTGAATGTACTGGCATCCATTCCAAGGTTCATGCGACCAATCTGAGATAGGCCCAGTGCACAAATTGGAACAAAACCTAAAGAAAAAAAAACAAAACAAAACCAAACAAAACTTAACAATAACTTAGTTTAAAACTAGACATTCTTTATTTTCGATCTAATGGGAACTAAACTTTAGCTCCTACAAGTAATGCATATGAAGTGATGACAGTAGCAAGAATTTAAAGGCACCTTATATACTAATGTCTAAGATCAATAAAATTGCTACCAAAACTCCAGAGAACTTAGGCAGCATCCCATCTAATTTGTTATCTTTCTCATTTTTAGACTAATAAACATGGCTTTACACAACAGGCTGGACACTGGAAGCCAACCTTGGCAAAGTCAAAGTTATTAACAAAAGTTAAATATGGTCTCTGAGGGCACCAAATTTTCAAAAGGATTTGAGATGAGGTTCAGGTATCTCAATACATAAGTTTAAAATTTACTTTATCATCAATGGGTACTTTTTTTTTCTTTTTTTGCCAGCCTTCATTCCTCCATCATTCACAATGGGCAAATACACACTCCTTTAATGCTAGCATTTTTTATGACTCAACTTGATCTCCATATACCTTTAGGCAGAAATGAAAGGCTGTTGACTTATTTCACCATTTTCCCAAGAAACAGAATTTGGGGGAAGATTAAGGAAAAGCCAACAGTTCAAACACAAAAGGAGAGATTATCTCTCCTAAACTTTAAAACTTCAGTACAGCTTTGTTAAGGCAGTCCTTCATTCTCTGCCTTTATAAAACTCTATCAATGGTAAGATCAAAGACGAGCAGTGAGCAACTGCAAAGTTTTCTGGCAATTACTAACAGGTATGAAGTTATTACTGGTTTGAGGAGGTACACTTACAAAGAAAATGTCAATGGAAATATAAAGCAAAACAGTCTGAAAATGTTCCCCAACTCTTTTACTACAGTCGTGTAAATACTACTTTTTGAAAACCAAAGACCAAAAACAGAAGAGGAAAAAAACATCCCAGGAAAATAGGAGATTTGGATAAGTTATGAATAGGACAGAGAAAAAAAATTGGACTCAAGTTATGTTGCAAAGATCTTTCTTTTGATGCAGACTATCACCACACAGTACTCATTTTCTCATTCGCAGACATGTACATAGTATATTTATGCTCCAGTGAGATTATCAGAGACTAAATTTTCAGGGTTTGGAAATTTTTCAGGATGATTATTATTATTACCACTTCTTAGCACTGAAGTCCTGAGAGAGAGCCTAGCAACAGTGAGAAAAATTTATCCACTCTGACTGCTGAAAGCCCATTAATGTGGTTAAAGGAGAAAAGAAATTCTGTTTGTGCTACACAAGCACTCTCAAAATAAATTTTTATGAAGTTAATATATAGCACAGTCTGAAGGCTCATGTCATTGAAATATGATATCTCAGCTCACTGAGTCATTGCGACAGACCGCTATCTCTACTTGTTGTGTTATATTGTATTGTGACTATAAAGGGGAAGTTACCATTTTCTATTGCAAAGTCAGCAAACGCAAGTTCAGAACCTTTACTGGTTATAAGCAACTCTCCATTCAGAGTAAAGATGATTGATTTGTCATCCAAGTTTATCATACAACCAACCACATCTCCTGGTTGCCAGCTTCGTCCAAAGAATCCACTGCCTTGATGCCAACACTGGCCCTAAGTGGAAAAACAAGTCAATAAATACAGTGCTAAAATTAAAAATTAAATACAAAATAAATAAAGAAACCCAGACGTTATTTTTCAGGATCTCAAAGTAATTTGCAAACAGCACTGATCATGACTTTTGCCTTAGAGATAACAGAGACATAGAATGACTAAGGCACCCTAACTTCAGCAATTTGGAACCTGATAAATACTGTTCACTGTATTCAACTTCTTACACGCTGGGTCATTATTATCCTTCCGGTCCTTTAGGAGACAAGCTTGGGAAGAAAGGACATGCAGAAAGCAGAAAAGACAGAAAAAGGAAAACAGACTGTGGTTCTCTCAGTTAATGAAGAATCTTTTTTTGATTTTTGTAAAACACCACTTTAAAAAATGGAAATGAATGCTGTATCTTGTTTATAACAGACTTCTGTACTTAGTTGGGTATGGCCTAGGAAGATACATATAAACCAACATTTCTATGTTAGCGTAATCTCATGACCAGAATCAAAATGGAAGTACTATCCAGGGTGAAACAGAGCTCTGAGATATCTTTATATGGATCAAAAACATTCCAGTAGTTGATGTGGAGTACACAGAGGAAACCTATCCCGCAGTTCTGTGTCTAGGATGTTTGTAGATCAAAAGAGGTAAAGGTGTACTGACTTTGCTTCCTTCAAATACAAATGCTTGGTCATCAGCTCCCAACTCTATGTCAGGTCGACAGCCTGGTCTGGCCCAGCCAACACGCATATCTCCACCTGTCACAGCTTCAAACTCAAAGTACCACTTTCCAGACTTCACTGCATAGGACTGTTCTACTCTGAAAAAACGTATCTTGTCAATGCTGACTTTTTCCACTGTTTGGTCAGCTGTAAAACAAACAGAGGAAAAAAACCCCTCTTTTAATAATAAAATGAAACTATAAATGTCACTAAAAAAGGCCATGATTCTTATTGAAAATACACACCTATCTCTTGGTCAGGCGGCTCAATACTATAACCGTAGCCTGCAAATGTTCTAACAGCTTCACGTAGGCTGTCTCGGTTTGATTTTTTAGTACGTTCATCTAATAATGCATATGGCACTAGCCGAGGATTACGTTTGTTCTTAAGATCCTGAAAGGGATTAAAAAAAAAACACAAGAAGAAAAGTCTGTTTAGACATCACAAAGACTTTGAATAATGAGACAGAGTGTACTGTGGCACCATGTAATTATTACAGAAGAGAAACAGCATTAATGAAGACGAGTTCTATGAATGTAAGCTCAATTGATTATCTGCTAATAACAATGAAAACCTAAACATAAAAAAAAGAGAAGGATGGAAATATATTCTCATGCATCCAGCAAAAGCCACCATACAGGTCTGACAATCCAGATTTTTGTAGGTAGAGCTTCTTTTCCTGCTCCCAAGCCCCTCTGGCTTTTCCAATTATTACAAGGCAGTTGGTATCTATCATCTTAACTAAAACTCCCTCCCAAATGATGTTCAACAAAAAAAATCTCATATTCTTTACTTATTCCAAATGCATGTAAAGAAGTTCCTACCTGTTGAATGCCATAGGTCCATCCTTGCTTTATTCTGTCTTTTGCCCAGACATTATGTGCATTTTCTGCTAGTTTGTCAACTAGAAATTCTTGAGAAGGTAACAATTTCACTTCAGAAAGATCAAGAGGGGCAGGTTTATATCCATTTGACATCATGTAACTGTAAGTCAACAAAGCAAAACAGAGAGCCAAGATATCTCAGTTATGATGTTCAAATCTTTCTATGAGCCATTCATAGGGTGGAAATCACATTCTCTCCACTTTATTTAATCTCCTGTTTCTTTGAAAAAAATCTTCCATGGCATTTGGTCATTGACTAGGATGTCAACTGGATTCTAGCAGACCATTTCATTTTCCACCCACTTGCACAATAGCTAATTAAATGTGACTCAGATCCATATTTGCATGCCTAAATCATTGCTATAAAGCAACAAAATTGTTATTGAGTGACTACTTTTTTTTATATATATAATATATGCCATTTAAACATTTCAATTTCAATTTTGAAGATCTGTATGATGACTTCATATTAAACTCTTTTATGTATTATTTAGTATGGTATTTTAATTAACTATTCCATAGATAAATTACCAATTTTTTTTTTCCAACAGAAGAAAAAATTTGAACTATTGTTCTTACCACTTTTTCACTGAATAATAAGTTTAGTACTTTTTCAGCAGTAGCTATTATCTTCTCCAACCATTTCATATTGTATAAGAACTACCTGCCCTTTTAGACATATTCAGATTCTCTTTTGCTCAAATCAAGTCATTTATATTAATTAGAAGGTTTCATATAGGCTATAGGTATTTTAACAAGAGAATTACAGCAAACCAGTATTATGATAGACTGTCTGCAGTATGAACCTTGAGAATAGATTTTTTTTCCTCTTTTTTTAATTAATTCCATCAACTGGATCAAGATTACCATCTCTCATATCATAAAACTACGTATTTTACTGCTCACATTAAACAAATAACTTTGTTTCTCATGGATAAATTTCTTTCAGAATAAAAAGACATACAGTGGGATGATAAACTGATGTGAAATGGCAAGTGTCCAACTTGCCGTTTCTGTCTCCTACAATAAAGTGGTAAATCCTCTTTCAAGTAAATACAGTTGCCATCATATGAATAGACTGTTCTTTACTATGAGACAGAAAAGCACTACAATGTTGTATTTAACTTTGGAGTCTCTGTTCTAGGGTGATGTAACACCACTACAATTGCCTGTGGTTTAAGTACGTGACTCCTTCTGTCTCTGAACAACTTCAGGAGGTGACATAGTGCAGCAGCATTCATATTCCAACATCATCACAAGGTACTGGCCTAACCAGAGATCTGTAAGACCTCATCAGGTATGGGGTTCATATCCATTATTCTTTAAATGAACGTAAAATATTTTATGTTTATAATAATATTGTAATATGTAGCTGTTACCATAAGGTACATACTTTTTAGGAAGTTTGACTTTTTTAAGATCTTCCTCAGCTGCTGGATGAGCATGAACAATGTGACATCCAAGGGCCAACAGGGTTCTGGCATAAAAATGGCATTAGTGAAACACAACATTATAGGTCTCATGTATCGTATAACTATGCAAAAGAAATTATATTTTAAAAACATGGAAGTAATACAAAATAATGGTATTTAAAACCCCCAATATTTTAATTTATCAGAAATAATAAATAAAAGCCCCCTTCAAAGACTAAAAAGGCACTAAACTATGGCTTGAGATTTCTACCACTTTATTGAAACCAACAGGATTTAGAGGTGTGTGGGGTTTTTTATCTCTTTGTAGAGACAATTTCTCTACATCAGTCTGGTTGGGCTCCTGGGACTTCTAGTAAAGCTAGCAGGATATCTTTGAAGGAGATATTTGAAGGGTTTTTCTATCTTAGAACAGTATGATGCACTTGAATAAAACTAAAATTTTAAAAGTTTATTTTCTTTTCTATTTAAATCTCACTTGAGGGTTTCAGTTGACATTTGCAGATTATAATTCTTCTCTGTTTCAGGCAGTTTAGAGAATTCCACAAGACATGGATGATGCCTTTTATTATCATCCCGTATCTGAAAAAGAGTAACAGAAAAGAGTACTTTCCTGGTAGAATCAAGAATCACAGCAAAACCCAGTAAATTATTTACAGTCATGAAGTCATTATAAGCAATACCATTTATCTTTGTTCAATGGCAGCTACTATAACTATATAAATCTTCTTTTCCCATGATTTATTTATAATGTACACTATAAATATTCCTCCATAATAAATGAAATAACGAAACAAAGGAATTTGAGGAATTTGAATGAATGAAAAAAATCACCAAAAAGTTAATACCACTGTCTCCTTCCAGCTTACATGGTCATTTGTTGGTAATGTATAGAATACCATGGCATACCCTGTTCAAATTCCAAGTCAAGGTTTTGGGCTGGTAAGAGACTTTACATAATACAGGAGACTATATCCAGACAGGTCATTCAAAACATACCTTGCCATATGTCCAGCCCAGTTCGATTTTATTCATTCCCCATAGTTCATGGATATTTTCAGCTAGTTTGTCCCTGATCTTTTCAAGATGAAAAGGAAGAGCAACCTAAGAGAAAAACATAATAATTCAGGAAGTAAGTGGTTGCTGTTACCACACCTTGTATGTCCAAAATCATCTAATTTAGTCAGTATATCACAAAAACTACTAAAGTATTGCTAAGAAAGAGGGACGATTTTATTGTGAATTTAAATTTTGAACAGACACATATATTATGGATCCCATCATTGCATACTTCACATACCTGACTGGTGTCTATTGGGCAAGGGATAAAAGAAGCTTGTGAGAGAAATTGTGTTGTACCCAACAAATCCCTCACACCTTCAAAATCTCTTTTATATTCTTTGACTGGTTCCAGTTTCATCTTTTCTTTTGGAAGCAATGCTTCGTAACAGGGAGCATAACCAGCAGGAGGCAGAAATTTAAACTCTCCGTGACGTCCACCCAACAAGAAACGGACTCTGTGCAATTTTCAATGAAACAATTAGACTCTTAGATAGTCAGCATATACCATCATTATGAATAAAAAATGTAGAAACCTAAGCATTTATTTTGCTACCATTTACAAAAACGCACGTGTGCTTCGTGTTTTGGTAAACAGCAAAGGGTTACCAAGAATTCATACTAGCAGATACTGTCAGTAAAACCATCACCTACCCAATATTTTTTAAAAAATTGTTTTGGCCAAAGCAAGACTAAAAATTTAAGGGAGTGGCATATTTAAATATTTCTCACTCAAAATCAAATTGTTGCAAGTTGTGAATTTTTAAATGGATTTAAGGGATTTGGAAACAAATCTAATTTAAATTGGACTGTTACCCTAAAAATACTATTGGGACTATTGATGCATAACTTGAATGTTTTAAAGTTACTTCTAGGTGAACTCATGCAGGCAGTGTGGCACATGAGAAAAATAAAGAACCAAACAAAACACTAAAACCATAATACATTAAGAAAGCAAAAAATATTATACTGAATGTTACAACTGGGAATGGGTTCCAGAAACACAGCTAAGATGCCTTGTAAACCCCTAAAATGTTCCTTTTCTCCTCAGATATAGATTTTTCATACAAATTTAAGAGTACACCAGGAAAAACACAAAAGACAAAAACTATCCAGCTGTGGACTTTTGGTCCTCAAGTGGGCAAACTCTAGTGGTAAATAAACACAGAAACATATTAAAAAAAAAAAAAAAAAACAAAAAACAAAAAAAACCAAACACCACAACCAAACATACACCAATATTAGAATAGATTAACATATTTTGTTTACATTTTTAAAAAGAGGAGAAAAATTAAGACCCCAGAACATCCTTCCTTACTCATGAACTCTGGATTCCCAGCTAAAATATTTCCCCGGCAATAATAAGGCACAGGTGATGACATACATCTTCTGTTAACATCAGCTACTATAAACTACAAAATGTTCTCACAATGTATAAAAGCAACATCAAATAAGAATGAAAAAAAAGAGAAAAAATTACACCAGTTTCAGGAGATTTGTTACAGTAACAAAGTAGTGAACATTTTCAAAAACTTTGTATTATCTGAGTTACACAGTAGGGTCATTCCTGGGCAACAAACGAAATAGGTTTACTAAGCCTTTCCCAACCCTCCTTTATTCTGTTTAATTTAATTTAACCTATACAGGAGATTTTCTGAATTCGTTGAACATAAACAACAATATAAACTGAATACAGCAAGTTTGAATTTTACTATTTTAGCAATAGGAGAGGTAAGAAATAGGCAGTATTAGTAAAGAGATTTCAAAATTCTTCTCATCAGTTCTGTTTCCTACTGTGAGCACAGTATCAGTTTTCATGATGATTTAGGCATTTTACTCCCTGCTGAGAAAGCCAGTGAGAATCTTAATTAGTGCCAAATATGGTGCTGTGTTTCTAACATGCTTTTTTCACTGATAATTGGCATGAAACAAAATTAATTTCCCCTAGGTCACCAAATACCCATAAAACAATACTATCCAGACATTGCAACTTGGTCAAATAGTTTACAAGCTTACATTTCACTTTGAAATTAATTCATCACTGAACAAATCATAACTTCCCTCTCTTCCTTCTAGCTGCTATTTGGGCAAAAATGAAGCAACAAAAGAGAATAAATCATGCTAGAATTTGGAAAATATTTTGTGTGATAAGACAGCAAGAAAAACAATTAAAATTAAGTTGTACTTACTTTACACCTGCTGATAAGCTTACGACAGGGAAGAAAAACCCTTCTGTACTAAAGTTCTCAAACATTCCTTGTACAGGCTGTCCATTAATGCGGAATGAAATGCTGGGTACACCTAAATCCAAGCAGCAGCTAACCACATCATCAGATGCTAATAAATGCTGATTGACAGATGCTACAGCTCTGGGTACCCGACCTAGGAAAAAAGTATTTAGGAATCAGAAGATTTAGGCACGCTTAATTAAAAAAATTATTTATTTAGCAATTTCTAATGGAGTATGTTATGGATGTCTCCTACTCTTCTCCAAAAAAAGATAATTTTTGACATTGGATAATTGTTCAGTAGAGTTGAAATAAAATACTGAATTATATGTGTCTGCATGCATGTATTTTATATACAAAACACAATGCTAGAACATTGTTAATATAATTGACAAAGGAAACATTCTCAGATTATGAATTATTGGAAAAATTGTTTAAAATTTACTTCATATATAGACACTCTCATTAAAACACACCTTTCCTTTGCATGGCCCCAGTCTATTATTTTCAGAGCAATTAAAGAATACCTAGATGTATATGGCATCTAAAGGCTCTGAGAAATATGGGGAAACTAAGGGTTGTCTACATGCCTTGAAAATTGCACATTGAACATTGGCCACAAACTGAACAAGCTAAAAAATAACCATCTTTTACTGTGCATACAAGAGAAATACAGAAGAAAAAATAAAGTGCTAGTTCATAATTAAAGGCTCTATACACAAGGACTAAAATAATGAAGTTGGCAGTAGTGTAGCAATTGTTATTTTTTATTGGCAAAAAAATTATGAAACTATTCCTTAAAATTTTAATTCAATTTGTCATATCTATCAACGGGTTTAAAAATAACTGTCATTTTGCTTCAGCTGTAGATTTAAAGTAAAATAATAATGCAAATGTCAATTTGTATAGAATTAATTTATCTGAGATCAATGCATCCATTGATTTTAGATGGACACAATTAAGTCAGTATTGATCTAGATCTGGAAAATGCCATTCTGTGATCAAAATCACGAAAAGAGAAGCAATCTGCTAAAAACCCTAAGTGGCGTAATTCAATACTGGCCAACATCTCAGGCAAGAAGTCTGATCTGAACTTCAAAATAACTTCATGATAACCTGGATTTCTGTATGTACCTTACTCTAAAATAGCATGTTATATATACACAAAGAAATGGAAGGCAAAGGCAGGTAAATGTTAAATGTAAGAATAAGTGGTAGCTCACAGAGTACTCACCAGACCACAGATGAAGGCCATCAAACCCAAAAGAGTAGAGATCATCACCAACACCATTGCCTCCCCATCCTTCTCCACCTCCAGGATAGGGGGCATAACCTGAAGTAGAGGCCCATCCGACTCGTAAGTGAGTTGGTTCTGCCGTCAAGAATGGATCAACCTGATCAATTATTAACTCAAAGTACCACTTCTTGTATTGTGCAGAGCCCTCAGCAACACCCAAAAATATGTTTGGTCTTATGCTAAGAAAGAAAATGTAAGCCAGTTAGTGTAAACATAAAGTGTGACATAGGAATTATATTGCTGTATAATTGTCATATTCACTTAACAAGTATGATACAAGTGTAGATACTGGCACTTTGCTTATAATATTTTAAAAGGTGAACCATTTTGTATAAATTAATAAAGCTGCTGTAGAACATTCTTCTAAGGTAGAGGTTCCTTGCTTTAAAAAACTTACAGTCAAAAGAGAAATGACAAGATTATTTCCTAAAATCAAAAAGCCTGCAGTAAGGTTGCCAGGAAATCAAGTCCCTCTTAAAACACACAAGTATTTCAGAGTATGTTTACATACTCTGTGCCCTGTTTTGACTCAGAAACAAGCAAATTTCATGTTTCCATTTTAAAACAGCTCTGATTATGAATTAGCAATTTCTATTTGATCCCAGGTTCCATACAAATGCCATATTGTCAGTAAAAATGTGGGTTTTTCCACAAGTTATTACATAATACATTATCACTTCCTAAGGTGCGTTTCTCAGTATTTAAAGCTTTGGGACATTTCTTAGGTTACAGTCTTTTATTCAATTAATTATTGAAGATCTGGAAATTCAATTTTTTCTAATATAACAATAAAGCATACCACTATACCTTGTCACATCATTAATCAAACGTGTTTGCAAAAGTAAGTCTCTTCTAGGCAGTAAATTGTCACAGATCAAATTTTGATTGGCACGGACTGCAACTCCATTGCAGACACAGAGAGAGCAAAGCACATCGAGAACCTTAAAAGAAAAATCAGAAGTAAGATCAAGGCAGAAAGGAGCACACACACTCTATTCAGTTGTCAGATTAATTTACATTCAGAATAAGCCTAAACGATATAATGCACATTATTGTTTTTTACATATTTTTCACACATTTGGACCAAATGTAGTCTGCACATTTAATAGAGGATATCAAATATTTGTGGAATATAAAATCAGAGCACAGGGTTTGAGAATGCATCAAAATCTTCCTTTACAATTCCTTTCTGATCTCATTTTGATCAGAAAAAACAAAGTTAAAACAGCTGTATGTCACCTCTTTAAGACTTCTTAATTAAATCTTATTTAAAAATTGAATATAAAATGAAATTCCTTGAAAAATTTTCTGCAGGCCAAAAAACTTGATGGGCAAAATTAGTGGATAATTCTCAATGGCAATGATCTGACTTGTTATGAGTCTCTTCTGGAAAGAATGTTTTCAATTTGAGAAATAATCCGTTTCTTTGTAAAATACTTTAAAAGTTCACTATAAATTAAAATAGAATTTCAGAAAGATGTTATTCTAAAATTTCAGATTTTTTTTTAGCTTAGAGTCTGAAAATTGAAAGAGATTGATATCATTCTTCCAGAGTACTGAAGCAGGAGGTTTTGGAAGAGAGAACACGGTAACATGAAGTTGCTTAGTGCTGAGGACCAAGGCTGCATGCTTTAGCAAAAAACCAGAGTGTACTTCCATGTGTACTTGACCTCTGACAAACAGTCCCTGAGCAATGAGCCCAAGTGGTCTAAATTGCTACACACCACCTCCACGACAAAAGACTCCTCTTTGCACCATGGATTATGTCGTTACTATCGTACAGCTTCAGAAACAGCAGAATATAAAGTACATTTTATCTACTCCTGTTGTCTGACTAGTGAATTTTACACAGATCCACCATTAACAGCTTATGCTGTTTGAGCTGATATATTTGCTTAAACACTTTTTTATGTCCCAGACCATGCATTTTCCTTTCTACCACCTCTGCTGTTGGGCAGAAACCAGCTAGCAGAAGGACAGAGGTAATTATTTGAAGAACCACATAAGCTCTGACCAGTACTCAGCTGTAAAGCATCTTAGTAACATTAATGATTACCAGGAACTCAGATTTTACGTGTAAACTGTTTAAATAATCTTTGTAATTTGCTGACTCTATTTCTGACAGAAGGCTTTTAATTTCAAAAGTCCTTCAACTCAATAATTTCCAGGACTATTTTGCTCATTATTTTTTTGTATTTCCTAAATCTCAACAGAATTTCTGATCTAACAGGAGAACAAGATATACTGTTTGTGGAAAGACAGAAAAATTCATTTCTTCCCATCCTTCATTACTTTCCATGGTATAGTCAAAGACACTAAAAATGGAAATGAACAAATCCATTACCCAGTATAATTCTTCTCCTGTGTACATTTTCTGTTTCTGCTGTAAGTTCTCACTATAAGAGCTACATTAAGAAGTTTCAGAGAAAAGGTTCTTTCTAGATGACTGACATAACACAGTAATCTTGCTAAGAGATAAAAATAGAAAGCAAAAATTCCTGCTGTAATTTCAACTATTTATCTTATGCCTACTTATATCAGTTCATACTCCTTAACCATGCTTAAAAATTCTTTTTTCCTTTACTGTATCTGTAGTTAGTTAGGTTCTCTGTATTAGTGATTTATAAGAGAAGGTAATTTCAGCTCACTAAAACTTTCTCTGTTCTTCCTCGAGGTTATCAGTCTTTCAAATAAAATTTTAATTGAGGAAGGAAACTCACATCAGAAAATCACACAAAAACCTATATCTTCGTCTGTGTTGTGATGTCATCCTGGTTGCAGCCAGAAACTCTGTTCACCTTCTTCTAGCATAATAAATTGCATATTGGTGTCTAAATTAATTTCATCCAGTATATCTTCTGGAAACTCAGGGGTTTTTTTCTTTCTTCAGAACACCTGTGTTTTCAGATATTTGGATTATTTTTCTGATTTGTTAATTTTTTTTTTTTCTTTTCTGCTACTACTATTATTATCAAATTAAGAATGACTTTGTGGGATATAGTTTTCTACGTCTGTGGATGCAATGGTAGTCCAGTACTCCTCCAGAGCCCTGAATCACAAAGAAAGCTACTCTGCCCACTTTCTTACAGCTACAAGAATACTTCCTTTTCTCATCAAATTCAATTTTCTGGCTGGTTCCCAATATTTCTTAACTGTTTACTTCTCATACTGATTTTTGGTATTTGAAAATTGCTGAAAAGCAATTATATATTAAAAATTCTTTTACTCTCAACAAAGAAATTTTGCAGATGGACATTAAGGCTATTTTATTCCTTTAAAGGTACTAGAATCAAATATTCCCATGTAGACATTTCTCATCTTTTCCCCCCACAAATTATTGTATGATTAACATTACATCCTGATTTTTGCAAACATACCTTGTAATTGCGCCCATGTTTATCCAACAGTGAAATAATGGATTTGATGTGTTCCTCAGATACTAGATTTAAAGCTTCTGGACTTTCAGTCAAGATGCAGTGCAACACTTCCAAAATGCCTATATGGATGCCACAGAAAAAATTCTGGCATTAAATCACCTGCACCACTGAACTAAAAGCTCTGTAAATTACTGTCTTACAAGAGGTTATGTTTTCCCTGGCCTAAAAAGAGAATGAAACCACTTCTAAGAAATAATTATATGAACATGGTACATTAGGAATAAATGCATAATAAAAATGTTAATTTCTGTTTTCTTTTGAATGTAGCCACAATTTTAAAACTTGAGAAATTTGCAAGTTTAGCTCCTTCTTTTCAATGGAAGAGGTAAAGGTTTTTAATAGGGAGCACTGTATAGAATATCAATATTTTGTTGAATACTCCACTGTAAAAAAAACCCTTTATAATACACATCTATATGGGGTTTATATGCATGCCACAAATATGTGTTGTTTCATGGTACACCATTCTTCATATTTTTTGACCCAATTCCTTAATTCACCAGAGTCACATTCAACACTGACTGGATGTAGTACTGCACATCACAAATGCATTGAAGCAAAAAACTATCATATGAATGTCTCTCTAAATTACTCTAATTTCTATATTACTTTTGTCAATTAAAATCAGCACAAACCCCCCCCCCAAAAAAAAAACTAAAACCAACCAAAAACCAAAATCAAACAAAAAATTAAACCCAAACAAAAACAATAAACCAAAACCACAACCAAAGGTTGTGTTTGCTTTCTAATATGCGTTGGCTTCAAGGAAAGCTCTGTCAATAAGATAAAAGAGGCATTGACTGATAGTTAATTTGCTTTGTAAAAGTGAGTCTCACCTGAGGAAGATTCTAATCTGTCCAATTTACTGATTAGCCAATCCAGGTTACAGGAAAATTGAGCACAGTTGTTTCTGTTGCCACGAATGAGAGCAGCTGGAAAAAACCACAAGGTGTAATTTTATAACAGGAGATTTCGGTTCTAAATCAACAACATTTATCATATGTATTTTAACACAATTTTTAGAGTAGCTCCATAAAACAATGAAAAGACAAGTCCATATTTGTTACCTTAATAAAGTATTGAGATTTTCATTACTTTGAATAACAGCAGCTGACATAATTTCTAAGGAGCATACAGTTTATGAAGTTGAAGGGGGTCTACTGGATAACCAGGAATCTCAGCAAAAAAAAAAAAAAAAAAAGGTTTTTTTATTTTCTATTTTGTTGTTGAATTTAAATAGAAGTTATCCAGAACCTTTGCTTGATGTCAAGTACTGTCGTGATCATGGACCTGTAACATTTATTTTTCTATTTCTTCCTACCAAGTGTGGGGAGATCATATGCAGAAGTTTGAGGTCAAGTGCAGATTAGGCCTATTGGTGTTTTTAGTTCTACTTTCTGATTGCAATGTTGTAGAATGCATAGATTTTAGTCTTTCAGTAGTGCCGACTGCACTTTGAAAGTTCATCAATATTCAAGTCTTTCAAGTAGTACTGCTGATCTTCTTCCTTCTGGAAGTCACAGATCATAGGGAGGAAAAAAAGTAACAACGCCCCCCCGCCTTTTGTATACAATTGTCAATGATTTTCATTATGCAGCACAATAAATATTACATCAGAATAACAGTGTTCAAAATGTACCTGCAGATGAAAATCATGAAAAAAATCTGAAAAAAAATACACAAAGTACTAAAGAGAGTTTCTTTTCATCCTATTTTTCTTTAAACTCTTATGACTCTAGTAAAAGGCAGCCTGTGGTATCTTTTTAGTTTCTAAGGCAATGAGATTTCATCAGAAGCACCTGCATGTCTATTCCATGTGAATAACCTCATGCTTCAAAGCACTTCCCCTCGTTTCTTTTATTCCTGTTGTCAACTTCCTTATTTCACTATGGATCAGGACTACCTCCCTTTGTAATGAAAATAGAATGTATTTAATCTCCATCAGAAGAAAAGCTTCTCTTAAATGAGGAATAACACAAACTAGGTGTCAAATAAGAAATTTAAAGAATACACATAAATGTACTTTTCCTGCTCTATAATTTTGGTCATTCTACAACGAAGAAGCAGTGTGTTCTTGGCCAGCAGTGCTCTAGAAAACCTGGCCCTGATATTGAAAAAAAATACTTGTTTTTTATATAATTATTTTTATCAACATCAACATTAAGCCTGAAGTGACCAACACAGATTGAGTAGACCTGACTACTGCTTTTAGACTTTTCTTCAATTTCATATAAAAAGACTGTTTTCCAGATTTTCTAATTTTTAAGGTAATAATTCACATCTGTTTGCATATCACAGGTACATTTAAATTTAAAAAAAAAAAAAAAAAGTTTTGGTGTGCTTCATAGAACATTTTCCTACCTGAGATCTAATTTTCTGATGTATAATTGCTCCATAAGTTCTGTTCTCTGTAATAAATAGCAGCAACTATATGGAAGAAATTCTGTAATTTACATAATAAACTGAATAATACTCAAGGTTTTCTTTGGTGGTGAAGCAGCAAGTAGGATACCAAGCATATGTATTCTGTTTTTTGGGGGGTGTTTTTTTTGTTCTGTTTTGTTTTGTTTACATTAGTAGGTTTTTGAACAACTTACCTAATAATTTGTATAGGAGATTCAAAATTTCTTTCCATGATGTACCACCATGTTCTTCTCTTACAATTCCTGCAAAATGAGCTGCGCTGTTGTAGTCGTTTAAGCGATCAATGCAATTTAAAACTAGTGCCAGCATTCCCTAAATATATAAGACAGAGAGGAAAGGGAACTGTACATGAAAAAGCATTGGTCATTATTTTTTTAAAGACATTTTCCTGTATAAATTGGAAGGTTGCATTATCTTCAATTAGGAAAATCACAAACAAGCCAGTTGTACTTAAAAGATTTGAATATGTATTTTTATATATATAAAATACTTTTAAGTATTTTATGTATTTTTTTTGTATTTCATGTATTTTTTAAGTATTTTATGTATTTTTCTGTATAAAAAGAATTCAGTTTAGAGAATGATTCCACACTTACTTACATAACTAGGTATTATGCAAAATAGGGAATAAAAATCTGAAAATAAATACTTTTACAATTTTTAAGGATATTCTTTTTACATAAAATCTTCCTTGCAAAAGGAAAAAAAAATCCTTTAAATTTAGATCAAAAAGAACTTTCATTGATTAAAAACGGTGGAAATTTTACTAGCCAATAAAATTATCTGTTAATCAAAGGCTTTTAAATACTACAAGAGATTTGTAAATGTGTTTTGATTGCATACTCAAATGGTATTTAAAACCTGCAAGAAATTCAAACGTGTCTAAAAACATAATGAAATATGTTTAGTATTTCTGCCAAAATGCAGTTATTCCATTTTCAGAGAGGAGCAATTAAAAAATTATATAATACATAACTTTCTCTAAAAGACAAATGCCTTCTCTGGAATTCTTAGAGTTTCTAGAGGTAAAGAAGTTACAGGAGGATTCACAGGACAGAAAAGACATCAGAAATAACATCCACTATTGACCCAGGTTTTATCATTCATTTGGAGTAACCAGGTTGTATAACTTCACAAAGAGAAAAAGAAATTTCTGGTAAATTAAGATCCATTTAAAGATGCTCAGAAGTATTAAGAGGAAATTTTGTGACAGAATGTGTGGGTTGTGACAAGTTTAATATACTTATATATGTATATTTCAACTAGGAACATTACATTATAGATCATATGCATACATCTAGATGATAACATGCATACATCTAGATTTTTCTCAAAGTTTCTGAGACAATACACTTAAAATAATCCAAAAATCCCTTTCTCTATACCTCTTCTTTGAATAGATTTTGTCTGTTTTTGAGTGAGCGAAGTTTGTTTTGCTTATCTTCATGTTGCAGGTCTTCTTCGGGAAGCTGGAAGTAAGTGATCAGGTCTTGCAGAGTCTGAGCCATCTCCTCAACAGGCAGGGCAGTGGGTGATAGTGCTCTGTTGTTCCCACTATGGAAAACAGGACTGGCATTAATCACTTTCCCACTGTAATTTACAGTATTATGTAGCAGACTATTGTCTTTTGATACCTAAATCAAGTCTTGTTACATGTATGAATATAAGCAACAGATGATCCAAATTGAACATAATTCAAAAACCTATTTTTGGGTGTCCAGCACTCAGAGCATCCTAAAGTGGAATCATATTTCCCTTTCTGCACTGATATAAACATAGAGAATGTTAAAAAAAAAAAAAAAAAAAAAAAAAAAAAAAAAAAAAAAAAAAAAAAGGGAGAGAGAGAGAGAGAGAGAGAAAGGAAAAAAATAGAAGAAGCAATATAATTCAACAAAAAGAAAAATAAAGAGATGAAAGTTCTTCTTCCACAGTAATTGATTTTGTTTAGCTACTTTAAATCCCAATAACATTACAGGCGTAGTGTGCAATAACAGTAGCAGTTATTGAAGTTATATATCCACATTCTTCTGAGAAAAAAACCCACAAAAATAGCAGGTAACTCTAACCATAAATTTGATCTTCTGTATCTATTCCATATAGTAAATAAAGAAGGGGGATTTAAAAATATAAAGTGTTTCAAGGAAACTCTGTTACAGTAAAATAATGTCTTTTTCTGTCAAAGTACTTTCTCAATTTTGTGTGATAACCCAATTTTCCACAGCCTGGCTACTATAAATTGTATCATCTAGCAGGCACTGACTGCTAGCAAAGGTGGCTGTGTTTTATATCCTCAGCCCAAAAAATATAAAGGAGTGATGCAAGTTCTTGAGATACTGGAGTAATGATGTTTTAAACACAGGCTCATATGGTGGGCAAATAAATAATTACAAAGTCTCTTTTATTTTTTTATCAAATATTACATGAAGTATTATAAGGGTGAACCCTTCATCATCATAATTAAAACTTCTGCCAAGCACTACAAAAAAAATTGTTTCTTCAGTAAAAAATACATTCTTATAGATGTAATTACACAAAGTTCTAGGTACCACTGAATACTCACTAGCAGAGTTAGACTAAGATCAGTTAACATGTTTTCTTCAACCTGGATCATGATCCAGCTTGCTTCTGCCTTCAAGGTATTAGATTTCATGTAAATAATCTCACATAAACTGTTCTATCTATTCAATGGCATTACTAATCAACATTTCAAATTTCAGTCAGTAAAAATATATTTCTAATAGCTTCTAAATTCAAATACTTGAAAGCAGGACACAAGGATGATCTTAGAGAAATTCTTATGATTTCAGAATACTTTAAAAGAAGGGTAACAACTACCTTATAAAGTGGCTGAATAAGCTTGTAGTATTGCGAATGATTCGAGCAGCCTGGGATTCCTCACGCTGACATCTTTGTAATGTGAGACCATCATCCATATGACCTTCTTGGTGTAATATAACCTGTTGAGAGTCAGTAATTGTCACAATAATTACTTAGAAACACTTTTAAAGTATTTTTTTACTTTTTTCAATACTGCACAGAAAAAAGTAATTTGCATATATGCAGATTTGTTAATCACTTTATGTAGACACTCATTAAAAAACTACAAGTTTTTCAGTCTCACATAAGTTATTCAGAGAAGAGAATGTAAGGTGTTTTTATTCTTCCACAATTCATTTAAAAAATACTCTTAAAAAACATTTTCAAATTGTAACAACAAAAAAAAATGTCATTGTTTTTATATTCTAGCTCTCAGGGAAAGAGGAACTTCACTTTCTTAAGCATCATTTATGGAATGATTTATGTTTTAAGACTACTGATAAGAAAAATCAAGCCGGAGTGGCAAGCAAATATTACAGTGGTGCTAAAGGAGCAATAGTGTTTATGAGCAACTTCTGATTCATTTAACTATTTTTACACAGTATGTTGTGTTCTTATCCAAACCAGATATGAACATCATATGAACTTCAAGCAATAACAGAGATCCTTTTTAATCTTTCACTTTGAAAAAACCCCACAAAATCACAAAAATCTAGCATTACTTTAAGATGTCACAAAAACAAGTTTGGTCATTTTGAGTCAATAAAATCCTACAGCAAGTAAGAAGTAAATGTGAGTTATCCTGTTTCTTTTCCCAAGAGGCAATCTACTGAATTCTGAAAAAAGGTATCTTTTTCTCTTCGAATTAATAAAAATTTCCAACCCACCTTCCCTGTTAGCCCGGCATGAATAGTTAACAAAGAAACAAGTAATGTTATACAAATGGTTACTACAACAAACGGGGAAGTTATTTACCAACAGCTTTTGTACATACTAGCATATAGGTGTATCAAAGCACTGCAAAGTGATGTATCTCTATGCTTGGCAAAATCTACGCTACACGTGCTCTTTTCCTTCAAACGTGCTGAGGAAGAGCTTTTAAAAGAGAGGAACATCACCTGATGAGTTTGTCTGGACAGCAGAACCCATGGAAATATGATAGAGACATTTGGAAAGATATTTTTGAATTATTACATTAATAATATTTTTCTTGAAGGAGACTACTTTAAAATTTGGTCATCTTTCCTCTTTTTTCAGATACTTCTTTATTTAGAATCATGCTGTGGGTGACTTTGCTAGCTTAAATATCACTGAGAAAGTCCCGAGGTCTCTAAACTGAGAAGTGAAGATCTGCTCTTCCCATCTCAAAACAGTAAGAAAACATTTGACAGTTAAATGTTTCCTCAGGCCATTGTATGTAGCTCCAAATTTTGGAGCTATAGGAATGAAAACATTTGAAGGATAGGGTATTAAAGCTGTCATGTCTGGCAAAAGAATTGCATCTTCATTATTGTAGAGCAATATGCACTCTTCTCTGTAAGTATGCAGTGGGTGAGGGAAAGGTCCTTTAGAAGGACCTAATCTTAACTATTTCTCTGGGG
Organism: Hirundo rustica; assembly: GCF_015227805.2. Taxonomy (NCBI): domain Eukaryota; kingdom Metazoa; phylum Chordata; class Aves; order Passeriformes; family Hirundinidae; genus Hirundo; species Hirundo rustica. The sequence continues at coordinate 33,512,869 of NC_053455.1, forward strand.
AAAAAAAAAAAAAAAAAAAAAGCCAAAACAAAAACAACAACAAAAAAACAAAATAACAACGACAAAAAAACAAACCAGAAAACCAGCAAACAACCCAAACCTCAACTAAATCATCCAGAAACATCACAATGACAGGAAAGTGCTATTTAGAATTCCAGTAAGCACATCACAGGCAGAAGCATCCAGCTCTGGCTACATCAATTCCTCAGATAAAACACTTCTCTGCATATAAAAAAGCATCTGGCAATGCCTTGTTTGTTGAAGTACAGCAAGGCACTGACCAACACTGTGAGCAACGGCCTCCAGAGCATGGATCCAAATCATGTAGCTGAGGCTTTTCTGTTCCCTGAGCTCTAGCATTTCCAAGCTCTCCAGGAGTTCATTACTTGCACAAAAGCAAGCTCTCAAACTGGAAAGATGGACATCCATCACTCACTGGATGGTAGAAGGATGTTGACAAGGATATTGATGTAAACATCATCATTACCTGGCAAAATCTGGAACCTTTGGTTACCACAATCTCAGAGAGAGAGAGACAACAAATAAAAATCCTGGCAGAAAATCATGCAACAAAAGCCTCATAAAGGATGCCAGAATTTTTTTCATGTTTGTTAATATAATAGTTAGACACTTGAAGCTACACCAAAGCCAAAACCCAGAAAATTTTACTTGGAATTTTTAGTATTTTATAACAGAACTAATCTTGTAGTTGTTTTCTCCTCTCTACAGCTTTACAGAAGCTGAGAGTGATAATAGCTAGGTTAAAAGCATCCTTTGCCTCTTGCAAAAACAAGGTATTTCTCAATCTTCCTAGGACTAATGAATCGTGTTACAAGAAGGGCAGGACAGTTTCAAAAGGAATACAGTGAGTGAAAGTGAAAACTGTCTGACAGAATGATGGCAGAGGATGAATACAAAGAAATGAGTTCAGTTCTAATGTAGAAAAATCAATTTGGTATGAAATTTAAATGGATGTATATCTCAAATTGCTTAGAAGATTATAGCCTAGTATCATATATTGAAGGAAATGAAAAACTGTTCTTGCCTCCACAGGAAAATCAATTGCATGAAGTTAGAAGGTTTGGATTTTCCTTCATTTGAAGACAGATAACAAGACAGAATTCTCCAGGTGAGAGGGCAATAAAAGATTTCTAAGTCTTTGAACATGAAGGGAACTGTTTCAAAGGAGAATAAAAGTGACCAACAATTATGGAGGTTCTTTTAGTCTCTTGCTGCTGAGCAGAAAACTGGAGAAACAAAATACTAAATGCCACAGGAAGCTACTGTACAATTCTTCATTGAATACAGAGGAAGAGTCAACACGTTGCCTTTTCAAGAAGTGAAATTGGACCCTCTGAGGAAACAGAATGACACAACCAATGTCATTCTGGCATGGGAAAGGGAGAGGCCATCGTTTTGTGGTTTAATCTAATATCAAGAAAACACTAAATGACTAGCATTTAAAGAATTTCTCTGACCAGTCATGTTGCTGAGAAGTGAAGGGGTTGGGCACTCCCTGCCCGTTGGTGATGATCATGTGTGCTGCATAGGAATAAATGTGATTGTGCCTAGGGAGTGTGAGAAGGATCTCATTGCTCTGTGCTGCAGTGCCTGTGTGTGGGTATTCTCTTATCAATGTACATGTGTACAAGTAACTACAGAAGAATTCCAACTTCTTTTCAGTAATGCACCTTTTTTTTTCTTTTCCATGTTCTAAGGATGGGTTCAAGTTGTAAAAATCTACAAATGGAGAATAAAGGAATCCTTTGGTAATGACAAAGTTATGTGAAGCTGGTACTAAACCCCTTAACTCTGGATGAAATATGAACAAAAAATTTGAAGATATAACAGGTCATATGCCACTAATTAAGAATATCATCATACCCTAAAATCAAAAGACCGACAGAAAGACCTTCTTAATGTCACATCACAATTATGGCTAATGTTTTGGGAGGAAATTATTCTCTAATATCCCTTAAGAAATTTGATGATTTTCTGAGGCCATGTCTTAAGTGACAAATTCAGTTGTCATTTCACATAACATACTAAGTTTAAAAAAATCTGAAACATCAGTGGATATTAGACTTTTTAAAAAAATCTGAAACATCAGTGGATATTAGACTTTTTATTTGTTTACACCAGGTATAACAGTTAAATTTAGATTTTAAATAATTATCTAAATCAGGAATTTCTGTCTTTTTCTGGTGTAAAAAATAAAAATTGAGCACAAACTAATAATTCTGAGAAAAAAAGTAGTTAAATACATTTCTTAAGGAAAAATATTTTCTTCAATTACATGGTTACATTAATATCCATCACTATTTTCACAGTGAAATATTCATATTTTCAATATAAGAGCACAAAACTATTAAACTCCAAGTAATTAAAAAAACCCCTGAACATTACCTTTCTTTTCAAGGGACCTAAACGTGCTGATTTAGCATCCTGTGCTTTGTAAGTCAACCATAAGGCAGTGGCCACATGCTGGACAAAACAGATTGAATCTCCATACTTTATTTCTGGGACTCCCATTCCATCAATGTCACGTTTGAGACTAGATTCCTGCTTTTCTTTCAGCTCCTAAGGAGATAAAATAAAGTTGGTATTTAATCTCTATATTGGAATAGGATAAAGCATTGAATTCTACACTGATACACATTACAATACTGAACAATATTTATGCTACTCATGCCATTAAGATGCAGCCAAATTTCAATTCATGTAACTTCAGCTTCTATCCAATTAACCTTTCAGACTGTGATTAAAAATAATTTCAAATCTGAATCATCATTTTCACTGAAGCAAGAAAAATCAAGTCAAATCCATTCCAGTGGATTCATACAAAATAATCCTTAGATGTTTATCTTAACCTATTCAGTAATGGGGTTACAGATCTAAGTAAAGTTTCAGTTTCACAGTTTATAGAATTCTATGTAGCCAAAATTTCTGAATTTTAGCTTAGAAGTGAAAAATAAAAATAAGCCTGCTTGGCAATGTTGTTAAAATATTTTTATGCTGAATAACTTTTTGTTTATAATTTGTATGTACAGGGATAAACATTTTGCTTAGAATAATGCCTTGGTATTGAAATCCCATCAAAAAAGAAAATATTCATTATTTTTAAAGTACAATTTGGTTTTTAAATTTTGTTTTACTTTTGCATTTCTCAAATTTTTACATTTATTTAATTAAATAAATAATTATTTATTTATCCACTTTGTAAGAAGATTTTTCAAACCTCCTTTAAAGACATTGCTCACTGCTTGGCTGGAAAACCCATTTTTTTAAGCCAAATTTATTTCTTAATCCCATTACTCTTCATTTACAACTAGGAGATTTTAAGGCTTCAGCACTTCAAACTAAAGCAGTTGTCCTTTAGAAAATCAGTTTAGGAATAGGAACAGAATTATGCTGCAAACTTTGTAAGAGGAAGTTATGGATACATGTGATTGTGCTGGTTTTATATGTGTCACAAGGTTTTTTAATTTCATTTCAGGTTATATAATATTCAACATCAGTGGAGTAAACAGGAGTTGTGTTATATCTATGCTAATCTGCTTTCATTTATACGTAATTTAACTGTCACATTTCAACAATAATTTCAGTTGAAATAGGTAACATTATAATGCCAAGATGAAGTTGAATGAAATTACAAGACATGTTTGGAGATACCATTCCAATGTCAAGACTATAGGGAAAACATGTCACATCAAATTTTGTGGACTGTGCTGTCACATATAGAAAAAAGATGAACTATTTAAATACACATTTGCAGTGAGGACATTTGGTTAAAAATACAATAAAATAGAACAAATTCACTAACTGTCAGCAATTAATTATCTGTCTCTACAAAGTAACTGGAAGATTAAAACTTTTTTCTTCAAATATGGTGCCTGTATCAATAATCAAGCATCAATGAAAATTTCAAAGAAAGAAATCATAGTGTAGTAAGAAGCAATCCTAATGAAGTTACTTTTTTGAAAAAAATGAGTGATACTGATCCCTTTTGACAACACTACACATAGTGGAAAAAAACACATTTTTTTTTCATATCAGAAATAAATTTTTAGAATTATTTCAAGGGCCTGAAGGCTGTGTTCACTTTGAGAAATACAGCACAAATTCCTCTTCGTGCTTTGCTCTTTGCTCTCTGTCCAGCTTCTCTAGGATTTCAGCCAAGTAATTTGATCACAGTGTGCAAAGACATGGTGCATTTTATAACAGCTGAAAAGTCTAGCCAGATAAAGATTACTGGGGGAGAAGGGGGAAAGAACTTCTCTTATCTAGGTATTTGTACATTTCTTAAGAGTAAAATATCCAAACATTTTGGCTTTTAAAACTCTCACTTTGCAGCCTAGTTTAATTCCCTTAGGCCATGAATTAAATCACAGAAGCTGGCAAAGGAAAAATAATAGCAACAAAAACAACAAAAATACCCCAAACGAACCAAGCAAAAAAAGATGGAATGAACAAAGGAATTTGAGGGCAAAGCTGTCAAAGATGATATTTTCAAAAGTTGTTTAATATATTAGAGGAAGGGCAAGAATTAGAAAGTGAGAAAGAATCATGGCTTCCAACGTGATAAAAGAAATATGAGGAATGGCAATGTGAACAGAACAAATAAACTCAACTTTCTTTACAAAGATTTTACAATAGTAAAAACACAGTAGGGGAAACATTTTTGCCAGCTTAAGGGCTTGTTTAGACAGCCCTAAGAATGGCAAAACAACCTGTCTGCTGAACCCTTACTAAAGCTAACTTTCATGAGCTGATTAAAATTTTATCTTTTGATATTGCACCCTGTTACTAAGGTAAAAGTAGTGCCACAGATACTCCAATTCAACAAAAGAAAGATAAAAGGTTTACAGATGTAAGAGCTTGCTAGTGGTATTATTGCACTCTGTATACTTTGCTTTATACATTTGTACATTCCAGGAGACGCAAGGAAAAAAAAAAGTTACTTTCATTTCACCTTCTGTTTTCTCTTCCCACAAAAAATAAATAGAAAAGACAGTTTAATACTGCATTTGAAAAGCAGTGGTTACTGGGAAATTATTAGTATAAAATATTAACTTAAAAATAAGTATTTGAACTTTTAGAGACAAATGTAGATAAAGGCCTTTGCAATACCTATGATCTTGCTACAAAACCAAATTAAACTTTATGATTAGTACCATACTATTACGACAACCTTATGCCATGTTGAGTCCCTAAGACAGCTACATGTTGGCAGTAATATTAAAACGATATCAAATCCTTCTGCATGAGTCATCTGTGACTTTTGAATGTGTCAGAATGTTACTTACCAAGACTAGACCAATAACTTCTTCGTTGTCGATTTTACATACTACCACAAAAATAAAATATGAAATCTCAAATATTAATTCTGGGCTACACAAATTAAAATAAACAATTATTTTTAGATATGCTCTTGTTTGCACTGTGTTTAGTCTCAAGGAAATTTGTAAGCAGACGCAAGATTCTCCTTAGCAGTGTATACTGAGCCAAGTACTGTGCTGGAATGAGAACATCCCATTTCAAAACAGGATTCCATCTGGTGTAGAGGGACTGCTATCTCTGTTGTCACAAGGCATTAGAAATCTGTTGCCTTAAAATATAAAGGTACAAATTTTAAAACTTGGTCAAAAGTAAGCTGTATGTTAAAACCAATAAAAGATTTAATTTGGAGGGGGAGGTTGTCCATCAATTTCTGATGCTTGTATAATTAGTTTGCAGGAATTAGGAAGCAAAACAAGCACGTATTACATACGTTATTTTCATTGAAATCAGCACAATATTGTTCTTTAGCATATACCTTAACTTTTTTTAAAGTTCCCTTCTGTTCTTATTTATGTAAAAACTTGTTAAGGAAAACTCTAATTTGAATTTTATAATTCAAAATTAGTGTTTCAATTTCCAGTGTTATCCATCTGGGAAGGATAAGAAACAGTGAAAGTAAATACACTATGAATGCAATCATAGGTTTTGACAAGTGAGGAACACACATGATTGCTGAAGTGGAATGTAACAATATTGAAGATTAAGATGATTTTTCAACCAGAGGGTCATTATAACAACTGCTGGAAAATAAGATTTTATTTAAGTCGTGTGTTACAGGCTCCTGGGTAGCCTTGAGGATTTGCATATCCACATAGCTCTGCTTTCTGGCAAAGATAATAACTTTCCTATAAAACCCTTTTGCTGGCTTCCAAACTGGAAAGATTCCCACAATGAAAAAATGTTTCATTTCCTCTTGGATACTCAGCAGCAATGCTTATTGTAAACAACCTGGTCTGAACTGGTGTTGACCCTAACTGGAGCAAAAGTCTGGACTAAATGGCTTTCCAGGGTCCTTCTCAATCAGAATTATTCTATGACCCTAAGGGTTGGGACTGCTGTAACAAGACAGGTATACAGCACCCTATTTTTAAGAATCTGTACACAACTGGACAGGAAGACACTGAACAGATATCTGGAAATTTTCCTGAATTCATGCTGTGTTAAGATACATGCAAATGAAAAGATTTCTTCGTTGAGAAAATGAAGGAATAAAATGTTTACAAGTACATTTATGCAGGAATTAAGATAAAAACACCTGCATATATCTAGTCTATCTATTGCATCTATGGTCCTTTTCCCCTACCATCTGTGTGCAAGCAGTACTTGGCTTTAAGAGCCCTTTTCTTCTTACAGTCCAGGTCAATCTTTGGAGTTTATTGTCTTCTCAAACATCACCTTTCTTTCTTCAGGAAAGTTATCATTGTTTGTTCCCCATATCTTTGGAAACAGTAATGTCTCCAACGATGGGACATTGAAGCTCTTATGTGCCCGAACAATAAATAACAATCCTTGCTCTTGGCACCATATTCAGAACCTATCATGAGCTACAAACATTCTTTTCTGTATAGCACAGCACAAATGGGACAGGATGATGAGACACTGAGCCTGCATTTAATATAGAAAATGTACATTAACAACCATATTGTGTATAAATAGTAGGCATGAACGACTTCTGCATAATTAATGACTACTGTACTTCAGCTTAGCCATTTTGGACAATGCACTAAATTTCATTAGTTGTGCCTTTGAGGCACACCTCAACAAAAAGAGTAAGAAAAGAGGGAATGTTTACTCAATGTAACAGAAATAATTTTATGAATGTGTATACATAACCAGTAAGTTTACATGCTCAAAATTTATATATTTATATGCATAGATTAAAATATTGAAAAACAGTAGAACAGCTAGTGTTCAATTAGGCAGTGAATATATCAAAGGAATTTAACTCAAAGTTTAACCAGTCACTGTGGCACTCCTGAGGTACTCACCATTCTTATCAATGATTTCCCATTAACGGGAAAAATTACAGCTGTAGTAAATGCCCCAGCACAACATCAAATGTAAACTCTATAGTACGTAGCCTTCACACTGAACAAAAAATGAAAAACTATGTGCTAAGTAAATCTTAGCAATCTAAGAAAATTTCCTGACAGTTTTTCAATTATTTTGATTGGCTAAAATAAAAATTCATGAAATATCATACTCTGTCACACTAATAAACATCATTACTTTAAACATGCTTAAAAGAAGTATTCGATGTATTATACTAAAAAAAGTCTAGCATTTGTCAATACTCCTACTGTTAGATTTATCTAGTGTATAACTAATTTTAAAGATACTTTTTCACTTTGGGATTTCTTTTTTCTTAATGATCACGTAGCATTCAGAACTACATAGAAAATATAGCTTTTCATAGTGAATAAAAAACTCCATTGTAATAGCTATGGCAACTATTTATAAGTAAAATCATTAAAGAATATAAAAACTTTAATCCATCTTTGATTATAAAACCTTTCACTTCCTTGGGAAAAAAAGTTATTAATTTTGCCTACCTCCATAACCATTCTTCATTGTCTCTCCCTTGTTTTTCCCAGCTGGAAACAATGAAAAAGCTAATAACATGCAGTTAGCAGCTCACTAAAGAGCATAATTTGAAAACATATGGTTTAGAAATTACTGACTTCATTTGCCTAACATTTAGAAAAAATTTGAGTTCAGTTCTTATCAGCACACGGCATAAAGAATAGCAACTGAACTGAATTCAACTGAACTCAATTATGACTGATAGAGCTGGAACATGTAACACTCTAATGAAATTCTATCCATCTAAAATAGGTCGATAATTATTAAAATATTCATTTTAAACCACTATATCTTGCAGTGTATTTGGTTTTAATCTTGTTTTTTAAACTGGTAACAGTTTAGTTTATTCTAAAGTTTATTAATCACCCTTATTTTTCCTCCATGAAACCTTTGTTATTCTTGACAGTGGCTGTTTAAATCTGAATTTAAATGCACAATCCTTAGAATTAGCTTCAATTTAGAAATTACAAGTAATTTACACAGTTGTTGAAACAATTCAGATTTAGTATTTGAGTGCTCCACATTCAGAACAAATTTGCATGGTTTTCATTTACCTTTGATGCTCTAAAACAAAAGGCTGTTGATGCTGTGTCTGACTTTTCTCTGTCTAATATTACTACTCCTTCATCCTCATTCAGAGCCAAGTACTTTCCTGTTGTAATATGTCGAAGACGAAAAGGTTGCCCCCATCTGATATTACTTCCACTCCAGCTAAACATAAGAGACATAAAAAAATAGTTTAAGTAAAGTAAGCAAAACTAGAATTTTTCTGTCGGTTTTAAAAGGTGTTCAGAAAATAGAATATGCTATATATATGTATTCCCTTTTTGGTTCTGATTTTAATACTTGCATTAAATCAGATGCAAAACTGTTAATTCATTTGCAGAAGGAACCCTGGAATGGCTTCCATCTTCTTGTTTCTACACCCTCTCTCCGTCTCATCAGGGAGCTACATATGGTGTCCATAAAAAATTCCTACATATGTAAATAAACTACTGTATTTTAGTTCACTGACTAAACAAACAAATTGAAACTAAGTGGGGATTCAACTTTACACAGAATTTTCCTACATCTGAGTTAGTTATGAGGGTATTTCACTTACAATCACAAACACACCAAGGGTAAAACAAACACACAGTTCAGATGGCCATCAAAGGCTATACATACTCTTATGATAGATATTGAAATTTCACTTGCAGGGAAATTACAGACACATAATCACATAAGAAGGAGATAATCTTTAAAAAAATAAATAAAAACCCCAAGAAACACAGAAGGGCCATTATTGCTCTTATTTCCACTCATGCTTATAAAGCTCCAAGTAAAACTAGGAATGCTTTTGGAAAGAAGCAATGCTAAGTACACATATCTCATAGGCAATGCTGCTTTTGATATGGGAGACAGAAAAAGTCTATTTTATCTCAATACATTGCTTTTTATTATTGATAAAGAGCCTACTAACACATATCATAAAGTGTGGCAGATAAATATTCTGCCGTGTCTGCAACAATTAAATTTCTATTAATGTAGCAAAAGTTGCTAACCAAAAAAGTTTACAAAATATCCGTACCTTATTCGCAGGGGTTCTACTCTCCACAATGACCGTGCTCGAATGCCAGCTCCTCCAGTTTCATAGAATACTTTCCTACAGAAAAGATTCACATGACCATTTTCTTGTGTTTATTTGTGCTTACATTGTATTTATAACTTCTCTGGAAACTGTACATGACTCACTACGTTTCTCCTAGTAAACAAATATCACTGAAAGGATAGAAGATTTCTACTCATTAGTGAGACTATGACAAACATTCCAAATGTTCCAGGTAAATTAGATCACTTCCATTAGGGTAGTCTCTCTTAAGAGCTGATAAAATGCTTAGCTTTGAAAGTGGCTGGGAAACTTTTCCTGTCATTTAATCAGCCATAAAAATATATAATTCCTACAGTTCCCAAAATATTAATCTACATTAACAATGGTTCTAAATACATACCATATTTTAAAATAAAGATGTACATTTTCAGATGAAAACAAGAACATGACATCAGAGATTTCATTCCTAAAATAATGTCTGCAATTCTTATTAAAGTGAAAAAAAAATTGTGGTGATAACAAAAATTCTGTACTATAATCCTTACAAAACAGATAATGCATTCAGAGAAATAATGAACAGGAAGGGAAAGGATTACACCTTTACTCTAATTTGGTTTTCTTGAACCTGAGGCTGAGGGTTAGTAATGTTTTCTCGTGCAGAAACTAATAGTCTACTCAATAATGAAATACAAACAAAGAAAAACTATGGTGGATTAGCCCTGTTCACATGAAGTTTTAAATGTCTTAATAATCATTCATGTTTTGTCATCTAATCACCAAATTTGTATAAACTTTCTCATTTATAATGAGTATAGGAAATATAATGGATAATAGGAAAGGTCTGAATGCCTACCAAAAGATGAAAAACTTTCTTACATGTTATTCCTCTGACAAGGACTAATCCATCCTAGCATGCACAGAAGCTGGATCTTCTATTGTACTTAAGTGTCTGAAAAAATGTGCAGCAAGGTAATTTAAAATCTGCCTTCCTGCTCTGGTAAACTTGACTGAATGCAGCAAATACATGCATAAAGATGTCAAAATCTAGCTGTCATACAGCTGAATTAAAGTAGCATTTTGAAACGCAGACTTTTAACTGGCTTTCCATATTGTCAAATTCTTTAGCTACTTTTGACAGCTAGCAGGCAGAAATTTAAAAAGGTGTTTGGTGTTGCTCCTATGGGACCTGAAAATCAGCTTTTAAAATAAAAGTTTTGTTTCTCATATCTGAGCAAGTATTTCTACACCTTTTCTCCTACTGAGAACACTTAAGGGTCTCTTTCTTGAGCAACACCAATACAATCCTGGAAGAATCATGAAGTATACTGGAGCAAATCATTTGCACCCAGCAGCTTTATAAAATGATGGACTTGTATTTACACCTCTACTTTACTTGAGTCACATTTAAGAGCACATATGTGATATTAAGTATTTCAAAACTTTAGTTCACCAGAAGAGTAAGAATAAATATTCCTCATAGTAAAGCTAGTAATACTCCCTACACACCTTACCTTGCGTGAAAATGTATTGGTACTCTAGAAAAAAAATAAACCAAAGAAAAAGCCATAGTTTTCAACTCATCTTCATTTCCAGACTCTATGAATTTGATCTTCAAGGTCACTTCCAACCTGGGCTGTGACGTGATTCTCTGAATATACTGAATGCACAATAACTATCTGGAGCTCTCCATTTTCATTCTATATCTCTGGTCCCACTGACCTTACAGATTTTACTTTTGGCAGAGTCTAAATCCTAGCTAAGCTCAAAACTGAGTATTCATTTCCACTCTCTCTGACTTCCTTCATTTCTCCTTGGCCCAACTCCAGCATTCTGTCTCTAAAGGTATCATAGGTACAGTTCAGTATCACAGACACAGTTCAGTTCACTTGATATAGTCATAGTTTCTGTTCACCTCTTATATTTTTAATGTCTGTACTTTTAAAAATTTCAGATATTTTTCCAGCTTTTTCTATACACAGCGCTGGACTAGAGTAACTGACCTGTTTTCAGTAAGTATGTATGTATGTAAAAAAGTATTGCTGCTTTTTCACAGCAGCATCCACATAATATTTTTTTCATCTACTTGATTCCACCTATCCATCTTATCTTTTTTTTTCTTGCCAAGCTAGCCTTTTCGCTGTCCAATATGTCCACCCCAAGTATTTCCATTTGGCCTGTAAAAAAAAGACCTTAAGATTTTGTCAGAGAATAGTCTCTTTGTGAATTGTTGAAGAGCATTCTTTACAGAAACACTCAAAAATAAGACTTTTGTTTTTTGAAAAAAGAAATAATCACTCTTGTGCAACTTAACTTATTTAAAAGTCCTAATGAATTGCATAGAACTAATTAAATAAAGAAAAGGAAACAAACAACTATTTTGTTTTGATAATGTAAACATGGCTCCTACAACTATGACACAGTACAAACTTGGCCTTATGTCTGTTACTCAGCTCGTAAATCCAAGAGAAAAGACATTTTCAAATCATCTATCACTATCACACATTTGAAAATTTTCAATATAGGATTCACATTTTTTCCAATTTTAGGATTATAAAATATGTAGATTTCATTCAGAAAAATACACATTTTAATTTTACCCTTTTATTTACTTGGCATAAAAATCATGGAATAAATCACAAGGCAGTAACAGTACACATCAACCCTACATAAAGAATCACATCATACTGGGGAATAGGACTCTACAATTAGTTTTAATATTAGCTATAGCTGACTTCTAGATAAGTAAGAGAAGTAGCAAAGCACAGCACTTCTGAACACACTGAAGCAGCTCACCATCTGTTTTTACCTTGATAAAACTGGTCCTTCATAAAATAAGTCTGAATGCAGCATCCTAACATGTTTGCCAGTATTTTTGTACTAGCTGTGTACATCTTCATATACAGCCAAAACATTTTTTATTTTTCTTTACATGAATGTAGAGAACACCAATAAAAAATTCAGTTTGGCTTCTCTTTAGGACTTGGAGACATTGTTACTCCATAGAAATGTAAACATGGAAAATTTATACCTGACTTAATTGAATGTTTCTTGTGGTATCAGATTACCTAAAGCATAACTTATTCACCACAATGGGTAGAAAGGTCTTATTTATTGAATGTGATTTTTAAAGCTAGGAGGTATGTGTAGCAAAATTATTAGCTCACTTTGCTTCTGATTAACAAAAAATTTAAAAGTACAGAAAATTTCAAAAAAATAAATCAACAAAATAGTTGACAACTGTATATATAAGTTAAATACAAAAGTGTTTTAGTCTAGCTCATATGTAGTTTTCTTAATATGTTAATCAAATTTGAAAAAGCTAAAAATTTGCAAAAAAAAGGTGCTAAATATAAAAAATATGAAAGTCACTGTAGAGGCCAAACTTAGATATTGTAGGGACTGTGGTTTTTTCACATTACCATCTTCCTGCTAACACTTTCTTACCTCTACTTATAGTGGTATGAACTAGAGACAAGCAACAAAACAGGATGAAATCTCAGTGAAAATCCACTGCTTGAAGTTCAGCAACATGACTGATTTTCTGCTTAGTAGGTCTCAATTTCTTGTACAACGTCATTGCCTAAGGACTGATGTAAAGTGTTTAATCTTCTTAACCTCAAATTCAACTGACGTCCTGTTTCCTTTTTGAAAGAAGGAAGTGTTAAAATTGCACAATCACTTACTTGTGCTGTGAATCATTCTGATCTGTAGATGGAATTGTCAAGCACTCATCATGGCCATGGAAGAAACGTACTACATGCCCACCAAGAAGAAACCCTGAAAAAGAGGCTCATTAACTCATTAGCTAAAACATTGACTATGAAAATAACACCCTTTCACCCTGAAAGTGTAAAAAATTCCAGATCTAGATAAGATCTATTTTCCAAATTTTCACTCATAACTGAAACTGAACAAGAGCAAATATAAAACATACTGGGTTTTAGTACCTTTTTTTAAATTATTATTTCTTCTGAAAATGAAGACAGAGCAAAAGCAAACTTTTAACACTTACAACTCAAAATTAGGATTCTGAGAAAGAAAAGGAAATTAAAAACTTCTTTAAAACAACAAAAATAATTATTGTTTTGAAATTGAATCCTCTAAGTAAAAGCCAAATCAAATAGATAATACCATAGTTTTCTCCCTGTTAATACAGTTTAAATGATCTCAATACAAAATAGTTTCATGATTTCATTCATTTCTTCTGACATTTATCATTTGTGTCAAAATCAGAGGTGCAGCAGGAGACAGAGGACCGAAGAACATTTTGCAGTTCTGAAGATTAGGTTTAATGGAAACTAACTTTCCAACCCATTTAACACAAAGAGTACAGGTCAAAAACCAGTCACTCTGCATCACATTAAAGAGAAAGGACAAAGGAGGTGTAGGAGAATGACTCATCAGATCCTAGCCCAAACCGTTCTGACCTTGTAGGTAGTTACTGCCTTTTAAAAGAACACACATTAAGGAGGAAGGGTAGAAGGAAACTTTCATGCTGTCCAGCTGATTCAACATAAATTTGTAAATGAGGAAATCTGTAACTAACAAGTACAGTCCTGCCAATTAATATAAAAGTCAAAGCGGAGAAATAGTGGGGGGAAAAATGTACCTTTCTGTTATTTTACTTCCCTTCTTACTCCACCCTAACGTTGTTTTTTTGTTGTTGTTGTTTTTGATTGCAGTATTTTGGATTATGCAAATAATTCTGGGCCACACAGTGTAAGGGTTCCAAATACTGCAAAAGGCCACTAAGATGGTTAAGGAACGGGTGTATGTCGCACATGAGAAAAGGCTGAGACAACTGGGAAAGAGGGAGAGGGGGCAAGGCTCTGGGGGGATCTTATCACTGTAAAGACTTTGGGATCAAAGTCTCCTCAGCTGTGCCCAGTGACAGAAGCAGAGGCAATGGACCCACACTACAACGTGGCAGGGTCTGTTTGAACATCAGGAAACACTTTTGTACGGGGAATGTGAGTGCGAAGTGGCACAGGTTCCCCAGGCATGTTGTGGAGTTTGCATTCCTGGAGAGAGTCTAAACCCGTCTAGATAAATTCCTAGACTGCATGTTCTAGTGGATCAGCTTGGACTGTGGATTGGACCAAATCCTTTCCAACCTCAATGACTCTAATTCTGTAAGCTCTTACAAAGTTTAGCTGCCAGATCTTCTCAGCTATCCAAAATATACCACTGGTCTTCCATGATCTTTCTACACAGCCCATTATGTTTTTGATCTGCTACAAGTTTTAAATTTGCTGTAGGATGATTTTGCTCTTTGCTTCTTTTCCAGGTCTTTTTGCACCTTTTCCAGGTTGATCCCTATTCTATTTATGACCCGTAAAGGGCAGGCCCCAGACAGCCATTTTTAAATATGCAGCTTCAGCATGCCAAAGCAATCAGAAAGTATTACAAGCAAAATCCATCTCCCATATGATTTTAAAATTAAAACCTAGCTCTCTGAAACAGGTTTCCTATGGGCCTGTGTACAGAAACACTGTGGGATGCTGATTTAAACCACTTGGATTTAGAAAAACCCAATCATAGTTCAAATAAGACTACTTAATTAAGTCTAACATACAGGTAGTCATCTTCTATCAAGACTTACTACAGTTGATCCCCAGGAAGTGCTACATCTCTCTCAGTTCCCTTAAAGCTCCATTTTGTCATATGTTATTGTATATTAGTATATCATACATGATAATTTTATAGACAAGTGATACAAAATGACCCTAACTTAAAGACATTTGTTTGTGAATGTTGAGTGCTGATACTTTGAATAAGAACAAACAGTGAAGGTGAAGTACGAGGTTTGCTACGACACTGTTAGTGACAATCTGTGGCACTGAAATGCTGAGCGTATCAGACTTTTAGTACAGAGCAAGACATTTCTCAGAATAAGGTGATGCTTCTCAAACATGACCATGAAGTGACATAAAATTTCCAGAAGGAAATCCTGAACCTTGATGTAGGATTTAGGCTGAATAAGAGAAGACCATAAGGATGCCTGACTGTGACATCCCAAAAGTATATTGAGGAGATGTCTGTAAAAAACAGAACTAAGAGACTGGAAAAGGAGGTTTGAGAAAAGTGCTTTCCATTTTGCCTGTACCTTTATCTCTCTTCTGTTTCATCTGTAGTGGGAGAACAGCAATTGGAAAAATTGTATGCAAAAACCTAAGTTTTCTGTCTTTAGTTATTCTACAGCTCCTTCTCCACCAAATTAAACTAAACTTCATTTCTCAAGCAGCTATTAAATCTTTGTTATTCTAAAGTTACAGCACTCATTTTAGCTTTTCTTCAGTAAATCCAGCTGATGTATCTGTATATCCCTGTCTTCCCTTCAAGTATTCTTCTCTCCTAAGCTCCTTTTCTGTACTTTCATTAAATTTTTTGGTTGATATTCTGAGGGGATTTGGGTTTTTTTAATTTCCCCTCTTTATTAAAAGCATACATTAATCTAATTTATATTCACGTGTAAATAAATAAAATTGCAAACCTTCTGTAATATTGCTTCCTGAGCATATAGGATGTACATTCCATAGTGTCTGCATAAAGGAGGCATCCACCTGAATATTTCCATTTGACACAGAGAGATGCTGAAAGAAGACAATGGTAACAGGAAACAATGAAAAGTATGCACCAAAAATATTTAGTATAATTATTTATCAACAGAAGATAATGTATCATAAAGTAAATACATAAATTTCTTCTAAAATTAGTATTCTTCTAAATTCTGGGGAAAAGGCATGGATGCAGTCTTGCTCTGGAGGAGGGACTCATCCACACACACACACACATACACACACACACAGCTCCCACCCTTTCAGTGTGGAAAAATAAAATGCACTACAACCAGACATTACTCCCTAGATTAGAAAAAAATAATTCGCAGGAATCCCAACCAATCTCCTGATATCCCCACAGAACTTTGTGTTTTCCCACAATTTGACCACTATCTAAATAAACAAGCTTACCAGGTATCTTTCAGAGGACACACTGACCAGGATAAGGTCATCACCTATTCGAACTTTTTCTCCTTCTGACCTTTGCTTTGAAGCAGGGTGTATTGTCCACCAGCATGCCTCACCTAAGGGACAGAGGCACTAATCAAGGTTCTACAAAACAGACAATTCCCAAGAAATCTAAGGATCTTTATAAAACATTAAAATATCATTATAAAAATTGTCTTATAAGACATTCACCTTATAAACCCACCTCTTTTCTCTTTTCAATCATTTTTAATGCTTTTCTTTTTGCTTGATCCTTTTTGTCAAACAATTTTTGCCATATTTCCCTTTTCGAGTACTTTTAAAGGGACTGTTTACAAAACACTGCTCAAAACTGCTCTTCACTGAAGGCTCTGCTTGCCAGGAAATTGCTGACAGCCACCTTGGTCTTATTTATCACCTGTTGTCTCTTCTTTTGTTTAGTGGTCATATTTAATTCACAACCTTCTGTGTCACATAGTGTAACAACCCTGTAAGCAGCTCAGCTGGCACTACAAATTATATAATTACAAAATAGCCAAGCCTAAGGATGACAAGAATAGAATGTTTCCTACAAACTAAACATAAGATTCTAGGTTACTCTGCACACACACAGAGCCACAAATTCTGGGAAGATTACCTAGTTCATTTCACAATTTCACACTCTAGAATGTGAAAGATAAGACCTCGAAGAAAATAAGCTGAATAAAACTTTCTCACCAGACAATGCAAAGGGGGGGGAGGGGGGGGGGGGGAGGTAAATTTGGTAGAATCAAAGTACAAAATTTTTTGATTGATTAAGTTACTTCATGTAAAACCTCCTTAAAACAAAATTTGAGGGTTATGAAACTAATTATAGTGAAGACAATAAATAGAAGTTACACCCATACAAGTGTAAAATGCTAAATCTTCAAAGGGAATAATTTTTAATAACCAGTGTCTTTTCCCTCTGCTACATGACGAATACCTCCGGTGACAGAAACTGATTCATTAGCATAGTTTCATAGGTGGGGCAATAGTGCAAGGGGAAGTGATATTATGGCACTCAGTTTATGAGCGTTACAGACATGCAGTAGTTACCAAAGCCCTCTGTGTAGAAACACAACTAAATTTTTCTGAATCTTACTTACATGTACAAGGGTAAGGGTTTTCTTGTGTTAAGCAGTTAAACAAATACCAGTTAAACAACTACAGATACTTGTTGTAAAACCTCATAGATAAAAGCAGATATATGTACAATAATTCTAAAAAAAAAAAAAAACTATAAAATTATAAAAGCAGATTTCACTGAAAATATTTTAGCAGACATTAAACACACATATTCATTTTATCACATAAATTCCTTTTCTTAATATGCCTAAAGAAAAAGTTCTCCATCTAAGACAACAATCAAAGACAGCCAAGTAACAGGCTGCTAATATCTGTCTAAAGCCATCTTCTGTACGGCTATAAATGACTGAAAGACAATCTTCACTTATTCAAAAGACAAACTTTTGTAGAGAGTTGCCTGAAATCCAAAGATTATGATTTACAAACATTTTAGCACCTGCACTGCCAGTGCCTCTCCAGCATGGGTCATTAGTCTATTTGATTTGAATTTCTTTTCAAAATAATGAAAAAACAATAGAAAGCACAGGTTTATATTAACACAACCGGTATTTCTTTATTTGAGCTTTACATTAATGTAGTGTGTATACAGATACTTAGATTTTCCCTTTAAGATATATGTCTGAGCCTGATTATTACAGAGTCACTCCTCAGTTACTTTCTGAGTACTCATCACTTCCAGAAACCATGAGCACTATGTAAACAGCAGCATGTAAATCTATTTGTGGCTCTTTGTGGCTAAGCTACCTTTAAATTAATTTAATATTGCTCCCAGTGGAAACTCATAATTTAGATGTGTTTTCATGGAAGCAGAAATTTTTTTTACTGTATTTCTGTCAGCAGTAATGGTAATGGCAGTACTCCCAGAAATACATTAATTAGATTTTAAATCTTTCTCATAATGTCATATTTGTGTTCTATCTCTTCCACTTCGTCCCATTATTAGTATGTCCATATTATGCATATATTTCTATCCAGCTCTTTTAGCAATGTCTCCACTACTTATTTTCTGGTTTCTTGCACTGCAAGTTGCAAACTTCTTTGGTTATTCAGTTACAATGTATATTGTGAATACACCAGTACATGTCTTTTCTCTACTCTAAGTCTCAAAACAACAGAAAAAAAAGAACAAATCAAAACATCAAACTTACTGTATTCAACAGAAATTTTTCTACTTCGACCATTATCATGCATTTTATTGCAGTTGTGCTAAGTCAGTTTAATTGCAGGACTCTCTTACATTCTTACACAAAGTAATTTAATGTGCTGAAAGCTGTTAGTAGTAACAGTCATTCCTTTCAGTCATCTTGTTTCTGATGAACCCATAAGGAGCCCATTCATAAGCCTACAGTTACATTAAACTCAAGGCCTCTTCTGAAACAAGAAATAGGTGACCCATTTTCCTTCAAAAGTAACTTGCCGTACCTGCTGCATTTTCTCGTAGTCCCACATCAAATGCAAGTTTATCTGTCTGGGACCTTGATGATGTTAAACATGTCAAATACTGCAAAATAGTGAAGTTATTGAAAACAAAAACCCAACAACATCCATTAACACACATGCCAAATAAATACATTCACATTACTTCATCTAACTATCATACTTTTTATTTTTTTTTTTTTAAACAGTTAAAGATGGTGTTGTTATTCATACAGGAACTCTTCCTGAACCTACTTCTACCTTCTGAAGTTTTATACAGCTCATCAGATAGGAACAGGTAAACATCTAATTACAGCCCTATCATAAGAAGTTTGATTCATGAAAACATTAAAAAATATACCAAAAGGCAATTATTATACTTGCAACTCTGGTATATCAAGGCAACTACAGTTTTCAAGGTTCACGGTTAAAGGTTCATGAGCAACACAGTTTGAAGATTAATGTAGCATTTTCTAGTACAGGAAAAAGGAGGGAAATTGTTCTTCTGACTTGTCATTTCTTCAGCCTTGTATTAGGTGTATTTACATGGATCCTAGCAGGTAAAAGATTCAAAACAGCTGAATTTCTTCAGCTGTAGAATATAGTATGATGAAATTTATATAAGGCAGCCTGAAGACAGCATCTTTGTGGGCATAATCCCTGGGAACTATGGGATATCAAATGGAACACCTTATCTTATAAAATATGATGGGGAAGAAAATAAGATATATCACAATAAACTAATTTGCTGTAGAAATACTTGCTAATGGAAGTATCATTAAAATGGATTCTTTATGGCACAGAAATAATCCATGGCCAAAGGAGCTTTTCGGCAACAATTCTGAGTTAGATAAAGAATCTGAATTTTAAAAAATCTGTTTTGTTGAGACACCGCAAGTTATTTACTTCTTTTTCATCTCGTGCAGAAGATAGCTTGGAAAGAATATTATTTCCAATTTTTGTTTTGTTTGTTTGTTTGTTTGTTTTTTCTTTTTTTCTTTTGGTGAAGAGACATTTATTATTCCTGCTACTCATTCTGTGCCGGTGCTCCCTCACTCACCATTTCACTAAAGGAATGCCGAAGTAGTATCGCGTGGCCGTACAGCAGGGTCCGGTGGCCACCGCCTTGGGCTGCCTGTGGAACAGGATGGAGGAGGTCAGAACTCCACTGCTCTGAGTGGGCCATGATCAGAACTACTCAACAGCATGGAGAGCCATGGCAGTTCAATGAATAAGTGCACATATTCCAGCAAATCATGTAACGTGCACACTGGGGAAAAAATCTTAATAATGAAGTAGCTACAGCAATAACCAAATATCTTCCAAAGGAAAAAATGTTCTTTGACAAAGGCTTCTATTGTTACCTAATTTTTATAATGATTTAGTAAAATACGGCATTTGCAAAAATGTATTTTAAGTTAAATAATATACTACTTACCTTTCTTATAAACTTCATGCAGGCATTAAAAAAAATAACAACAACATAAATACACATATACATACAAAAACTCAGATCTGAAAGAGAAAACAACATACCTACTTCTCAGAATAATTTAAGCATATACTACAAATATTTACTTGTTAATATAAATCTTTAACATGTTTCAGATTCATTAAAGCGACTGAATCCATAGTTTCAACTAAGTACAGTTATTAATTTTGGATATGTAAAACTATGACAAGATCAGGGAGAGGCAAAACTGGATTTCCCATTTGCATCCTTTAGAGGATTTAATATTTAACACATTTTGGATTCCTTTTGGATGGCATTTAAGGTCAGTTCTCACCCTTGGATGAGATTTGGAAGGGACAAAAGTAATTAAAGAATACTCCAAGGACTCAAATAATGGTTATACATGTGTAGGCAAATGGTTTTAAACACTGTGAACAATACATAAGCTTCTTCAGAATATGTCATTCATAAAAAATGGTTTTAATCCTTCAGGAGCTTGTCACTGCTTGGTGGAGAAAACTGGAAAAACAAGTAGCAGTGAATATAATACCTCTTTTATGCATTACAATTAATTTTTTAATGAAAAAGGAAAACCTTAACAGCAAAGTCAACTGTAATAACAAACAGGTCATCATAAGAAAATTACATGTATTCAGTTTTCAACAATTATATGAATACCGAGAACAAGCAATGAAACACTTCCTGCTATTTTATTACTGATTTTTTTTAAATGAACCACTTGTGAGCTTAAGGCTGACTTAAAAAAAAAAAAAAAAAAAAAAAAAAAAAAAGGAGGAAAAAAACACAACCAAAACAACACAACCTCCAAACTGAATAAGCCACAATCTTCCTCTAGAAACAATCTGAAGCTAGCAGCAGAACTCTGTTCCAAACTAAATTTAATATGAAAAGCAAATAATTTTTTATTTCAGCCTTGCTATTAGTATGAACCAGTGGGTTCCTATTACAGCTTCTGCAATGGATTGTACCTAACTTCAAAATAAATGCAGGACAAGTTTCAAAATAAATACAGCAGAGCAGATTATATTCATTTTTTGTTTGTCTATGCCCCTCAAGCAAGACCATGATCATTTTTAACAAATAGATTATATATCCTCTGCTTCCAATCCCCAAAAATATATTCATACAGCATTATTAACCTCAGAATCCATCTTTCACCTGCAGTTTGGGGTGAATATTTTGGAAATATTAAAAACTATGTAATTTCTTGGGAATCCTAGAAAAGTTTAAATAAATCTTTTGATTTCCTAAGCCTATGCTTTGATTTTCAGCAAGATTTGTTTTATAAAACACAATGTAATTGCAAAAATAAAAAAGTCACACTTTTTAAGCAGTGGGAAACAAAAGGTCGGTATTAATGAAGTCTGAAAACCATGTATGCAAAAGTTGTCAGTGCAAAATCAGAGGTGATAGAACTCCATCTTTCCCATCTATGCAATAATATGTGCCAGTTAAAGATCTGAAGTGCAGAATAAGCCATTAGGATGTAAAATAAATAAAGCAGTAGAGTTTTATAGAGCTCTGTTTGTAAGAGAATAAAAGTTCAATTCAGTTCGATTCAGCTGAAATTGGAGAATTATGGTCAAAGCACCTAATTGATGATGTTTCTGAATTTGTTGATCACAAATATTCAAAAGACAATTGCACCAGCTCCTCACTGCCAAAGAGAAATTAATGTGAATACAGAAGTGGAGCAATAATATCCCAAGAATACAATGACATCAGGAGCCTCTTCTAGAAAATCCTGGACAAGGAAAGAAATAAGGACACTCTATATTCAGATTTAATGTTCTTTGAGGTCAATTTACTTACCCCTTCACTGGCATTATCCCCTGTGCTGGCCAGCATTTCTTGAAGGGCTCTGACGGATAGTGACTGTTCAAGGACGAAATTACAGACGCAAAGGTCTGGAGGGACATACTGCAAAAATAAATTAAACAGTGCAAGAACAGATCAGCAGAACAAGTGAAACAGGATGAAAAGTGTGTTTGAACACAGGTTTATTTCAATTTTTGAATCTATGCTTAATGTCTACCCATTTTTTTGAGGTACATGTAAATCTCCTGATTGAAAACAATATAATTCCATTCTTCATAGATTGACAACACAGTAATTTTACTTCCTTGAGCTGTATTCCTCACAGTAAAATGAAACTTCTTCAGGTTCAAAAGCAAAAACTTTTCCCCTAAGTATTATTGCCTTCCTGTTTTTTAGAATGACACCATGGTATTTGTTCTATAGTCACTGAAAAAACAGAAGAGAAAGTAAATATGATCTTATATCATGTATGAGGTTGATACATTTACAGCAGTAACTATACAGCTAAGATTCAGAATCTTATGACATAATAATATGAACCCTTTTAGGAAATCTTATTTTTTGAATCAATATGTCTCCTCTTTTTGAAATATGAAACTTCACAGCAGACTTTTTTTCCTCCAATTTCTTGGCACCAATATGTCCAAAGAAAAATATGTTCATGAGAAAAAAGTCTCAAGGGAGCCACCAACGTATATAAATACATGGCAGAAAAGCACAAAGACAGACCCAGAAACTACACAGTAGAACACAGTGAAAGGACAGGATGAAATTGATACAAAGTGAACTACAGGAAATACTTTTTAAACATGACCAAACCCTCCTTCTTTTACTGTGAGCATGGTAAACAGTAGCGAAGGTTGCCCAGAGAGGTTGTAGGGTCTCCACCCATGGAGATACTCAGATTCTAATCTGAGTGTCCTAAGCAATCTGTTCTGTCTGAAGTTATTCTAAGAGGAGAGTTTGGACTAGATGACCTTCACAGATTCTTTCCAACCTTAACAACTCCGTATTCTATGATGCATGACAAAGATCACGGCTGTGGATGAGCTTTAAAGTGGATATGCACTTCTTTAAATCAGAGTGACAAGTAAGAATGAAATTCTGGATAATGTTGCTTTTTAAGCTGGTGAAAAGTGAAGAAATAAAAACAATTTAGGAAAAAAGATGCAGATAGAACAAAAGAGAGAGGAGGTCCTCCTCTGGTTTAACATTCTGCTCTAATGGAGGTTTACAGTTTCATCTCTTGTCACCTTTCTCCTCTCAAGCTCTGCTTATTACCCTGTGTTTTTTGGGGTTTTTTGCTTCACACATCTCTAGCTTCTTTTTTCAATTTGCTGTTTTTAATCTTTTAAAATTCTCTTTCACTTAATCATTCTTATCCCTGTACATTTAACTTTCTGATTGATAATGAAGTCAGGAGCTGCACTAAACACCAGTAACTAGCAGGTGACAATGATTCTAAAATTTTCAGTCCAGTGTATCAACATATTTGGACCTATAGCAGAAATAGAAAGATGGGGGTTTAGTGAACTTAAATCTCAATAGCACTCTGGAGACTTTATCTTAAAAATAGGAAGTATTTCAGTTACAGGAATTTTCTTAGTTAAAGAATAGCAGGTTTTGACTGGTCACAGGTGTGCCTCAATTTATTTGGCATATCTAGGAAATTTTTGCAAACAATTCTAAGATTCAGTAGGGAAGAAAAGCATACATAAGTTTCCTCTAGCATCCCATTTAAGAAACCATAATTAAATGTGCTTGTGAATAAGTAGGTTAACATTCCCTGATCTGTTACACCAGTTGAGAGTATCAGCTTCTTACTTTAGCTTCTGATGTTGGCTCCAAAAAGCACAGGCGATTCCCAAGTCCCTCAGCTGCCAAGCAAAACTTCCTTTGTTCTTTGTGAATACTGGCGACACACTGAAGTACTACTTCATCATCCTGTCACAATAAAAACAACAAGAAAAAAAAACATTACTTGGAATTTATATGCACACTATAATGTTAGGAAATCCTGCAGCATCTGTTGAAAATTAACACATTATACTTCCAAATCATATAATGTACATATGTAGAGATTATTATGATGTATACCTATAATAGGTCTATAAACATATAAAGATTTCTATATAGATTTGTAATGAAGACTTTATCAATGTGACAAAGACTGCACACTCCAAGGCTTTTACAAGTGTTGTGTCCTTTTGTTTCTTTAGTGATATAAAACAAACTGAAAGCACACTGTTACTCAGTTTTACTCAGCAAAAGAATTTTTATGCTTGCAGTAAAAAAACCCTTTACTCTGATATTGCAAACAACAGTGCTATTTGGTAGCACAGTAAACTATCAACACTATTTCTCAGAATGCAAAATCCTAACTTTTAAGTTTTCATGCATTATAGAAATCTCTCTGAACAACCAAAGATGCAAGAGGCATTTTTCAAGAGAAAGTTCAAATAAGTCCTTAAGAACTTGATCTTCAAAAGACATATCTCAATAATAAGAACACTCTGGAAAAGCACTTTAACAAATTGTTGCATAATCTAATGCCAAACATATAAAGTGCCAAGCCCTTTTTCACCTCTTAATATGTAACACTACGGCTGATATAAGCGAGCCAAAAGAGATTATTTTTAGTGTTTGAACTGTGTCAAAGCTATATACAGAATTGAAATTAATTTTAGCTTTCCAAAACTTGTCCACTAACTAAGAAAAACAGCACTGAGAGAGTAGCATGTAGAAGCACTTATTTTTATACAGGCATGTTACTGTTCACCAGAAGACACTGGCTGACAGGTTTTTAAGGGGGCGGAAGCTGATAAAACAGGAGTGATATGATATGTCACTATCCCCTCCAGCTACAAAGTTCTACTGGTGTCAATTATTATTATCAAAGCAGATACACAACAGCCGCCTGTGCTGAACTCTGAGATCACTTGAACCATTATGTTCTAAAAGCAGCTCCGCTATTTACACTGCCCTTATGCAACTGCAATACTATGACACTACCACAGCTTTGGACACTTGAAAGAGAAGCCGGGAGCAGCAGTCATGTTCACCAAAGGAACTAAGTGACACACCCTTTAAAGAGGGAAATCAAAAGCATGTTTTTCTCCTGTGTGATTTCACAGGTGTGTGCAAGTTACAGGGTTGGGGTTTTTTTAGGTGACCCTTCACTTCACTGCCTACTTACTTCTAGTTACTGAAATGGGCAGCTATTACATTTCAGACTAATCAGCAGTTATAGACAGTATTTTTCTTATCTAGTCTTGCATGACAATCAATAGTGGTTTCAAAAGTACAGAAAAAGAATTGAATACATTATTTCAAACAATTCTAAAATGTAGCAGTTAGACAGAATTAATTAATGCTAAAAATTATTTTTCCTCCTGTTGCTTCTGCTTCCATTTCTATAAAAAGCTGTTGTGTGATTTTATGAACATACATAAAACTTACTTTAAATGAGAATTAATCAAATAAATGAACTATTTTCTTTTTAAATCCACATACATAAAAGGGCAAGCGTTCCTAATATAATTAAATTAATATTTTAATATTCTAGAATTCAGAAAAATAAGCACTCAGAATTTATACTGGCATCAGAAAAACTTTATCAATTATTAAGTGCAGCAATTCCAAAATACAAGCACAGAATGACTTAGAAAATGTATGCAGCATTCAACACTAATATTTTATGTTATTCCCCTAAATGGCCAATGTGCCCTTTCCTTTGTGCTGTAACACTTACCAAGCTGGCTATTTGCTATTTAGAAAAAAAAAAAAAAAAAAAAGCTTCAATAGTTTTTTAAAAAGTGGAAAGAATATTATATTTTATGGTATTTCAGAATGTTTTGCTGTGAAGTTTTAAAAAGTATTCATTCACGACTGAGCATAAAGAATTAGCAAAACCTATACAATCTACAAATGAGGCAATTATTCCCTGTTAAGATGATTCAGTATTAACATATTCTCACTAAAAAAAAAATCATTCTGGCTGTAGGTCTGTAATTGCTTTTCTGGCCTGAAGATGCTAATAGAAATGAATTTTATGGAGTTGCTGTGCTATCATGAAAATGCAATGTGTCAGCAGTACTTTGTTTTCAGTACTTAATTTGTGAACCATGAATTCAAATCATAATTGTTTTGATTCAGTAAGTGTTTAAAATGCAATTTTTCTCATCTATCAGCTCTGTCATTTCCATGTTCTAGTCCATTTATTTTGGGGGGTTGGGGTAAATGTTGGATTTGATCAATTTGTTTGCACCCACAAGTTTGTTGTTATGGCTGAGCAGGGCTTACACAAAGCCAAGACCTTTTCTGCTTTTCCTGTGGCCACACTGGTGAGGAAGCTGGGGGTGCACGGGAGGCTGGGAGGGGACACAGCCAGGGCAGGTGACCCCAACTGACCAAAGGGACATTCCAGCCCATGGGACATCATGCTCAGCATATATATATTTCACTTAGATAGAGGAAATAATTGTTTTTCAATTCTATTGTTTATGTCCATAATAATTTTATAAACAGTTTATTCTCAAAAAAAATAATGTATCATATCCAGTTTTTACAAAAAAAAAAAAAAAAAAAAAAAAAAAAAAAAAAAAAAAAAAAAAAAAAGGAAGACCATATACACAATATCCACCTACATCATGGGTAATACAGCAGCTTTAATAAAAGCTGTAGGTTAGCTTTGAATTTCTACACCGTGTTTTGTGGGAAACAAGACTAAATCACCAGACAACAGTGAAAATAAAGAATTAAGTAAGTAGTCAAAATTCTTTTTCACTTAATGTGACTTTTTTGTTTATTTGTTTTGGTAGTGATAAATCTCTGTGCTTTAGTCAAATTTTACACCTGGTATAAGGCTGATGATGTATATGAAACATTTGTCACACTCATTCCTTGGTTCGTTGCATTAAAAAAGGTAATTGAAGAAAGGTGACTCAAATTAGCAAGCTGATGAAGTGTGCCAAGACTTCCTAAATACTAGTATAAAAATAAAGTGTGTTAACAATATGATTCTGTTGTATAAATCCATTTAAATGATTCATTAAAAAAAGAGTCCATAATTCACCTAGTTTTCAACTTCTTAGTAGATGTAGTCAATTATTCCACTAATTCTAAGACAGAATCTCCATAAAACACCACTATAAAGGATTCCACTACTTCCACACTTGAAAAGAACTTTTCAAACCTATAAACTCATGCATTATTATTGGGATTTATTGCTTCAGTTATTGTTACTGCAACACTTGGCAAAATTGTATTTTTTCTCCCTTTTATATTGCAAAAAATAATTTCATAAAACTGATACAGAAAACAGATCTTGTATGACTTATTATTTCTGCTACTGCTCTTCTACTTCTGATGAAGGATGTGGAAAAATTCTATCTGCTGAATTTATTATTTACCAAGGCAACACAGTCTTAACTATTTAGACTTCCTAATTAGGTTCATAAAAATTAAAAGCTTCTTTGATTAAATCTTACTTGGGTTGTTTTGGGTTTGGGGCTATGATCCAGAAAAATAACTTAATGTATTTATTTGCCATCTAGCTAGAACAATTCAGTTTGTTTAGGTTCCTGTACTGCAAAAGCAGAGTAATTTTCCTGCAATTAAGAACAATTGTGTATCATGTCCATGCAGATGTCAGATTCAGAGCAAAGTACATAACTACATCCGAAGTCTTGCTTCACCGTCATAACACTTTTTCTCTGCCAAATAATTGAGGTAAAACCCTCAACAAAAAATTCCTTGAGGGAAATTTCCAAAAGCTGTTCTGTATAAATCTTTATTTATTTGCTAAGGCAATTCCATTCTTAATAAAGAAAATAATTGCTCAGTGTTACACAATGACTGACACTTATGTATAGTAACTGACACTCACGTGTAGTATGCGGTACAGATTTGACTAACTGAAGTTTTGAATATTTTGGATTTTTTTCTTTTTTAAAGACATTTCTCACTTGAAAAATAATTTTTATTACAGTTACAAAGCTAGTGTATGGGATGGATTTTTCATTTTGCCTACTCTTCATCAAGATAAAAAAGCAACCTTTTTTTTTTTTTTTTTTTTTTTTTGACTAGTCATGAGAAAAAAGAAACAGGAAACCTCAAAAAAACACATTTAAGTGTCGAAAAGACCCAAACCCAAAGCACATAGAAACAAAGAAACAAAACAAAAAATTAACTGCACCCTACTAGGCTTACGCACTTACCTGTAGTTACTATAAATGCAACCTAGCAGGTTTTTACTGATGACTCAACTTAGATCAGCCGTCCCCAAACATTAGTACAGACGCCTGTGGAATCCAGAGTTTCACTGAAGAGTGGGTAGCTGTTAGAAGCAGCTTTGCCTTACCAAGCACCTGGTGAAAGGTACGCTACAGACATGGTTATGTGAAGGAGCAGGAACAATCACCCTTCAAAGTCTGTGAACTTTGAAAGGGAGGACAGCTCGTGAACCTCCTCTTTAGACATAAACTAAGGATGTACATAGGGAAAGAAAGTGTTTTGTGTCTTCTAGGACAGTTTCATTATGTATTCTTTTACTCTCTTTTCTTCTTCAGGTCAAAACAATAAAAAGTCACCCAGTTCTTCAACAACTCAAATCTGTCTTTTTAAGTTAATTTGTGTAATATGAACTTTAATCCTATGCTTCCTTATAAAATTAGAAATGAAGAGAACAAAGAGGCAATATGCAATGCATATGATCCATGTTGAGGCTTTGTGAACATTTAAAAAGTTCTGGAATTTAAGTAATAATTTAAACTTATGTTTGGACATACTTATTTGTCCTAGTTCAAATGCTCTTATAAGTAACTATACTTCTATTCGACTTAAAAGGCTGTGTAACAGGTACTCACATTCTATTCAGTATTCTGTTCAGTATTTCCATGTTAAAAGAATTTCAATCATATTGTCAGGCAGCAGAAGAAAAAAAAAACAACCTTTGCCTTCTCATCAAAAAATACACAAATCACAAATTATAATAATGGGAAAAAAATTAAAGAAAATATAAACTGCTAAGAAAGATAAGTTATCAGCACAAATTTAATTATTACCCTTATTTAAAAAAGAGACTAAAACTACATTTCCAGTCATTAAACCATTTTTAATGTTTTTTCTCTTACATACATGCAAAGCAAATGTTTCCTGTTTACAGAACTACCAATTTTATCTCATGGCAGTTACATTCTGTCATTCTGCCAAACAGACCTGAATCTTTTGTATATCTCTTGAGAGCACTTCTTTTCCCCACACTATCCACTTATAATAGTGAAGATAAAATTTTTCAATAAATACTAACATACTTGCTTCATAAATTAATATGAGAAGTATTGTTTACTAGCAGATGTATCCAAAGATATCCTAAAGTAAGGTTTATTATCAGAGTCAGCTTATGAACCAAAGAAAGGTTCATAAAAGATTTATATTTTTCACTTCTGTAATTAGAAAAGCTTATACAGGTCTGCTGCAATATGTTAAAATTCAGTAGGACCTCCAGACAAAAGTGCATACTGCATGAATATTTTGGTCTCAAACTACAGATATCACAGTCACGTATTGAATTGGGAAGACGTCATGTGAATATATCATCTTAGTCTTTCCTTTGCTTTAAATGTTTATAAATAAATATTCTGGTAAGCAATATGTGTTAGCATCTAAAATAAAGGTGTGCTTAAACAACTCATTTTGTAAATCACCACAAAACCCACAAAAAATTGAAGGAAACCAATATCCAGAGCAGATCTTAAATCAGTGGTGGCCATGGGGAGGTGAATTCTGAGGAGATTTAGCTTTTCTTCCAGTCCTTTCTACTGGTTGCTTTTAACATCTTTTTATAAATTAAAAGCCTTTATTTCTTTGTAGTAACATACCAAGGTGGGGCCTGTCTGGGGCCTGTCTTCCCCCAGCAAGCATACAATTTTTTCCCAGTAACCACAGCCTGTTCACTGCAAATGGATCCTTATGATGACAGCAGAGTTCTTTGATGGAAATTCACACAGCACCCCCTGACAGTTCTCAGAAGATTTTAAAAATAGAGTTGGGGTTTCCGTTGTCAGTCTACTCCTTCAATAGTGGTTGGACCAAAGCCTAATCATAACTCTGGAACATACTCCCATATCTTATATCAACCCATCAGCAAGGCAGATTAAGCAAATATACAGCAATAAAACAAAACCAAAGACAAAACAACAACAAGAAGAAACAAAAAAACCTATTTGAATAAAAAATTGCTTCAGAAAGTCAAGTACTGGAAAATTGACCATTCTGCTTATTTTTTTTTTTTTTCCAATCAGAATCCAGGCAGTATAGTTGCCATTGAAGCATTTAGACAGTTTGCTGCCCCTTGTATCACAGCTTTCTCCACCTCTCGCTTTGTGCAGTTATTTGTGGAAATGAGATAGGATGAGAGAGTGACCATAAAGGCACATCCACACCACATACCAAGACCAAGTGTAATATCCAAAATATTTATCTATCATCTATCCTTAAAGCTTTGAGGAAAAGAAGACTTATTAATAGAGCTGGGGAAAACTAGCTGCGCAGACCATGTTGATGCACCTCAGGCAAATTAAATATCTCCTCTCCAGCCGAGCCCTGTCTTTCTTTAAGAAAGTATTCTGGTTTCAGCAGGGGTAGAGTTAATCTTCTTCACAGAAGCTGGTACAGGACTATGTTTTAAATTTGTGCTGAACACAGGGTTAACAACATAGACATATTTTTGTTACCGCTGAGCACGGCTTACACAGAGCCAAGACCTTTTCTGCTTTTCCTGTGGCCACACTGGTGAGGAAGCTGGGGGTGCACGGGAGGCTGGGAGGGGACACAGCCAGGGCAGGTGACCCCAACTGACCAAAGGGACATTCCAGACCATGTGACATCATGCTCAGTGTATAAAGTTGGGGGAAGAAGGAGGAATGGGGGGATATTTGGAGTGATGGTGTTTGTCTTTCCCATTCACCATTACAGATGATGGGGCCCTGGCTCCCCTGGTGATGGCTGAACACCTGCCTGCCCATGGGAAGCACTGAATTCATTCCTTGTTTTGCTTTGCTGGTGTGCACAGCTTTTGCTTTCCCTGTTAAACTGTCTTTGTCTCAGTCCAGGGGTTTTATGGCTTTTACTCTTCTGATTCTCTCCCTGATTCTGGTGGTGGGGGAGTGAGCAAGCGGCTGCATGGGGCTTGGCTGCTGGCTGGGGTTCAGCCACAACAGAAACAAAGTGACAATAGGTATACACGTTAATTAACAGAAGGGCAGATTGACTAAAAGTCAAGACATACCTCATGCTGACCAAGGAAGTGGAGCTGTCCAAGAATGGTGTACCCTGCCTAAGTACCTTATCATTACTTACTGAATGGACATGTAAGAGCAGGTCCCAAGGAGGGCCGTGAAACAGTCAGGGGTTTGGAGCAGGGCTCTTGTCAAGAAAGGCTGAGAGAGTGGGACCAATTGTCTCATCAAGAAGGCTGAAAGAGCTGGGGTTATTCATCCTGCAGAAGAGAAGGCTTCAGGGAGATCTCAATGAAGAATTTCAGCGCTTAAGGGAACTTATAAGAAAGATGAAGAGAGAGTTTTTACCAGGTCTTGTAAGGAGAGGTTTTAAACTAAAAGAGTATAGATGCAGATTGGACTCAAGAAAAAACTGTTTTAGAATGAGGGTGATAAGACACCAGAACACGTTGTCCAGAAAAGCTGTGGATGTCCCATCATTGGAACAGGTCTCTGAGCAACCTGATCCAGTGAAAAATGTTCCTGCCCATGGCAGGGGCTGGAGTAAATGATCTTTAAAGTTCCCTTCTGACCCAAACCATTCTATGATTCTATGAGTTGTGGTGTCAGTACTGGCGTGCTTTGCAACTCTCACATTCATAACCTCTGGCAAAGGTTACATAAGCAAATGAAGAAATATACTAGATATATTAGGAAAGGAAGGTGTTATAGTTCATTTTAATGGAGCATCTTTTTGGAGAGAGAAATTAATGTAAGATACATTATTGTGTATGTACATAGTTGCACATATTTTGTTTGTTTTATCCATTTCTTTTACATCTGGTGCAAGTGGAGCAGGCTAACCAGTGAGCAGGAAGATATAACATAGGACACCCACTACAACAAATTTACACCAAATTTCTTTCATTTCAGAAATAACTGGTAACAAAAGTTCACAGATGTAAGAGATTTTGGCATAATAAACTCAGACTGCAGGGTTTAGCTTAGAAATTTTCACTGTTTGAAAGATGACCATAAATATTAATGGAATAGCCAGTGTCTTGTCTCAATTACAGATGAACCAATTTAAAAAACTTGGCACCTGACAGCAAGAAGGAATCCAAATAGAAGCTGTCAGCCTTTTGGAATCTTAGTGCATGACCACTACCAGATTAGTAAAGATACCACCAACAACAAACATTTAGATCATATCTATTTCAAAATGAGAATGGGTGTGTGCTGTATTTAGCATATTCTTTGAATCTTGTATTCTGTATATGGCTAGAACTATCAACTATAAATATTTCAGATATTTATTTAAAACCACACTTTTTTGATGTAAGATGTAAGACTTCCCTTCTAGACTAACAGTTTTTACTAGGAAACTTGAATGCTGACTTTAAGACAAAAATAGTATGGATTTTCTTACAGAACACAATACCGTTCAGGATTTTAAACATGGTCTATATCGACCATTGACAAAAGGGGTACTTAGCGTACAGCATTGAAAATTAGGGACATACAATGAGACAAAACATTACCTAAAATTTTAGGAACTCAAAACAAATTGTAAAAGGTCCTAAAAAAAGATTAAACAAAGCAGAACTTGCTCAGTCACTATATGAAATTGTAAGCTAGCTGCTTTCTACAGGAAGACAGAAGAAACCTTTACAGATACTTTTTTTAAAAAATAGTATACTCAGAGGAGATTTTACAATGTCACAGCGACCCGAATTTATGTCTTATCCTTGTCAGGTGTAGGCAGCAGAACCACAGATAAACAGACAGCAGCATTTAGACACATACAGAGAGTTTGCAAGACCCTGTTGCAGCAGGTCTCAGAATTAGAGTGAGTCTGTGAATAGCCAATTAATACTTGCCTGTGACTTTAAAAGGATTTTAAAAGGAGGGGAGGGGGGAAGTGAGAGCTGGAATATTGCCATAAAAAGTTTGTTTGGTTGGTTGGTTTTTTGTTTGTTTGTTTTTTTGCCAGTGATCCAAAGATGATATGACACCAACTATGAGATAAGACAGGTAGGTCTGAAGCAGAAATGCAAGGTTCTGTAGGGTCTAGAATTGTTAAAGGCCTCTTTGTAACTATTTTATACGTTGGGAAAACAACAAAGGGTTTTAAAGAGGTTTAAATAAAATATGATGCTTCTTCCCCAAGCCTTCTATAGGCAAGACATAAATACAGCTGTGAGTATATACTCATCAGCTGATGAGCTGCCAGGCAAACATGGATTGGTAAGAATAGGAGAGCTATGAAAGAGGTTCAAATTTATATGAGTACACAGAGGACCACAAATTATACAAAGAAAGAATTCTAAAGGAAGTACAATACCTGTAGTTACCCTGTACTAGCAAATATACAGATATAATAATGTCTATTTGAGCATTCAGTCAATATACAGATATAGTAAGGGGTGTAGAGGACATTGAAGAGTACATGCAGTGCTCTTCCTGAAACAATTAATTAAACTTCTCTGATAATATCCTTATTGAGAGAATGTCAGAACAGTGTGCCATCACATATATGGTAGTATATATCGCCTAGAAAAAAGAACCCTGAGCATGATTTTTAAAATTTACTAGAAATTTTACATTGATAAAATTGATACATTTCAATGGCAAATTCCATTCTGTGGACATATATATACACATGTATATATGATTCAACATCAGCCACAACTACTTCCCCAGTGTTAAACCACAGAATTAAAGAAACACTATAGTTTATACAGCTATAGTGCCTACAGTCTATTTTAAAATATGCTTAATATGAGGACATAATGCCTTTGAAATCCATTGGTATGTTCCATCTTTTAATCCATACTCCATTATGCTCATAGTGCACTATGTATTTGCACACACCTGTTAATTTGTTGTGTTTTTTCTATCAGTAAAACTTTTGAAAGAAATCTGCTAAGATGAATTACATTCCTATTTCAACAAAATGTTCTGAAAACCATAAATTACTGTCATGTATATTTGACCTTAACTATCCATTACAATCCTGAATTATGATTTATGAAATTTAATTCAGAAGTGAACTCTGATATTTTTGGAAATTCTTTTAAACAAAAACCTCGCTATTACTCAGTAATCATCCACATCTGTTACAGCTGAAAAGAGAAAAGGCATCAGATGCAGGAAAATTACAACAGAAGTCTTTCAAACAGGATTTGAAAAACACAGCAGACACTTTAACAGCCTTTATACAAAATACATTATATTAAAAAAAAAAAAAAAGATTGAATAAAGTAGAAGAGCTAGCACATAAGTAAAATGTGAAAATTTAAGTACATTCAACTGCCATCCATTCCATGTCAAGCATTCACACTTATTTGAAAAGCTGAGCTATAGAAAGTGAAACACTCAAGGTTTAGACAAGAACTGGCAGGGACAGGATATTGAAAGAGCATAAATGAATTACATCCATCAGCTATACCCTCCATTATAAAATATTTAAACCACCAACAGGCAGCTGTATGGCAGTTTTTCCCGCATAGTGGTTTTAGTCTTACAATTATTTCTACTCTAATAGGAGATATCTACAAATCTGCAAGCGGTAGAAATGTCCTAAAAAAGTGACAGTTCAGTCACTATCCTCTAGCAAACTGAGTGGGAATACATGAGCTAAGTACACGTTTAGTCACTGATGTCATTAAATTGAATCTATAATTGAGGGCAAGCACAATTACTGGAAATAGGATGATTTCTATAAAATTAGGAAAAAATATTTCTCAGTGTCTACTAATTGATGTTACAAAGCGTAATAAAGACATGTTAGTTTGCTCTGTGCTTATTTCATAAATTAGATGGTGCCACAGGAAAGTGCACTTAATTTCACAATTAAGTTGATTTCTATAGAAAGCTCGGTATCACTGTATCCCCCCCTGCTCCTGTCCCAGGTAAAATGTTAGCAGTGCTTGCTTACTTGCAAATGACTTCATAAGGTTCACTTAAAAATTCTGTAACACCTGTTCTACCAAAAATCAGCCAACACATTCACTAGCAAATTAGAGAGCCAAACCTTGATATGTTTTCAGCAGAGTTCATAAAATTTAAATGTTTAATAATCACTTACAGGCTTTTCACTTTACAAATTCATATCAAATTATGTTCACCAGCCAGCCACAACAAGAAGCAAAGGATACCCAACTGTCTTGTCACCAGGCAGCAGGAGGAGACCTAAGAGATGAGGGGAATGGAGCCAAGTCTCTGCTCAAGGCAAGAGGTGAATCTCTCCCAGCCTACCTCACCTTCCCAAGTGCCCTTATACAATAGGAATGAGGCTCTGGAAGTGAGGGTCAGGCATACGGCAACATGGACTAAGGTTCACAGGCTGGGGAATTGTCCAGGGTGAATTACTCTACCTGACATTCCATGACTGCCTCAGCTATGGAAAAAAAGTCACCCACGACTCCCTTCTGAGAGAAAGAGCAGGATCAATATGCTGACTAAATCATAGCGAAGTCTGCTGCCTCCTTGGGGTCCAGGTTAGAGATGTAACCAAGAAACTCTCCAATCTGGTACAGCCCTCTGATTATCATCAATTACTGGTTTTTCAGGTGGGCAGCAATGAAGTCCCAAGAAGCCTGAGAAATATCAAGAGGGACCTCACAGCTTTGGGATAACTTGTTGAGGGACCTAGAGCACAGTAGCGCTCTCTATTCTGGCAGTTGCAGGGGAAGGTGGGAGTCACACAGATGAATAACTGCTGTGAACCTGGTGCTAACAGCAGGATTTTGTGGTTTTTCATCACAGATCAGTTTACAAAACATCAAGGCTGCTGACGACAGATGGGGCACACCTGTCCCAAAGCAGAAAAAAAGATTGTATAGGCTTTAGCAGGGCTCACTGAAAGAGGTTTAAATTAGATTTGAAGGGGGAAAGGGATAAAACCAAGCTTGCTGGAGATAAGCCTGGGAGTAGAACATCAGGGACTTTATCACTTTCTACAACTACCTGAAAGGAGATTACAGCCCAGAGGCTGTCAACATCTCCTCACAGACAACAAGGGACAGGATGAAAGGAAATGGTCTAAAGTTGCAACAGAGGTTTAGATTGGATCTTAGGAAAATCTTCAGTGAAAGGGTGGTCAGGCATTGGAATATGCTGCCCAAGGAAGTGGACACCACCATTTCTGGGTTCAGTGTGGCACTTGGGGATACGATTTAGTGGTGAATATGTTGTGCTATGTGAACAGTTGAAGTCAATCATCTTAGAGGTTTTTTCCAACCTCAAAAATTCTGTTTCTATCCTGAGTTGGAAGTGATCTTTAGATTCCGTCTAGTTCTACCCCTATGCCCAAAGCAGAGTCAACATCATTCAAGTTCTCAGAACTGTATCCCTTAGATTTTTAATATGTCATGACACAGACTTCTGAGCCTTTCTGGACTACCTGTTCCAGTGTTTGACTATCCCTAAAATAGGAAGAAAAAAAAAAAATCTTTTCAGGATCAGGATTGAAGTTTGTAAGTGAAACTCTCTAGACACACAAGCACACAAAAATTTGTATTTCCCTCAGTTATCAGCTGAGGCCCTCTGCCTAACACTTGGGCCTCTTACTTGCCAGCCTGAAGTTTGCTTTGCAAATTACACATACGTGGCCCTCACACTCCAGGTTAGCGGAAAATGTAAACTCCAGTGTCACCCCCAGCAGCTGGTGCTTAGGCACATGGGCCCTATAAACCGTGGCTCCCACTCCAGCTACTCAGACTAAGACTCTCACTTCATTTCACCCAGACTCCTACAGCTGGCACCTAGGACTGATGACCCATGGTCCTTCAGCAGCAGCTGAGACTGAAACTTGGTTGCTCTGGATGCTGGCACATAAAATGTGTGTCCCTTCACATAAAGTCTGATTCCAGTTCCTGCCTCAAATTTACTCACCCCAGTTCACTCGGTAGCTGTCAATCCTTCTAATATCCGTGGAGCACAGAGCCACTTATGGAGATGTTTTTACTTGCTCCAGTTGCTGGCACCACACACACAGGGACTGCTTCATTTGAGGTCTGAGTCCAGTTGCTGGATCCAAATTCACTTCTGGTTACCCTGGTTGCTAGCATCACTCCTTACAGCGCTCATGCGCAGGGAAAATAGTGAGTATTACATCGGAAGTTAAAAATGGTTTTATGCAAATCCAGACAGCCCGTTTTTGCAGCTTCACCTGTCAATACCCTAGTGTCACTTTACTCTTCCCCACACCCCTTTCACTAAACAGCTCTTCCTAAATTTTGCAGAGTCTTACAGATTGCCTTCAAATATTTTAAAAACCTTTGTATTTGTGGCCTTATCATTTACAAAGTCCAGATGGTTCCTGTCCAAATGCTGCCTGTGTATTCATAATGGGCCATCAATTAACAGCTGAAGAGCCCTGGTCTTTGCCATTGTCTCCATTTTCCCCTGTCTACTATGTTTGTATCTCTGTGTGTTTTGTTTATCTAGCAATGCCCCCTGCTCCACACACCCCCCCCCCCCTTTCATCCTTCCTTTTCCACTTAGACCTTGTTTTAAGAAAAAAAGGAAAAATATTCAGCAAATATTTTAGTGCTGCTCGTGCAAGGAAATTATTGGGGAAAAGTACCTATAAAAAGCTTGAACTTTGTAACTTCAAAACCAGCAAGAAGTGCCCTGCTTGCAGAGCAGCAGAATATACAGTAGAAAAAGTAAAAGGCTTCATAATATGTTAGGTTGGCATATGTCCCAAGATGTATAGAATGCTTGTGGGCTTTTTTAATGCTACATCACCATAAATATCTGGTTCAACTGATTGCCAAAGCAAACACAGCAAACAGATATAAGCAGGCAAATGGAAGAAATTCTTATTTCTGATATCCTGCTGCAAATAGACAGTCTTGCAGAGTAACAAATTTTCTACCTCAACTTTACAAGTTACTGTGTGCCTAAACTTTCAAAACTCATGATCATACTGCCTGCTCTCATGAAACCTTAGTTATCACTAGGAGCTAAATTAGATTTTCTTATCATGAATACTGAGGCCAATTTTTATGCTTGCACATATGCTAAGTTGGATTCATTTCTCTCTTGACATATGAAGAAAAAGGAAATTACAAAGTTACAAAATCTATCACCACTTCAAACTGTCTTACAGGGAAAATGTTATATTCCCACTGTGAGTTTCTGCTACAGAAATTACTGCCTGACATCCATTATTTCAGAATGTTCATGTCTACAAAACTCATCTGGGGAAAGAAAATTACTGGAGATATAAATATTCAAGTATTCTGTTACTCTTTTTTCTCTTCCCCCCCCCCCCCCCAAAAAAAAAAAAAAAAATCTAGAACCACGTTTTCTTCACACATTTTCTGTTAATCTAAACCTGCAAAGTATAACCAGCAGTACCTTTCATTCTATTTTTTTTACCACTGGGTAGACCAAAGATCTAAGTTACATCAATTCCACTCATATTTCAAACAGAAGTATCAGTGAGATAGGCAGAGATTTAGAGTCATCTGCTAGACCTTCTCTTCATCGTGAGTTATACAAGAAAAACAGAAAGACTTTGGGACAACATAGAAAGACAATTGAATTTTCAGATTTTAACAGAATAATTTTAACAGATCAGATTAAAAATTAATTCAGTGACAAATCAGGGGCCTGAAGCTAGAGAATGGATGAGATTTTGCATAGCTGTGCTCCAGGACAAAAACTTGGAAATTAATGACCGTAGCAATTAATGCAGGTCTTAAATAATGAAGACACAGTTATGAAATATTAGCATAGAGAAAAAATCTCTTCAAATTAATGCACCTGGCACCACCTCCTGTAAAATCTGTTACTTGCTTCCTTTGTAGTTTATCCTGGATTAATAAATATTCTGTCTCTGCTACAAACTTCTTATTGTCTCCATATAAACATAACCTCTAATTATCACCTTGGATCCATATAAAAGCCAGGACATTGAAGATTACTATGAACTGTATCACAATATACAGTAGAGAAGAATACTTTTACTTTCTGTAAAAGTTCAGTAATCATTAGGATGAAGTCCAAAGCATAGGTCTTTAAAGTTAATTTATCAGATTTGTTCCTTTTTTTAAATTAGATCTGTACATCCACATTCTGCTACCTTTTCTACCATTCCCGTCCTAATCTAGACTTTACTGCCACCAAATTTTGTACTCATGGAGTTTTTAAAAGTTTTTAGATGCTCATTCAAGATTAAATAAGCAATATAGGCAAATTTATTTATTAATTTCAAATGCCACACTATCTCAAAATCAATTTAGTATACTACTTCTTTTTCTTTGGTGGTAAGGCATAGAAATTTGAGTTCTTAAAATAATAAAGAGGTGCTTCAGCAGTTACTATTGACATGTTCTCTGACACTTTCATCTTGGTCTTTTTTGTCTAAAAATTACAAGCGGTTTGACCTGGAAGTCATGAGAAACTTTCAGAAAAGTATCACTCATTCAACAGTGATACATGCCTGTCCTTTGAAAATTCAGGTGTTAAAATGTAAATAAA
The DNA here is from genome assembly GCF_015227805.2 of Hirundo rustica. Taxonomy (NCBI): domain Eukaryota; kingdom Metazoa; phylum Chordata; class Aves; order Passeriformes; family Hirundinidae; genus Hirundo; species Hirundo rustica. The sequence continues at coordinate 33,552,898 of NC_053455.1, forward strand.
CAAACTCTTTACTGGACTTGTTTTCGTTAATGCAAGTGTCAAAAATGAAGGCTTGGTGGTACACACTATGTGTGTCAGATACAAATATTAGGGAGCTGGGGTTGTTTAGCCTGGAGAAAAGGAGACTCAGAGGTGACCTTATCACTCTCTACAAGTCCCTGAAGGGTGGTTGTAGACGGCTGGAGGTTGGTCTCTTTCTCCAGGCAGCAACTGACAGAATGAGAGAACACAGTCTCAGGCTGTGTCAAGGGAAATATAGGTTGGACATTAGGAAAAAGCTTTTCACGGAAAGAGTGATAAAATACTGCAACAGTCTGCATGGGGAGGTGGTGGAGTCACCATCCCTGGACGTGTTTAAAAAAAGACTGGATGTGGCACTCTATGCCATGATCTAGTTGAGGTGTTAGGGCATGGGTTGGACTCAATGATCTTGAAGGTCTCTTCCAACCCATACATTCTGTGATTCTGTGAAGACAGATTTTTGCCTGAATTTCCTGTTTAGGTCCACTTAACTTGGATCCCTTACATAAAGTTCCTGAAAATCTGAAACTGGATCTTAATTTACTGCCTCTAGCCTATTTGTGGGAAAAATGGGAGCCATGACACTTTCTGCTCCTGTTTTTTGGGGAATGGGTGGGAAATCTGGACAGAAAACACTTAGAGTTTTGTCTCAAGTCCTGTTCACATAGTAAAATCTGTAAAGTGCTTTTTAATTTGAGGATGAGATTGGTTGAATATTTTACTTCAAATTATTTTGTGACCCAGGGGACTCTGAATTGATCTTGAACTAGATCCTGAATGTCATCTAAGCTGGTTAACATTGATATTTCAATCTAACATGAATACAAATTACTCATTATTGGCAGCCAAAATTAAAACCGTGACACAACAATGAATGTGTACTAAAATGCCAAAAAAGAAAACTAAAACCACAAAAAACCCAAACCCCATGCACACTCCAAAATTATGCAACAGCATATTTTGTCTAGTCACAGAAGTTATTACTGTGCTATTAATCAGATAGAAATTATTTGATATGTCAGCAAGCCCCATTACCCTTCCATTATGGTTCATTTGTTGTAGTCAATAACGCACTCTGCCTTACAAAATATTTTTCAACATCTGCAAGAAACTGTCATAGAGCCACAATAAAAGGATAGAATTGAACCTATTTGTCATCATGCAAATTCTAATCAATTTTACATGTATATATCTGTTTATCTCATGTATGCATGGTGATAAAAACTGTCTGTCTGTTGGAGATGCTTTGGAACATCTTTCTCCTCAGACAGGATTTTTTAGGCAGAAATAGAGAACAGTAGGATAACTAGCACAGAGAAGCCTCCACCCTCACTTGACTACTTATTAACTAAATGAGCATGCAAAGATATGTTCTCTTTAAATTATAACACCAAGATAATTAAATGCACTAAGAAAATTACAGGCGTACTTAGGGCAGTTAAGCCATCCCATACACACCTTTCATCAGGTTACCTAAGAAAGTACACAATGCAAGTATACAGTGCTTAAGTATGTTTTGACTGAGCACACAATAGCAAAAACCTTTTTCACTTTTCAGTTTTTACTAAATGCTGACTGTTCATGCTAGCAGCTGGTACATTTCAAATGAGAAAAAGCCACCAAGGAAACTGAAAGTAGGGTACATGGGTTCTTTAGTCACCTTCAGCAGCATGACATCTCTGGAGTGTGGTTGTTCTGATAAAACCCTAAGGATAAGCCTGAGTTAATTGCTAGGAGTAACATTTCCTTCACAGAGATAAGAGCCAAATAATTGAATCATAAACACAGCAGAAAAAAATTGCATAATAAACATATCAGGCTGAATGTTAAAATCATGATACCCCTAATTAGAATACAGACACTTTTGACAATTAAGTGAATGAAACATATTAGAAACGTAATTCTGTGCTATTGTTCAAAGAAGATTGTGAAGATACTGATCACCCTTAATGATTACTTCTCTGTAGTTCTATAGGATATCTCAAAAATGGGGACTTAAACTTTATCTGATAATCATTATTAAATACTTTCCACATACTGTTACCTATAGAACCACATTTTATGATGAGGAAGATTTCATACTTTATGGACATCTGCTGTTTACCAATGCAGTCAGGTAATTTTTTTTTTTTTTTTTACATTTACTGAAAACAAATTACATACTCTTTTACTGCAGAAGAGGCAATTGCACTGCAAAGGCACCACTCATTATCCTTTTTTAAAATGTTCAGAGTAGAATGCTGACATTATTTTAATTACAAGAGAGAAAAAGCTATTTCAAGTAACATTTTTCCACATATAAATATTTCAGACCTCTTTGCAGATCAATTCTTTTAGTCCCCTAAAGGGGTTATATGCTGAGGTTTGAGAAGAGTTATACACCTGGAGAAAGGCAGGTGATGTTAACTATCAAGTGTTTTATATTTCTGTCAGAGTTAAAAAGGGCTCTCTGCCACATTTAAGTGTCTCACACTCTCCTCCATCTTTAAAAGAGAAGGTATTTTAATTCAAATTAAAACAGTCTAGAATAAGAGGAAAATTACAACCTACTACAGCCAAAGTCAGCAAAAGCCACAGTTCTACAATCTTGTTTCTGTATTTTCTGTATCTAATCTGTATTCATTAGTACAGGGCTCAAAGACATCTGAAGCTCCTATATAACAATTTTCTTGTTGTATTTTGGCCCAGGTCCACTAAAGAAAAACATGCTTATGTAAACAATAATCCTGAAGGATCCTTCTATTTCTAGATAAAGTTTTCTGCATCACTACTAACTTCAGCCATTTTTATCTCTTTCAAAAGATTGCATCACTATTTGCAAGGTTCACAGAGCATCAACTTTAAGCCTATACCAATAATTTTTTACTGGTCTTTATTTTAATGGGAATTCAAAAAGCGTCTCTGAAGATTTACTGGAACTTACCTGACAGAATTCCTATACAGAATCAACAAAATCTTAGTGAATGTGTTTTTCACAGTTGTACTTAGACATGAAGTTCTTAAAAGAACACTTTCAAAAAGTTGAACTTACCTAGCCCAGCTATCAATTCCTCTTTTTCAATTTTGCACATCTCTCATATCCATTCTTTGCATCATTTCTCACCACGCTCTTTGTCATATATTGATTTTCTTCACTCTTCCTTTAGCACATCAGTCTTATAACCACTTCTCTCTGTATTCTATCTGACTTCTCCAGCCCACACCCAATGTGTCTATTTCAGTTAAAGGAGAGTTCTGGCTGCTTCTGATATGTATGGGCATGCCAAATGCCCAGATACTGTTTTTAAGACGTAAACTCTCTTGATGCAGATTCATCTTGTGTGAAAATTTCACACCCAGCTGAAAAAAACACGACTGTAAATGGTTTTTTTAAAGAATACAATGAAAGAAGCCAATCTGAACTTTAAATCAGTGTGGTTTGATAGTTGTCAAATATCCCTGCCAGACCCAGTGCAGCATATAAACAAATGTGCAAGATTGAATATACAATAAAGCTAGAAACACTTTTTTAAGCACGACAAAATGTTGATCTGTTACTAAATTGAGGTTTTACTGAAAAAAAAATATAACTATGTTCTATACCAGGTGAATGCTAACAGGGCTCCATCAATTAATCTGTTCCTTATTTGCAATCAAAATGTAAGACAGAGACCCCTTTACCCCTATATTAGGTCTGTTCTTCAAGGTATGCCATCACATATATTCTGTTCAGAACTCACTTCACATATCTTAAAGATACTTGTTTGATCACGGGTCATCAGGATCAGCAAAATGTAGAAATGCAACAGGTTAGAGACTTATCTCCCACCAGCTGATATCAGCTTGTCTACAGGAGTCTGAGAGCATCTGTTTAAGAGGCAGACACCAATTAAAGGCCTGCATGGTGCACAGACATGTGTAAGCCAAAACAGCCTGTGTCACGGTCACCAGTGACAAAGAACGTCAGGAATTACTTTTACCACCTCTTCTTTGCCTCCTTCCTCAGCTCAGATGTCAAAAGGGACAAAATGTTCCCGTTTTCTCTACTTCTCTGCCGCTGTACCTTCTTCTACATTGTTATATAGTCCCTTAATTCATAGCAGGGTCTATGTTTCTACCTCTCTCATCTCTTTCATCTTATTTTGGATGGGAAACACAAATGGGTAAATATGACCTATTTGCAAAGGAGTACCTTTTTGTTTGGTTGGTTGGTTGGTTTTGTTTGTGGTTTTTTTTCTGGAAAGCTACATATCTAGCTCCTTCATCCAGTCATTTGCCACACTGTAACCTTCTACCTTGTCTCTCTTCCTTTACCAGGATCTTCAGATTGAGGATTCTGCCTCAATTCTGTGATTCTAATTTTTTCCCATCTAAAAGGTTTGAAGAAAAACGTGAAATTCCATCTCAATTTATCAGAAATAAAACAGAAGCAGAAAATCAGGTAACAGAATCTGACAGACAGCAAAGCAGAATGAGATTAGAAAAAAAAGTTTGTAAGCAGTTATTTCAGTAAATACATAGAACAAGCCATGGGTTCAATTAAATCTGAAGGGCTTATACCACCAAGTTGTTTCACTCTATGCATTTCCAGCACACAAATAATTGAGTTTAAGGAGAACTTCAGAAAAAAATAAGCACACACAGCAGCTATACAAGAGGCCACATAGGTTGCTTTATTTTCTTAATATGTGAAATCTTAAGCCTGAGAAAACTTCTAATTATTTGTAAGATACTGCACATTAATTACAGGAGACAAGTACTATGCCTTCCTAATATCTTTTCCACTGAGTATAAAATACTTCCAGAGTACCATGTGCAGTATTTTGCTAACTTAAATAACTACTGATACATGAAAGAAAACTGTTATAGGGGTAGTATCAAAATTTTGCCTCAAAAGCATCAGATCATTATATTGAATAATCTGAATGAAAACCCCAAAATGTAATTTACTTTGCTCCTCAAATCCCACTGGAGAGTGAAGAGTACAACTTTCATACAGGGCTGAACAATAGGCAAGTGTGTGGAGATTAACAAGGGCATTATGGACTCTGAGCTGGAACAGAGCATCCCTGGCTATGTATGTAGACTGGGGGATGAGAGGTTGGAGTAGTGCCACAGTGGGGGTCCTGGTTGATGGCAAGTTGAACTTGAGCCAGCAGTGCCCTGGCAGCCAGGAGGACTGGGGGACATCAGGCACAGCATGGCCAGCCAGGCAAGGGAGGGGATCGTCCTGCTGTGCTCTGCACTGGGGCAGCCTCACCTCCAGTGCTGGGGGCAGTTCTGGGGGACACAATATGCTAAAAAGCATTGGAGAGCATCCAAAGGAGAGCTATGAAGATGCTGAAACGTCTGGAGAGGCAGCTGTATGGGGAATGGCTGAGGTCACCTGGTCTGTTCAGCCTGGAGAAGAAGAGACTAACGGGAGACCTCATCGCAGTTACAACTTAGTCATGAGGGGAAGAGGAGGGGCAGGCACCAATCTCTTCTCTCTGGTGGCCAGTGACAGGACCCAAGGAAATGGACCAAAGCTGTGTCAGGGGACATTTAGGTTGAATATCAGGGAAAGATTCTTCACCCAGAGGGTATTTGGGCCCTGGAACGTCTCCCCAGGGAAATGGTCACAGCACCAGCCCGATAGAATTGAAGAAATGTTTCATCAACACTCTCAGGTACATGGTGTGCTTCTTGGAGTGTCCTGTGCATGGCCAGGAGTTGGACTTTGGTGATCCTTGGTCCCTTCTAATCAGAACATTCTGTGATTCTCTAAATGTCTGATAAGCTATTAGTGTTTTCTGCTTTTTATGAGTAGGCTCATTTAAAAATTAATTTAAATAATAATTGAGGGAGATTGCTATACATAGTATTATAATACACTTTAGATTATAAACAAGTGTAAAAATAGCCTGCACTGGCATAATAACAAACAGTAAATAAAATAAATTATAAATCCAGTTCTCAGAAAAAGCAGAGCTAATTTGTAGGTAGCAAAAATAATTGGTAATATTTTTAAGAGGCTGTTATATTATAACTTCCTAGTCCTTAGTATTTTCTTGGCAACTGAGTTGAGACACTATGAGACACTATGGTGTGTGATGACATGACATCAAATATCTTCATCATATGATGAAGGACAGATTTTGCTGACTCACAGTGAAACCAATCACAGGCTTCATGATTGTCATGTGGTACAAAACTGAGCCTTTTCCCTGCCGGTAGTGGAACTCTTATGCAGCATATATATGCAAAAATCTGAACACATTTTTGGTTATACTGCAAGAAGACCTGATATATCCATTAGCCAATACACTGCTACATTATTTTCATATAAAATGAATTTTATTAGCAACAGTTTTTATATGAGAAATAGAACAAAGCTGAGAAAGGAGTAGTTTTGTGCATGATGCTCCAAATTATATAGCAATTTATATGGTAAAACATGAAAAAAAGCTTTTTTCTGCAGAAAATAAGTGTTATCATGAAATTGTTGCCAAAGTTCTGCAGGTTTTAGTAAGTGAATTAGAGAAGCTGTGTTTTATACACAGTAAAAATCAAGAAGGTTTACATAGTCAGAGAGGCAATAAATATTTTTGTTCTAGAAAGGTTGGACATGGATTTATATGTAAAATCAATGTAAACAAATAGAGCTGTGAATGTTGGAAAGATATGAACTAATCTTGTAATGCAAGCCTGATATGACTTGCTAACAGAGACTCCCTAACTTTCCAATCCAGTCTCACTGTAGTTGGGACATCAGATTTTTTTTTGCATGATTGTTTTGTCACTGGTTTGAAATCAAGTATAAAAAAATCTTTGATGTTTCTAGTACATGCTAGAGGAGTCTGTAAGAGAAAATTTTCTGAATAATTATTTGAAAATTATTTAATTACTCAAAAAATCTAATTTTATATTGAAGGAATAACACTTCAATGTCAAAAGACAAATTTTTTAAGTAAATACAGAGTCATCTGCTACAGCTAACACTATAATCTCATGGTGATTCTATGTCGTTTATAGAAATAACTGACTCAAATTTCTAAAACAGCACTTATTTTTAAATGTATTGCATTAACTGGAAATCATTTAGGACATAATGAGAAGTTGGAATTTAGTTTTCTAACCCCGAAGATACTTAAAATACCTTACTATATTTTTAGTGAAGCATTCTTCAGGGAGACTACACCATTAGTAAAAGTACAACCTACAATTCCAATATTCTACATGTGTGAACATTGTATGATTTTTAAGATAAGCATTCACAGATAACTTATTCACATAGGCCTATTCTAAACCTCACATCTGGGAAAAAACTTATATTCCACAAACCTTAGCACATTCAGAGCAAAAGGTCATTCGTGACTTCAGCAGCCTTCATGAGATAGCCTTCTTGTTATTCTTCATTTAAAAATAAAAGTATAAAACACTTGGTCCCAATATAGGTTTCACTCTGCACTGGATAACATATACAGAGAACTTCAAATAGATCCCATCCTCTGAAATAAATGCTTCCACTAAGATTTTTTATTAAACATTTCAACTTTAGCACCACAGAACTGAACTGACTGTTCTCAAGATGAAACAACTTGGCAATGATAGAGGTCTGTACTGCTTTGCATTTGAAGAGATTCCTGCCTCTCTTGTTCCTATGAGCTCCTGTTTCTCTTTGTTACATCTTACTTAGATTTATTTTATTTGCCTAAGAGCAAAAATTCAGTAGCTTGATTGGCACTCTTCTGCTTTTTTATCAAATATACATAAAGTTATGTGTCTTCACAGTTTAAGTGTTAATCTCATATTTTAGTGCCAGTGCTTTTTTCTGAGTAAGTATATTACTTTAGCCATTTTTATTACAAAATCTCTTTTCTGTATTGGAATTGATCAAGCATGCTAATGTTCTCTTTTCTGCTTGCTATCTTCCAGGTAATATATTTCAGACGTCACTCTCCTCTTGGCTTTCACAGACAATTTTGGAAAAAAACCCCCAGAAAAATAAATAAATAAATAAATAAATAAATAAATTGATAATATATATTCAAGACAGTGAATTTAATGAACAAGATAATGATGGCATTTGCATTATATTAAATTTTATCATATAAAGTTTGATTAATGTCACAAGAGCCATTTACCAGACAGATGTGAAAAACTGAATTTTTGAATTAAGACTCTCTGTAGTCTGAGATTCAAGCACACCAAACACAATCAAATGTTGTTCTGTTGTTCTGTTAACTCTTTGATTTAATTACAAATAAAAACAAAATCCAAACACCATCACCACTGCCAACAAAAAAAACCAGCTGACAAAATACATATGGATATGTATTTTGTGATACTGTATAAAGTGAACTGAATGATATGTATAAAGTGAACTGAATTTTCTGTTCTAAAGTAGGAACTTGGTAAATTTGAGACAGGAAGTGATACGATTTTAAAATCTATTGTGGCTTATGTGTTATCTGAGATAAGAGAAATAGAGATGTAGCTAAATTGAATATTAATTTTGTGTTTCAATCATTTAAAAAAAAATTAAAGCTGTCTTACTTAGGCAGAATCTCTTAAGAGATGTTTTGGGTTTTTTAAAGGCAATTCCAAAATTAATACTCAGAGGACTTCATATTCTACTTTTCTTCCCTCCTCTTCCTTGAGGTTCTAATAATCTCAATTTTAAATGAAATTCTTTGCTCAGCGAACTTAAAAAATACTGCAATAAATCACACGTTCAATCATCATTAATTTTAGTATGCCAGTGTAAGAGATATCAAATTTCGGGACACAAAGAACAAGTCAAATTGTCAGTACTGCAAAATAAAAAAAAAATTGCTGGTCCCAATTTCTTCCCTATATGCCTGAAAATATTTACAAAAGATATTTTACCCCACAGAATAGTAGAAGTTACCCATTCTCACACACATTCAGACATGAACTTCCCACAGTTGAAAGCCTGGATCAAGATTAATCATAGTGGCAGAGAAGCAATTTCTGATTATGTTCATTTTTCAGCCAATGAGATCTGCTTACTGAAAGCTTACACTAAAAATATGATGGAAATTCAAAAATCAAATTCAAATATGTATATCATCATTTCAGAAAGGAAAGCCTACTTTGAGTACTTAGCACAAAAATATTTTAGTTAATTTAACAAAGCTAGATCCTGAAAAAACCAGAAGTGTGTCTTGTTTTTGTGAAATTAACCTGCATTTTTTGTTCAGCGATGGCTGCAGAGAGTATAATATACATTGTATTTACATTTTAAGTGGTAAATTAACTATAACTAAAACTAAACTAAAACTAAAACGAAAACGAAAACGAAAACGAAAACGAAAACTAAAACTAAAACTAAAACTAAAACTAAAACTAAAACTAAAACTAAAACTAAATATAAATATAAATATAAATATAAATATAAATATAAATATCCTTGGTGCTGCAACCACAGCTTCCCTCAAATGTGCTTTTTCTGACAAACAGAAGAGAGTGGAGGCTCCTATTCTGCCCTTCAGTTTGTGCAGCTTGTCTGGAAGGAATTGTAATCAATTTCACTTCACTAGCAAATGGTTGGTGCCGCAATTCTAGGCAGCATTGAATCTTTTCCTAACTTAGAGTTTCAGCTAGGAGGGCAATTTGGGCTCCCTGAGTATTTTTTAAGCAACATGAGGCAAAGACAAGCAATAATTCAAAGAAATAATTTTTTGTGTGCTTAGTCAGACCCAGGTAAAGAGAGGTGGGACATATTTTAAAGATGAAGTATCCAGAGAACTACATGTAGTACCATTAAAGACTGGTGATACAAACAAACAAAAAAACTATTTCAGCTATAATAAATTGCATGCAGTTTTCAAGTTCTGCCAGTTTTTATAGCCATGTCTTTGACTAACAAGAAAAAATTAATTCTGAATAACAAATACAAAAAAACCAATACCATCTATTGTGACTCCTATCAGAATAGCGGGATGCAGTTTATTGCAGCACAGAAGGATGTGAAGGTCTCAGGCAAGTTGCCAGGATTTCATTATGGCTTCATTATAATGACTAAGCAACAGTACAGTGAAAGTCAAATGGGAGTGTAACCAGAAGGAATAATATGAAATTAATTTAATGTCTTCTTAGACTGCCAACACTTGATCTCTGCTTAAGAGAGAACAGATATATAGAAAGAAAAACTATAAAATCTACATTCAGTATGCACCAGATATCAGACTTCAACATGAGACAGAGCTTTCTCTCCCTGGCTGTACACCAATAGCCGACTGCAAATAACAGAAATCCACAAACATATGTATCATCAGGTTTCCATTGATTTCAGTGATTTCAGAAGCAGTCAGATCAGTGGTATAGCTTCTGATATGTCACTGTGATTTAAAATGAACACTCTTAGTTGGAGGAAAGTGGTAAGTATTCACAAACTACCTTCCCCCTCCTTGTACACTCCACAAATTACTACGTGAATCTAAGTCAGTTATCTTAAAACCGTTCTGGAAACTTCCTCATATTCTTCAGATGTACAGAGGTTGCTTTATATCTCTTGTACTAGGGTGGAGTGTATAAGGAACTCCCTTATACATTTCTCATTAGAAAACCTATATTGTCTAGTGTATTTATTCTTTCTGAATGTGAGACTTTTACTTAAATATGATTTGTAAGAATTTGTCACCTTTTCCCTTCAAAATTTATCTTATGCTAAGAAAGAAAATGGGCACTCTTATGTAACTTACAGAGCATCTCTGTCACAGCACTGTTTCTTTTGCAAAGGTCACAATTATTTCATCATCAATTCATGCAAGAATATTTCCATACTCATAATACTTTGTTTCCCACATCTTGAACTTCAAATGTGGCAAAGGTACTGTTCCTGCAAATTGTGAGACTATCGTCTGACTCATCATCTTAGTATTACTTTGTCCTAACCCTGCATTTCTCTCCTCACTCATGAGGAAAACATGAAGAATTATTCTGAAGTGATGTCATCCTACACCAGAGGATCAGTTGCATCCATACTTAACAAAACCTTGCTTGGGGGAAGTTAGGAAGGAAAGGAAGACAGTTAAAAGGAGACTGGAGTAAATTTAACAATAAGTAAGAAGATTTCTCTGCAGTGACAAGATTCTTAAAGAGTTAAACTGGATATGGTTTCCATGGAGCTAAGACTCCCACACAAAAAAATTACAGCATTTTGAAACATTTGTTGGAAACACACAGGCAGACAAATAAATGACACTGCATCACTTTCAGGCTTTATTAGGTCACCTAAATTCTACCCGCAAGTAGAAGCTCAAGGGAGGGATTTTTATAAGCTTTTACTGACTATTTCAGCCATAGCCTTTCTAATTTAGAACTCTTTGGCTGAGAAATGCAGGTAAGTTTCTTGGGCGATGGAAGACTTCACCATGTTGATGCACTTCTTTATTATCAACAATGGTTTCAAGTGAACTGAGGGTTTTGGTTTAACTGTGAATGTTAAAAATCCCCAACAACAACAACCAAACTGTAAAAAGTACAAAAGAATCCTGACTTCAGTCTTTCCCCTCCTTTGTAGGAACTGCATTTCTACTCTTGAATTTGATTATGTAAAAGGCATCCCATATCTGCTATAAAAATTATCTCTCAGTAGCTGGGCAGGACACTGACTTTTCTGAATATGTTTGTATTTTGTCTCAGACCTGATTAATGCATACTCTAAGAGGACTTTCCAGCTCTAAAGCCATGGTAATTGGGACATAGTCAAGAGTAAGGAATTTTTAAATTTCCTAGCACCGTTAGCTCTAGTTCTACTCTAACGCACACTGATTGCATGTTCAAGCTTGGATATAAGTTTTCACCATGGGCTTCCTGAGCACAAATCAATTAACATTAGGGCTATCATACTTTATTCTTCATAAATTCAATGATCAGGAATGCCATTCCTACTCCTTGAGGATAGTTCTCTCAGTGAACAGAAATCCAGCTACGACTGTAAAGCGTGGTTTAAAGTTTTGGCTTATAGACAACTGCGGTGTTATTCCTAAATTCTTCCTTCAGACTCAGCACTAAGGACTCTTTCTCTGGCTGTTTCTATCTCAGAGGGCACATTCCTGATAAATTCCTGTGCCTTAAAGAATATTAAGCTGGGTGAGTAAATACTGTTAGAAGAACTAAGTCATTCAGTGGTAACACATAATCTGTTAACAAACTGCTTGAGGAAGAGTGGCTGGAAAGCTGCCTGTGGAAAAGGACCTGGGGGAGTTGGTGAACAGCTTTCTGAACATGATCCAACAGTGTGCTCAGAGAGCCAAGACAGTCAATGGCATCCTGACTTGTACCAGAAGTACTGTGGCCAGCAGGACCATCCCTCTGTACTTGGCACTGGTGAGGCTGTACCTTGAATACTGTGTTCACTTTTGAGCCTCTGACTGCAAGAAAGACACTGAGGTGCTGGAGCATGTCCAGAGAAGGGCAAAAAGGTGATGAAAGGACTAGAGGTGAGGCTGAGGAAGCTGGGGCTTTTTAGCCTGGAGAAAAGGAGTTCAGGGGAAAACTTATTACCCTCTGCAGCTCCTTGAAAGAGGCTGGGATGGGAATCAGTCTCTTTTCCCAGGCAGCAAGCAGTAAGGCAAGAGGAAGTGGCCTCAAGATGCACCAATACAGGTTTAGATTGGATATTAGGAAGAATTTCTTCACTGAAATGTTTGTCAAGCTTTGAAACAGGGAAGTGGTTGTGACACCATACCTGGATGTATTTTAAAGGTTCATAGGTGGAACACGGTTTAGTGATGAGCACAGCTCTTCTAGCTTAACATCTAGACTCAGTTTTAAGGGTCTTTTCCAACCTTGATGAGTCTATGGTTCTTTCCTATGGTGTTATATAAAGAAAGCATATTTCTGGAACCACTTCTTTCTGAATTAAAATTAAATTTCCTTCAAAACTAAAATGTGATACTGGAAAAAAACACTCTTAAGAGCATCAAAACCAGTATTACAATCCTCTCTGACTGATGCCAATGTAAATAAAGACTCGTGACTACCTGAGCAGCTGACATTTCATCAGATTCTCTTAGAGAGTACAGAGGGATTGCACAGATAGGAGACCACACTCAGCAGGAATCTAGGAAATATACTGCCCTGTACCTACCAGAATCTTGCCAGAAATACCTTGGCAGACCAGGGACTATTTCCAATAGGCAGTACAGCTAATATCCTGGGGAAAAGGTTTAGCTGTATGCCTGTAGGCTGTATACTTCTACTTTCTCTCAAGGCTAGAGAATTAATTGTAGCTATTTCATTTGCTAACATAGTCAGAGATTTTACAGCCTTCAGAAGAGGTTTAGATACCTAGCCTATCTTCTTTTTCTAGGCTAGTGTCTAGGTTGAATTTATATTCTTTAATATATGTCAGTATGGCCTTGCTATGAAAGGTGAGCAAGTCCTGGCCAAAAGAGAGGAAATTACTATGTCACTGTCCAAGAGGTGGTTGTCATCAATGTCTAAAGGAGAGTTAGACAGCAGGATTATAGACAAGAGATAACAAAATTTTAAGGAAACCGAACATGCAGTCATATGAAAGTAAGCTAAACAGACTCAGTTTACTTATTCCAGAAAAGAAAAAGTGGAGAGGGAATAGATTTGTTCTTTATAAATATATTGATAAATTACAGTTGGGACACATGAAAAAATTCTATAAATATATAAAAATATTTAAGCTGAAAAATGAAGGAAGATTGCTAGATTAGTGGATTGGTACCTTGATAAAAGCAGCAGGACAAAAGTTATAATTAGCTCTAAAACTGAATTTTAGTTCAAAATTGATTCAAAACCTCAAAAACTCAAAAAGTTCTTCCCAGTCCTCTCTTCTTGTGATGCATAAATAAATGTTCCCACATTAACCAAAAGCAAATTCAAGACTAATCTGAGAAAAGATAATTCAGATGCATGCTATGTGATAAAAATAAGGAGAACAAAAAGACTGGAAGGTTTCAGTGACTTAACAAGTCTGAAGAAGAACCTGTGAAGATGGTCTTTGAGGAGTGATGACTGAGAAATTTCATCATTATCAGCAAAGTATCTTTATTGTTTGTTTTATTCATTCCAGATTTAAGAAAATGCAGCCTTGCTTGTTACTGAATGTAGATTCCACTTTGAAGCTGAAGAAGAAAAATACCTAGCTACTTGTAATTTTCCACTAAGAGCAAGCAAACTCCTTGTAAGAATCACAGTTTTGACAAGTCATGCATATCAAAATTCATAAAAATCCATCAATTTCTTATAATTCCTTGATATTTCTTATGATATCAAACAACAAGAGACAGAAGGACCATTGTTCTCACTCTGTTTTTTACACCCTCAGGTAGAGCTAAAGGGGAAATGGGTATGAGCTGGTGTGTCAGTCTCTCCTTAAGAATTTTCACAACTCATGTGTACTCACAATGACTGAATATAAAAATTGTCTCCCTAGTCAGCTCTATCTCCATACTTCCTTTTTTTTATCACTATGATATTACTAACCTTCTTGTCAAAGAAAAAAATCTCTTACCTTAGTCTTTTTCTTCTTATCCCATTAAATAATTATATCTTTTACAACTCATCCTTCTGTTGTCCACAAAAATTGGATTAGTTTTCTGATATGCAACAAGCCAATATTTACACAGTTGAGAGACATATTGATTATTTATTTCAGAGCTGTGCAGGCCTGGGTGTCTCATGGTATTCCACAAATCAAGCACAGCAACTATAAAAAATTTTTACTATTTGAACATTCCAGCAAACTAAGGAAATAGTGTTCATTGGCTACAAGTTGCACAGTTCTCTTATTTATTAGTTTTCTGTCTTCTATTGAATGATTCTGTCATTTCCCACACTGATTACTCCACATGCTCAGGCTTTCTCTTTTTTTGGGTTAGTGGGTTTCTTGTTCCAGTGGTTGCAATCTCCCCCTGCTGGAATTACCTTTTAGGCAGTTGGAGCTGATTTCAGCACAGTTGCTGAGTTGGGTCTATTTGGTTTCTTCCTTATCTTGGGAGCTCTGCCAGGTGGTTTATAAATTCTGCATTCCTTGTGCCCACTTTGAGTGGGCATCCTACTTCCCAAGCCTTGTTACCTTCCCCCTAGGTCTGAGATTGCTGAAGCATGTCCAGCTCTGTACCTTAAGGCAATTCTACCAAAGAGTAATTTGCATTTCTAACTCATGGACATCACTTGGAGCTTGCTTGTTAGCTGCTCTCTGTTTCACAGATTAAATCTCCCTTCTTGTTGATTAGGCTTGGAAGCATACAAAGATTAAACACCAAAGAACATCCTTTCTTATGGGGATATTCCACATTTTGCAACACTTACTTCAGATACCATTGCTTCAATCAACTAAATTCCATTTCTGTTAACTTTGTGGTACTAATCACAAATGCCATTTACAAAATATTCAGGTTAGGGGTTGGTTTTAGATTTTGGTTGAGGAATCATCTATCATTTCCCAAGAGGGTAATTCCCTGCAGAGGCAACCCACTATGATTTTTTTTATTTGTTTGAGTTTTTGTTTGGTTGTTTGCTCTTGTGGTTTCACCTGTTGCATTTAACTTTTATTTAACGCCTTCATTTTGCAGTGTAGTATTTAAAATGCATGATGACTCCTGTTCATACTGACAATTCCTTGTGCACTTATCTGCAGCCTGTCCATCCACACATCCACTTTGTCAGAAAATGCATTGTTTTCCTGCATTTGTACACAAGTAGATCCTAGCCTTTATCTGAGTGCAACAGAATAAAAATCAAAACTAGTCAAATTTAAAAAAAGAAAAAGCAAAACAAAAAGATTCTTGCCCACATATTATATACATTTGTGTTATATCCACAGGTAGTTTTGCTCTACTTAGATTAAAACCACAGTTTGAATAACAGCTGCAAACATTAAGAGAGCCTTTCAAAGCACATTAATTAAGCTAAAATATGGGTTTAAATCATGGTTCACTTGAGATGGTTTAAGATAATTCTTTCAAATTTGGCCATCATTAGATAACTGGACTGAAATTACTACTTCTCATTGCAATGTAAAGAGTGGTTGTTCTACTTCTTTAATGCTGAGTCAAATCTAACAGTAACTCTTACACATAGCTATATAATTTTATCAGGTTCTACATATGAATGTTACACAAACTTGTAAATAGCTGAAGACGTGACCTGCAGCCAATGATTCAAGCACAGCTAATAGTGACAAGAGCCATGCAAACTATGTATGTACTAGACAGAAAGTAACCAGAGTGAATCTGCATAAAGAATATTGTAATAGGAGAAGAAATACTTGGGAAGAAGCAGGTGTTGCCATTGCTTCAGACCTCCATTTTAGGACACAAGCACATTGCCCAACATCGTCTAAGGCAGCATTTCTGCAAATATTGTAACTCTTCACCTTGCATATCCCCCCACCCCCTGCCAAATCCTTACAAATCAATGTAGAATTATCCTATAATCACACCACCAACCTTAAGAAACCCAAACAATTGTCATGTGTACCAAGAATCCTGACTGTGTAAATCTTTGCTTGAACAAAAGGAGGTATAAGTTATTTTTGGGATGCCATCTCAATCAAAGAAAACTGCTCTTGTACGGTGACATGGTCAGATGGGAGCTAAGGCAACACTGCTAAAAGCTCACTACTTTTGCGGTGTTTATACAATATTACAAGATCACAGAATTAACTAGGTTGAGATCATCGAGTCCAACCTATGATCAAATACCAGCTTGCCAAGCAGACCCCAGCACCAAGTGCCACACCCAGACTTTCCTTAAACATCTCCAGCAATGGTGACTCTGCCACCTCCCTGGGCAGCCCATTCCCATCCACAAACACCCTTTCTATCCTAATGCCCTATTCCTAGTATCCAGAAAATAATAACAACTGTGTCTTTGCCTCTGTCCTCTGCAGCTGCATTTAAGAGGAATAGCTCTGTGATTCCTATTATAACAACTGCAAACAGTTGTTACTGTTGCTGTGAAAACACCTGGCTTAAGAAATGACAGAAAGAAAAAAGAGTGTACACAGAAGCTGGTATCTGGTTCAGGTGTTCTGATATAGTTGTATTACACAGCTAGCTGATAGGGTGTTTCTCTGCAGCAGTAGTGCTGGAGATTTAAGGGATGTACAGAAATAAAGAGATTGGATATTGCTAACTGATGTTGCCTGGAAGTAGCCTGAGGTCAGGATAATCTTCCATCAACTCTCGTTATCATTGGCTCTCTGTCTAGTTTGTTTTAGAAAAACAAAGAAAAGAGACACAGATGGGAAAAGATAAAAGAAGCAATCAGGATACAGTCAAATTGCATGAACACATGATAGAACTATGTTATAATATGATTAATTTTCTAAATAGCACTAGAAATATTCTACAGATGTCATGGACTATCTATAGCAGAATGTCACCCTTCTTCATCATTTTTTTTCCCTTTTCCTTTCCCCCTCCCCCTCCATCTTTTATGTTGTGGTGAACACATTTCACCCTTTAGAATGTTATGATTTATGACTCTAAAGGGTCTTCATATGGGCAAAGCTAAGAAAGGTCATGTTACCACTCTAATAGGCAAGTTAAGTTTCATAAACAGGCCCTTATTTCGTCAGTGATGTTATTTAAGCCTAAGGTCAACCTTGAGAGAAGCTGGCTTGGGAAGTTCGCTGGCAGAAAAAAAAATGTGTCTTTCTAACAAAAATAAAGCTATGTTGTGAAATTCAATTTACATGCTCTGAATGAATCTAGAATCTTCCAGATTGCACCAAGCTTCCTGAATTTCAAATAAATCACAGAAAAGTGATTTCAGCTTCTCTCAAAGTTGGTGTTTTTCAGTAGCAAGGCACTAGTAGATACACCATTACAGCTTATTGCTTGTGACAAGCAAATATCAACGATGACAAGAAATAATAACTATACTCTGGTTAGCAGTGAAAGGTCATTAACAACAGCTTCTGTAACTTATCTGCATTTAGGCTAGCTAGGCCATTCCCAATGAGTCATCAAACTGTGACTTTTCATATCAAAAAATGAACAAAAGCCTTAGTAAGAAAAACATTTTCCCTTCTGACAAAGTTCTCTTCCTTAGTAAAGATTTTTTTAACATCATCAATATATTTTCATATATTCATATCAATATATTTTAAACCCAGGTGATATCCTTTTTCTCCTCTTTGAGGAAAGTCTTCACTACATAACTTAGCAATTAGCATGTCTTCCCTACTGGAAGAACAATCTAGTTGTTTAAACAATATTTGCAACATATAGCATATATTGTAGCACATTCATTTGGACCTTAACATTTATTAAGGCCTAACTGATTTAGAAGTTCTTAACTTCTCCTAACTTTCACAATAATACAAGCATACTGCATAGTATTGTTAATTTTGTGCATAAATGGGATGTGTAAATGTGCAAAATGTGTAAATGAAAGAATTCTGAAACTCAGGCTGATTTGTGTGAGTAAAGCAAAGTGATCCTTCTCCAGGCCAGCTTTGATATACTAAACTTTCACTATTTCACACATGAAACTGAAGCAACGATGGGAAAATGTTTACATCACTGGCGAAGGATATAATCCCATGTACTATGGAATAACACTGTTGTATTCCCTTCTGTGAAACTTTGTCCAGTAAACTTGTCATTGCAGTGCAGCTTAAAATCACTATTAAAAACCATTAGTCTTGAAAGAGTCACAATAGCTGCTGACTTTTCCTTCTGTTATAAAGCAAAAATTTATGTTAACATACTACTATTGAAATTTTTTTTTTGTAAATTCTATTATAGTTGGTTTTACTATGTATGTATAAAGCAACTTTTTTCCCATCTTTATAGAAATCAAAATACTAAAAAAAAAAAAAAGCTTTAAATGATGCAAGAAACCCATCAACATCATTATATTACAAGAAGATATATCAACATCTTTATTAAGAGAAACATGACAAGAAAATACTATAGGTCTAATTGTATACAAAATCAGAGATTACAATAGAATCCAAATATTCTACACTTATAGTTCCTGGCACAATATGAGATGCAATGTCACTTAATTGTGCAGGTGGAAATATTTTGGACCTGTGCAAGTTCCAAAATTTTACCACATTCCATTTCATGAAAGAGATTTTTTAAAATTTAGGGATATCTTGAGCAAAGCTACAATAAACACAGTAAATAAATCTTGAATAAAACCAAATAAGTAAAGCAAGTATGGATAACCAGCATTCACAGTGACTGAAGGGAGAGGCGTTGATTGACAAAATTACTTTAAAGAGTTGTAACTGCAGAAAGTTTACTAAAATTGATATATTTAACAAGGCTTAATTGAAACTTTTGAAATAATAATCAATGATTAGTGATCCAGTGGGAATAGCTATCCTTTATAATCAAGACTTGCTTGAAGAGTTATTATTGAGGTACTACTCGGTATTCAAGCACTCAGTTCATTTATTCACTCACACAGCAGAGCTACGTTAAAGATGGGGCCAGTTTGACATTGCCTAAGACAGTCACCTAGGATCACATGGTAATGGTAATTAAAATAAACAAAGATTTCCAACAGATCTGCAAAACTTTACTAGGAAAGCAAGTAAGGAGCAACTCAGAGACTCTCAGAGAAAGGGTTTAGTGTCTGCAAATTAAAAATACTTATATTTTCCTATGCATTTAAAACCCCCTCACTCTATTAATTTTAGCATATCAAAGTAGTTCATATATGCAAATATTCAAATATTTTAATGCAGGTGGGGCACACAATCAATACTATTTACACAGACAAATCAGAAAATCAGATCTTACAAATCCCTACTAGCATTTAGTCCTGTAATGGTCAATATGAATACAGCAAAGAACCTTTTGTCCTGTGAATGTTCTTCACAAAAATGTTACCTTGTAGCTACAAATGCAAGCACAACGCGCACGATCAGACTGGGCTCTTCCTAATTCTAAACGCTAGTTTTCCTAGCTTTGGCCATAAAGAAATTGTAATGTCTGTTGATTTTGATCTCTTGAAAAGTGTAACAGAAATGGATATGCGCTTGAGAAGACAGGCTGTCAACTTGGAGTTTAATACTGAGAGGTGGGGGTTAATTTTTTAGTCAAAATGTTATCTAACTGTATCAATATTTCTATACCTTCTTCATCAGCTTCCGAATTATACAAACTGACATTAAGTCTCTTTAATGTGTATCAGGTGTATAGGTCTTCTGAGAATTTTTGATACACAGAGAAGATGAGGCAGTGAAGTCAATGAGTCAATCAGACGGAGTCTTGGGAAATGGGAGTCATTTGGCCTTGAGCATTCTAGTGAATCATCTCTGACATTAGCGCTAGTACATATTCTAAGCTTGATGATCCTAGTACTCCCATTCGTAAGTGGTACTGCTGATGCAGTTCGAAAGCATGCTAAACTTCCACTGCTGTAAATTAATTCCACATCTTCTGTTAAAAAGTTGAAAGTTTGCAAGTTGAAATTCTATTTTTTGTACAAATAATTTTAAAAGATTTTATTTAAGTCGCAATTCTTCTGTATAACTTTGTTATTGAAGAGATTTCAATTTGTTGCAATTGTGTCGAGGGAAGTTGGTTTTCTGGCACAAGGTATTAGAGAACATGGTTGAGTGCTGAAGTACCTGAAATACTCAAGACTGACAGAGATATTTGCTGTGAACTAAAAACAGCTCAGGTGCACGCTGACTACTTAGCTCACTGAGGAACTAGCACTTGCTTATTTGGATAAAAGCCCAGTAGAAGGAACAAACTTGATGTTACTACTGAATTTTTCACCTTACGTTGCTGATGTCTCTACTGTTACTTCTGCTGACTGTAGCTGTTGCTTCTCCCCATGGATGTGATGTGCCAGGAGAGGGGACTGGAAAAGGGCAATTAGAGAGTCGTCATCAGCTCCTATATACAGCTGAAGCCCATCTGTGGAGACTGAGAGTTGACTGACAGCAGGTGCAATGGCTGACAATCAACAGCTCTGTTTGCCTCATACTGAGACGCTACTAAAGCAGATTGAGCTGATCTCAGTTTCCTTATAGGCTTTTGTAATTCCAATGCCTATCCCAATCTTGTACTACTTTAGATGCACCCTGAGGTGTCTCATATTTGCCATTTGCACTTCAGAACATGGCTGTAATTTTCAGACAGCATGTTTCCAAAATATTTAGGTGGAAAATATCTGCTGAAATTAGAACATACATTCTCCTAAAGTAACATCTGGTATACAATTTTAGATCTTCCATCACCAAAACCACTATATCCTACTAAGTTATAGACAGAAGGAATGGTCTCGTGATGTTGTCATAATATTAAAGACAGAATATAAATTTAAAATTTCTGTATTGAGAAAATAAACCAAAGTACTCATTGAGGCATACATTAATACCTCATGTTTTCCTTCTGAATCTTTTAAAGTGTGTTTATGTAAACAATTGTTTTTTAATTGAGATGCTAATTTTACTCTCTATAGATATCTGTGCTTACTACATAGCTGCACTGTTACGTGTCATTTGGGAAAATGTGCATTTTGTGTATGAAGTAAAGAGACAGAACTTTTAGCTAGTGTTCTCTTATTGAATTCAGTATCTCTAAAATAACTGTGTGCCAATTTTGTTTTTCATCTCCACCATGCCTGCAACTCTGTTTTAATTTTTGGAATGTGTAGCTAATGCACCTGGCAGCATTTGGCTGTGTGGTCACAGCACTGCCATGGGAACTGAGAAGAGGCAATATTCACTGCTGGATTTCAATATGAATCATACCCAGTTATATGGCATGGGACTAGAGATCAGAAAACCTACTTACTGCATTCTAGAAAAATGCATAACGTCACTAACAAATTCACTATTTATTCCTGAAGATATTCATTCCCATTTAGATACTAAAAAGAAGAGCATGAACAGAAGACAAATCCCCACAACAACCACCAGTGTGGCTAGGAGGAAATAGGCAAATATATGCTTGGTTATTAATTTAAGATTATTGCACGGTCACAAATCTTGTCAAAGACTTTTCACTTACTAACATTCTAAGGCAAGAAAGAGCTTTTATTGACTGTAACAAATTTAATGTTATTTCTGCAGAAATGCATCAACATCAAATACCCCCAGGGGAAAAAACAAAACAAAACAAAACCAACAACAATAAAAAAAACAAACCAAAACAAAAAAACTAACAAGTAGTTAAATCTATCCTAGAAGCTAAATCAGTCATGAATACATTCAATCTCACAAGTATTTTCTAACAATACAATGGAATTGTAACATTGTAGTATATGCACTGATTTCTTTTCAAAATAGATTTTTAAAAATTTATACTGTAGAAAGAAGCAGTAGAAAAGCATGATGTTGAGTTCATATAGTGCAATGTTGCTTTGATTTCAACTCATGTAGACTAGTCTAATATGAGGCAGGTTGTTAAAGTGCAACTTGTTAGATATAATTACATATATCCCATTGAAATGATTGATATGATATGATATGATATGATATGATATGATATGATATGATATGATACGATATATCCATACATACATCATACATACATGTACTATGATTATATATTGTTTTACAAAGCATCTTTGAACTTTACTGATCTTTTCCTTTTAGGAAAAAACAGTATTACTACAGACTCTATAGATCCATGCTAAATAAAACGTAGGAAAAGTCTCAAGGAAACCAACCAAACAATGCACCATCTCAAGAACAAAGACAGGACCTTTTGGAAGCGTATTCCTACCTCAACAACCTTCAATTTGATAGAAAGAAATCCGCCCTCACCTCTGATTAATCACAATTCAAGTCTTCATTGTTCACTGTTTTATCTACAAAAGCTCTACTTGCCTTTTTCTCTTTCTGCTCCCCTTTACCTGATGTAGTCTTCTAATACACCATCTCCCAGAAAATGCATTTTTCCCAGATTATTTATTGTAGTTCATTTTTTATAAACTTCAAACAAATTTCATTAAATTAAAGATACCAAATCTACCAAACCCTTCCCATCTAAACATGGTGCAAAGAACTATTTCATGTCAGGAGCCTAAAATACACATTTACATTTATTTTACTCCAAAAGGGACATTATTACAAATTTATTGAAAAGCTGACATAGATATCAAGCAACTGCTCCAAAGAAAGACACTACAAGTTCTTAGAAACATAACTCAGGATAAATTTACAACATTAAGTATGATTTCAGTGGTAGAAAATTAAGGAAAATAAGAGCAATTGTGAATAGTCGTAGTGGTGATAACCTGAAGTTTAAGAAGCTAAAACCAAGTCTCTTTGAAAGAGTCTTTTTAAAGAGAGGAAGAAACATAGTATAGTTTTGTTTTGTTTGTTGCATAATTTTTCTTGTACTACTTAAAAGCCTTTTAAGTATGGACTGCTACACAACTGTACAACTGCAGCAATGGGATCAGAAAGGGGAGATTTAATGCACAGAGATACATAGATAAACAGATATAGAAATATTTAACTCAAAAATAACTGAACTCCTAACACACACCAGCTCTCAGACGCAAGTTTTATACAACATTATTCTTTATTTTTACCCCTTTTTGGAAAGGAATTGACTGACTAATGAACTGCTGTGTCATGAATTGCAGCACATTTCAGTGACAATAGACAAAATGTTCTAATTAATTTGAAAACAATTCAGTGAAATACACACAGCTGTTCAAAAAGCACACAGAATTTGTGCCAGCTCCCTTAAAAAGGGCATCAGGAAGATTCCACTGATTTGATCTCAAGATATTTCTTATCCTTTCTATACTTTTCTATAAATTCATGCACAACTCACTGAGATCAGTTTCTGCATTTCCCCCAGTTTTTAATTAAGCAGTGCCAAAGACTTCTTCCTAGAAATATCTTCCATTATTTTTTGGTATTTGGATATTTTTCCAATATACTTGTTTAAAAGTATTGGTCTGGTGGGTATTTTATAGGAGATATCTGTACTTTACTGAATCAAGCCACAGAGATCTGTGCTACAGAATATCAGCATGCATTTAGTAGCATAACTATTAGATACAAAGTTGGACTACTAAGGAAAAATTATTTTCATCTCTCCACTTGATATGCTCTTTGTTATGTCACTAGAGATACACCACTTGGAACACAAATTTCATGAAACAACATGTATTAGAAACATTTTAAAAACTCTAGTTTTATGCCACACTAATCCCTGATAAACTAAAATTATTTAGTACAAATCTTAAAAGAGTATTTAAGAAGCATGATATAATCACTTTTTATATTTATATCTAACGACAGTGCAAATGATTAAGGAAAAAAAGGAAAATCTAATTCACACTATACCTGAGAGTTCATCTTGTAAAACTGAGATTATTTCCCATCTCATTTGTAACCTCTGAACAGCAGAAAACTTAATTTTCAAGAAGTATAGATAGGAATGTGTATCCACAAATAAATATCTGTGAGAGCTACTCAATTGTCTTTATTCTGAACAGCAACTAAATAGACAAATGATCCTAAAAGTATCTGTAAACTCATTGTGTAAATTTACATATATGGACTAGATCTTGAAAAAAAATCCAAATATTCTTTTCTGCCTCTTTGTAGTGAGAGTATTTTGCTATTTTAAGTATAACAGATAACTACACTCAGTATACGGAAGAAAACAGTTTCCTATTCCTATGTGTAAACTTTTAGATAGTGATTGCAGAGGTTTATCAGAACACTTAATGTTGAGTCTTTGAGAGAAGCTGTTAAAAGAGCAAAAGTTAAAGAAGAATCAGTTGGTAAGGCCTTTGTCACTCACAGAAATGAAGTACTAGTAACCACCCGGGGAAAGAATCACACAGACACAGACGTGCACAAAAGCATATGTACACTTACACCCAGACACACCAGTAAAAACACTATTTAGATTTACAGAAAATGTGGCAGAACTTTGTTGACTAATGAATCATCTATTTAAAAAAAAAAAAAAAAAAAAAAAAAAGTGTTTTTATTAAAATAAGGAAAATAAGGATAAACTCTTTCTATTAATAGCATGAATTTCAGGAAAAAATAGCAAAGCAATAGACCTATTAACTAATGTTGCCATCATAATTTGGACTCTAAGATGGCAAATGACTTTGATATGCTTCATTACACTTAAAAGGCCTTGGGCAGGGGTGAGACTTCCCCTCCATCCTCAGCCATGTTCTCAAGCACTATTAGCAGGTTACTATTTAGCTATTTCTAATGGAAGAAGGCAAAAGCTCTTTGTTCCAAGACAGAGAGCACCTCACATTTGACTAATTCAGCAGCAGTGGGAACTTGTGAATAGTTTCCAGAGAGGAGAGGACTTATTCAATTTATCATAGCAGTGAATTCCTAGTAGCTAGGAAAAGCTCAAATAAGAATGCTTTACACTCACTCATTCACATTAAGGGCAACAAGACTCCTTCTATATCCCTCAGTATGTTGTCTCAAAACAGCACAGGTCACCATATGTATTCTCACCTAATGCTGCATAATGTCAGCCACTTTGGTTTCTCATATATTCACATATTAGGAGGGGGTAACAAATAAACAATATGGGAAAATCATCTAAACAAATGAGAAACTAAAACACAGCAGTGTTGCATTTTATACACATTCAACAAGTGATTTGCTTCTCCCTTCCCTACATGACACACTAAATAGCCAGAGTCAAAACCAGAAGGAAGCCACCAATTAGAAAAATATATAAACAATTCCAAGCATTATTACAAGAAAGAAAATGTCAAAGATTTCATGACAAAGACACAAAATCAGGGTAGCAGTGTAAGAAAAAAAAAAAAAAAAAAGCGTGCTTATATATTTATATGTGTTCATACTGAACTTAAAAGTCAGGGGAAAATTCAGAACAGAAACTACATTGTATAAATAACAACTAAATGCTGTCATTGCATGTAAAGGCTTTACACAAGCATTGGGACATACTTGAAATGAGTACTGAAGATATACTACTACTAGAACAATGATAATGTTGTTATCCTATCTGGACTTTGTTCTTTAGGTGTTTCTCATTCCCATTGCTGCCAAACGAATCAAATATAAGGAATGTTTTGGAACAGAAAGTGACAGTAAAAAGCTTTCCATCAAATCTTATAATTGTGCCCACGAGTTGCTGTTCCATAGAAACAAATAGATTTCATCATCATGTATTAACAAGCTTCTTGACCTTTTATATGAGGAGAGAACATAAAAGTGAGGCATGACTAAACAATGACTTAGACCTGGAAGACAAAAAAATCATAACCAACAAAAAATTGAGGACAAAAGGACATTTGCCTTTAAGATAGCAAACAATAATTTCAGTAGATTTTTAAGAGGTGATTCTCTTGTTCCTCCAAAAAATGCTGTGTGATATCTTTGAATCAAAAGACATCTAACCTTATTTTATACATAAACAAGAAAGAGATATCCTTGGGATCCTAAAATATCCTATTCTCTCTAAAGACTCAAAAATAAAAATACAGATATCAATATTTTCAAAGCAAGATTCAGCTTCATAAGCCTCAGAAACATTCAGTAGCAATCCAAATTTCCAGAAAAATATTTTGATTTGGAGAAGATCCTAATTGATTAACAATTTCACTGGAAGGGTTCTTAAGGACTACTGTACTTAATGTTTGTAAGCACAAACACTGTTTAGGCAGCAATAAAAGCTGTAAGAAATAAAAGTGCTGAAGGTGTAACTCACTGTAGCACTCAGTATCTAATGTTTCCTTTCTCAGCATATTAACAACAATTCATGCCTTCCCCATGAAGATGAATGAAGTTTTATTGAGAGGAGACAGCAGTAACTGATAGAATCGTTTAGAGCAAGGAGTAGGTAGAACTTCCAAGACAGAAACCTAGTCCATTCGCTCCCCTGTAGAAGATTTCCTCGCACTACATGGAAGGAACACTTCTGCATAGTCTCCCTTTTGCTATCTCCATTTTTGGCCCATATCTCTATTTAGCACTTTATTTTAACCATTGGAAAGAAGCGCAATAGAGTTACTCTAGCATGAGAAAGTATCACAGCAGCAGAAATTGCCATCTCATGTAGCACACAGAGGGCACCTATGAAAGGGCAAAGCTTCTCACTCCATCACTGAGGACGGCTGTTCAGTCAAGGCAATGTCCTGTAAAGTGAAAGGATGAATGATACACATTTAAAGCTCCAGTCTCAGATTAAAGACTGGAGTAATCTGCTAAAATATGTATCTCTAAAGAGTGTAGTGGAGGGGGGGAATGTTGGAAAAGATTTTTCGTTGTCATTATCCATCCCCCCCTCCATGAAATTCTCTGAGGCTTAGAAGTGCTAATGACACTTCATCACACCTAAACAACTTACAGCAGCAGCCATCACCTCACTCCAACCCTTACTTCCCATAAATAACTTATGCAAGCCTTTCACAAATCAATCTTGTAATTTCTTGCTTTGGGAATTTAGCATGTTTTATTTTTGTGACTTATCCTTTTAAAGTTGAATCAACTCTAGAGGAGCCTGTTTCTGAAACATTATTTGTGAAAAATGTAACATAAAGGTAGCATGGAAAAAGGAGGGAATACACACATTTAATAGCAGTTTTTCCATGCTAGTTACACAACAACACACTCTTAGTCATGCAGGGTAAAGATAAGGAGACACAAGATGAGACATGAAAAGGATGTTATCCTCTTCCCAAAAATTAATGCATGTACACTACTTGCTTAAAAGTCCAAATTAGTTGTCATACTAGATTTGTGTAAAGCTTTAGGAAAGAATGGTGTGAATGTTCTTTATAGAAAATTACACCAAGTGGAGGATATTTCACTAATTAACACCACCCCCCTCCCCCCGAAGAAATGTTTATGTCTTTTAAAGATAAGCTTCTTTTAAGTAGAGGAAAGACCCCAAACATTTGCAGAGCCCTGACTTCAACATCTGTTGGTATTCTCTACACACAAGTGTGCTTCTGTGTGCATGTTTATCAGAAGAGGTCATCAGGGGCTTGCTTGGTTTATTCATCATTTTAAGGCACTCCTATTTGCAAAGCTTCTGTTAATGTCAGTGAAATCTAACCCAGACAGAAGTTTCAGAGGTCACATATTTGGCATGCTGCATTTAGAAACCCAAGTACAAAGTTGACGAGGACGCTTCAAACACAGGGGATTACAGCGGAAATAGGTCTCCTTATACCAAACTGGCTATTGAGCAGATTCAGGGAAGAACACACCGAGACTGCATGATGCTATTAAAGCTCTTATTCTTGCTTTATTTTATCCACTGACTAAATCAATTCTGCCATTTGGCAGAGCCTAGCACAGAAATAACACTTTATTTTTAATACAACAGAAAAGAAATAGACATGAGGCACAAAATCATGTACTACATGACCTATAAAAAGCATATACTTACAGTTCGTAGGAACTGTATTTCATCTTCCCCTCCTTCACCCCCTTCAGCCATGGCTCTTGAGGAGTCAGCTCTGCTGAGGCTGATCGCCTCCACCGTCAGCTCACTGCGCTCTGTACTGCTCCTCTCCTATCAGTATTAGCATATAGCTAATCCACAGCCATATAGGGAGCTCAGCTAACTCCACTGCACTGCAGACTGTCAGTCAACCCCCTCACTGCCAGAGCCAACTGTGCTGCTTTTCCAGCTCATAGCAAGCAATTCTCTCCCTTTTCTCTCTACCCGGGAGGCAAAACCCCCTACAGTTAAGGTATTGCAGGAAACATTATATGCATCACTAGGTGTTGATTTTTTTCCCTCCAGATACTGTCTGGGCAGAAAAACAATAATGGTGAAGTGTTAATAAAAGCAGAGCTCGAGCTTCCATTTTCACAGATCAGGACAGCCAATTTTGAACTGAAATATATTGCTGAAATTCAGCAATTCTGAACCTACTGATTATGCAGCAGAAGGATATAATCCTGATGATCACAGGACAAACTGATTTTGACAGCAGGTATTTTCAGCTTGCTTACAATAATTTCCATTTCTTGATTCTCTGCACAAGCAGCTGCAAATCTGTTTTCCAAGATGACTTCATGATTTGAACCAACTATGTATAGTTATTTGTGCTATCCCTTTACATGGTATTCATACCTATATCCTAAGGACTTCAAGGGCTTTATCTGTACCTTTTCAGAACTACACCTGAATATTTAAAGAACGCTGTACATATTTACTTCAGAATCCATAAAACATAGTTATGTTAAAATAAAATTAAAATAACTTTAAATTCTAGTTCAATAATCAAGAAATTTGTAATTAATGAAAATTACTATTTATTTGTTCAATATGAGCATCTAATGAAGGGAAAATGGAGATCAACACTAGAACAAAATTTAATTAAGTAAAGGGAGTAAAACAAACAGGACACCAGGAACAGAAGAAAGCACTGAGGAAGCTCTAGTCAGTCATCCACTGTGTGATCTTGAATCTTGTGATAAAGCTGCAACTGCAGTTTACCCCTACATTCAAACCCTGAGAAGAATTACCCAAACTTTGTGCAGTCCCTATTTAACCTGATACATTCCCTCACAGACTACCATATGCATAGAGTCTTTTCCCCCAAAAAAATGTATTTATGGTTTATGAAGGAAAACAGAGGTACAATAAGGGAACAATATCTTTCCTGGGGTCACAAGGACGAGTGTAGCACACTGAAAACTGAAACTAAATACTCCGTGCCCACAAGCTAATAATTTATGGACAACTGTCCTCTGGACACGGAACCCAGCACACACTGCCCTTCCGCCCTCCAAAATTAATGGTATACTGATTTTGCACTAATTAAAATAAGCATAATCACAAGCCAGAAAATAAAATGACCAAGATTTTCTCTCCTTGATGGGCTTTGAAAAATGTTTTATTTCACTCTGTCTTCTTACCCTGAGAAAATCCATCCAAAAAAATAATGCCATTCACATTACTCAGCAACAGGCAATTTCAGATCAAAAGCAACTCAGAAGCCTTTAGCTGAAGTCGTCATACAGCCTCTCCCTGCCAGTCCATCCACTCCCTTTTCTCTACCCCGCAGATTTTGTTGGTTGCTGTGAGGAAGAAAAAGAGCTTTGTCCAAGGCAAAAACAATGTGGCAGAAAACCATTTCTTTGAAGTGCCAGAAAATTGATAGGGTTGGGATTTGAACATCCATTTTTGTGTTTGGGGCTTTTTTGTGGTGTTTATTTTAACTTCAGCCATTATTGGATCACTGTTCTATCTCATTCCTCATCAATAAAAAGAACATTCCACCATAACAGAACTTTCTTATGGAATACTATTAGTCTAGAAAAAAAAATACCTGAGAAGTGGGAAAAATTTGCCCAAAAACAAAGCATACCACTCAGTGATTTTACTAAAGAAAACCTAGGCAGTAAGACCAATTATGATATATGCTTATCCATACATTTATATTCTTTTCTATTTCACTATTCTAGTGAAAGGTTTCCTTGACCAGAGTAGGTGAAGACAGGGGTGTAAGAACTACTATGATTTTTAAGGACCTTTCCAACACAAACCATTCTATGATTCCATTATATCTGCAATGAATTTGATAGAGATATTGCATGGCAAAACCTACTCATGTAAGGACAGCTGTTCTATAGCATCTTGAATGAAACATCCTTTCAAGCATACTACTTTACTTTGAAAGATTATAAGCAAGAAATAACTAAAAACCTGACAAAATAAGCACAAGTGCTGAGTTTCCTTCACAAATAGAAATCAATGTCATGTAGTATATGTGCTGGCCAAATTTTCAGTTATGTAATAAGATTTCCAGATAGTAAGTTCTGAATATGCAAAGCGAAGATTAATCCACCTGAGTCAAATGAAAAGGAGGAAAATATATAACTTTTCAAGTGTTTTTCTCATTTGTTGGAATATTCCATTAAAATGCTTCCTATGGAATGGAGAAAATTTGGAGTAAAATGATATATTTATATCAGTTGATACAGATAGATATAGATGTCGATGTCTGCAACTCCTAATAAGGCAGATAGAGAGGTTACCAATATTTTTCCTTTAAGGTGACATCAACATGCTAGGATATTTCTTTGAATTTCTTTAAACAACAGACAAAGCATATGAAAAAAGGAATATTGGGAATATCTTGAGCCTTATAATAGATTAGGTAAAATTCTGATTCATGTCAAACCAGTAGGTTTGAGGTTTTGTTTGTAAATTCCTCTTTTGTTTGATACTAATTTTTACAAAGTAACCTGTGTATTGTTTTGGGAAACAATATCCTGCCATAATAAACAAAATATTTTTGTTAGATTTTCTCTTTTTACAATTGTCAGCTGTAACACAAAACCATAGCATAGCACTTCTGCTCCCTAGGTTTTTTCTGCAATATGTTTAAGGAGAAAATTATGTGCCTACTACAGCATAATGAGATCCACATCTCCTCAAGACATGTTTTCCGTCTAGGACTTGCCCATTGCTACAAGGCTGAGATCTGGCTGTGATGATCGCACACAGTGTATATATATGTGTGTGTGTGTATATATATATATATAAATACAAAGTCACTGTGCTTTACTGGGTATGATTGTAAAGAGCAGCATTCCGCTGTGAAAGCCACACAGGTCAAATAATCTGAATTGTTACCTCTTGTGTGTTTTATGATACTCTATTCATCCCAAGCAATCCTCAAGTAATTTAGCACTTTTGCTCCTAAACACACTCTGGACAGAATTCATGGTACTTTAAAGCTACCAAAAGTACTTTTCCACAAACCAAATTTAAGGAAAACTTCCTTCCACTTTTCATCACAAACATGCAGCCTCGTTATCCTTCAGCATAATCTCTTGCCTCTCACTGAGGGATTCAGACTGACTGACTCTTCACTTGTCCTTGATTGTAGGATAGAATTGTTATAGTAGCAGTAGCCTGACAATAAAATAGTAAGATGGATATTAAAAAACAAAATAAAACATCATCACTCTGTAAAAAAAGAATTATCTGAACAATCTGTAAAAAAACTTTTGTTGTGTGCATTTTAGCTTTATGAAGATTGACTTAACATGCCCAATTAAAGATGAATCAAATACCAAGTAGAAGATTATTGCAAAACCTGCAACGGTAATACATGCACAGTGACACTTTTAAAAGTACAGCTAATACCAGTTACCAAGGAGTCATCTGGGTGAGGAATCAAAACTATATTCTCCACTGATAATTACAGGCCTTAGTGCTAAAAGATAAATGCTGCTTAAAATACTGTCATATCTCTGCATTCTTTATGTGCCTCTTAAGTACATTAACCATGCACAAATACAGGTTTTAAAATGCCATTAAAAGAAAAAATTGTTTACTTTACGAAAACTTCACAAAAGTGTTCAAATTCATTATGTCGAATATCTTCAGCAGTCAATTCCTTGTTCAGTTTATAAATGTTAGGTGCTTAAACAGCTGAACATTTCATTTATCAAAGAGAAAACTTCTGTGAATATCCATTTAAAAAGTTCTTTCTTTGCTTCTGGGGTTTGTTATGTTGTCATTTTATCATGTTACTTGGGTCTTTATGTTTGTTTGTTTGTTTGGGGGTGGTTTATTTTTAATTTAGTCTAGAGGAATTGCATTAAATGTTCATGTGGAAAATGTAGGATCTTGGTCAAAATTTCCACAATTTTTAAAAACAAAATAAAACCTTTGATGCCATTTCTATGTGAAAGCATAAAGTTTACTATATCATGTTTCAGAATTCATAACATAGTATCAATACTGCTTGTAAGATCTAATTCAGTGGCTTTCTAAGCAAATTCAGCACAACTTAAAACAAAATGAGGAAAGAAGTGTCAAACCCTCATTCACCGATGATCAAAACTTTATGTTAGATTGCCATCTGGTGGTAAGGTTTTAAAAAGATTCCGTGGCTAGGTAAGCATAGTAGTTAATACTATTTTAGCCTAAGATATTAGGAGTCTTATTTCCAATTTTACTATAGATTATGCAATACATTTGTCCACAGTGGACAAACTTCCCTGCTCAAGCAAGGTTATCCCAGAGCACATGGCACAGGACTGTGTCCAGACAGTTCTTGAATATCTCCAGTGAGTGAGATTCCACACCCTCTTTGGGCAACCTGTCCCAGTGCTCAGTGACCTGCAGAATAACAAAGTTCTTCCTCATGTTTAGGTGGAATGGTCTGTGCATCATTTTCTGTCCATTGCCTCTTGTCCTATTGCTTCACACCACTAAGAAGAGCCTGGATCCATCCTCTGACACCTCTCTTCAGATACTGTGTCATGGGGTGACTGTGTATCCCCAATCGTCTGTTGGGTGCAGGGGGGAGGGCAAGCGCGGTTTGTTTTTCCCCAGGAAAACCCTGCTCATCGGAGTGACCTTGAAGCGGGGGAGTTGGAACACGGCAAGACAAAAGAAGCTCTGTTGTTTTTTTGCCCCGGCAGTTAGTTAGTTTAGTGCTAGCATAGTTAGACGCTGTAGAATAGCTGAAGCTTTTTGCTTTTTTTTTTCTTTTTCTTTTTTTGTCCTTTTTTCCTTCCTTTTTGCTTTTTTTGTCCTCTCCTCGGAACTGTTCCAACCTCTCCGGACTAAGGACCTGGGGAAGCACCGGGGGCCTCCACAGGGGACCCACCCCACCAAGACCAGCCCTGCACATCTCCTTTTCTCCCAACGCCAGCGGAGACGGAGTGGTGGAGCACAGTGACGACCCTCAAGAGGAGACTTTCTTTAAGTTTGTTATCCCTCCGTAAGCGGCACGAAGCTCTTGTCATCGGGTATTGTGCTGGGAGTGCTTTGCCTGTTTAATAAACAGGTTTTTTCCACTTCTCTCTGAGGAAATCTTTTTTCCCGAACCAGTTGGAGGAGGGGAGGGCGGCCTGTGGGAGGGTTTCTCCCAAAATCTGCCTGAAACCACCACAAACTTATTGGCGCCCATACGTGGGGCACGAGAGAGTGGAAAAACCCTGTACTGATTAATATTTAGCAGTCAGTAATTATGCTGTTTGACCTCATGTCTCTTGGGATGGGGGCCTTGCTGTGTTTTGGATCCTTAGGCTTCTTTGAGGTCTTAATACCTTTGTGGTCCTTAGGTTTATTTGCATATCCAGAGATAGCCCCAATATTGTCACTAATACGCAGTTTTTACAGCAGAGGGACACGGATTAGAGTAGCTATTGGCCTTGGTTTAATCATAATCATTTGTAGGAAGTTTATAAAGGTGCTGAGATCTTTTCCTACTATGTATGGGTCATGGTTATGGTTATTCACCCTGTTTGTGGGAAGAGGAGCAGAGGATGAAGCGTTGCAGTCTTTTGTTTCCTTCTTCTCCTCTGAATCAGTTAAATCATTGCTGGAGAATGTTGAGTTTCCCCTGAGTGTTAAAGAGACCATCTTTCTGGTATGTCATCTGGTAAGCCTCCTCTATACAGTCTGCAGCTTCTCTAGAATATGGGCTGAGATTTCTAGAGAGGCTGATAAAACTCCTGACCCAGGCAGAGGAAATCCTGAGTGGTGTGGAGAATGGGAGGATATGGGCCAACTCCTCAAGGAATTCTCTGACCCTGTAGTCTGGGATTTTCCACGGGAACAAATTCAGAATCCAGTGGAGTTGGGGAAATACCTGAAAGAGAGGTACCATGATGGCTCTAAGGGGGAGAAGATGGCTGCAGTAAGCTGGGCCCTGGCATATGCTTATCGCACGTTGCTAGAGACTGTAGGGCAGCAGACAGAGGCAGGGGGGAAAGGATACAAATCAACAGCCACCCCAGTCACTCAGGCTACAGTCAACACCCCAGTTATGAAGCCAGCAGCTAGACTAGAACCTGAGTCGGCAGCTAAACCAGACAGTAAGCCTAAGCCCCTGGCAGTTGCTCCGGCAAAGAAGCATACAGTCAAAACCGATCGACCAGTGGACGATGATGACCCAAGAGAAGGACCTTCACCAAAATCAGAAGCCAAAGCTTCTAGCGCAGGATCAGAAGCAAATATTGATTCCTTTTCCCTGAAGGACCTTCGGGGCCTAAGAAAAGATTACCGGCGACAACCTGACGAATCTATAATTAGTTGGTTAGTCCGTCTTTGGGATGCTGCAGGCGAGGCTACAATTCTGGATGGCACTGAAGCGAGGCATCTGGGATCCCTGTCACATGATCCAGTCATCGACCAGGAGATGATGAGAGAGGCTAGTCCTTGCAGTCTCTGGATACGGGTCCTAGGAAGTGTGGCAGAAAGATACTTGTGTGCAGATGATCTCTATATGCAGCAAACCCCATGGAAGACCATAGAACAAGGGATTCAACGCTTGAGAGAAATGGCAGTGGCAGAGATGGTTTTCTCAGATGATATAAACACTAGGAACCCAGACTTGGTATCATGTACATCTGTGATGTGGCGAAAACTTATACGACTCGGGCCATTAGAATACGCTTCTGCTTTAGCAGTAATGAAGCGGGAGGACATGGAGGAAACAGTGCTTGATATGGCGAAGAAGCTCCGAGCATATGCAGATGCTGTGCATGGCCCAACACATGCCAGGATCGCAGCTGTAGAAACACGTCTACAGAAACTGGAGGATAAGATAGATGAGAACCATAAGAAACTCAGGGAGGAGATTAGAGAGGACCTTCTCCAAATCTCAGCAGTGCAGATCAGAGGTTCTGGTAGCCAACGTAGACGCTCCCCGGCTAGGGAGAGAGGATACACTCCACGTGCTGAGCTGTGGTTCTTCCTGCGGGACTGTGGAGAAAATATGAACAGATGGGATGGAAAATCTACGGCTGCCCTGGCACAACGGGTGCGTGAATTGAAGGAAGTTAAGACTCAAAGAGGGAGCTCCACCAAAAGGGAAGCGGCTCCAGTTGCCCGTAGCCGAACTGCCAGGTATGATGACGATGACATGTCCGACCCCCTTGAAGGAACCTCTAAGACATATGCTCAAGGAAAGAAGGATAACCAGGCTTAGAGGGGCCCTGCCTCTAGCCAGGTAGAGGCTAGGGAAAACCGTGTATTTTGGACTGTGTGGATTCGTTGGCCTGGCACATCAGAACCACAAAAATACGAGGCCTTGGTTGACACTGGTGCGCAGTGCACATTACTTCCATCAAGACATGTGGGGGAAGAATCTGTTTCCATTGCTGGGGTGACAGGGGGTTCACAAGAGTTTACTTTGGTGGAGGCTGATGTGAGCCTGACTGGAAATGAGTGGAAGAGACACCCTATTGTGACTGGCCCAGAAGCTCCATGCATTTTGGGCATAGACTTCCTCCGAAATGGGTATTTCAAAGACCCAAAGGGATTTAGGTGGGCATTCGGGATAGCAGCTGTGGAGACAGAGGGTGTTAAGCAGTTGAATACCTTGCCTGGACTATCAGAGAACCCATCTGCTGTAGGTCTTCTGAAGGTGGAAGAGCAACAAGTGCCAATTGCCACTTCAATAGTGCATCGCCGACAGTATAGAACAACTCGAGATGCTGTGATCCCCATCCACAAGATGATCCGTGAGCTGGAGAGCCAAGGGGTGGTCAGCAAAACCCACTCACCCTTCAACAGCCCCATCTGGCCTGTGCGCAAGCCTGACGGAGAATGGAGATTGACTGTGGACTACCGTGCCTTGAATGAAGTGACCCCACCATTGAGCGCTGCTGTGCCGGACATGCTGGAACTCCAGTACGAGCTGGAGTCCAAGGCGGCAAAGTGGTACGCCACAATTGACATTGCTAATGCCTTTTTCTCCATTCCTCTGGCTGCAGAATGCAGGCCTCAGTTTGCTTTCACCTGGAGGGGCATGCAGTACACCTGGAACCGATTGCCCCAGGGGTGGAAACACAGCCCCACCATCTGCCATGGACTGATCCAGGCTGCACTGGAAAAGGGTGAGGCTCCGGAACATCTACAGTACATCGATGACATCATTGTGTGGGGGAACACAGCAGCAGAAGTGTTTGAGAAGGGAAAGAAAATCATCCAGATCCTCCTGGAAGCTGGTTTCGCTATCAAGAAGAGTAAAGTTAAGGGACCAGCTCATGAGATCCAGTTCCTGGGAATAAAGTGGCAAGATGGACGGCGGCAGATTCCCACTGAGGTCATCAACAAGATTACAGCGATGTCCCCACCAACCAATAAGAAGGAGACGCAAGCTTTCCTAGGTGCTATAGGTTTCTGGAGGATGCATATTCCCGAGTATAGTCAGATTGTGAGCCCTCTCTACCTGGTCACCCGCAAAAAGAACGATTTCCACTGGGGCCCTGAGCAGCAGCAAGCTTTTGCCCAGATCAAGCAGGAGATCGCTCATGCAGTAGCCCTTGGCCCAGTCAGGACGGGACCAGATGTGAAGAACGTGCTCTACTCAGCAGCCGGGAACAATGGCCTGTCCTGGAGCCTTTGGCAGAAGGTGCCTGGGGAGACTCGAGGCCGACCCCTGGGATTCTGGAGCCGAAGCTACAGAGGGTCTGAAGCCAATTACACCCCAACTGAGAAGGAAATCTTAGCAGCCTATGAAGGAGTTCAAGCCGCTTCGGAGGTGATTGGTACAGAGACGCAACTCCTCCTGGCACCTCGACTGCCTGTGCTAGGGTGGATGTTCAAAGGGGAGGTTCCCTCCACCCATCATGCCACTGATGCCACATGGAGCAAGTGGATTGCTCTTATTACGCAGCGCGCCCGTATGGGTAAACTGAATCGCCCTGGGATTTTGGAAATAATTACCAATTGGCCTGAGGGTGAAAACTTTGGCCTCACAGATGAAGAACAAGAGCAAGTGACACGGGCTGAAGAGGCTCCACCATACAACCAATTGCCAGCAGAGGAGACGCATTATGCCCTTTTCACTGACGGTTCCTGTCGTATTGTAGGGATGAACCGAAAGTGGAAAGCAGCCGTGTGGAGCCCCACACGACAGGTTGCTGAGGCCACTGAAGGAGAGGGTGGATCAAGTCAACTTGCAGAACTCAAGGCTGTTCAATTGGCCTTGGATATTGCTGAAAGAGAGGGGTGGCCGAGGCTCTACCTCTATACCGATTCATGGATGGTAGCCAATGCTCTGTGGGGATGGCTGAAGAGGTGGAAAGAGGCTAATTGGCAGCGTGGAGGGAAACCAATTTGGGCTGCTAAGGAGTGGAAAGACATTGCTACCAGGGTAGAGAGATTACCTGTGAAAGTTCGCCACGTAGATGCCCACATCCCCAAGAGTAGAGCTAATGAGGAACATCGAAACAACGAGCAGGTAGATCGGGCAGCAAAAATAGAGGTCTCAAAGATTGATTTAGATTGGGAACACAAGGGAGAGTTGTTCC
Source organism: Hirundo rustica (assembly GCF_015227805.2). NCBI lineage: Eukaryota > Metazoa > Chordata > Aves > Passeriformes > Hirundinidae > Hirundo > Hirundo rustica. Next base: position 33,591,089 of record NC_053455.1, read on the forward strand.
TAGCTCGATGGGCCCATGATGCCTCAGGCCATCAGGGCAGAGATGCCACCTATAAGTGGGCCCGAGACCGAGGGGTGGATCTAACCATGGACAGTATTTCTCAGGTTATCCATGACTGTGAGACGTGTGCTGCCATCAAGCAGGCCAAGCGGGTGAAGCCGCTATGGTATGGCGGGCGATGGTCCAAGTATAAGTATGGGGAAGCCTGGCAGGTTGACTACATCACCCTTCCCCAAACCCGCCAAGGCAAGCGCTACGTGCTCACAATGGTGGAAGCCACCACGGGGTGGCTGGAGACCTACCCTGTGCCCCATGCTACTGCCCGAAACACCATCCTGGGCCTTGAAAAGCAAGTCCTGTGGAGGCATGGTACCCCCGAGAGAATTGAGTCAGACAACGGGACTCATTTCAAGAACAGCCTTATAAACACCTGGGCTAGGGAACATGGCATTGAGTGGGTGTACCATATTCCCTACCATGCACCCGCTGCAGGCAAAGTGGAGAGGCACAATGCATTGTTAAAAACCCAATTGAAAGCATTGGGTGGGGGATCTTTCAAGAATTGGGAGCAGCATTTGGCAAAGGCCACCTGGTTGGTCAACACCCGAGGCTCCACCAACCGAGCAGGCCCTGCGCAGGCTGAGCCTCTGCATACAATAGATGGAGATAAAGTCCCAGTGGTGCATGCCAGAGGTCTGTTAGGGAAGACAGTGTGGATCAAGTCTGCCTCAAGTTCAGACAAACCCATTCGTGGGGTTGTCTTTGCTCAGGGACCAGGTTGCACATGGTGGATAATGCAGAAAGATGGAACAACACGATGTGTACCTCAGGGAGATCTGATTGTTGGGTGAAAATCATTTACAAACATCACTGTCTGCTGAATGTTATTGCCATTGTCTGTACTTTAAACCACGCAGAATGAAATAGAAGGAAATGTGTAAGTGAGAGGGTATTGCTTGTATTCTTTTTTTTTTCTGTGGGGAGAATGGATGGAAGTTTTATGTGGAATATATATTGGTTCTGTCTGTAAGTCAACGATATGGGGATAAGGGGTGGAAGATGTCATGGGGTGACTGTGTATCCCCAATCGTCTGTTGGGTGCAGGGGGGAGGGCAAGCGCGGTTTGTTTTTCCCCAGGAAAACCCTGCTCATCGGAGTGACCTTGAAGCGGGGGAGTTGGAACACGGCAAGACAAAAGAAGCTCTGTTGTTTTTTTGCCCCGGCAGTTAGTTAGTTTAGTGCTAGCATAGTTAGACGCTGTAGAATAGCTGAAGCTTTTTGCTTTTTTTTTTCTTTTTCTTTTTTTGTCCTTTTTTCCTTCCTTTTTGCTTTTTTTGTCCTCTCCTCGGAACTGTTCCAACCTCTCCGGACTAAGGACCTGGGGAAGCACCGGGGGCCTCCACAGGGGACCCACCCCACCAAGACCAGCCCTGCACATCTCCTTTTCTCCCAACGCCAGCGGAGACGGAGTGGTGGAGCACAGTGACGACCCTCAAGAGGAGACTTTCTTTAAGTTTGTTATCCCTCCGTAAGCGGCACGAAGCTCTTGTCATCGGGTATTGTGCTGGGAGTGCTTTGCCTGTTTAATAAACAGGTTTTTTCCACTTCTCTCTGAGGAAATCTTTTTTCCCGAACCAGTTGGAGGAGGGGAGGGCGGCCTGTGGGAGGGTTTCTCCCAAAATCTGCCTGAAACCACCACATACTGACAGACATTGATGAGGTCCTTTGCGTCTTCTTGAGGCTGAACAGGCCCAGCTCCCTCAGGCTTTCCTTTAAGAGAGATGTCCCAGTCCTCTCATCATCATTTTTGTTGCCCTTCACTGGATCCAATCCAACAGTTCCCTGTCTCTCCTGTCCTGAGGAGCCCAGAACTGCACTCAGCACTCCAGGTCAGGTCTCACCAGGGTGAGGAGAGGGGCAGGATCCCCTCCCTCCACCTGCTGCCAATGCTCCTCCTAGTGCAGCTCAGGATCCCACTGGCCTTCTTGGCCACAAGCACACACTGCTGGCTCAGGACAGTTTGCTGTCCACCAGCACCCCCAGGTCCCTCTCCACAGAGCTGCTTCCCAGCAGCTCAGCCCTCAGTCTGTGCTGCTCCGTGGGGTGATTCCTGCCCAGGTGCAGGAGCCTGCCCTTGCTGTTGTTGGATTCACACAGTTCTTCTCTGCCCATCTCTCCAGCCTGCTGAGGTCCTTCTGCAGGGCTGCACAGCCCTCTGGGGTATCAGCCACTCCTCCCAGCTTTGTGTCATCAGGGAACTTGCTGAGGAGGCATCTTCTCTTTCATCCAAGAAATCAATGAATTAAGGTAAAGAATCATGGATCCAATGGTGTACCTTGGGCAATGCCACTAGTGACAAGGCCACAAAAAGACCCTGTGCCACTGATTACAAAGCTCCAGGATCTGCTGTGCAGGTAGTTCTAAACCCACCTCACTGTCCACTTATGCAGTCCACACTTCCTGAGTTTGCCTATGTAATATATGTGCTAAAGTTAATTCGTGTTATCAAATTATAAAGGGTAAATGTTAACTGTATAAAAATGAGTGTTAAAGATGTGCTCAAACTAACATAGGTAAAGGTAAAATGGAGAAACCAAAATGAAAGAATTTCCTCAGCTTGGGAAGCACGGGAGGGACACGAGGAAAGTATGATTGGAATTACCAGAGAGGGGGCCTTGAAACTATCGCTGCCGGGAATCCCTGAAAAGATACAAAGGACAACGGAAAACGGAGATACAAGTTCGGAGACCAAGATAATCACTTCAGATGGATATCTCTACTCGTCTCCGTCGAAATTAACATATCCACGACACACCCGGGCTCAGCCATCAGCTGCATTGTTCCACCCTACCGGTCTATTCAGACTCCCGATACCGGGACTTGCATGATTAATGAAGACGCCTCGGAGAGAAGACCGTCAGAATCCCGGACTTCACTCCGCGATCTAGTGTATAAAAAGGGGCGGCTGGAGACCGAAATTGTGAACTTGGGGGGATACCAGGCTGGCAGAGGCTGGTATCCGTGTTCACCCGGCACCGATCCCGGGCTCGGCGCTGTCCTTTTAATTGTGGCTTTCTGAGACTGATATTTTGTCTCACAATAAAATTCTAAATTTTTGATACATCGAATCTGGTCGATTTTATTTATAACAGCCTATAAGGATGCTGTGAGGCACAGTGTCAAAAGCCTTGCTGAAGTTGAGGTAGACAACATCCACTGCTCTTCCCTCATCCATCCAGACAGTTGTTTCATCATAGAAGGCAGCCAGGCAAGTCAAGAATGAACCTTTAGTGAATCCATGGTGAATACTTCTGATCACCTATTTGTCATGCATGTGGATAGAAATGGCCTCCAAAATGCTATGTTCCATCATCTTTAAGGGACTGTATTATGGGTTGGCACAGTTTTATTTTCTAGTTACAGAGAAATGTGGAATGTGTTTCCCTGCCAGGACCTTAGAGTTGCAAGGTGGGGAGGGGAGGGACAGGGGCCTATCAGAAAGCTAGCCAAGATATTGGCAGCTAATTTAACCAATGAAGATGCCAATATGACATTGGAAAGGACATTTAAAACTCTCATCTCTGGCAGACCGCTCTCTTTCTGTTGAGATAGCCATGAGGTAATATCGTGGGCAGCCGGGGGGCCCGGGTCAGGCCTCGCTGCCCTCTGGGTGTCAGGGCCGGGCCCAGCCAGGCTTCCAGGAGCTGCTGCCTACGTGGGAATGGCCTGGGTTGAGCCCTTTTCTCCTGGCTGCTGGCGGGAAGAGAAAAAAGAACAGCTCAGCAATGCCACGTGCTTACAGCTTTGTGGCAGCTCTGTGCCAGGCCACCCTGGATGAGACCGAGGGGTGGAGAAGAGGACCTCCACTGGTTTCCCCTGTTGGCACGGCTTTGCATCTCTACAGCCCTGCAGCCCGGGGCAGAGAGCACACGGCCACTGCAGGCCTGGGCAGATTTAACCTTTCCTAGCAACATGGAGCTTCTAAAGCACAACCTTTCCTTGAGAGAAAGAAGAAAGAAAACAGAGGGTACGTAAAACAGACACAGCGTGAAGTCAGTGGATTAGAAGTGAAAGAACTAATAATATTATTGGAATAGGATTGGAGAAGTGGACATTTTTAACCAGACTTCTCTGGGGTAAACTATGGAGAAATGACTGTTCTTTGTAGCATCTCATTGTTGGAGAGAATGCTATTTCTAATTAAAACTGAGGACTGATGTGATTGAGATTTAATAGAGAACTTTAAAGCCCCTGCTCCTGGGTCAAAAGGATGGTCTCAGCCTTTGAGACGAAGATGATTTTAGACTAGAAGAATTATTCATAAACAGTACCCCAATTCCACTGAGAGGCTTATAGATGGCCAAAGAAAAAGGCTGCTGATAGAACATCACAGTCTGCAAAAACTCTGGGCGATTGCAGATGTGTGACATTGGGAGCTACTGGACTGTTTTGTCTTGTAGCAGATGTCTCCATAAAACTCTAGAGAGACTCTTCTCCTAAAGTAATGAATGATTATGTTTAAATAGTGAAACTGACTGAAAATCACAAGTTGTGTCTTTGTATGTTGTTTTATAAGAACATTAATAGAGGGAATGTGTAACTTTTGTAGAGGGAGGGAGGAATGTTTTGAAGTTTCATTCTGTTTTGGTTTCCTTTTTTCCTTTTTTTTCCCCTTTTTTTTCCCCTCAACATTTATTTTTTCATTCTTTTAGTGTGTGTTAATAAAACTGTTTTGTTCATTTTTAAGCTTAAGTCTGCTTTGCTTTTCTCCTAATCTCTCTCCCACAGAAAAAGAATAAACACTAAGACCACTACACTAAATTGGCAACCAGAATTTGGCAAACATAAAACCACTACATTAATTGGTGTTTCTGCCCAGTTTCATTATATTAAACTATTACAGACTGTGAGGCTGACTGTTCAATAATTCCTTGGGTCCTCTTTCTTGCTTTTCTGAAGGCTGAGTTGAAATTTGCTTTCTTACAGTCCTCAGGAGCCTCTACTAATCAACACAACCTTTCAAAGATGATCATGAGCAGTCGAGCTATTACATCTGCCAGCTCTCTCAGCACTTGTGGATACATCCCATGAGGACTTGTGGATGCCAATTTTGTCTAGCTGTTCTCTAACCCAATCCTTCTTGACCAAGGGAGTCTTCCTTCCAGCATTCCTTTACTCTGCTCTCCTGGGTCAGAGATCCATGAGGGTTGGTCTTGTTAGTAAAGACCAATACAAAGAAGGCATTCAGTAACTCTGCCTTCTCTGTGTTCTGTTACCAGCATCCTCTACATTACTCTTAGTTTTCCTTTGTTACTGATATGTTTCTTCTTGTTGTCCTTGACATCCTTGACCAGATTTAATTCCAGATGGGCCTTTGTCTTTCTTTTGTTATTTTTTGGTTATTCTGACAACCCATCTGCATTCATTCCAAGTGGCCTGACCCTGCTTCCCTCTCCTATGTATTTCTTGCTTACACTTGAGTAAGGTCAGGACTTCATTTTTTGTTTATCCACACAGGTCTTTTGGCCTTTTTGCCCAATTTCTTACCCATTGGGATGCATCATTCTTGAGCTGAGAAGTGATCCTCAAATATCAACCAGCTCTCTTGGACCCCTCTTCCCTTCAGAGCCTGTTCTCATGGGACTCTCCCAGCAAGTTCCCTGAAGAGGCACTAAAGTCAGTTCTCCTAAAATCTGTGGTTGCAACCTTACTTGTTGCCCTGCTTCATCCTCACCAAATACTGAACTCCACAGACTCATGGGCACTCCAAGACGACCCTCAACCTTCCCATCTCGGAAGAGTCCTTCTCTGGTTGCTAGCATAAGGTCAAGCAGCACACCATTCCTTGTGAGATCCTCCACTACCTGTGACAGGAAGTCACTATACATCCGTGCTTTTCAAGAACCTCCTGGACTGTGCTTCACTGTGTTCTCTCTCTCGCACTGCTTCTCCAGCAGATGTAAGAGTAGTTAAAGTCCTGCAAAAGAATCAGTGGCTGTGACTTTGAGACTACTTCTGGCTTCCTGTAGAAGGCCTAATCCACTTCCTCATTCTGAGTGAGGTCAAGCATTTTGATTAAGCACAGTAAGAATTTAACTAATATTTAGAAATTATGACTTTGTGTCTTATAACAGTTGCATGATATAGGGAGATTATCTCTGGGAAATCAAAACCATTACTGGTCTCAAAATGACACCAGTACCAAATTTTATGTTTCTGCTTCATACTATTATAAGGACAAACTTGTATTTCTTAGCTTGCTTTATTATTGAAATATCTGTCATATATGCTTAAATCGTATCCATCTCTCATAGATGAAGCATGACCATTTCAGCATAATTTTTAATGAGCATATGAGCATAGATTGTTTTGATGACCAATTAGAAAATTTTAATGAGTGATTTTCAAGATTATGAACAAAAATCACTGAAACTAAATTATAATTTTACAGAAGTGCCTGTGGCAACACATTATGAAGAACCTGGAGCTTGTGCAAAGAAAATTTCAGCCCATCTGCCAACAGAGAACTGAATTAATTCAGTTTGAATTCGACAAAAGCATGACGAGCCATTTACAAAGAATTGAAACAGAAAAAATTCTTCACTAGCAATGCCGAGTAGCTGCCTCCCATAATGTGATACAGAGTACTGACATAAGTGAAGTGATAAATTCTCAAGCTATAATATAACAGAATTAACACTTACAAAGTAGTTAGTGTTTCTCTTGCATCTACTATGTAATTCAAGAATTGCCACCAGAAAATGCTGTGACCATTTCAGCTAATTATAGAGCCGCAACTATAAATATTTTTTTCTTCCGCAACTATAAATATTTTTTTCTTAATTTCTGAAAAAATCTCAAGGCTTTCTAAATGCTAACTTCCTTCGAGACTATTGTAATTGCTGTCAATATAATCCCTGTAGCTTTTCTAATCCAAACAGCTGAATATTAACAGGTTGCATATATATAGTGTTTTGTATTCAGCTATGTTTTTCAGTTGTAATTGGTAACATAAGTCTCCCAACACTGTTTTTAGGATTGCCTCTGAGAAAATTGTTCAAGCACTTTTCATTAGATTTACTTTGGCTTACGATTTACCTTTCTTTTCTCAGAACTTTTATGCATAAATATTTAATTACTTTATATAAAAATTTTATATAAAAATAATCCACATTTTTAAACTCCTTGAACTATTTCAATAATCATTCCTTTTCTAAAGAGAATTAAAAGCATGTCAATACACACTCTGCCTTAGAGAAAATTACTTATGGTAATTTATTGGAACTATTGAACTTCTTTAATCATTTCATATTTTCTACTGACACAATTCTACATAAAGCCAGTTCAGCTTGAGATCTTATAGTACCATAGAAAGAAATAGTCTAAGGTGTATTTTCTATTGCAAGTAATTTCTAGCATGTCTCAAATTAATCCTAGTCAAACACAGATCTAGAAAAAGTGGTCAGAAGAAAGGACAGTTGTGGCTGGGACAGGAATCAGAGAAACTTGCAGTGTAAGTTGATAGCATCCTACTTCCCAACATTAACACTTACGGTGGGGTAGAACCAGATTGGAGCAGGGGAGTGCCTGAGAGGAGGCTGTGACCCCCTGGGAGGCCTGGAGTGCTGGAGCAGGTTCCTGGCAGGGACCTGCAGACCCACGGAGAGAGGAATCCACACTGGAGCAGGTTCCCGGGTAGGACTTGTGACCCTGTGAGGGACCCAGGCTGGAGCAGGCTATGCCTGAAAGACAGCAGCCCATGGAAAAATTACCCACATTGGAGCAATTTGTGAAGAACTGTCCCGTGGGAGCAGTGTTGGAGAAGTTCATGGAGGACTCTCTCCTGCGGGAGGAACTCCACACTGCAGCAGGGGAAGGACTCCTCTCCCTGGGCAGTGGCAGAAACAACAGGCTATGACTCCCATTCCCTCTTTCCCTGCATTTCTGGGAGAGAAGGTAGCTGGGAAGGAGGGAGGGGGGAAGGTGGCTTTAAGGCCTATTTTTACTTCTTATTGTCCTGCTCTGATTTTGTTAATAATAAATTCAACTAATATCTCTAATTGTAGCCTGTTTTGCCCATGACAGTATTTGTTGAGTGATCTCTCCCTGTCTGTACCTCCACTTAGCAAATTTTTGTTATATTTTCTCACCCCTGAGGAAGGGGGCATAGGGAGGCTTTGGTGGGTGTCTGGTACCCAGCCAGGGTCAACCCACTACAGTTACTCTAACACAAGCCATGCTAGATATATTGTTTTAAATTTAGAGAGGTGACCTCTCATGTTTATGAGTCAAGTCCACCATAGCGGCAAACAATCAAGCATCAGATACACAAGCCCAAAATAACATCTCTATATATACATATGTAGATATATAGATACACCCAGTAAGCACAGCATTTCCTGTAACAAATAACAACCTTGATATCATTAGTAAAATTTAAAATTCAGTAAACATGACAATAGAAGTCTCACTGTTGAGATTATATTTATATTCTGTGAATTTATGGATTTGGATGACTATGAACTAGTACTGATGATCATGACTACTGACCATGGCAACTGATGCATAAAATATTAAAGTAGATTATATTACATATAATATAATATAATATAATATATAATATATAATATATGATATGATATATGATATATGATATATGATATATGATATATGATATATGATATATGATATAATATAATATAACATAACATATAACATACTATATATTATATATTATATATTATGTATTATATATTATATATTATCATATATCATATATCATATATCATATATCATATATTATATAATTAGCATATTTGAGAAAGATGCCACTTGCAAGAGTGCCTTCTCAGTGTTAATTTACATACAGCAAATACTAAAATCATTATTGAAAAGCAGGCCACAGTGACACACAAAATTCCATTTTTACCGAGTCTGATCAATTCACTTTTCTAGAATCAGGTCCCAAAGTGAATTAGAATCACTCACACGTAATTTTAAAGTGAAAAATGCCTGCAAACGACACTTTACCAATTTGGCTCAATGGTTCTTTAGAAGTGTCCCAGGAAGGGATTAGCAGTCAAAACCAATTTTGACTACACTCTATATTGAACTCCATTCTGAATATTATTACACAATTTAAATTGCCCTATATATCATGCTATTATTACAGTCTTACAGAGTGTAAATGTCCATAAACTTACTCTAGCTTATTACACATGTGGTAATTAGATTGTGTATCACATAAAGAGGTATCCTTTCCAGGGATACCAAGTACAGAACCATACCTATTCAAACGATAATGATCTTCATCTTGTCGGTTTGAGTTAGACCTAAGTGAAATTGAACAGCCATATTAATTCCAAATTTATATAAACACTTTTATTAGACTTGAAAATATAATTAGAAAGTTACATAATGACTGCTAGGTCAAAGTTAAGTGGAATTTCAGTGCTTTTCTGGAATTGCCCATTTGTGAATACTTCAGGAAAAAAAAAAAAAAAAGTAACAGAACTGAGAAAATCTGCTGTAGTAGCCTTACAAAATCTTCCACTTTCTGCAAAACTAAAAATACGGGATTTTAAAATTCTGTTGTATTTGAACAGTTGAATGTAGTAACTACAAATCAATTGTAGGAAACATCATTTTAAAAAATGAAATTGGCATAACTAAGAAGATAAAGGTGTTAAAAAGAAGTAAAAATTGAACAGAATTTGTATTTCATTCAATAAAGAATTCAAGCTTCTACTCTTTAAGACATAATTTTTGTAAAAATCCCCACATTTTTCTCAATTCTCAATGACTAAAAACCAAGGAGCCTAAAATTTTTTCCCACAAAATGACTTGTGGTGTACTGAGTGCTCCTTGGTGTAGTACAAACTTATTGGTCTGTATTACTGTGTGCTTTAGAAGAAGTAGCCATTCTCATTTCTACTTTTATGTACATTCCTATTTATTCACCTCTTTGTTTACTTGGTTTTACTTTCAATTTTTGTTGTTAATTTTATACAGCTTTAAATAGGCAGTTTAAGATCCAAATGTAAGGCTTTTGTCATGACTTGTTAATCAAATGCTTTTTCTTAACTGGAGCATAAATGCTGTGAATGTATTAATCTTACTTGTGTTGTAGCAAATGAAAATGTGCTGGAGATGTTTTAATTAACTTTTGTAACAAGATTCTGAAAATATTAGATATGATCTCTTGGGAAAGTGTAGAAACCAATTATGGGACTAACTCTTCCAAATATTCCCAAGATAAAGGAGTCTAAATCTGAAAAGAAAAGAAAAGAAAAGAAAAGAAAAGAAAAGAAAAGAAAAGAAAAGAAAAGAAAAGAAAAGAAAAGAAAAGAAAAGAAAAGAAAAGAAAAGAAAAGAAAAGAAAAGAAAAGAAAAGAAAAGAAAAGAAAAGAAAAGAAGAAAAAAAAGAAAAAAAAAAAAACAACAATAATAATAATTTTTAAAAATCTGCTTTCATCATCTACTTTGGATTAATTTAGGTCCAAGAGCTCTTCTAGAAATGTGTAGTTTAATTATTTGCATTCATCTATTGGATGCTAAAAAAGGAATATATTTACTTTAACCAATTACAAAGAGATATTGTTCTCTAGATGAAGCAGTCCTAGAAGCCTGAGACTGACTTATTAAAAAAATATGGGTATTGATCTAGTATGGATACCCAACTGTGACATACAAGAACTCTCTAACAGTCTAAAGTTAGAAAGTGTATGTTAATTATGGCCGGGCAGCACATAGGATAGCTCCCTAATATGCACTGTGAAATTCACAGGTAATTACAAAGCCTTTTATTTACAGAAGTGTTGAATACCCAAATTATAAATACATATTCATATCCCTGTCACCTCCCATTCCTCATTTCATATGCTAATTGGCAAAAAAAGCTATTAAGCATGTGTAGTTTGTTTCTTAAAATGAGTTGGGGGTCTATTCTGGGGAGGGGTCACCAAAAATGAGGAAGTAAGGTGAGTCTTCCTCATCCTGACCTTTCTACTTTTCAATGCATTCATGATAAATGAATCCTTGGTAGAACTTATAGTTTCCTGTGTTCAGTGGGTTCTTTAAGCAGGAAGTCTGCAATTATCTTATATCTTATTTACCGCATTTTGGTTTTTTGTTACAAGCACAGCTACCTAAACATAAAGCTGACAAGCAATGAGTTACTAAATCCGGGACATCTTATCTAAGATCCGGCTTCTGTTGACTGCAAGCAAAGCTTATCTACCCACTTCAGCTAATTCAGCAACTATTATCTTAACTTTCCCAAAATCCCTAATTCTTCAAATTTAATGTCTCAGGATTAATTAAGAACAGGTATTCGCCTAGATAGAGATAGAGAAGATCACAATCACTCAGACTATTAGATGGTCCAACCAGCTTTAACAAAGAAAACTGCTCAAAAATTGTGTTGAGTTGTTTAATAAAGAAATAATAATAATAATAATAATAATAATAATAATAATAATAATAATAATAATAATAATAATAATAATAATAATAAGGTAAGAGTGTGTTGTTCAATGCAGTTTCAATGAGTGCACTATTCTACCAAGTCCAGTAAATTGTTTAGGTTCAGTGTACCTCAACCTGACCACGGAATATTTTGTAAAGCCCCCTCTCATCTTCAATGGATCCTGTGCTGAGCCATCCTAACTGGTTTTGCAGTGGTCATGCAGAGGGGACCCTGGTGGTCGTGTTAACTGAAAAGCAACGAGACCTGGAAGGTCCTGTCTTCCCCTTCCTTCCAGGAAAGCGGAATCCTCTCAGTTCCTAGATCGAGCATGTTGTGGTCACCTCTAGAGCGCCAAGCAGCAAGGTCCGATGGGCGGGCTGGAGCGGGAGCGCAGCCTTTCCCCGGGAAAATCCTCATCGGGGGAGGAGGAGGGCCCGAGTCCCGCTCCCTCCTGGCCCCCGCACTTGGGGGGGGGCAGCATATCGCTCAGCTGAGCCAGGGCTGCCAGGGGCGACTGCCCTCGCCACGGGCAGGTCCGAGCGGCTCCCTGAAAAAAATGCTTGGGAAGAGTACGCCTCAATAGATGTACTTAGGTTTGCCCCGTCTCTGCGTTGGCCTCGGTGGGGTGAGCCCTAACTGCGCAGAGAAATCCGCTGCTCCCAGCGCCGCTGTGCCGGGAGGTCCCGGGGCCGCGGTTCCGTGGGGCCCAGCCGCGGGGCCGGGCAGCACTGCCGGGCACTGCCGGGCACTGCCGGGCACTGCCTGCTCGGCGGCACTGCGGCGTCCCGGGACACACCCCGACCCGCGCCTACAAACCTCTAATAACTGAAATGTCAAAAAAACCCCGATCAGTTCCTTGTGACTTAACTTCTGTAAATGTAGCTAAAGGCCACCTGTGCCACTGGGTTGCCTCAGGGAACAGAGCAAGCAAATCTGGAGTGGTTGGTGCTGTGCTGCCTCGCCCATCTCAAACTTGCTTCAGTCTCCTGAACCCTGCATAGACAGGTCCAAAAACACTGCAGGCTGAAATGAGAAATTGATGGGAAATAATATTTAGCCTCCAGAATGCCACAAACTTTTACCTAGACTCCAATGAATCAGCTCTGCATCCAAAGTTACAGCTTTCGCAGATGAAATAAGGCAGCTGCTGCAATTTGTAACAACTGTAAAAGACCGCAAAGGTAAAGCTGACCACGTACTAGGGGTGCAGGACTTGCCCTTATCTCCCCGCAGCAGTTATTTGTATGCTTTCTCTTCTTCTAGCACACTGGGTATAAAAATGGAAAATTACATGTGATGGAGAGCTGTCTAAATAGCTTTAAAAAGAAAGTTCAATCAAAATTTAGAATCATCTTCTCGCCCCTCAATTCAAATTACAATAAGGCTTACCATATTTTCATGTAGTATTAGTATAACTAAGTGACTTGGATTGAGAAATTAGTGTTGTAATGCATTAACTGGGTTTATATTTGTAATGTCCTTTTCCCTGCCCAGCAGTGCCCACTCCCCTCACTGAGATGTAACCTAATGCTGTTTCATCGCTGATTGGGTGGTGCCTCTGGGTCTCACCTCTGGGCCCTGCCCCGTGGGGGAAAAAGCCACGGCGGGGCAGGGGCCAGCTCTCTCTGGCATCGGCTTTCCATCGGGTAGGGTCCCAAGGCTGAGCAGGACATAAGAATAAAAGCAGAATTATCCCGCCGAAGTCAGAGAGTCAAGACTCTACCTTCGGCGGCCGTCTAGTCTCGTGGGGAAGGCTACAAATTAGTTTTGCAACTTTGTATTTACCTTTAACTAGCATATACTGAAGTTTCATGTAGTTCTGAAAACCATAATGGAATTAATTTGGTGGTTTTCATTAATTATTTGTGAGTCAATATGCTGTATAGTGTGGGCAGAATGTTATAATTAATGTATTTTTTTTGCCCTAGTGAGTGTTTCCAACATATACTTCTAATAAGAATACAAGAAAAAAAAATATCCCAAGTGTAAACTAATTATAGCTTCACAAAGGGAGTTACAATGAAAGTCAAGAAACCTTTGATTAATGTTATTAGTGCCCTTAAAAAAACCAACCAACCAAACAAACAAACAAACCCACAACAAAACACTTATTGTGAGCAGATATCTTAGCAAATTCTTAAAAACTATAGTAAAATTAATTGTTTTGGGATGCCATTTGAAGTATGGTCAGTGTTTAAAAACTTGCTGTGAAATAATAGGAGTTGAGAAAGGATAATCAACAGTTTTCTTCATGAGCAAAAATAAAACTAAGAATAAATAAGGATGTTTTGCATTGAGGTTACACAGTAATTGTTCTTCAGTTAAGGAAAGTCATGGCTAAATACTGTAAACTGTCATGTTGCATTTACTTCAACTTGCAGTCAAAGAAAGTGCCTCACTATTATTGATGTTAATGTTTTTAATTTTTCCTTTTTCAAATTGATATATTCAAAAGAGTTGTATTCGCAAAAATGTGGACATTATTTAATTGCCTCTTGACCTGAATATACATATATCTTTACATTTACAAACATCTGGGAAATTTTGGCACATTCTTATAGTTAAATGTGTGAGGTCATGTATACCTCACCCTGTGAATTTGGACATTAAGGTCTCTATGACATTTTGTCTTTTTCTAATATATAGTACTTGATGAGTTTTTTTATTACCCTCATGCTAGATTTTTACCTATTTCTGTCTTAGCATGATCATGTTTCTTTAGTCAAGGGGCAAAGATTAATTTTTCTTTCATTTCCCCATTTCTAGACCAATATCCCTCTTTCTAGATTCATATTTTATGAGAATTTCAAACTTATTTTTATAGAAGACTTAAGTTTTCAGCCCCTTTTACAGCAGAAATGTCCTTCCTCCCAATCTAAAAACAACTCAAAAAATCTGCTGCAGGACCACCAAATTACATTTTTAGACTACAATATTTTTTAAATATTATCAGTTTCTTTAACATTCTTAGGTTGACATCCTAGGTTTTTCCAAAAGATACTTGAACAAGTGTTATTCGAAAAGACTTCTATTTCTATTTCCATTTTGTCTTTTAGAACTGTGTTAAAAATACAAGTACATGTCTATTTGTAGGATTTGTATCTCAGTGGCCAGTTGCACTGAAACTTTCATAGCTTTAGAGACATGCTGAGTAATTTTTTCAAAAGATGAGTATTATTATTTTAACATAATTTCATCCTACAGTTACCTATTGAGAAATTCCATTTTACACTAACAAATTTGGAAAATGTAGATAGTTGAGTCACCATATCTGACTCTATATATGGTTGTTTTTTCTATTTCTGTTTTCTTTGTCTCATGCTCTTTACCCACCTTCATTTCTGGAAGTTACCAACTTTGACCCTGGAATGCTGATTTGTAGCAGTAATTGGCAGAACATTATTCTAGAAGAATTGCTTCTCTTTAGCTTCCAGACAATACAGAAGATATAGTCAGAGACTGCCTGTTATTATTCTGCTCAGACATAGATAACACCACCTGCCTAGCATTGCTTTTGTCACAGGTCTAAGCACATGAATCATTAGAATATTTAAAAGAATAAGATACTTAATTTCTACCATCAGTAGAAAATTTATTAACAAACCTTTCTGACAGTGAATGAAGGAATTCTATAACATTTACATCTCTCTAGTTCAAATTGTGTCACATACCCCAAGCAGTAGATCATTTGAGTAAGAGACACTGGTAGAATACCATTTTTCTAACAGGTTTATGGGCTGAGTAGCACACCATCTGCACTTGTTTCCTGCTTGGGCTATGGTTGAGCTTATGCAGTTAGTTTTAATCCATAAAATCCTAAATTACTAAATCCTAGGTATTTGTGGTCACCTCTTGTTTGCTCTTCTAGAATTATATCTGTCATATTTTATATATTAGAAGGCTACTGTAAGGTTCTTTCACTTTCCATAATTTACCTGTGTAACTTTGCATTTTTAATTATGGGACAAGTATTTAAAAGATATAAAAAACAGATTGGAATATTCTGCTGCATTAAAAATCATTAAAAGAAATTGCAGATGGAGTCATGCTTCTAGTTTGAAATTAACAAAATAAAGCAATTACATGTGGATTTGAATGAGTATATGCAAATCTTAAATTACATAAAAGTTTATATACTATTACAGCCATTTATATAACATTGTTGGATATCTTACATTATCTTCATTTGTTCTAATTTACATTTCTTCCATAAATAATTTGATGGCTTAAACCTGTATTGTCATAATATACAGATGTTTGGTTTGGGTGTTTTTCCCTGAGAACCTTGTTTTCTGAACATATTTCTCTTTCTTAATACATATAAGTGTTATCAAAACTGCACTTAAATTATCTTGACAATGTTTTCCTGGGCAAAGTGTCACATTAAAAACATTCTTTCGCCTTTACCACTACTCCCAGCAATCTGTACATACATTACAGATCTTATACAGCAGTCTTCTTTTAAAAGGTTTTGGTAAAATAAATTTTAAAAGAAATCAGGGTGGAAGTGGTTTCTAATGGGAAAACATGAAAAATGTACATGTATTTAATGTTTATAATAAATTTGGAAAATTAGACTAAATATCATATTAATATTAATGAACATACTGAATTAGGATGAATATGAAATTAAAAGGCTGTCAGAAATAGGGTCAGTGTAACATCTGATGTGGAAAAGTGTAAATACATTCCCTGTGGTTTGAAAGTGGCTTGGTAATTTATGAAGTTAAAACCTAACAATAATTTGTAGTTCAATGAAACTGGAAAATAACTTGGTCTGAAGCTTCATAACCATGAACAACATCATGTCATGAAGCAGCTATAAAGTGTATTTTTCTTTTTTCTTTCCTGAATTTACATATCATTGCTTAGCATTATTTCCAGAATCTTGTGCCAATTCAACCTTCAAATGTGCTTCCTTAAGCCCTAATTCAACTTCACTTATTCAGTCACATATTTTGCTTTGATTTTTTTTTTCTTCAGGAATATTTGTCAGTTTTACATACATCTCTTTGAAGCAGGTGTATTGTTGTTTGAGTAGTTCTATCACAGGTCTTCCAAAGTAAATCTGAAGGTAATAAAACTTGTTGAGAACTAGTCCTGTGATGATGAAAACTTTCGGTTTGAATTCTTTTACTTCTTACATTGTCTTAGCTGTTCTTCTGATCAAATATATCACACAAGCTTGAATTACCTTACTCTCTCCTGAAAGTGTATGGGAAACCATATTTTCACACTGTAGTTTTACGAAGTTGCTATCTCTATTTCAGTATATGTTAAATTTTGAGGTTTTCTCTATTCTGGTTTTTCAACAGTTACTAGACAACTGAGCACCACAAATTTTAAATCTGTTGTGTTCCTTCTTCTGACACTGTATTTAAACAACCAGCCAGAGTTTTTTGAAGGTCATTGGTCTGCTCCAAGCAGTAGGTCACTTTCCAGGTGGCTGGTTTACTGCAATGATCAGAGTCTGTAAGATGTAATTAATTTAAAAATACTTCATAGCCAAATTGGTAACTGCTTTCTTTGGCTGATGCCTGACTATCTTTCAGGGGTTGCCTAACTCTCCCTAGAACATGAAAACAGTGAATGGCATTTCAGCAAAACTTTGTCTGCTCCGCTGCCATATGCCTTTCTCACAGTAAGGTGTAAGGGCCTTATTTATCCATCCAGTCTAATTCCATGCAGAACTTCCTTGTAGAAAAGATCTTTCTCTCAGCTGCTGTGGTATCTTACTTCTGTACAATGTGCTTACAGAAATAACCACTTTTGGCATCCTGCTTTTGCTATGAGTATTTGAATATTTTTGTCCCAGAGGTGAACTTGTAGAATTTTCTAGAGTATCAAACTGCAACTATGCAATTAATATATGCAAATATTTTGAAAAATGCATGAAGTTTTTTTCCTGCATGCAACAGAAGAAAAATACATTCAAATTTTCAGTATCTTACTGTGTTCTTCTAAAAGCTTCCCGCACATTTAGGGGGTTCGGGGTTACAAATTACAATTTTCAATTCAATATTTTGTATTTCAAGGAAGCTTGCACATAGCTAACACTTGCATTTCCTGTCAAGTAAACTTTGGTGAAAACAAGTTACTATGGGGCAGGTTTTAATAACAGAAGACGTGTTTTGTATCTTTGTAACTACCATAGGATCTGCCTTCCAGTGATTTTATGACATATACAGTTCTGAAATGTTTGTGCTTTATGCTGGAAAGTGGCTTCAGATAAGAAGTTAGATTGCTGTTATTACACACGTTCAGGGGCCAAGTTGCATATTAGGACCATTAAGCTGAATGTCTTTGCCCAAAATTTTGCTGTTCCAATATTTTTACTGTTGAGTAGATATACCTAATGGCAAGTCCCTCACTGTCCCCTGCTTTTGAGCACATAAATATTACACCATGAACTTGTACGAATAGAATAGGTTACTTTTTTCCCTTTCAGAGAAAGGGAAATTGCCTTTTATCAATATGATCCATTGTGATCTTTTCAAATCCCTAACAAAGAGCAGCTATGATGAATGTTTCTGAATGGGAGAACATTTGCCCATGACAATTAATTTCAAGCCCTCCCAGTTTATGCTTTCATTTTACCTGCTCATAGACTACACGTACCCTTACCAGCCATATACAGATTTAGCTTACTTCAAAGCTCAATGATTAATCCTGTTGCAGAGGCTGAATTCTACACTGACTGTCTTTCCCCAGTCATTAATGCAAGCCTTCTTAGTTTGCTTTTTTTCCCCCTGTGGAAATACTATGTAATTAAACCTTTCAGCTTTTTAGTATTTTTTTTTAAATCTATTGGCCTCTGAGCCTATTTCATGTCAGTATCTTATTTTATATTGTATGTTGAAATACATAGATGTAATATTGCTTATAAGCCTATATTTTAAATGTATAAAATGTAGAAGCTTTTTTTTAAATAAGAATTTTACTTAAATCCATGGTACTACACATTTTCATTCCTTCTACATCCAAAGACTAATATTACTTCAGAAAGATACAAAATTTATCCAAATGTATAGCTGGGGGAATGGGGAATCCCATGGCATTTGAGGCCATGGAAATATAATGCTAAAGCTAAACTAAAAATTTTAACACCGTCAGACTGGTGACTGTCAGCTGATTATCCTATTTAACATTGTGACCACTGTGCTCAAATCTGTCAGGATTGCAAAGCTTCCAACTGCATACAATCTGAAAGTAAATTAAGTAGCATTTGAAAGACTAGCACCACTGCTACATGTGAGTCCTCTTCCTGGAATAATTGGGAGTATAAACTGTGTTGCTCTCTGCTGCCTTAGACTTAGCACGCTCTGCCCTTTTGTAGACAGTGTGCGTGCCAAGTCTGGTCAGCATCAGACAGTTACAAAAAGTTCAAATTAGAGACACAATTTCAAGAAATGCAGTCATTAAATGTCTGAAGCATTTTAATTTTGGGATTTATTTTGGTGAGATTACATAAATAGTGGTTGTAAATAAAATAATTCTTTGTAACTTTCAGCAAAAAACCTGCTACTTCTGTTCTAAGTTAAATATTCTTATGAGAAATGTCAAACGCACATGATCAATTTATGAAGTGGCTTATGTGATTAAACATGCAGGGATATCTGTTTTTCTCCTCCCAAATATGTGTTGTGCTTGCAGAGCAGCTGGATGTGTGATCCCTCTTTTTTTTTTTTTTTTTTTTTTTTTTTTTTTTTTTCTCCCTCAATAAACTGAGGAAAAAACCCCACATAGATAAAGAGAAAATTGTTTGAAATAAAGTTTTATTTTCATGAAGACTATATCTAAGTAGCTAATTGAGGTCTGACGGTCTTACATCACGGTCTACTGTCACTGTTTGGAATAACATATATTTTTCTGCATTATATAGGAAGAAGTAATAGTCCATCTTTACAAAATATGCAGATAATAGGGTTTTTTCATCTCAATTCCTTAATTCTGGTGACCTTAGACATGCAACTTTCCCTTAGAATGTTCTTTGACTCATCAAAGTGTGAAACTGACATTCTCACAAGGTAATAGTTTAATTAAACTTTTCAAAGCACCTTCACATTTCCAAAAACAGCTGAAGTTCAGCTACTTATAGAGAGGCTGAAAGAGCCATTGTATGATTCTGAATTATTTTGCAAATATTTTCAGGCAATGATGCTGAACATTCATGTTTTAGAAAAGGTGTAACTCTTTTTAGTACTTAGATTGCTTTTCTTTTTCTTCACCTTTTCCTTCAGACTCCTAGGCCGAGGAATTATAATTTTGCAACTCATTAATTCTACTGTTGCAAGACTGCATCTGGTTGCAATGTGTATAAAACCTCTGATATAGGTAGAAAAACATTGTTTTCCTATGTTTCTATTTATTGTGCAAAACTGCCAGATGTTTTGTATTGAAAACATTGGATCATTCAGTATTGGTGTGTTTTTTTCTTTAGTAGACATTTTTAAGATCTACTGTATCTGTTAAGAAAGCTTTTGTTATTATTTTGGTCTCTGTATTTTCTCTCCTGACTTTATAAATATTAAATGGTAGCTTATACACCAAGTATAAAAATGTTAAAGTGAATACTGGAGACAGAAGTCTGAATTGCTTTTATCAGCACATAGATTAGTGTGCTGAGACTGACATGGAAACCCGAGGCTCTCCACTTGTGCTCTGCACAGTTTTCCATGAATGCTGTACTTTGAATGTAACCTTTCAGCATACTGAAATTGGGCTCTTAGTTATAGCTTTAACATCTCTACACAAACTGAACCCATTCTGCTTGAGGAAATGTCCCTGTGTTGTTACATTTGATTCTAGATTCACTAGTGACTGTAAAATAGGTGTACCAGAGACAGAGAGGAGTGATAATGGTTTTCTGCTGTCCCAATATTCTTTTATCCTTAAGACCATTACTGAGGGCAGTTTGTCTCCACAATCTTTCAACCAGTGCAACTGATACATATATCTGGTCATTATATACTTTTTTCTTTTTCTTTTTCTTTTTCTTTTTCTTTTTCTTTTTCTTTTTCTTTTTCTTTTTCTTTTTCTTTTTCTTTTTCTTTTTCTTTTTCTTTTTCTTTTTCTTTTTCTTTTTCTTTTTCTTTTTCTTTTTCTTTTTCTTTTTCCTTTTTCTTTTTCCTTTTTCTTTTTCTTTTGACACAGAATTTCACTACTGACCTAAATAAATGGCTGTATCTATAGTTGATGTTAATCTTTCCCAGAAGGTATTTAATACCTTACACACACACACACACACACACACACACACACACACACACACACAGAGTTTTTTCAGTCTTAGTGTTTAATTTGTATGAGAAGTCATGCCAATTTTATTGATGTTATGAGGATTTGATGGTGTAATAGCTTCATGTAAATCTCTTGACATGTAGTATATGCCAAACAGTAAACTCCTCCTTCTTCAAATAACAGATAAGTAGTTGGTGTTTATAATTATTAGAGAATGTTTGATATTTCTGTGCATTTGTTTACAGGATACAATATGCAAATAAAGAAAGCCTTTTCTTGGTATCATTTTATTTTGAGATTTTAATTGTCACCAGTTCCTTTAAATTTCTTCTTGTACTTAAGCCTGGCAGAGAATACCTCAATTTCAATGTACTGATGAAATTGATTCTACTTTACCTTTAGCAGTGTTTTAGTCACTTAAATACATACACATTTTTCCACATTTTTTTCCGAAAATTCTGTCTGCTTTCTATATCAATCCAAATTATGTTCTTTTCCCATAAAAAAAAAAAGGAATTTTTCACCCTGCTCTCAGAATTTTGCATACGCATGCTTTTATTTGTTGCAAAATTGGCTTTGTCCCTGTCGAAATTCAGGTCCTTTTATCACAAGAGTTGGCAGCACTTCGAAGTCATACATCCAGGATTTTGAAAATTATGAAGATTCTCCTCTACTGTTTCTTGAAGTTCCATTTTATTAATCAGAGAAAAAGCCATTTTGGCCAAAGTTCCTTAATCATTTGGGTGATTTGGTATAATTTGAAACAGGCAAATCTGTATTTCTCATTAGGATAAAGTCTTTGATATTGACGTATGTAATTGATTACTAACGTAAACTATAATATTTCTGTATTAGGTAGTTTTAGGTCAAGAATTTATTAATAAACTAAATTAAAACAATGCAGTATATGTTGCATGTGGTATTTCTTTATGAAACTAGACGGCCGCCGATGGCAAAAGGGAAGAGTCTGCTCTCTATCACTGGTTGGGATATAAGAGCTTTATTCTGGAGTCCTGCCCTGCCTGGCTGGAGCTCTTTCCTGGTGGCTCACCGGTGCCAGCGAGCCCGCAGCCATGCTCATACGGGGGCTTTTTCCCCGAGGGAACAGGGCCCAGAGGCAGGGACAAACCACTACACAATCAGGGATAAAATGGGAGGGGAGCAGAGTTGGGTTACAGCTGAGAAAGGACAAACCACGTGATTACAAATCCGATGAAACACAATATAAACCCAATTAATGCATTACAACAGTTGCAGAGATAAAAGATTAAAAAAAAAAAAAAAAAAAAAAAAAAAGCACTGCTCAAAACCTGTCCATCCAATCCATTTCAAACAGGCGCTTCAATATATTTGTGTTTATGTTGTTCATATAACCATACAAAACATATTGCTTTTTTTTTTTTTTTGTATAAAGATGCAAATTAATCAAGGTCCTACAATTCCAATTCAGTTTATTTTAGTATTTTTTTTGAAAACAGATGGTTTCTTACACTTAGCTAGACAGGAGGTTTTGTGTTTCTTTTTTTTCTGCATCTATCCATTATGTCAGACAATACCAGAATTGTAATTGGTCCTGTTAAGGATTTGATAAAATTTCACATTTTTTTCTCATTATTATTGAGCAGAGTCTCTACTGAGTTTTAGATATGAGAATAAAACTGGCAGCCAGGACAGAAGGGATCAGAATCTGAAGTAGTAGTTAGTACATGGTATTCCTGGAATGATGGCTCATGCTGCTATTCCAAGGCATGGGATATTATGGCTTGAAGAATATGGGATGATGACTCTAGGGAGATTTGAGAGGGTACAGGAGGAGGAACTGAAGAATAAAGAGTTCTGGGTGTATTTGCTATGCCATAAATATATTCAATTCATGTTTCTAAACAAGTCAAGAATAGACTTAAATCTTTTTGGTGCAAAAGTGGCCATGTAAATTTAAGTAGACAATGAATTCTTGCATTATGGAGCTGCATTTATTGGGAATGCAAAGCATTAATTTCAAGATAAAAATATTAAATCTTATATCGCTGTTATATGGAAGCGTCAGATCTGACGTGCAACTTTAAGACAAGAATATAAACATATTAAAAGACTGAAATACTTGTTCAAAGATGAGAATTTGCTGCAGGTGTGGGGAAAAAAAAAGGGAAAATAAAGTTGTCTTATGCATGATATCTCTTTGCTTTTTAGTTCTTCAAGTGCAAATATACTGGAAACAATTGTTTGGCAGCAAGCTGTGATATATTTCCTACTCCCCTTTTTGCATTACACAGTTCGTGTTTTCCTCATGTACCTGTAGATTACCCATACATCTTCATGAACCTGTTTCTGACAATAGTACAGAAAAATATTCATCCTTTGAGAGAGGAGCACAAAGAATTATAAATATGTAGTTGGCCAGCCTGTATCCTCATTGTTAGTCCTTAGAACTCAGTTTATAGACTTAGGCTGTCAGACATCAAAGCCAATCAGACATTACTTCTGAGAACATTGTTGGTAAAGCATTTCATTGATTGTTAGCTATGATTTCTGGTGATTTTCCAACCTTTCCAAATAAAGGAGCAGCCTCTACAGGAGGCTGCTACTCATTGCTTTGCTCCATGAGGGTCTTCACTTGTATGAGCCTTCTGCACTCAGATGAAATGAGACTAAAACGAGTGATAATAACACTAGTTCCACTCAACAGCTTGGGTTATTCACTGGGATTTAGCAGTTTATAAAAGCTCCTGAAAGGCTTAAACGACAGCTATTGTTTATTACCATACACAAAGTCACAGCCTAAGAAATTAATCGGTAGCTGAAAATAAAGGTTGTTTCATCGAAAGCGGGGTTAGTTTGCATACTGGATGTAGTGAACAGCTTTCAGTTCTAATTAGTGCATTAATTTAGGAAATAGATGACTTCCAACCTTTAATTTCCTTTAAAAATTGAATGATTTCAAGTTCCTTTCCGAATACATTTCTACACAAGCTCTTACCGGTTGCTTCATACAAATCTATACTAGTGTTCTATATGGGGTAAATGAAGCAGAAGGCAGGTTGCATTTATCCTATGACAAGAGGAAAAGCTGATTACGCAGATGAGTGCAGATGAAGTGGAAACCTCTCAGAGATTAGGTTTTGCTCTCACTGTGCCCTACATTGCAGCCCAGCCTGACATAATAATTTCATGTTGGTTGCTTTCTGTGAACTCTTGTTTCCACATAAATCATGTGTCTGCAAAATGCAGTCACTAATAAAGTAGTTGCTAATCTTTGTTTGAAAGTACTAAATCCCAGAAGAGCAAGTCTTACTTTCAGCCAGGGTTTTTTCCATTCCCCTGTCTGCAGACATGTCTCATTATGCAGAGTATGAGCTAGTACTTGTATCGGTGACCAGCTGATGGTTAAAAAATTTCAGGTAAAAAGTAGGAGAACTCATTTTGTTAAGTTTTCAAAAGGAAAGGAACATGTGAGAGGTCTAAAGTGATAAGAATCTGATAATCTAGAGATTATTTCAAGTAGAAGTGGATGTTTTCTGTTTAAATTCAGCAAGATCATAATTATTTATGAAAGATCTGCACAATGAGATAATAAAGAATTTAACAAAACAATTCATGAAGCAGAATGAAATGCGACATTTTCGGGAGGCTACAAGTTACAGTGTGAAAAGGTATTTTGTTGCAATATTTGACTACACAGACAAGGGTCTTAAATGCCTAAGGAAATTACAAGATAATCTCTTTCTCCTAGTTGTGTCTGTTACTAGAAGTATTTTAACCCTAACGCTATTACTTCTGAATTGTAGCTATTATTTTTACCTAAATCAGTTATTCCAAAAGCCTGTTTCGTCCTTTATGGTGCCTTTCAGAACAGAGAACTTTCAGGGAAGAGTAGTGGGAAGATTACTTGTAGAAAAGTGAGGTTCAGACCAATGAACTAGGTCCTTGCTGCACCTAAAATTCTGTCCCTTGAAATAGCAAGTTATTTTGTGAGGTGGTTTAGGACTGCAGCTTGTATTCTGATTTTCCTCTCCTAGCAGCTTTAGGAATAAAGGAGAAGATTTCTTGTCCTCTAATGTTGCAGCCCAGAGCTTGTCTGGCTCGCTCGAGGGCTGTATTGCAATTACTGTGGCGAGCGGTAGCGACATGATTGGCAGCGATGCTCATCCAGGAGGAGAGCAGATTTGACGGATTATGCAACGGCAGTTAACGACGAAAATAAGCAGGCTGCCGCCGCGATGCGCTAGCTTCCCTCAAGCCCCAGGCTTTGCCGGAGAATCTGTTTCTGACGCCTCGAGGGGCAGGAATCCCGGCTCCGGGAGCGGCGGCCCGCGGTGCCGCTGCGCTCCCGCGCGGGGACGGGCCCGGCGCGGCGCAGCCCCGCGCGCGCGGGGGGGACCCGGGGCCGCCGCGCCGAGCGCGGAGCCGGCGCGCGCCAGCCGCGCGGCCCGCCCATTGGTCAGTGCCCGGCCGCGCAGCCCGCCCATTGGCCGGCCCGGCCGTCGGTCCCGCCCCGAGGGA
This sequence comes from Hirundo rustica, assembly GCF_015227805.2. Classification (NCBI taxonomy): domain Eukaryota; kingdom Metazoa; phylum Chordata; class Aves; order Passeriformes; family Hirundinidae; genus Hirundo; species Hirundo rustica. The sequence goes on from NC_053455.1 coordinate 33,616,296, forward strand.
GGCAGCGGTGCGGGGCGCGCCCCGCAGCGGGAGCGATCCGGGAGGCGGCGGCGGCGGTGGCCGGGAAGAGCGAGGGGCGGCTGCAGCCCTGCGGCCACCCGGCTTCCCCCCGGCGTCCCCCCGGCGTCCCGTGTCCGCCACGGCACCCCAAACAGCAGCGGGAGCATCGCCGCCCGGCGCGCCGCTTCTCGCAAGGTAATGTTCTTTCGTTCGCTTGCCCACCGCTCTGCCCATCTGCTCGGCTCCCCGCAGTGGCTCTGTCGCAATCGAGTGGATTACAAAATAAAACCGCTAACTCAAGACTGCGGGGAAGGGATCTGTTTGGTCGTCGTTAGCATCTCGTCTTCTCTCTGGATGCTTATTTATAAATAGCTTCTGTGGGATCACGAGAGCTTGAGATATCTTAGTTTCTCTTGCCGTCCGAAGAAAGTCCGTAGATTTCCTCCCTCCCCCTTTCATGACAGCGCTATTAAAGGAAATTTAACTGGATTGCTTCTCCCCGCTCCAAAAGGACTCTGAAAACTATCCTCAATTTCTTCAAGTCTGGAGTGCGGGATAGGTGCAGTGAAGGGGGGGAATACAGATTGTTTTAATTCTGTAGCATTTGATGTGTGCAAATACCGTCGGGCACGCAGGAGGGCAGATGAGTGGGAAACACGTGATTAATATTTACTGCGTTCAAGCAAGCTGTTACACTGTGTTGTGAAGCTTACAGGGGTCACCATTGCAGATGAGGCTGATGAACAAAATGTTATCCTGAGTTAGAATGCATTTGTGTGCTGATATTTGTTGATGTCTTTTACATGTGGGAAAAAGACAAATACTGACATTCTGGAGAAATCCTTCTCTTGCTGCTTTGCACAGTCTTCTTTCTTCAGCTGCAGTATTAAATCACATCATGATACAACAGACAGAGCTGGTCTGGGAACTGTGTATATTTAGTCCTTGCGGCTGTCCCACAGTCTTGTGATACTTGTTTCCTCAAGTGTGTAGCAGGAATCATAATGAGTTCTTTTCTTGTAGCTTCACAGAAAATCAACCCCTTTTTAAAAATTGCTGAGAAATTAGAGAGGAAGGAATTCTGAGTGTATTCCTAATTTTAGTTATTTTTTTACACCCATCCTTTGAATCATTCATGATGGCTTAATGATCATTTTACTTGTAGAAGTATCTTGTGCAGGTGTTATTAAACTGTTACATACACATTTAAATATATTTCTACAAGTATATCAGTAGTATTCCTGTAAAGTTTAGGTAAATCACTTCCACATGATGTTTCACCATTCAGGTAGCTTGGACTGTGCTTGCAGGTGAATTGGCTTGTTTTGGGAAATTTCAGCAGAAGCAGTTCAGCAAGTTTGGATTAAAGGAGAGTGAAAGAAAGAAGAACTGCTTTTTTGTGTTACTATAGAAAAAGAAACTGTCAATGCATAACATCATTAACTTAATTTGAAGGACTGTAGACAAAAAGTTGCAGCTTGGTATGAAATTGAACATGTTTTGAGCAGTGGAAATAAGTTTCCTCTTGAGTTAAACCTATCTCACTAAAAGCCAAGTGGCATGGACATGCATGTTCCTCTGTGTTTTTTTAATGGATGTATGTGTAAGGGGTACAGCTAATGGGCAGAGGTGACTTAATAATGTAGTGAGAAGTAAACAACAGGACAATGTTTCTCTAATATTTTGCATCTTGTGAAGATAAGATTGAAGTAGAGGCATGGGTCAAAGATTATCTCTGGAGAGATTTTCTTACACAGACAGATGAAATTGGAAATTGGAACTTTTCCTTTCAATTTCTGTTTTCAGGTTTTCATATCAGTAAAGTGCAAGCTGTAGGCAAATATCAAGTAGAAAATTGGGAAATGGCTGGGTTTCAAAATAAATGCCAAGGTAATGAATGTCAACTTTATACCGACATTTCTCAGGAAATAAAAAGGTGGTGAAGAGAGAGTTCTGCCTGGGATATGAAAAACTATTTGGCAGGGGGTGGAGAGTGGGCGTTTTGCGGTTTTGTTGTTTCCTTGGGGAGTTTTTCTGTTTGTTTGGTTTTTGGTTGGTTGGTTTTTTGTGTTTGGTTGGTCGTTTGTTTTATGTTTACCTAGGAAAAGACATAGGGCCTTCACACTATCATTTAACAAGGTCGTCCTTTCTGACGCTTTGATCCTGCTTTGACTTGCACACATAAAGTGTTTGAAAGTGGAGCCAAAAGTCAGAAGCAGCCTTTGCAATTTAATCCAAATAATACTTTCCAGACAGTGATCAAGAGGAGGGGAGAAAAAAGCAAGAAGGATCACAGACGTGTTCATTAAAGCGAAGGGTTGAATGCCTTTTTGCTCCTACAGTGTAGTATTTAGGAACTGAATTAGTTCTATCCTTAGAAAAACCCAACTTTTCTATGTGCCTTTGTGTTGCCGTTTCCAAAAATTAGTTTGCATCCCTTTCTCCACCCAGTCTTCCTGGAATCTAAGTCTGTCAGCTTTTAATTTTTCTTTAGCTATTTTGGCATGAAATGACTTCCTCTTTTAGCTTGGATCTCATATGACTTAAAAAGATATATAACCTGAATGTATATTCCATTAGGTTTTAGGTATCAGGAGAAGTACCAAAATGCAGGAAACTGGCCATCATGGAGTAATCAAATAGATATAACTCAATGTAATCTGAACCTTAACCAAGTGTCAATCATTTCCACTGTTTCAGCATGCTTTATATATTTATACCTTTTTCCTTGGTGACGATCTTTGGTTTTTTTAGTTAATAATCATGCCACTGCTATAGTTTCTAGTTGTGACCATTAATGTTTATTTCCCCATACTTAGAGACAGTAGGAGCAGAGACTGCAATAATATTTTAATGGCAAAGCTCAAGTTGGTTCTTGATTTTTTATTTTTTTTAAATCTGATTTTATGTCTAATGGCCAGAGTAGTTCAAACCTCCTCTGAGACAGTGGAGCCTGCAGAGCTTAGATCTGCCTGTAACAAGAAACCCAAGGGAAGGGTTCTTTTTGCCATGATCATTTAGTCTTATGCCATTTCATTGCATCTTTCCAGATGATTATTTGTGATTTTTCTTGCCTGTAAGTGTTGCCAGACTAGAGATACAGTATGTATAGCCAAATATGCAGTATGTATATCTCAGCAATTCTGGCTGAGAAGTTGGAAAGAAAGCACACAAAATGCAATGCATGAGTTCTTATCCAAGTTACTGTCTCCTAGTCAGGCAGGTACTACCATTTCTTCTCTTTCCATGGAAAATTGAACCCCCAATCATTACTTTAGACATTCAGCTTGACTTTAAATCCAGTTTTATGGGGCGATAATGGAGGGCTGATTACCTCCAGAAGACCATATATATTTTGTTGAGTTGGGCCTTTAGAAAATTACAATAGATCTTTAAATTCTTAATACTGAATTGTTTCCGTACTCCATTTAAAGAGTAATCAAGTCTTATAGATTAATTTAAATGGCACTACTGAAATCTTGAAATAAAATTAGCTTTTCTTATGTCAAGATTTAAGTTGACATTTTTCTCATTCTCTTGATCCTATGGTATTTTAAGATTATTATGTTGAAATATTGTGTTCTTCATGTTTTAATCTTACTGCTTCTTTTCCCAATGAGGGTTGTATTGTTGCTTAAGTTAGAACTTCCATGGGGGATTTATCTAACCCGTTTAATCTTAAACTAATTTGAATTTTATCATTATTTTAAAATATTTTTATTGGTTAAAATGCATTTTCTGTTGCCAGACTTGCTGAATTTAATAAAAATTCAGTGTTCCATCTTCCATGATAGGGAGCAGACCAAGAAAATGATAATGACAGATAAAAAGCAATTAACCACTTTCAAGACTTTAAAAATGTTAATGATATGCACTTGGGACATATAAAACGGACTAAATGTATATCTAAACCCCAGTGCTTACTTCTTTAACAGGTTTTGAAAACCTATAATCTCTCTTAGCAATTTGGTTTATAATTTTTTGTTGGTTGTAGTCATATGTTGAAACCATTTAGCTATGTATGAAATGCTAGTAGCAAAAAGTTGGAATGAAGAAAACAAAGGCAACCATAGTTCTCTGGTCTAATACTTGCTTCTTTGAAATATTAATATAATCATCCCAAGTCATTACATCCCATTTTATCTTGTACAGCCAAGGTTTTCAAAACTTCAATTATTGCTAGAATTTTTGAAACAACCCAACATTCCTTAAGGCTAAAGTAATTTCAAGACCACTAAAATTTTTAAGGGAGAAAACTTTAAAGCATTATTGAGTTTATTCTCAACCATTGCATAATTTTTGAAAAAACATGCATAATTAAAAATAGGCTTGTTAACTTGTCAAATACATTATTTTAGAAAAATTTTCTTGATTCTTAAGAACTTAGTGTGGGACAGAGTCTTTTAATTTCAGAAATATATATTCAAAACCTGCTGTATTCTGTGAAGGAATCCTTCTATAGGTAAAAAATGTTGTCATGAGGAGGGATTTTAATTGCTGTTATTATTCTTTAAATTCAATTTCTCTTTTTTTTTTCACCATTAAAACTTATGATTTGCACCTCCTTTTGTGATTAGTACAAACTTTTTGCAGCTGTATTTTCATCCATTGCTCATGAAATAGCTCAAACATTTGCTGCAATGTAGCCTTTCTTTCTTTGCTTTCCCTAATATCGTCTTGGGTTTGAAGTTCAGCATAGAGATCCAGGCCAGATACATCTCTGAAAGTGATATTTGCTGAAAGACCTCTGATCTGAAAGGCTGTATACTGAGCACCTCATTTAAATATCATCATGACACTAACAAGCATAGGCATTAAATAAATATATACTTTCTTGGTTTGGGAAAATTAAAGATGTTATTAATACAACACAGAACAAGATGCATCTCTTGCTGAAGAGTTGGCTACTTGACCAAGCAAAATTAAAACTTTTGGACAAAGTTTAACAAGAAGATGAACCTTTTGTTTAGAAAATACTTATTTAATTCATGTTGTTTTCCTGTAGAAATTTCCTATACCTGCTGCCAGAAGTGGAAACAAGTTACTGTGTGTCCTGTAAAACTTAGCTATTGATAAAGTATTGAGGAAAAATATTTTATTGTAAGGGATATTATCTATCTGGGTTAAAACTGGAAGAAGTCATGTATGCAGTTTATGACCCAAGTCTGACATGTACAAATATGATATTGCAAGTTTTCATCTTTTTGTTCACTGTAAATGTATTTTTTTATCTTGCTTTTCCTGATAATACAGTATTCTTGTGCTTAAATATGTAAAGATTATGTTTTAGATAATGTGAATTGTTTGTTTGTAGTAGCTGTTCTGGTCTAGTATGGCTTTTTGTTTGTTTGTTTCTTTGTTGCTTGAAAATCAGCTGACTATTAATAAGTGCAGCTTTCAATAAGACTTCTGTAACCTGAGGCAAATGATCTTTTTCCTTTTGCCTCTAATTACATTTTACATCACTATATGTGTTCAGCTGGATATTAGCCACTATCCCCTGTACACATATCAAGGAGTTGTTTTCTATTTTAACTTACAAGATTTCATTAAGTTACAAGAGTGTTCATCTTAGGTACAAAGGATATAGCGAAGGTGTTAGGGATGTAGGGATGTTGTAGGGGAGAGTTATTTGTCTGAATTAAGTATATATATTATTACATTGATGTAAAATTATTAAAGCACAAGATGCCATGTGATTGTTGTTGAGGAAGGGACCGCATCTTTAAAATAGATAAAATGATTATAACATTTATTTTAATTTCTGAATTTGGCAAAATATTCTTTTCACAGACTTTTCTGAACTATAAGAGACCCACAAAGATTATTGACTCCAACTCTTAAATGAATGGCACATACAGGGATAAAACCCACAACTTTGTCATTATTAGCACCACGCTCTAACCAGCTGAGCTAATTACAGGTTTTCTTGCCATCAAAGACAGTTTGGGGTAATGTTTGTTTGCTTGTTTATAAGCATCTTTTGAATCCCTTTGAATCATAACTTTGAGCCTCTACATATGGTGAGTATGTTCTTAGTGGTACTTACCTTTCAGTTTGCCTCTTTAACAGTCAGAAAACTCTGTTCTAGTCAAAAATGAAACCTAGAAGCAAGATGATTGACTCATCTGCTCTCTTGGTTCTTTCCATGCCAAATGCCTAAGAGCAAGGTGGAGAGTGTAAAAACATGACTGACGTGCAGAAGGAATTTGTTTAAATGCTGTACTTCTTGAAATAGTCTGTTTCAAACAGGTTGTTACTCTGTTGTTATTTCTTTGGGATATATGTACAGATTGCCTTTGCTCATTCTCTGCTTTAATGTCTGCTGGTTTGCTACTTAATGTACTTCCTACATTGAAGACTTTTCATATTTGTAATATCCATTGCAGACTTTTATTAGCAACCTCTTAAACAGTCAGATGGGTGAGTTTGTGATGGAAATCTCATTTGGTAACTAATTCTTGCAAATTAGTTACCTCTGACAAACAGATTTTGGATGATTTTGTGGTATGGTTGATTCTAACAAGAGTTTAATGAGGACACGTTGTGGGACAACTTTCTTTTTTTTTTTTTTTTTAACTTGCTGATGCAATTGCAGAGAAAGATCGATATTGCTTTGCTAAACTGAAGTAGGCTACAGAGGGATGAGAACTTTCATGTCAGACTCCTTTTGGGAACAATTTTTGGAGACCTGGTGGTGCAAATAATACATATATTATTTTATTATTTTATATTTGACTAGTCAAACTTTTTTTTTTTTTTTTGTGTTAATGCTGAGTATTAGTGCTAAACCCCAAAGTATCATCACTGTTTTTTTCCATCTTCTACACTAAGATGATAATATGCATAATTTCAGCTATGTCAAATAAGACAGTGATCTACTAAGGACAAGAACAAGCATGGGACACTTTGGCTACTGAGAATATATTTGTTCCTAGTGAGGCATCATCATATTATTCAGTCCAGCCAGAAACTTTTAAACTCACTTTAATTAACTTTACATGCCTTGTGTAAATTATTGTTTTGGTAAATTATGTTTTTTGGTTTCAAGAAGTTTAGATTTCCTCATCTTTGGATCCCAAGTATGATGATGTATTCAGAGATCTGGGTTTCAGATTTTTTTGTTTCATGGACTCCGTCCTGGATTTCTTGGTTCTTGGTGCTGCATTAAATTGAACAGAATGACACAGCCAAAGGTTGCACTTATGGCTGAAAATTGGTTTTGGTATACAAAGCTCTGCATTGTGGATTAACTTAATGACTTTCCACCCTATGCTTTGGGTTATTTCTTTGTTTCATCTGAATTTGTTGTCAAGACTCTAATATGCTTTAATACTTCCCTTGTGCCGTTGAATGAGATCTGAAATTTAATAAGGCAGCTTCCTGTCTGGCATAGACTCAGTTTTATATTCCTTAATGGTCTCTTTGCTGGTGTAATTCAGTACTTGTGAAGTTGAGAAGAGCAGTATTTTAAACTACTATTGCTAACAATATGCAGTATCGCTTGAACTATTAAACAAATAATTAAATACTCTAAATTATGTTGGCATTTTTGTGTGGGGTTTTTTTTGTTGTTGTTTTGTTTGGGGTTTTTTGTTTTGTTTTGTTTTGTTGTTAGTTTTGCCACAATCCAATAAACACAATGTAGACGTGGAGCTTGAAAGTTCTTTACGGAATTATTTTATTTATGTCAAAGCTTCTGGAAGGAGCTGTAATATTTTGTCTTCATGAAGAGATTATAATCTTTAACTTTCTAATGACATTATTTGTAAGTCCAATAGAATTTGAAAGAACCTCAGAGAAATGTAACAGTTTAGGCAAGAGAAGAAAATGGTGGTGTTTGTCTATATTTGTCTCTATCAAACCAGTTGTGCTCAATAAACAATTATTATGGTAATTTCATTTCACAGTCTTTGAGCTTGTGATGTGAAGCCTTGGCCTGTTCACATTTTTGCTACCTTTCCTCCACCATGCTTTTCCTGTGGTGATGTGTTAATTAGTTACATAGCTCAGGAAGTTAGTCACAGCATACTCAGAAACAGGTTGTCACCTAGTAAAAATTGAATATTAGGGAGAGCTGGGAAAGAAAGAAATTTCAATTCTGGCTTACTTGAGTATCAGAGAAAGGAGGGAGACCATCTGTCATGCTGAGAAGTGAATGATGGGACTTGCTAGAAAAAAGGAACTGTAGAAATTGAGTCCTGGGTTTTTAAGAGCATGTTTTGAATAGCATAATGAATGGATTTGTTGGAATTAGACTTTGAAGACCACTGTGACATTTTTTGTTGTTAAACTGAAAGAAAATGCATCAGCAGAGCAGGTTTGCTTCTCAGCTGCCTATTTAACAATTTCAGCTACTCCTTCCAGTTACTAGCTTTCTCTAAGCAGTTGGTTTTTTTCCTTGAAGCAGTACTTCTCAAGCTGAATCCCACTGCTCTGCCACTATGCTTTGGAAAGTTGCGTAAGAGAAATTTAGCAAGAATGCTGAAGGTGATTTTCATTGCTCCATGTTATATGTTCTGTAGTTAAAGTTTTAAGTTTTCTTGGAATAATGGGCATTCTACTCAACTTGTATGCTTTGCCTTAATGTGACTTTATTTTACAATATTTTGTTCCCTGTAGTAAGGTTTGCAATGGAAGCACTTTTATAAACAGATTGCAAAGTGAACAAAAAAGTTGGAAATGAGTGTTGTAAAAACATTTCAAAGTCCTTTACCTGTTTCTTCCCTTGACATAATACTCCTGATGGTTTCTTATAATGCTTCTGCTTATACAGCAGGGCATTCTCTTCTTTCTTTGTTTCCTGATGGAAGATTATAAAAAATGTAGAATAAGAAGCAAATTAAGTTAAAATGTTTTCTTGGTCATAAATATATCTACTAGTAGAAATAAGCATAAAAATACCAGTAAATAGTGCTGTGCATGGTATCACATTATCTTTTAAATCAATGAAAGTTTTGATACAGAAAATGTCATTGACCTAATAGCAACAAAGTGTTTTTCTCTTGTTACTATTACTGTTTATTTCCTAATAACTGACATTTAAGATTCAATTTCAAAGTCTGTGTACATTTTTTCATTTCGTGGAGGTGAGTTATGTTCTACTCAGTGACTCTATATTTTATATGTGTCAATGTGTGTGTACCAAACCCATTGTTTCATTTGGTGTAACTGAGAAGCTAACCAATAGCATGTAGCCTTTATACTAGGTTCAACCTGGTATAAGTTTATTATTCAAAGATAATACCACTTAAAAAAAAAAAGAAAAATTGATAGATTTGTCTGTTTCTAAGTGAAAAAAGAGCTTTTAATTTTAATCATTCTTGCAATATGATTCAAGGAGAGCTGTAGGTCTCATTTTAGTAATGTAATGATTCAGAACTCAGATTAGATTGGGGCAGCTGTTTGGTTTTTGGGAGGGGCGTAGCTCAGCAAATCTGTGTAGCTGAGACAAGGGCTAGTTATTTCTCTTGTATACACATATCATCTTTTGTCACAAAGAAAATCCCCAAACCAAAACCAAGCATGTTACCAAAAGTAATGTGCTCTGCAGGGTAGGGCTGGCTTGAACCTGGCGATATCATAGAAGTCATTTGAGGATATTAAATTTGATCATGATGCTTGGGTCTACAGCTACTGGGTCTATAGTTTCCATGACGCTGTTTCCTAAGGGGTGTTCACTACTGCTGGACTGAAGAATGAGTAGGGTTAAGACAGCTTCTAATATTTCTATATGCAGAACCACTCTTGACTGCATCTGCGGTGGCACGCACACCCTGCAGCTGCATCACTCTATGCTAGAAGAGAAGCAGACATGCACAGCTGGAGACAAGGAAGTCTGGTGAGGCAAGAGGTGGGGCTGTTCTTTTAGGTAGTCCTCAGCCTTGCCTGTATCTCGAACTCCAGACTCACACAAAAAATTAAAACAAGAATAAAAGAGGAAACAAAATGGCATATTTTTTTGCAGAAGCTCTTACAGGGTCTATGAAACAACAAGCCAATCTACAACAAAAGCAGTGACTAAAGGTTTTGCACCTTTGCTATCATTTTCTGTACTTGAACAGTATTCTGAATCATGCCATGCAGCTGTTAACTGCTGGTGAACAGAATTAAGAAGTACATATGGGTCTAATGGAATGTTGTTCTTACTGTAGTCTCTCTCCTTAGAATTTTAAGAATTTTACTGGCATGAAGAATGATACTACTCAAAGTAAATGGAAAGTTTGAAACTGTTTAAAGAACATTATAAACAGATACAATTAAATCACTGAAAAAAATTTCTGCTTGTTGATAAGATATTTTGGGTAAATGCTGCTTGATTCTTATTGTTGGGCTTCACTAATTACTTATAATAAGTTATGGATATCATAATAAAACAATAACTCTGCATAATAAAAACATACAAAACTTGTATAGTTTTGGAGCTCAGCAAAGCTTTCAATACTTTTACTCACAATATCCTTCTGGACAAAATATCCAGCACACAGCTGGATAAGCACATCACATGATGGGTGAGCAACTGGCTCACAGGTCAGGTGCAAAGAGTTATAGTGAGTCAGGTGACATCAGACTGGTGACTTGTCACCAGTGGAGTTTCACAGAGCTCCATCCTCAGCTCTGTGCTCTTCAACATCTTCATTAACGACTTGGATGCAGGACTTGAAGGAATACTAAGTAAATTTGCTGATGACACTAAGTTGGGAGGAGTTGTTGACTCCCTCAAAGGCAGGAAGGCCCTGAAGGGAGACCTCGACAAATCAGAGGACAGAGGACTTGGCAATCACCAACCATATGAAGTTCAACAAGGGAAAGTTCTGGATTCTGTACTCGGGATGGGCAACCCTGGATGCATGGACAGACTGAGGAATGAGAGGCTAGAGCATAGTGCTGTAAGGGCCTTGGTGGTCCTGGTCGAGGGCAAGTTGAACTTGAGTCAGCAGTGCCCTGGCAGCCAGGAGGGCCAAGCCTGTCCTGGGGGACATCAGGCACAGCATCACAGCTGGGCAAGGGAGGGGATTGTCCTGCTCTGCTCTGCACTGGGGCAGCCTCACCTCGAGTGCTGGGGGCAGTTCTGAGAGCCACAGTGTAAGAAAGATGAAAAGCTCTTAGAGAATATCCAAAGGAGGGCCATGAGGATGGTGAAAGATTCTAGAGGGGAAGCCTCAAGAGGAACAGCTGAGGTCACTCATTTTGTTCCACTTGGAGGAGACACCTCATTGCAGTCTTCAACATCCTCATGAGGGGAAGCGGAGGGGCAGGTACCAATCTCTTCACCCTCATGAACAGTGTCATGACATGAAGAAATGGCATGAATCTGATTCAGGGGAGATCTAGGTTGTATATCCGGAAAATGTTCTTCACCCAGAGGATTTTTGGGCACTGGAAGAGGCTCCCCAGGGAAATGGTCACAACACCAGCCTGATAGAATTCAAGAAACATTTGGACAATGCCCTCAAACACATGGTGTGAGACTTGAGGTATCCTGTGCAGGGCCAGGAGTTGCATTTGATGATCCGGAGGGGTCCCTTGCAAATCAGCTTATTCTATGATTCTAAGAAATATGTTACATAGTAATATGACAGCTTCTACAGCTTCCTTTTAAATACTGTTACCTAAGTTTGACTTTTTAAAAGTTATGAAAAGTTCTGTTGTATTTATGCTTTTTCAGTTGAAAACTGAAATTCCTGCATTTTTGGATGTAGGAGCAGGTGCTCCCCAGCTTTTTATGCTCCTAGGCTTTAGGTATTTCCCTATGCATTTCCCAATGAATTCAGACTTCTCCACTTTAATTATGGTAGCAGAGTTCCTTCTGGACAAAAAACAATTTAGTTCTCAAAAGGAGCATACAAACTTCCATTATGTATCTAAAGAATGTAAATATGTCCAATCTGTAGGGAAAAAATATGTGATGAAAAGAATAGGGAATAAAAAAGCTCAATAAATATGTCTATAAAATTACAATTACACTATTGCATGTTTATTCAAAATAATTTGTATGGTACCGGAATGTTAGCTAAGTAAACAGGACTTTTTTTTTTTCCTTTTTTCATTACTCCAAGTTTTCTCAATGTCTTGGCAGTTCCACAAAATAGTACAAGAAGAAAGTATTCAACCTTTTTTATTTTCTAAAAGTTTTCTTAGTAAATAAAGCAGCGAGACCTAATTACATTGTGATACTGTTATGCTGGTGGTCGTGCTGAGTAAAAAGGCAACAGATATGCTTGAATGATTCTTTTTACTAAATGTTGAACAGCAAGTTAACTTTTAACAGAGAGAGGGCAAGATATTCCACCATTCAAAAGTAAAACCTCTTTGAAATGGGTGTTTTAGTGACCATCTTGTGACCTCACAGAACAGCATTGACTGAGAACCCTGGAGACAGAGGGATGACGTAGGAGAGAGAAAGATTATGACTCCAACCATGAGCGTTATCAATGTCATTCTTTTTGTGTCAGATTTTCAAGGTAAAATATTTGTATCAGAAAATACTGAGAGAAGATTGTGCTTCTGCAGGCTTGTTATTTGTCATATTAAATTTGCCATAATCAAGTTTGACAGGCTTCTCTTTATTTTTTCCAGCAGACGATATTATTGTTGAAGATTACTCAGATGCCTTCCGTCCATTCCCTGCCTCACATGCTATGTCATGCAAGCTTTGGAACCCTTAGAACATAATTTAAATGAATGACTAATTTAGCAAGCATAATGGAAGGCACGCATACCATCCTTCAATTGCACAAACCCATTATGGAGCTTTGTTACATCAGCTTCTATCATCCAGAGGGGAAAGTCAGAGGATTTACTTACAAGGGCTCTGTAACTCTGGACAGAACCAGTAAGCGTTTCTGTAGCTGCTATCAAGTAAGGGAGACGTTTCACATGGACCTGAGAGAACGGCCATATGAAAACTTTGGAGATATTATTTTCCAGCAAACTACCACAAAAGACCTTTTCAATGAGCTGTACAAACTAACTGCTGGAAAGGAAAAACTGTTATCCAGTGTTTTGAGATTTCATAATTTTCCGGACCTTAAGGCAGGACATCAGGAAGTAAAGCGACAGGATGTTTCTGGAGTCCCGAAACTTAAAGGTGATAATTGCTTCACTCTTACACATCAGCAGGAGTTATTGCTGGATTCTACAAAGAAAGACAATTTGAATCACAAAAAAAAGAGGAAATACAGAAGGAAAGAGAGCTTTGAGGAGATCAGACTTCAGAAAGAGGGAAAAAAGATACATGAACATCTCTTTTTACTGAGTACACAGGACGCACAACAGAAAAATAAGAAGACGGTCTCCACAAGACTTCCTACTAGGAGTTATCCCAGCTCTTTTTCTCCCTCTAGCTGGCTAATAGTAACAGGTAAGGATAATTTACCAATAGACAATAGAACACAACCAGAAAGGCAGACAGAAGAGGAATATTTTCTTGAGAGCAACAAAGCTGTGAAATTGGATGCTGACTTACCAAGTGCTAGCTCAAAAGACACCAATGATGCTGCAGTTGAACCAGTGGATAATGGAGAATGCATTCCTGAAGTTACCAAGGTACCACGGAGGACCAGTTCGGTGAATTCATCTCATTACAGTCTGTCTAACAAACTTGAGACATTGAGTAAATCTGCAGCTGCTAAAATCTTGAAAAGTAGTGAGTATGCTGAGCCAGTATGCAAGGAGAAACCAGGAATCACAGTTCTTGCTGAAGTCCAGGATTTAGACACTTGTGTTAAAAAAGTTACCAACCCCCCTGGAGAGTCTTCACCTAAGTCTCACAGAACTAATGAAACCATTTCTCATGTTCTCACAACAGCACATAGCAAGCTTATATCAAGAACTGATGTATACTCTGTAGATGAATCTGCTGGAGACTCTAATAACAGCGTGCAGCAGGAAAAGGAGGAAGACAGCTCTGGTTTGCAGTACAAAGCAGAGAGAGTGCACATTACTGATGAGTCATGCAACCTTGTGGGAGCAGTTAATAAAGCTCTTCTGAAAGTTATCCGGAGCGACAGTTTAGATGAAGCTGCAGAATGGAAGAGACTGCAACAAATTACAAGAGTAGACAGAAACCTGCCAGGCTCACTATATGAGAAAAGGACCACGGTATCCCGGGGAAACAGCAAGCATTTATTTTTGAACCTGCCTGTAAATGAAAGTCCTGATATTCCTCAGACGAGTAATATTCTTAAGCTGGAAGAGAAAAGGCTGCATTCACCCCCATTAGCAGCAGTGAGTAATGTTTTTAGCAATTCGCATCCGCTATCAAATACACACAAGCAGATGTCACCTATTCCTTCTCCGTTACCTTCGAGACTGCCTAGCCCACAGCTGCACCACCGGATCCTCCCGTTACCGACACAGAACACCGAGGACGAATCCATGTTCAGTGACTATGGCCGTGGAAGACATGGTGCTATAAACTTCTCTTTCAGTGATTTGGAGCCACAGTTTTATCGGAAGTGTTCTGATCCTGGAGAATTGGGATTTGCCACCAGGCAACGGGGCCTACATCAGAATGCAACTGCAGGACATTTCGAGAAGTGTGCTGTGCAAGAAAAATTAACTCCTCAGTCACAGCAGCATTTCTGTCCAGGTCAGTCCTATTTCACACATTTTTAAACTAATAGAATCAACCAAGCATGAAAGTCTTGGAGTGTTTTCAGGGTTTGTTTGGTTAAGGGTTTTTTAAAACTAGCTATTAATGATAAATATTGTGTTAAATAAAAAACTATTTTTCACTACTTACGGATTGGGTTAAAAGATGTTGAAGTTTTTAAACAAAAGTTGCAGCTGCAAAAGGTTTCAAGATACATTTTTATGTCAGCTTACTTTCAGTCCTGTTGTTACTGTTTGACCTCTTAGCCAAAGTTAAAGAAAACTCTGTCTGTATAAAATGAAAAAAGCTCTAATGCTTATTTCCCTGCTTTTCCTGTGCTGTGTTCTAGTCTTTCAAAATGTTATGGTAACAATTAATCTCCAAAATGCTATTCTTGCTTGTTTGGCTTAACTGATAGAATATTTTCTGAAGAAGCTAATTTACA
Source organism: Hirundo rustica (assembly GCF_015227805.2). Lineage (NCBI taxonomy): Eukaryota > Metazoa > Chordata > Aves > Passeriformes > Hirundinidae > Hirundo > Hirundo rustica. The sequence goes on from NC_053455.1 coordinate 33,631,337, forward strand.
GTGCCTTAAGTATAGGATTGGTGCTTTGACCATTTAGCTACAAGAGGTCCACGTAAATTCTGTAAGAAAAAGCTTGTTTTTAAAATGATTGCATGCAGGAGTCATGTTACAATGTATTTGAGAACAGTGCATGTGTTTATTTATAGAGATATACTGTATAAAAATGCATAATTATATGACATCCTGAATAGCTATTTTTGTTAGCTAGAACATCAACATCTGTACCCTTCATTTTAAACTTCAGAAACAGGAAGGCTGGAGGACCTAATTCTGCAGTGGTCTAGGTGTGGCTCAGACTCGTTCCTCTGTTTTTATAGAGGGGGCTGGCAGTGCAAAGTGACACAAAAGCGGGATTCCAAAAGGGGAGGTGTGTAGGGATGTCAAAACATTACCTTGGCCAGAGGGTGTTGAATACTGAATATGAGGTTTGCATTTATGCCTATTACTTCTAGAAGTTGTGTTAGTTCCACTCAAGACTAAATCAAATTTAAGGTGCTGTTTGGTGAATTACCATGGCTGAAAAGTTGGGTGCTATGTTCTTCTTTCATTCCTTTCTTGGTTCCTGTTGTGCTGTGCTGTCCTGCCCCTCTCATTACGTCTCATCGTACCTTTCAGTGAGCTGGTTTAGCTGACAAAAATTTTACCCCTTTATAAGACTAAAGCAGCACAGCAAATCTTTTTTCTCTCTGTTTTACAGTAGTATTTTTTTAAATTAATGTATCATTCAGAATTGTTGGATGTGGTTGTGGTTGTGTACCTTTTGTGTTGCACTCTTTGTACTGTCTTTGCCTGGTATAGGATTAATTTTCTTTACAGTAGCTTGTATGGGGCAGTGTTTTGGACTTGTGATGAACACGGTCTCAATAACGCAGGGATGTTCTAGCTTGTGCTGAGCAGTGTTTGCACAGCATCAATCCCTTCTCTGTTTCTCACTCTGCACCCCCCCAGTGAATAGACCAGGGGCTGCACAATAGGCTGGGAGGGGACACAACCAGACAGATGACCCAGACTAACTAAACAGAAATTCCCTGCCACATAACGTCATGCTCAGGAATAAAAGCGGAAAGAGGGGGCTTTAGAGGGGTTAGCCATCTTTTGCTTGGGACCTGGCAGGGCATCGGTCTACCCATGGGAGGTGGTGAGTGATTGCTGTAGCATCACTTGTTTCATTTTTTCCTCCCTCTTTTTCTGATTAACTTTCTCTTATTAAACAAATTCTTTGTTCATTATCTTGACCCCCAGTTGTTGGGGTTTTTCCATGACTCTTACCCCGTGCCACTTGGGGGAAGGGAGGAGGGAGGGAATGAGTCTTTTTGTGGTGCTGCTTATTTTCCCACTGGGCTTAACCCACAATGGTTTCACAAGAAACAAAACAGCACACATACATACTAATGGCATCTGTTGGCTGAAAATCCTGGCTATTAAGCACAAACATTTTTGTGAAGAGAAAAAAAGCAGACAAGCCCAATTTTAGTTCTTGTTTAGTTCAGTTACCTGGCAGCATTATTGAAGACAGAAAATATCATAAGGTGTTTTTTTGTTTTTTTTTTGTTTTGTTTTGGTTTGGTTTGGTTTTTTGTTTTTCATTTTCAAGTATGATTGCATGCCAGCATTATTACTGGTGTGTCAGAAATTCTGTGACTTTAAGGAAACATTCTCTATTTTGCTGGCATATATAATACTGTAGATATATCTCTGGATCTGGGTTAATATGACTTTCCATTACCTTTTGAACCAGGGATGGAATCATTGATATTGACAGAGCATTTGGAATGCCACTCTTCTGTAAACATACATGAATAATAACTAACTGACTATAGTTCATTGGAACAAATGATATCTCCAGTTTTAGTTAATGTAAATGATACTAAGATTTACAGTTATAAACTTGCAATCCTTGTTTGATTCTTGTCAGATTCCTCCCATGTGTGAAGAGCAGAGTTCAAGACTATTTTTCAAATTTGTGTTCAATGGGATGTTATTGTGAAATGTTTTCCTTCAATTCCAGTGTGTTATTAAAATGTGTAAGTATTTACAATGACTCTAAGAATTATGGAGAATTTTGGTCAACCTTTTATCAGTCAGATTGATTAGAGGATTTGCTTCATGGCAAAAATGGTGGCCTTTTGGATATCTTTTCAAAGCTCTGTTGCTGTCACAGTGTGCACTACTTCTTCCTGAAAAACTTTTGGAGACTTTTGTTACCCACGTAACTTTGTACTTGGAAAATTTGATTAATTTAGTTACATATTCTAATTTATTACTTTAAATTACAAATTAGACTCATCATAAAGCTCTACACATAATTTTAATTCTCTTTTCTTATCATTTGTAATCATGATTCTTCATAGTCTTTTGCAATAATTGGAGAATATTCCTTCAGTCAAAACTGAAGCAACTAAGGCGGAGTACCTTACTTCTGTACTTCCACTTTTTCTCAAGTTCAGTTTCTTTGTAGATAAATAGATACATATATGGCATGTTTATCGTAGCTTCATTGCACAAAGTTGTATTACTGGTTAATTTGAAAGTACGGTTTACTGGATCTTCTTGTTGAAGTGGAACTATTGACCATGGGAATAGGCCATAGCTTTCATCTTAGTAAGGTAATAGTTAAGTGGGAATAATTTATAGTTCAACAATAATTATTTGGGAATTTTTCTCTGTAGGTGGGACTGGGAATCAAAATTCCTGTATTAGCATACAATAGTTACATTTGAATTATAAAAATTCTAAGAAAAAGCTTTAGAATAACTTAGGGCTTTCTAACTGCTCAGTTAGAAGCAGCAAAAGCAGAAGTACAAACACTAAAATTTGTCATAGTATGACGTTTATTAAATCCTCAGAAACATACATCCTGCATTTCTGTGTGAAATTCTTTCTACTCTAATATGAAGTACATCCTACTTTCGCAGTCTTGGAGAAAAGATCTTCAATGTGTCCGAATACCAGATACATTGTCTCAGGGAAAGATTTTCTGAGACATTTGACTTCCTGTCGCTGCTTCTCTCTCAAGTTGTTCAGGGCAGTAGAAAAAAAATAGGGAGAAAGTTTTCAGAGCTACTGTATGAATTTAGTACCGAATGACACCAATATGCTATTTTACTAAGTATTGCCTGTAAGGGGAAGAAGATTAGGGATATTTTTAGTAATTATTGAAGTGAATTTGATTCGGAGCAGGAAACTTAAAATAAAAATCACTGGTTATGACAATAGCTTCCAGGACAGTGACTGCTGACTGTGCTTTGAGTCAGAATGAGACTGGCAAGGGTCATTCACCATACATTCTGTTATATCTTTTACTCCTAATGTGGAAAAAAAGAATAAAAATCTGCCAAGGGGGAATGCTGAAAGCAAGAAAGGGAGCAAGTGAGAAGGATGATGTTACCCTATCCCCAGCCAATGAATAATGCTCCGTTTTTTGGTACCTAGTTGTTGTGAAGAAAGAAAATACCCAGAAAACACAGAAATCCAAAGTTAGTAGGACTGTAAAGAAAGTAAATCAAACTTGGAATAGAACTGAATGATTAAATTTTGTGTCAGGTAAAATAGCTGAGATTTATGGGACTGAAAACACAGGCCCATTTTCTTCTTACTCTCTTCCTTCTAGCAGGAAAGGCCTCTTCTCTTCACTTTTCCTCCTCTTCTCTGCAAGAGCTTTGGTGTTTTTCTTGCTTTTTGGTAGTTTGAGGCAAATAATTAAGTAAGCTGAAAACTGAGCCAGCAAGAAGAGAGGTGAGTAGCTTTGGCTGGTTTAGTGAGCTGAACCGTTCAGAGTGAGCTGATGGAATCCACAGCCAGGATGAGGGAGTACATGCAAGTGTGGCAGAAAGGACAAGTGAGCAAGACCACCCCTCCTGCAGAGAATCGTCTGATCCCCCAATATCTCAGTTGCATCCAAAAATTGGAAGCCAGAAGTCTGGCTGGGACTGGCAAGTTGTTAGGAGTGGGAAATGAGATGAATGAAGTTGGATGAAGATGTGGAGATGCTGTGATATTTTGAGTGGGTTCAACTAATACTGAAGCAAGAGGAACAAGCAACGGAGGACAAGTGGGAAGGGGAACTCAAAGACTGAGTCGAGACTGTTACCTTGGCTATGATAGAGAACATTTATGGACTATCACAAAACAAGTAGAGCATGGCTGATTAGAGAGGAGATATTCTTTATTTTTGTTTTGTTGGGAAAGTCTGCAAAAAGAACTGTAACCATTAGAATGTACATTATGGGTATAAATCTATCTGGCTTGCTGATGATTCATAAAGTCAGTATCATGAAATTTTGGAGATGCAGAGATGAAAAGGGAGGAAAAAAAAGTGAGGTAGAGTTCTGGTTTTAAGGTCTTCAAAATTATAATGCTTATTGTGTTGTAGGGATGGCATGTTAAGTGCTTGAAAAGGTTGCTGAATGTAAGTTTTTAAGATTATTTCTCAAATAATTTTCTTTAACTGACCAGTTAAAGATGTTTGCCCAAGAATTCTTTGCAATATATTCTGGATGTAATTGTAGATGCATCTGTCCCTGTCCTTGCTGATTATTAGGTGGAGAATGTTTTGTTTGTTTGTTTCTGCCAATGAGAATTTTATAACGGCAGTTCATTTTCCTTTAGAAAGTATTAAAAACAAACATTCTGGTAATTTTGTATGGTTGTCAAAAATGACGCACTGCCATTTGGAAACATGCCAATTGCTAATGGCTCTCTCTGGGAGATCAGTTTTGCAGTCGTAGAATATAAAAGTGCTTTAACCTATAAAAAACTGTTTACTATATAGATAAATTCTTTAATAAATATTATTAAGTTGGTGTCAGATTGTATTTTAATCCTCAAAGATCTTGAAGGGACTGAAAAGCACAAAATGATACTTTCAATTTGATAGTTTACTCCTTGGTAGCTGGATAAACAGTGGTTGTATCTGTGCTCTAAGAGCTGCCCTACTCCTTAGGTCTTTCACTGCCTGCTAAAACTGGGTTATCCCAGTTTTCCGCATTAATTTGTGTTTGTAGTGTAAACATAGCTTTCTTCCATGTGAAGAAGAACACCCTGATTCTACAAATACAGCAGTTATATTCTCCATAGTTCTGTGCATCTGTTTAAATTTCCAGCATTAAAATAGTGGGATGGGAGAAGCTTTAAGTTTTGGCTTTGGTTGGATGTGTTATCATTAACTATCAGATAATGAATCTATTGCAGTGCCAATGTCAGAAGACTTGTAATTGAAAAATGGCATTCAGGCAACATTTCACCCCAGATACGTAATGAAGGTAGCAAAAAAAATTGGGTATCACGGTACTATTTGAATATTATTTTGTCTTTTCCTAACCTAGCTCTTTAAGCTGAAAAGGGACAGAGTCAGTTAAGAGAAATTCAGTAACAAGACCTTATGATGTATTCCTAAACCATGGTTTTGGAAAATGAAGTTTCATATAAACAAAACTCTGTTTGTAGGCTCTTATAACAGGAGACAGATTATATTACAGTGTTTTTGATGTTCCTTCTATAGGGAAGGGAAAGGTTTATAAATATCTTCTCTAATTGAAGTGGTTCAGAGAATTGCTAATTAGCATTTTAAAAGCACTATAGAGTTCTGTCCACAGTAAGCATGCAGTTCATGAAGTAAGTTTGCATATGGATCACATGGAAAGATGATGCATAGTTTCTCACAGGTAATTCACATGAAAGTAATATACATGAGTGTGTTGCTTCACAAAAGCCATCTTATTCAGAATAAATGTTCTTTGAAGATGCTATAAAGGAGTTAAGAATTAAGAGACTGGTGTAAGAAAAGAATTAAAATAAAAAAGAAGAGAGAATTAATCAGAGAATCTCATAATCATTTAGGCTGAAAGGACCACTTCAGATCATTTAGTTCAACCCTCTGCTCAGGCAGGGTCACCTAGAGCAAATTGTCTGAGCCTGTGTGCAGGATTTTTAATTTCTCCGAGAATGATGACTGAACAATCTCTCTATGCAACCTGCGTTGAGTGTTTGGTCACTCTCACAGTCAAAGTGTTTTCTTTTGTTCAGGTGGAATTATGTAAATTTTCAATTTACCATCTGAGTGTTGTAAATATCAGTAACTTCTACTCTAAACTTGTTTATTTCAGCCCAGTGTGTCTCTAACATCCAACGGGAATTGTGTTACCTACAGACTCAGTGTGGCTACAACAGAGTTAGCTCTTTCTGAGGATTTTTCCAGTTATTGGCTTTCTGAGTCATAGTGAGTAACACCACCATCCTGACTATCACTCAGGTCTGTGAGATAGATATCCTCTTTGATAAGGATTTCTCTTGCTCCTTCGGCATACAGTTGCAAGCTGTATCTAAATTTTTTCCTGTTAAGTTTGCATGTTCTTCTGGATATGTAATCTTGCAAAGCTGCTAATTGTATGTCCAACTAAAATCACAGTCACTACGTAGCTGTTTAATGGATTTTTATTTCCTTTTTCTATTCAGTGCAGTTACTCGTTGTACACTATATTATGATTGCCTTCGAGGACATCATCCTGTGTTCTCTATTGAGTCTTATTGCACACATGGTAATGATAAAAGATCCTTAATATTTCATCCCAGTGAAGCCAAAGTCTTTTTGTACCAGTATGAACAAAATAAGGCAATGCTGCATTGAAAGGTAGACTTAGGGCAGTTTGAAATGAATGTAGGCAGGACTTTAAGTTCAAGACATAGTCTCTGAGTTAAAAAAGACCCTCTGAAGACTGCCTTATTAAATTCTGTGAACAAATAGTCCCTGTTTTAGTTGAATGACTTCTCAGCATGGAACACTTAAGCAACAGTTATATTTTCTTCTCTCTTTGTAACATGTGACTCTTCAGTCAAAGGCAATCAGCGAGGGGAAACCAAGGGAATTAAATTGGAATGGAAAACCAGAGACAGCTTAATGTTTTATGCAGGTCATAGATTAACAATTTTCTGTTTCATGGGGGGAGAAAAGGACAAAACATTCCTTCTGGTTTACAGTTTGTGCACTCAGTTTAAGGAAATTATTGTAATGAAATGGACTTCTCATCAGTATAAAAAGAATTTCTTGAAGCAAAATACTGGGATAATGTGGTAGTTGTTGTTTCTTAGATCTCTGTGTGTTCTGATGGCCACTTTAAACAAATTGATAGACCTGGCTCAGCTGAAATTTTCTTGATGGATCAGGATGATATATAAACTGAGATCAGATTCAGGTATTTATCTGTGTAAGTATGATTTAATAATGTATTTAGGAATTTTTAAAATCTCTAATAGCTACCCTTTGGTATTTTGTCTTTGAAAAAGTGATAATGGCACCAAATCCAACTTGTAAAAGTGGTGAAAAAATCTTCACACTCCCTGATAAAAAGATACTTTAAAATAGTGAAAATTAATAAAGATGCAATTTATGTGTTTGTGGGGTTCCATAGCCATAAATAATTTTGAATAGTATTTCATTATTTAGATGTGACATAAATCTATAATAATACATTTAAATAATACCTGTAAGTAGTGAATATTATTTATGAGTCATAGCATTAAAACAGTACACCTAGTGGTTTAGTGATATATTTAATTGTGTGTCAGAGTAATTTTCTTTGGGCTTAGATTATGAGTACCCTTGCATTTAGATTATGGTGACTTCTCAATTGCACTAAGTGTTTATGATTTTCTAGACCATATTCAAATACCTCTTCAGGCTTGTCTCTTTTGTTACTGGGATCAGTGAGGTAAAAATAGGACAGGGAAAACAGAGGTGAGATGTTGAGAACTGTTGGATGTATTTTACATGAGGAATTTTAAAGTCTGTGGGAAATTCATTTCTACAAGAACAAAAGGCGAGGGAAGAAGGAAATGGAAATAATTCACAATCCCTCACCTGAGTGACAGTCTCTATATACCACTATTTGTAATGTCCTGTGTGATAGAGATTTCAATGCTTTGTCATTTTCTTCATTTTTTTTCACATTTACATTTTGGAAGTGTTAAAATGGAAAGTCCTATGTTCCTTTCTTATAAGGTTTGCTTTTACAGTGAAGAGGCATATGGGACATTTTTGCATTCTGAATACAATGAACCTCCCTGAAATTGTCCTAAGCAATCACTTAGCATTTCTTTGCTATCAATACAGAGTTTATTGATTTTTGACTCGGATAGTTCAAAACTACCAAGATTAAGGGTATAAATGATGAATGTTTTAGCTAACCTGTTACCATGTTTGCTCTCATTTTTCTAGAATATTTTTGAAAATTAAGAGGGAAAATGTGTTCTAGAAAAATCTTACTTTGTGGAAAAAGGTATTCTGAGTTTCTACTCGATAACATTTTCAGTCATTTTTGTATTTGTTTGCCTGTCTCATGGGTAGAAATCTTTATTGATTGTTACCCCTAAAAATCTTAACCTGTTAAGTCACCAAAACCATAAATATTTAAATAAATAATAAATATATAAATATTTATGAATAGAAAACTATTCTTATTATGCATACAAAATGAAGTAAATTGATTCCTGTCCTCTAAGCTTCCGTGATTCTATTACAGAAACACAAGTAAAATGAACAAAACTGTAGTACAGGGGAGTTTGGCAAACAAAAAGTTATTACTTCTATGAGTGCGTGAACTTATTTTTCAGTCATAAATTGTAGAAAAGCTAAAACTGTTTGTTCCCATCCTTTTACCCCCTAACACTTCACATTTTTCAGCAGCTAGTAGCCTGGGAGGCCCTGCAGCTGGAAGGCACACCCTCAGTTTCCAGCCCGCTCCCAGTAGCTTTAATTGTTACTACTTGCAAAATACCAGGTGCTCTCTGTGACCTAAGACGTTCATCGTGCTTACCTCATATACATAATTTGTGTATGGGATCTGATTCATATTTTCAGTGTACTTACAGCAAATAGCTTGATTTCCATGCCCAGAGAAACTGAACACTACCGCTGCTAAGGCAGGCATATTTAAAAGCTGCAGTGTTTTCTTAAGCATATTGTGGTAAATCAGGAGCATTAGTCAGCAGTAGTCATTCCAAGATCTTTGGAGCAATTACTCAAAAACGGCTTCTATTTTATGCAGCACTGAAGCCAGTGCTTTTGTAGTCCCTCAACTAACATTTTGTTAACATATATTTGAGTCTGATAGTTATTGTTGAAGAAGTGAAATCTAAATCTTTGTTAAGTTTGTTAGAGAAAGCAAAATTTTGGAGGTGCTTTTTTCTGTGTTAATTTTATTTGAAACATATATGTATATGACCTGTAAAGCAGCTGGCATTGAGCCATTTCAGCTCATAATAACAAAAATTTAGAGGTTATCTTCTCTAAGTTTCTTCCAAAGTATATATTTTTGTCAGTAATGTAGTTATCAATACATTGTAAACGAGCACATGTGCACTAATTTCTGATTTTTCAAAGTGAAATTTGTTTTGTCTTAGAAAATTAAAGTATTCGAGTATGAAAAATATATTGAAAAAGTTTTGATGTTATTAAATAAATTTATATTAAAATATAATTACGGTTGTACATAATATAATGTAATATCATTTATATACAGTTATGTGTGCATTTTCCAATAGCTTTACAGTTTAAACTTGAGCATGTATTTGATAGTTATATGAAGCCATGCCAGTCAGATTTTCTTCTGCAAATCATTTTCCAGGTGAATAATAAGCTCCAACTAATATACCAAGAACAGAAGATGACAATGCATCTTTTTGCATAGGCAAAAAGAAAAGTCTTATACAAAATCCAAGTACTTACTTACGTCATGCTTTTGTACTCTGATTTCCTTTCATATGCTTCCTTCATGGGATTTGGATCTAATAATTTTTGTACTAGTTTACTACAACAGATTATTCTTTAATTTGACACATAGTGAAACTATAGTTTGAAGTATTATAAGTAACACAAATAGCACTATGTAAATTCCCAGGAATTGTTTAAATGTTTGGTTTTTTCTTTTGATTAATTTGTATTCCACTTTTATATGTATTTATGCATTTATACTTATTTATGCATTTATACTTAGGCAAAAATGAAAGATGTTTATCATCCAAAGACGGGGAAAAAAATGTTAAAACACACTTTTTCAGGTTTGCACTTTTTTCAAAACTCTCTTACTTTTTAGCCTTCAGGTTTCTATCTTGCCATCTTATATTTAGTACGAATGGCAATGTTCTATTTGAATGTTTTCCTTTATATCATGGAAAAAAAATTCCTAATTTTGTTGCTTAGTTTGTCAGTCTTAATCCATGTTGAAACGTTCTCCAATCTGTGGATTAATAAAAGAGACCATACCTAATTAGTCCAAAGAGCTCTATGTTTCATCTCATCGAGCACTGAATATTTGTCAAGTCCTTTTCATCAAAGTGATTGGATTACACTTAAACTACTTCACCTTGCAAAAAAACCCAAAAGGTTTGTTTCCATTCTACTCAAATTTTCTGTAGGAACTTGTTGTTTTCCTGTAAAACCTTTGAATTTAAAGGCTTGATTTCAAGGCTAGCAAAAAATGAGCTGTAGCTAGAAGCTATTTCAGGTTTCCAGAGTGACACTTTGACTCTCTTTTGTTAAAGAGATAGCTAAGTACAGTGAGAAGACTTATTTGTAACTCCTCCAAAGTGGAATGTTTATCAAAAATAGGCAGAAGTCTGGGGTTTTTTTTAAAATGAACTAAAAAAATGAGAATTTCCTGCCCCTCCCCACATCTTCCATTGTATTTCTAACCATACAAATCGACTTGCTAGTCCTATTTTTCCCCCTCTACGTAATTGTATTTCACTTACAGTAATGTAGATGCTTTGTATGAGAGGAGTCACATAGGGTGTGTTTGCCTGGCATGTCTGTCCACACTAGCCACCCACTGCTTTTCCACTTTGGTCCATGACGCTCACTGGAACTACCCTGGCAGTTCAAAGAGAAGCCTGAGCAATTCTTGCAGAGTTTAGTTGCTCAGGTATGTCTGCACAGACTTCACACATCTCTCAAAGTCCCTTTGGCAGGGCTGGTGTTACACAGCTTCCCTCACACCAGCGGGGCGCAGTCATTCCATGCTTGCGGCACAGAGCAAGCTCCTGAAGCTTTATTCATGTGGCTTAGGTGTGACTACGGGCTCAGAGGGGATTTCAGGCTACAGGCAGGGCTGAGACATAGCCTGGGCTTGAGGCGTTAATAATGTGGATGGTCAGTGAGAGAGCATAAAAGGAGGTTCAATTAACTTTGTGAAGTAAGTTGCAGCTCTGTCATCAGAGGGTTGAATTTTCTTATGTGTAATTCATTGAAATCGATGTTAAATGTGCAAATGGAGATGACAGCTGGGTGTTGCAGCGGAACAAATGAAAGGTTTCTTGGAATTCAGGTCTGCTTTAGCAGCTTTGGCTGCTAAAAACAACATCTAATGGTACTAATATTTAAATAATCATGACTTTGAATAGTCATGGAAATATTTCCACCCATCCTCTTGTATAGTAGCATGCTGCTTGGCTGTCTTACTCAGCAGTCATCCTTAAAACATTCCCACAACCCCTTCATCATGTCTCCTTCATTTCCCCATTACTTTTCTCCTTCATCTGACTTACACCCTCCTATCTGCACCTTTTGAAACAAGCTCATACTTTGCTTGTTCACATGAAATGATCTCTGCCACCCTTTTCAATATGCTGGGCAATTACCTGTAAGATAATTTCACAAATGAAAGGAAGGAATGCTGAATGTTACCTCCTTATTGCAGAAGATCTTTAGAATGGATGCAAAATTGTGCAGAATGGAAGAAGCACAGTTTTAGGTGCCCTAGGGGTGTCTGAGGCACAGACACAGAGCTGACAAATCTGACCTGGAATGATCCACACCTTTGTGGACTAGAGTACATGAATTTTGGCATCTAACATTCATTTAAGAAACTGAGTCCAAATAATTGTATTGTAAATGATGTTTCAACTTTTTATTGCAGCAACATCGTTAACTTCCTCTAGCCAAACTATTAAAAATTGATTTATTCCCTCAGAAAAAATATTGTTTTTTAAAACTGCATTTGAATTTGGGTCTAGACTCTCATCCTGCATTTTGGTGCTTTGTAGTCTTTGTTCATTGTTCTAAAAATTGAACTCTATTTAACTCTGTATTCTTTCTCCTGGGAACTACCTGTATTTCTGTATTACATTTCTACTGAAGTATAATTCATCATTGTCTCTGTGTCAGTGCAGTAAGGCATTTCATTTGACTTTTAACCATAAAACTTAACAGACTATATTGGGATTTTCTGGAAAATTATTTTATGGTCCTCAGTCTACAGATACAGCATCTCCCTTTTTTTAATCCCATCAGGAAAATTGATGAAATGAAACTAACTGTACTCCTTGGTGACACAAGTATAGGGTTCAGGACGACAAAACTTAGAGGTCTTTGGCCAGTGTGCATCATTTGTTTAACAGGTTTACTGTTACAACAGAACTATGAGCCCAGAAATAAAAGGAAGTTATGCTTTTCATTTAGTTCCTTTGGCATCTACATGTTAAAGATGAAAGAATTTTAAAATAGGAAGTATATCCTTCATATGAATCAGAAATATGACCAGTAGCATTGTGCTGTCATATTCCTACAGTGGTGTGCTTCAGAATGGCGTATGTTATCAGTGTGCCCTGAAAGAGAGAACCACCCTTTTCAAGAACAGCACTGAATGCAGGCGTAACTCAAAGCAAGACAGAGAGTATATGCTTATGGTTAATTTAAATAGGAATGCTTTCCAAAACAAAATTACATGCCAGATGGCCAACCCTTGCGAAGTTATAATTTTATATTTAAAGTAAATGTAATAATACTGGCAGCCTTGAGGTTGCTGGATTGCAGTAGTGACTGTATTTATATCTGGTTCATTAGCAAGCCAGTGAAAAATTTCGTGTGACAAAAATCCATTTGACTAATGAGCTACGTTTTAATTAGACTCTGAACTTTCAAAAGAATACAGCTCATTGTTTTCTTCAGTAGTGTAATATAACTGCATAAAAAACACTTGCAAAAGTGAATTGAATGACAGAAATATGTTCTAGTGGATTAAGCAGGCCACTTGTTAGGTACTTAGACATCTAAGGCTTTGTTTTGCCTGACCAAAGTGAGGCCAATAAAAAAGGCTAGGTTACATAATGAAGAGTGTTTTCCTTTGTTTTGTAATAGAACACTTTGAATTCAAGAAAGCTTTGATAAAGTTGAGATGCTTGTGGCTTCTTCTGGTCATTTATACAGTTATTTTGATACACAAATGTTGTTGAACATTCATGTAGTATCTTGCAGACATTATGCAAACAGCCATACACTGAAAAAAAGTCTTTCCCAAAAAAGTACTTTAAAGAAAAGAAAAAGCTGTCTCCAGATTTAACTAGTTTTAACATGTAGATGCGTCAGAGTTGAGACTGTGAAACGTTGCTTGTCATTTTGGCAGATACTTGTTAAAATATGAATAAATACAGACTGTATCAAAAAAGAAATGTAGGTGGTAACTAGTGAAGTTCTAGTTCTTTTTTTTTTTTTTCATCATTTCTGCTCTGCAATTTTAAGATTGCTATAATTAGCCAGGCCTATACTGAATCACAGTGTAAAATAAAGGAAATGGGCGATGTTGAGAGATAGTTGTTCTAAAACAGCACATATCCTTGTGACTTCTGAAACCTTCTCTGTTGTGCGGTTTGCCTTTCATTCCCCTCTTTATCCCAACAGTTAACCAAGTCCTAATCAGTCTTCATCACTAACTGTAAAGTCAATGTTTCTGTACCTGGGGATGCATATCCTGATATCCAATGTGACCTCCCAGAGGGTCAGGAATAGTGCTCTAGCCAATGAATATCATATCATGATATTCGGGGAGAAGTGCTGTGAAGAACTGTAGAAAGCATTTACTAAGTAGAAAAAGCCAGGAGAACTTAAAGGAAATAAATAGGAAGCCATGCACAAAAACTCCCTACAATTTCACTTCATATATAAAATGAAGCTGGCCATTTCCTTCCACCAAGGACAGCTTTGAATCTTGACAGATAGCCCTATGTAAATGTTTGTTGAAAACTCAATAACTTTCAAAAGAAGCAAACGGGAATTTTTAGAGAAGTAAACCTCAGAAACGTTATTCCACTTTATGATATCTACTGCTCTCACACTTCAAATATCTTGCAGTTCTCATTCTCTGTCTCAAAAAGTATATGGTAAAACTGGGTCATATTCAGGAAAGGACAACAGGATATTTTAAAGTACAAAAAAAATTACCTTTAGCCTGGGAGAAAAGCCCTAAAGATAACAGACAAGGTGTATGATAGAGGTTGTGAAACTGAGTGGCTGAAGAGATTGGGTAGAGCTGGATTTTCGTCTCTCACTTTCCTGTATACCAACCGAAGTGCACCAAAATGTTGATGGTGGAATGAATATGATAAATTACACCATCTTCTTTGAATGCAGAATTTTCAATTGGCAACAGTTTTTAACATTTGAAGAGAAGTCATCCATGGATGTCACTGTAATTTAATCTTGAGCTCACATGCTATTCATGTAAAGTGCATCTCAATATGTTTCCAAAAATCGTAAGATGCCAGGAAAAGCATAAATGTAAAAGAGAAATTATTTGAACCTTTAATTTATGCAAAGAAACTTTAAAATACTTTAAGCAATCTATTGCCACTTCCACACCCCCATGTTTTCACAAGTAACAGTATCTATATATGTGGCATAATTTATTTTCAGAAGTGCTGTTCACCTCTCACTTCTAGTGAAATCTGTGAAAGTAAGGAGTATTCAACAGCATTGAAAATGGGAAAAACTGTCCAATGGTTGTGGACTAAACGGACTTAATATTTCCTAAGTACCAAGGAAAAGGAATAAAGAATTTTTAAAAATTAATTAAGAAAAAAGCTGATGGATTTTTTGTTTTGTTTTGTTTTGTTTTAACTGATTTCTTGTCCAATGTCTAATACAGTGAACTTGTGATTAGCTGAGGCAAGTGAAGCTTTGGAACACCATAAATAAAATAAAAGAGTGGATAATATATTTTAAAAAATAAAAGTAGACCGTTCAGTATTGCCATTTAAGTTTAGAAGTAAGAAGAATACAAAGCAATGTCAGTGACACAGTTCAAATTCTTATACAAGTGCTGACTGGAAATGTGAAAAACACATCTCAGTGCTCCATTAATACAGTTATGCTGGTTTCCTGAGGTTTTGGATGAATTGAAGCCACTTTGTGAGTCATGGTACACTATAGTAAAGATAAAACTTATTTAATTGAGAGTTCACTGTGAGCATATACAAAAATTGTATCCTGCCCAGAATCTTTTTCTCTCGTAATAGGACTTGGACATTTGTGAAAACTCAGAAAATTTGCCAGATGGGTGATCAATACCCTTTGCTCAGTCATCCAATTTTCTTAAGACTATAAAAGTCAGTATGTGTCTGTCTATGCCTATGTCTAATCAAGGATTACTTGATAGTGCTTCAAACATCACAATGATAGTATTTCATTTACAGAAGCGTAGAAGGACTTTGGAGTTTCTGTAAACCCATGATCCACTAAAAGGCATTCAGAGACACTTGCATTAAAAAGTCAGCTGAATCTTTTGAAAATGTATGTGATGTTGGCCGACTTAAGTTCAACATGACCCTGTCAATTGTGACATGTAGCGTTACTGATGCCAGACTTAGCAAGAGTGTGAACTAAGGTAATCTTTTTCTGTTTGCTACTGCCCTCATGCTGAGATATTACCAGTCAGAATCTCATCATTGCAGAAAGGTCTTCATTGCTTGTTTTCTGTTCATGTTTTATTAAAGCAGAAAAAGTAGGTATCAGTTGCCACAGCACATGTGAAATACAATAGCTGTAGATCTTTGGGACATGAATTATCAAATAACTTTAGGTGTAAGACAGACTTGTTAATTTCCTTTATGATTGGATGTAAATATTAATGTGGCTGCTTTTGCAGAAGAGGATGGAGATTCCTTAATGACTCAGAACTGTGTGATCCTATAGATGCAAAGATGTATTTTCCTTGTCCTGGATGAAATTTTTCACTTTTAAATTTAGAATCACAGAATAGGTTAGGTTGAAAAAAACCACAAATGTCGTTGAGTCCAGCCATTAACCCAGCACTGTCAAGTCCACCACTAAACCACGTCTCTAAGTGCCATATCTACACATTTTTTTAAAACCTTCAGGAATGATCATCATCATTCAACCACTTTATTAGGCAGCCTGTTCTGATGCTTAACAAACTTTTCAGTGAAGAGCTTTTTCCTAATAACCAATCTAAATCTTGCCTGGTGCAGCTTGTAGTCATTTCCTCTTGTCATATTGCTTGTTACTTGTGAGAACAAGGCCCACCCTGCTAGTTACCACCTTTCAGGGAGTTGGAGAGAACTATAACGTCTCCCCTGAGCCTCCTTTTTTTCCCAGGCTAAGCAACCCCAATTCTCCCAGCTGATCCTGACAGGACTTGTACTTCAGACCCTTCACCAGCTCTTCTGCCCTTCTCTGGACTCTCTCCAGGACCTCAATGTCCTTCTCATAGTGAGGGGCCCAATACTGAACACAGGACTCGAGGTGCGGTGCCAATAATTTGGAGTACAGGGAGAAGTCACTGCCCTGTCCTGCTGGCCACGCTATTGCTGATACAGGCCAGGTTGCCACCGGCCTTCTTGGCCGCCTGGGCACACACTGGATCATGTTCAGAGGGCTGTCAACCAGCAGGCCAAAATCCTTTTCTTCTGGGCAGCTTTCCAGGCACTCACCTCTCCAGCCTGTAGCACTGCCAGAGTCACTGTGACCCAAGTGCAGGACCCAGCACTTGGCTTTGGTGAACCTCACACCACTGTTCTCAGCTCATCAATCCAGCCTCTCCAGATCCCTCTGCAGAGCCCTGTTACCCTCCAGCTGATCAACACTCCTGCCCAACTTGGTGTTGCCTGTAGTCTGTCTGAGAGTGCCCTTGATCCCCTCACCCAGGCTGTTGATAAATAGTATTTAATAGGACTGGCCCCAACACTGAGCCCTGGGGAATCCCACTCGTCTCTGGCCACCGGCTGGATGGTGGCCTTTATGATGGCTCTGGGCCGGTCATAGAGCCTGGTATTTACCCAGTGATGAGTGCACCTGTCCAAGCCACGGGCTGCCAGTTTTTCCAGGAGAATGCTGTGGGGTACAATGCCCAAGGCTTTAGCATAGTCCAGGATGATTCTGCACATTCACAGAACGTTACCATTCTCACTCAAGATAATTCATATGTTAAAGCAGTCTGGACAACATGGGGAATGAGGTTAGAGAGAAAAGGAGACACTATCTGTCAAACCTGACTACATCTCTCAGGTTCTGCTAGATTGGCCATAAAATAGGTGCAAAGTCTTGTGTATTTTTTTTTTTTTTTACATGAATGTTAAGCAAGGTTGCTTCCCATTTTCCTGGATTCCTGATTTTCAGTATATTTTGGGCTGTTGTATGTCTTCCTGTTGGATAAAAGGCAGAAGACTGCCACATGCAATGCAATGTTATTCCAAGAGGAGGAGAAGGAAGAGCACAGGCCATGCAGGCCATGTGCATTCTCCTATTATCGCAGTGCAATCTGTCACTGATGAATCATGGTCTGGTTATAAATAGCATACTCACTGTTAATTAGTTTTGTTGCTGTCGATTATGTCCCTGGTTATCTATACAGGATGTTCTTTGATTGTTGCTTCTGGCGCTTTTGCATATTTCTATCCATACTTCATTATATCAAAATGCACTAAAATATTTATATAATGACATTAATGCAATGTAGAGGTGACTGGCCTAAGTGACCTCTACAAATATATGCATTGATGTTAAAGCTTGTTTTAGGCAACTTCCAAAATTTTGAATTGTGAGGTAAAAGATGTAGATTATTTAAAATCAATCCTGCTGTCATTCATTTTTACTTACCTAATGCCCAGACCAAACCTTTTTAGTGATGACTTTGCCTTTCTCATGGTTAAGGGTGAGAACCAGTGTATAAGGAGAAATATTATAAAAAGCACATGAGAAAAGTAATGTTTTTCTATATAGTTCTTAATTTTCCTTATTGCACTAGCTACAGATTTCTAATCTTTTCAAAATCTCTTGCTTGCAAGATCAAATCTTGCTAAACAAAATAAGGAAAAAAAAGAAAAAAGAAAAAAAAAACAAAAAAAACATCAGGCTCCTCCTCCACATTCTTTTAGCTAACTGGCTAATACCACAGATGAGAGAACTTGTAAAAAGTCACAGTGAAACATGCCCCATAACAGCAATTACAGGATTAGGAATGCTTATCTTTGGTAGTTGCTTTGAGTATAATCTACAACAAACATGGTATGTGCTCTGATTGCATAGAAATTACTTCAGGTAATGAAGTTGTAAACAGCTGTAAACTGGTTTTGGAAAATTACTATTATCTATTTTATAGCCCCAGAAGACACTAAGCATGTGCTTACTAAGAAAAATATGTGAATTGTCAGGTGAATTTTAAATTTTTCTGTAGTATTTAATTTATGTACGTCCATAAAAGGCTCACTTGGGAAATGTGTAATTAATACATGTTGATTGGATACTTAACTAGATTACTTTGGGTATTGCCCCCATCAGAAGTTACTGTGAGCACTGAAGTTCTTTGGGATTAAAAATGAGCATTTCACTAAAGGTTCCTGACATTGCAGCTCAGAACCTTGGCCAGGACATTGATTATGGCATTTGACTGTGGACACGTGAAGTTTCTTTAGGAATAATAAAAGATGAAGAATTTGCACTGAGGTGCCAATTGCTTCCTGTGCTGTATCCTCTTCGGGTTTTTTGTATCTTTGGCTCTTTGTTTATAAGTGCCAGTTGTGAACACTTGGAGGGCATCTTTGCTTGCATCTGAAAGCAAGAGTGGGCTGGCAAGTGACAAGGCAGGATTTGCTTGTTATTTGCTCAGTGTAACTAAACTCATTAAGTTTGACTATGTGCTAAAGCAGTAGGCTTGTATGGGACCAAACTGGCTCAGCACCTTCCAGATCCATCCTAATTCAGAAAATACATTCTGTACTTGTTCGTAGAGGTCCCGTTCCTCGGCTTTCTCAAGCACATGTTGGGTGATACAGCATTGAATCTTGAATATGGTTCTCTCATCTATCAGCTGACGATATTGCCTTTTTCTTTGTTTTGTTCTGGTTTTGTTTGTTGGGTTATTTTTTTTCCCTAAACTAAAATTTTATTAGTTCTTTTACACTAAGTTAGTGATATGTATTCTTATTTTTTCTATTAGGGTTTGCTCTCTTATAGATTGGAGATTTTTGGCTAGAATTAATAGATTGAGGTGAAAGAAAAAAAGCAGTATAAAGTACATAAATTACTGCAAATGTAAACCTTTAATAAATAAAAAAATATAGACCACATTCAGTGTCAATGGACTAATTGAAAATTTGCTTTAATACAAACCATTTAAATTTATATAAGGAATTTACAGGATTTGATAGATCTTGCTAATTTTATTAGGTTTATAATGATTTTGAAGTATTTTTGAAAAGTTTTGAGTTGTATCACGTGCCTTTGTAGTCAATATACTCCGCATTGAGAAGTCACACAAACGTTTTTTACAAGAAAATAAATACTTTGGATTTCCTTCATATCCCTATGTTTGATGGTTGCTCAGTAGAACTTTCTAGGCCAGAGAGCTTTATTTTTACTGGGTTTTGCTGTTCTTTTCTTTTTTCTTTTCTTTTCTTTTCTTTTCTTTTCTTTTCTTTTCTTTTCTTTTCTTTTCTTTTCTTTTCATGATAGATGTTCATGTCGAGCTATGTAGAGTTTCTCATCTCCTGCAGGAAGACAACCTTCTTCAAGTTCACACTTCAGAATAACATCCTGATTTTTATTTACTAGCAAGGGAGGGAGGTTGTAATTCTACTTGGCAATAGATTTTTTATTTTTCTGTTAGCAATTGTATGTATTTGAAGCCACTTACATATTTTTTCTCCATTATTAGCTGTACTATGTTCTATTTACTCTTTTCAAAGAAAAAGAGGACACAGACAAAAGACAATAAATGGTTGATTGTTTTGGATATTGGTACTTTAGGAGCTTCTAGCTTAGCTCTCTGAGCATTACAAGGACCTCACCTGCCACTGCAGGGTGTTGTTACTCCAGGGTTTTGTTCCCACACTCACCACTTTGAGAGATTTGATTTAAGGAGTGTGCCATTCAGGCTTCTTTGCTAGAGCAATATAGCAAGTAGCACAATTAACATTTGCTTTTTAAAATCCACAATTTGTCATGATGGAAAAAGAGTTTCTAAATGTACTGTGGAAATACGCCACCTTCAGCAAGGATTTTGCTAAACTGCTTATACTATGAACTGCCCATGCTACAACAGACATTAAATAAAACCATATAAATCTGGGGGAAAGATGACATATGTCTTTATTCCCAAGACAGCATTTATATAATTTTCCAGTTTCTCTAGCCGTGCACTATGAGTTTTCTTCATGTAGAAAGGATTTATTCACCTACCTTGTGCACAATGTTCACTTTTCTGCACAGACAACTACATACTTCTTACATTCTATCCAATAAAACAGAAAGAACCGTATTGATGCTGAGGTTTCAGTCTTCTCTTGGTTCTCTACCAGAGCAAGCAGGTTTCTTCTATTTGCTTCTTCCCCATTAAAGAAATCTGTAAAATGAAAAGGGAGGGAGGAGGGCTTCCTCTAAGTTTTTAAATCCCCTCTCTACTTCTCTTATCCTTCTCCCTAATTATTCATATTTCTTCAGCTTCATAGTAGACTTTAACTCCAGAAAATCAAATCCTATTGTCCTCTGTGTCAGCAACACCCACAGGAACAGAGTGCTTAACTTATATGTTTATACAGGATTAATGTCTTTATACACTAAAAGGTATAAGATACCACAGAGGGCATGTGGATGGAACCGTGCAATATCATCTAACCACAGAATCTGAAACTGCTGAGACTGCTTACAATGCTGTTTTAATTTGAGATTTAATACATTGGTGTCTGTAATAACAAAAATAAAAGGAACATTTTAAAGAGGAAAAATCAGAAAGCTTTTACTGCTTAGAAAGGAAAAGGTCAAACCAGAGGGATGGATCATGAAATTTGAGGTTTCCACTTTGGGGGGGGGGGGGGGGGGGGAAAAATCTGCATATTATGGATTTCCATAATTTTAAAAAATACGTTGACTCAGTTTATCTTCACGTTCCACCAATGTTTCCAATATCAATGGTCAAGCCTCATCTATTTGGACATGGAATCATACCAAAGACTCTGTATCATGCTGTGATTTGCTGACTTAAGATCTTGCAAGAGCTAAATCCTTACAGTAATAACATGCTCTTAAATCAGTAATTCCATAAATCCTCTAAATGTAGTTCTGATGTTTAGAGTGTTCATTTCTACTGTCAAAATGGTGTCTCTAACTACTGAGTTAGACTGTTTCGGTTTTGTGGTTCACTTGCTGAAAAACCTACTTGGTTATTTATTTAGTTTGTTAGGGTTTTCTTTCCTAAAATTTAAGACCCCCAAAACTTTAAAGGACTACAAAATTTGGAATTTTGAGGCTCATTCCCAAATGGTGTACAAAGATTTTAATTTTTTTTTACCTTCTTTGCCCTTCTTCCAAGAGGCAAGCAGTGAATACAAGTATCTAATTACCACAAGGTTTTCTTTATTCATGCATAAGAGTGCTTTTAACATCCAATCAACTAGGCAACAGAATTACATTACATAGGAATCAACATACAAAAGGAGTAACCATTATATTTTTATCCTATGTGGTACAGTAAAGCAATCTAGAAAGAATGGAGTGTGATTGAAATATTAATATATAGTGGTCAGGAAACATAGCTGAAAGAAATCAGTGTAAAGACTGGCCTCAGAGTTCAGTGAGTGGTGGTTAAACAAACCATGTACTGAAGGAAATGGATATCATGACATCCTAATTCCTTGGGAAAAAAAAAAAAATTAAGAAGCTGATTTTTCCCCCAAGTTCTTTTTCCCAGACAGCTGAGAAAGCACAAGCAGAGACAGAAAGACTGCCCACAGAAACTGTTCCATAGAATTGTGTATTCCACAACAGTGCCTTAACAGAAATGTATTACATGGTATCTCATATTCCTGTGTGCTGATTTAAGAATTTGTGTTTAAAAGACTTTGTATGACAAGAATGGCAATTTGTACAAAAAATGTCAGATGCAATTACCTTATAATTATGTATGCTCAGCATAGGACGAGAGGGTTTAGGAAATCCTGCATGAACTATTTATTGTCCCAGTCTGATGATGTGACCCTGGCCGTGCCCCTGAGGTTTGAGTGCATCTGTCTTACCTGTGACAACATAAAAAAGTTGTTTCCTTACACTCACAAAGTCTGCATGGCAAAAGTTGCCAAAGAAGCATTAAGTATTCAGTCTTCCCTTATTTACATTGCTCTGCCTTCCTTTCCCTTGTGACAATAGATGGCAGCAGATCTGTATTTGGGCAGTCTTCTTTGTACACACAGTGCACGCAGGAGGCACTCCTAAGTGCTATAAACTGGAAAACCTGGAAGACAGTTTGACTAGCAGTTGAACTTTCTTGAAAGCCTTCTTTTTTGCAACAGTTCAAAAAAATATGTCAATTCATTTAAGTTGGCTAAAGGATAAACATGCATTTTAAAACTTCCTAAATTTAGCCTATGATTCAATGATATATACATGTGTTTGCATATGCATGTATGAAATATATATGAACTTTTTTTCTAAATGCACAGTTAGATTACAGTAGGTTGGAAATTTAAAAAAAAAAAAAAGAAGTTTCCTGCATAAGTGTAAGTAGCAGTAAAATCCATCCATCAGAGCTGGGAGAATGGTGAACTTCAGAGAAAAATATGGCCAAACATTTAAGAATTTGCTTAAAATAGAATGCTTAGAGAAATGGGTAAAGTCCTCCTTCCATATTCCACTGTCTGCTGGGTTGGATGATTTCCTTAGAACAGAAGTGGTTGTATGCTAATGGTGTGTGCAGGTGTGTGCTGGTTCGGGGAGGAATGTGATCATCAGCTACCGGGAAAAATGCATAGATAACAGAACATTAAGTAATAATTACATAGAGGGTGGAGAATAGAGGCTTGGTAACAGACTTGGGAGGAGTCTGCCAACAGTAAAAAAATACCATAAATTAATATAATGGTGCATAAAATGAATTTGGACAAAACTGAATTTCTGCAGCTGAGGGAGGTATTCATTTTTGTAGAGGCCCAGAAAGCATTTGGCAGGCTGACTGTTCTTAGCACACAGTTAATTATGGGAAATACCAGCTGCTGCAAGAAGGAATTCTGATTGTGGCCTCTTGCTACAGCTCTGTACCAATGAATCAATGGAAATGATCAGAGTAAGTATATTATGGGTAAAAATCACTGCTGCAAAGGAATTTGCTCTTTAGCAGTAGCTGACGTAGAACAGACACCTTGATCAACACAGTTAAAAATAATTAATCTAAAGTGACTGCAAACTTTGAAGTATTAGATATAATGATGAGCGGGGCAGGCAACCAGTGAATTGGTAATTACAAGAATAAAATTAATTCCCCAAGAGCACTGAATTAAAACTGGCAGTATTTCCTGGGGTTTACTATGTATATTTGCATTTTAATGCTGTTTTAATTTTTTATGAAAGCATATATGCTTTTTATAGGTTATGTGAGAGTGTTCCATTTTTTTTCGTGACGAAAAGTCACTAGACGCCCACAAAACCTGTAGCACTGATCTGTGACAGAAATCAGGAGAAGCCTGTCATGATGGGTTTGTTAACATGTCCAAATAATGTCCAATTACCTTAAAAATGGAGATTTTTTCTTTTTCATCACCACTCACCTGGAACCTCCTTTGTATTTTCCAATTCATAATCATGTAAAGGGGGGTGGCTAGAGGTAACTGGGCTAGTTGTATGGTGCAACAAAAACGAGGTCAAAATTCAACCAATACATTTTATTCATCTTATTATAGGATTAATATTTGTATTCAATATTGAAAGCATAATATTTGTATTTCTGATCTTAAAGCTTTCTAAATATTGAAAAAACTTTATGAGTAGGTTTTAGCAGGAGCAGACTTATTTTCTTCATTGTGGCTGTACAGGGCTATGTTTTGGACACATGGCTGCTGCATGGTATTTGGTTGCTGGCTGTGGTTAAAACCACAGCACTTGGTTTGATGCATAATAGCATAATTAATAATGCTATTATAATTATAATGCTATAATTAATAATGCTATTAATTATGCATAATAGCATAATTAATAATAGCATAATTAATAGCATAAGGGCCAACAAAAGAAATATTTTATCAAGTGTGTAAAAATATACAGAAAACCTATGACTCAGAAAGTAGAAAGAAATTATCTCTTTAGATCCCTGATCTAAAAGATAGCACATCTGGACCTGAGACTGCCTTAAAATGTTACTGTCTTATGTCTGAATATCTTGACACAGTTTAATATTATATGCAGCGCATAATTTCAAAATGTGTAAAGGTATATGCAATACTCTTTCACAGAAATGTTGTATTTTGATAGGATCTCACTCTTGAGATTTCATCTGAATATGATGAAAGATGAGTTTATTCACACAATAATGACTGACTTTTACTTTGGATTATTGGCCATTTTATCAAGTATTATATTTTACTATGCTTATTGATACAGTGTGACACCTAAATTATTTGGAAATGTAGGCTATCAGAAAGTTTCAAAAGCAGTCTATATTTAACATTCTTACAGATACTGATCCTAGTGCCTCTTTTTTTAAATGTCTTTTAAAGTCTGGGGAAAAGAAAAATCTTTGAAAAATTTTGAAAGTGTAAGTGCCATTAATAGAATCAGAGAAGGGCCTGGATTGAACAGGACCAGAAAGATCATCCAGTTCCAATCCCCATGTCATGGACAGGAATATCTTTCACTAGACCAGGTTCTCAGAGCAAATCAAATCTGACCTTAAACTCTTTCAGGGTTGCTTCTATAATGCTAAGATATGATATGCAGCAGCCAAAAATTGTGCTAATAACTGAAGTTTGCAGTAAAACGTTCAAAGATTCATGTTTCTATGTATGAAAGAGTATATACATAAGAGGATTTATATCCCACAGAGTATAAAAAGAGCTGTTATGTATCTTATGTCAAACATTACATTTCAGAGCTGGACACACTAACTTCATGAAATTCATTGGTTTTCTCATTGCTAAAGTGGAAGCTATCATGCAGAAACCAACATTTTGGGGGGATCTAATAAACCACCAATGCTGTGAACAGGAGGGAGAGTGCTGAGTGTTTGCAATGCGTAACAAACAGGAGTACACCTGTGGCTGACAGGTTTTGCTCTTACCTCTCCTGTTAAATCCATGGCTGTTCGTACCTAAACCATTCCAAAACCAGGCTGGTACTGTATTTTAAGTTTACTGGAGAAAGCTAAAATCTTAAGTATCATTTCTGATTGAAAGACTCTGCTTTTTATGCACTCGGTGTAAGGGACTAAGGTGGATTGGCACCGTCCTCATTAAGGCTGTGTTTTGCCAATGTCAAAAAGTTTAAGCAGTTTGTGGAGTTTTCTTAGTGTAGTTTTACACTCCACACCCACATCTGAAATATATGTGTGTAACAAGCACATTAAGGATGACCAGTAGGAACGCCTTGGCAGAGGTGAAAACTCAAGTATCTTACAGTCTGTGGCTGTATGTGGGGGAAAGACAAGCACTCAATTTTATTTATTTATTTATTTGTTTGTTTGTTTATTTATTTATTTATTTATTTATTTATTTATTTATTTATTTATTTAATGCTAGATCTGACCCACAAAATTTAAGGACAAAAAGACTTTTTCTGTATCAAAACGAAGTTGGTACCCTCTTTATACCATTTTGTTATGCTCTAAAGAAACAGGAGAACTGAAAGTGCACATGTTGGTAGTGTGTACCAGAGTTTCAAAATGGTACGGAACATTCTATATGCAGATGCATAGAATTATTTAATTTCATTTCATTTGGGTCTCCCAGCAGAGTCTGCTTTAAAGGATGACTTCACTGAACGGCTGACTAGTTTGGATGTGGCAAACAGAGATGAAGACCTGTGGGTTCTGGATTGCAGACTGGGGCACTCAAACTCATTTCCTCATTCAAGTGAGAAAGAGAAGATCAACAGAAGTGTGTTGCATCTGAGCCTGGAACTGAATGTGAGTAGGACTGCATTCATGCTATTTTGGATTTCAACAAGCATTTATTATATACAATTACATTTTTGGTATGCATTTATTTTGGGTCAGTCTAAAAGCATGTTCCAAAATACCTGACAAACTGCAAAGTTTTGGATGGGATACAGTTTTCCAGATGGTCTGTGAGCCCATATGTCTTTGTGCAGCTGAGAGCAATACATATGGAAAATTTTTGAAATTATATCAATAGATTAAGACACATGATGTACCATTTCTAAAATCTCGATGGGCATTTAGTTTAGATTAGTTTCTCCCTGGAAATGCATTGCAGGAGCAAGCTGTGGCTGTGCACCTGTGCACACGTGCATGTGTGTGTGCTCACATGCATGTGCGCAGCCCGAGCACTGGGAGCCATGCTGCTGCTTCTCCAAGTTTTGGAGAAGCTGAACTGGCACTGGAAGCAGACTGGCCATGATTTTGACAGGAAAAGTTTCTAAACTTCCCGGGGTATGAAACAAGCTTCAGAGGGCAACCTGAGTTCATCGTAATGTCAGGCCAGCTTAATGTAGCTAGAAATACTTACATACTCCCAGAGTGAGCAGTAAGCAGCCTACAGAGACATGTTTTGGCAGCAGTTTTTTCAAATTGGAAGGAAAGGGACTAGAATGTACAAGAAGAGGAAAGAAACATGGGAAGGATTGAATGGTTGAAAGAAATTGCTTTAAAGACTAGATTGCATAATACATTTTGTGCAAAGAAACACTAAGACAAATTTGTGCAAGAATGACATCTATTGGTGGAAATACAAGAATTAACTTGGAAGTACATTTTAAGTGGTTTTATAAAATTAATTTCTTGTCCTAACTTTCTTTTCTTAAAATAATTATTTAGAATAGTCTTGTACCAGCGTGAAGGTACAGGTTTATCTTTGTAATAAATTGTTGAGATGAAAACAAACAACTGAACTGAGAGGAAATGTGACATAGCTGTTATTGATGCTAGAAATATATGCTACAACAAGAAGTATATAGTCCATGAGGATTCTTTGCCTGCATTTAAAAGTCCTTGTATAGAGCAGGGGGAGTTACAAATTAAGACCATTTAAGAACAATATTTTGAGTAAAATAGGAGATATCTGAAATTAGTAAACAGTTTCTTACTGTTCCTTACTATTTTTTAAAAGAAATATTTTTGTCTAAAAATCTAATAATTTGCATTATGAAAAAATGCAATAATTTCAGTTTCTTGTAATTAAAAGGGAAGAATATTTATTCCGTTATTTTTTAAATACTCAGAACAAAAGGCTTAATTTCTATTTAAAAGAGTGTTCAATATGGGCTGATGGACTGCTAGGGACCCAGCAAAACACTTTATCCTGCAGCTCACTCCCCATGACTCTCTTTTAGGACAGCATTCTCGGTTGAATTACAGAGCCCTTGTATCTCCAAAACTTATTTTTCTTCTCCAAGATGAGTCCGTGAGATTGAAGGAGGAGTTGCCAAAAGAACAATAGTGGAAGGCTGCTGCAGCAGTGGCTGCCATCAGAATCTGTTTGGACTGCAGCCCTGCTAGGAGTAGCCTGTAAGAAAGATAGAGGCCACAACCAGGCTGCGTGAGTTGCTCTGGTGGCAACAACCCTTGGGTGTTCCCTTCCTCTTCAGTGTGGGACGTCACACCCAGATACTGTCTTCCCTGTGCAGTCATCAGACTGGACAGCAAGACAATTGTGGTAAAAAAGGAGCCAGTGTCTGGAGAGCAATTCTGAAACTAAGATCATGTTCCCAGGAAACAGCATCTAAAATGGACCAATTTATTTATTTGCAATTGCACTACACCCAGTCATGTTATCTATGGCCCTTTTCTGCTTTTAGAAGAAAACCTTTAGCTTGATTGATCAAAAGTTTGGCACTACTGTTTTAAAATGCACTTATATTAATAATAATAACACTATGAAAAGGCTATTTATTGAAAAGCTCTGCTTGCTCTGGAATAGGAGCACCCTAACATTAATGTATAATTGTGTATGTGCATATATAGATACACCAGTGTTTGTTTATGAAAATATAGAACCATAGAATTGTTTGGGTTGGAAAGGACATTATAAATCATCTAATTACAACTCTCCTGCCATGGGCAGGGACATCTGTCACAAAAGCAGGTTGCACAGGGCCCCATCCAACTTGACCTTGAACACTTCCAGGGATGGGGCATCCAGATCTTCTCTGAGCAGCCTGTTCCAGGGCCTCACCCCCACTACAAGCAAAGAATTTCTTTCTAATATCTAATCTAAACCTACTCTCTTTCAGTTTGAAGCCATTATCTCTTGTCCAAGGGCAATACAGGCCCTTGTAAAAGTCTCTCTTCAGCTTTCTTGTAGCTCCCTTCAGGTACTGAAAGGCGCTGTAAGGTCTCCCCAGACATTCTCTTCTCCAGGCTGAACAATCCGAACTCTCTCAGCCTGTCTTCACAGGACAGATGCTCCAGCCCTCTGATCATCTTCAAGGCTCTCCTCTGGACTCACTCCAGGAGATCCTTGTCCTTCCTGTGCTGGCACCCAGAGCTGGATGCAGCCCTGCAGCTGGGGTCTCAGCAGGCAGAATCCCCTCCCTCCCCTGCTGCTCTGGATGCAGCCCAGGACACGTTTGGATCTCTGGGCTGGGAGTGCCCATGGCTGGGTCACGTCCAGCCTCTCACCCTCCAGCACCCCCAGGTCCTTCTTGGGCTACTCTCCATTTGTTCATCCCCAGCCTGTGTTGATAACGGGGATTGCCCTGAACCAGGCATAGCATCTTGCACTTGGTCTTATTTAACCTCACAATATCCCCATTGGCCCACTCCTCCAGCTTGTCCGTTTTGTAATTGAGAAGATGTGTCTATGTTTCTATTAGCTGCAAGACGGTAGATATTGTAGACGAGAGTGTGAATGGATTCTACTCTGACAGGACTTTTAAATGCACAACCTACACCAGAAGCATGAAAAAAGATCCTGCATTAGATTTTAAACTTTAGGCAGGGAGAAGATACAGAGATATGGAAGGTAATGAAACAAAATAGAAATAAAACTCCATTCTATTTTTTATACAGCATTTCATCTCAGATAAAAAAGCACATAAGTGAGATGTGCAAATGCAGCTAAAATTGCAATTAATAGTAATTACTTAACAAACTATGGTAAATGAATGTAACTGTGGATTTTATTTTATAAATCTTTTTGTTTAAACTACTATATTGTAGATGGGAAGCAAAAGGCCTGTTGAAATGAAGATGAAAAGAGAGTAACCTAGAAAAGGAAAGGGATTAAAAATTCCTCTCCATTCTTTGTAACAATAAGTACCAGGCTTTGTGCCTTAATTTACAAAGAGCCTACTTAGCTTATTTACACAGTTTATAGTGATCTTCTGTTCCCTGTCTTTGTTACTTG
Organism: Hirundo rustica; assembly: GCF_015227805.2. Lineage (NCBI taxonomy): Eukaryota > Metazoa > Chordata > Aves > Passeriformes > Hirundinidae > Hirundo > Hirundo rustica. The sequence goes on from NC_053455.1 coordinate 33,660,902, forward strand.
TATATCTGCCCATATTAATGAGATCAGTTAATATACCTTTCTAGAATTTCTGTCTCAGATCTACCATTGCTTTTTCATATGATAAGTTTTACAGGTTAATATTCCATACATTTATTGATACAGTATGCACTCCTGAAAAATAGTAAAATGGGTTTCTAAATGTGCTTTCTGATTTTATAACTCTATAGCTATTACAGTGCTTTTTCAAATTCTCTAAAGTAGTCCATATCTCAATGTCAATCAGAATTTAGATGAAAGTGTTAAAAACACTTTGCTTTTACAGACATGGATTTATACAGACCCCTACACCAAATGTGTGTGGCATCCACACATTCTGTTAGCATCATGCATTGCTGAATTCTAGTAAGAATTATCATGTCTATGTTTCTGTTGCTACATCTAAATTTAATTACTTAAATTAAAAATAGTTATGTTGGCAATATCCAATTCCCTCAAAACTCAGGAAAATTACTCACGTATGCTCATATAATGTTCTAAGTGAGGTAACAAGGCTGAAAATAATGATGAAAATCAAGGCCTTGTAGGTTTTCTTCTATCTTCCCTGCCTCTCCTATTTTAGAGCATTTAGTGGGTTAAAATAATAAGTTTAAAATGAACTAATCAGCAGGAGAGAGAAACAGGAGAGCAGGGGAATGTTAAGACCATTATCAATCCGCACAGTAAAGGTGTGGATATGGCAGAGGGCAGTCTGTGTCAGCTGAACTCCAGAGCAGTTCACGCCACCTGAGCTACAAACAGACCCTGCTCCTTCTCATGGCTCCTCTGAAGCCTGACACAATTGGTGCATATTTGATTCCATTACTGTTTCCAAGAAGTTATGCAAACTTTTCTAGATGTGGGGTTATTTTGAAAAAAGTGGTAGAATATTTGTTTTCAGTTTAGCAACCTTGCTGTTTTGCGCGTGCCTTTCCGTCCCGTTCATGTTTATCTAGTTTGTTATTACAGTGATCTGAAAAGGCAGTCTGAATAGATAGGGGGTCAGGAAGTGTTGAACCCTGCCATATGATAGGGGTAGAAATTACATGACCTTATTCTGGCTTAATATGTGTTTTCTTCAAAGCCAATTTTAAAACCTACTTCAGGTGAGCTTTTAGACATCTCAAGAACAGAACTAGAGTGAGTTGTGGGTGTGACTTCTGTCTGTGATGAAATGTAGGTCAAAAAGGGCGTGTAAATGTGCTTTAAACTGTAAGGAATGGTTATCCTTTTGTATAATTAGTGCATTGACTGCCTTGAAAGTTGCTATGACGGGTTTTAAGGGCTTTTCTGAGGCACCAGGGAGTTGTCTGTTTTATTAAGTAAAGAGTCTTCTAACATAATCATAACTGATTTTTTCTAAAGATTTGGAAGTTGTTCCTTTAGATGCAGTGTTACAGCCTGTTCAGAGAGACTTTCCTTATGAGATAGATCCACCCAGCATTAAAACACTTCTGCCAACAAACTGGCTCCATCTTATTTTACATCACAATGACCACCTCTTTTTTATATCAAAATATTAAGGGCACAAAACACTGTACTGAGTAAGTAACCAATATGTATTTCATTATGAGCTATTCAGTCCGTCAAAGTACTCTCCACTGGGCTGATCATCAGAATGTGGGAAGCAAGTCTTTACAAAAGCCATATTTTAGGCTGGGAGTTTATGGACTCTGTGGTGAATTTCAGAGACTGGCAGACTCATTCATGACAACGACTTTCACTTTTTGATCCTTTCTCTGGGCATATATGGAGAGATGAATTTCCTTGTTCATGCTAGAGCTCAAAAAGCTTGAAAGTTTCTCCACACTGCCTAGAGTTTACTACAAAAAAGGTACATATAAAGCAGTATTTTCTGTAGGCTTGTGAGATTACCTCTAGTTTTATAGGGTATATTTCTCCTGGAGTTTTAATTATTCACTGTTCAACTCTGGGATTTCTAACACCTCAATATATTGTATAATTTGAGCTTTACATTAAAGAAATCACCCTTTTCACTTCTAATTTGATCCTGGTCTCCTATATTTTGTTGGGATGTTGTTTAGACATAAAGTACAAGATTCCTGTTTTAAGTCCACTTTTAAACTAAACTTTTCCTAAGTCCATTAAAATCCTAAATAGTTAAATACTGGCTGTAATCACTGACCTTCTATTCATAGGATTGTTACAGCTTGGTGACCCTTTTTAATTACAGGGAAGTTTTATTCTAAGTGTGGGTTATTGTTAATACAAACAGATGAATAAATATTTTGGCATAATCTAAATCAGTATGTTTGGTTTAAAAGGCATCATGAAATTGTTCATAGAGTTATATTTGTGTTAGTGACTAACAAAACTATTCTTGAAAATATGATTAATGTTTATCCTTCATAAATTAATCAAACCCCAAATAAATAGGCACATAAATAAATCAGCAAGACATAACCATACAATTTATCAGAACAATGAACAGTTAATCATGTAATTGAACACAAAAACAGATTGCGTGCATTTAAATGTAGAAATCTTTGATTCAGTATTATCACTTTGCCCCATTTATTTTGCCATAAAATGCAATTTAGAATTGCTTTAGATTTGCCTTCAGGAAATTTGGTCTTGGGGGACACCGCACCAGTGTTGTGGTACCTTCCTTCCACCTGTTTTATAAATCTTGGCATTTTAAGAATAGGTTGGCACAGGGAGCGATAAGGACTCTGTGTCTCTTTCTTTATGTAGAGCTTCCTTGTGTGATATTAATCTGTATTACACCTAGAAACCAGGGGAGCCATGACCTGTCAGTTGTTTCTGACCTTAGCACCTGGTGATTAAGCATAGCGGAGAAGCAAGTCCAGAGCTTGCTAAGGAAATGCCAGGCAGCAGGGCAGAAGACATTGCTCCATGTTAAATCACTGATAAAGATGGGAATGGTTCCAATGCCCTTTGTCTATAGGCATGCACGTAACCCTGTAATTGAAAAGGTGTCCGTAAGCTTCATCTAAGCCCTTTAGTATTACAATCTGATTTTCAGGAAACATTGTTCCTGCAGAAGATACCAATGGCGTTTGCTTTTCCTGATGACAAACAAATGGTTTTTGTACAGTCTACATTTTTAAACATTAAACCAAAAGCTAAATGTGTTGGGATACTTTGTTGCTGCTTGTTGGCTGTAATACTCAGCTTTTTAGAAAATGTTTTTCGGTAATCACATACAGCAGTGTGATCTGCAGCTGATTTCCCTGTGAAGGACAGCTTTCCCCGTGTTGGTTGCTTAAGATTACTCATCACAGCTAAATGGCTGACTATAGAACGACTCTTTAACTTGGATAAAATTTTTTTAAAAAGTAGCAAAAGTGGAGACTTGGGAAGGAAACCTGTTCCAAATGTTACTGACTTTCTGAATACCAACAGCGCTAAAGAGTAGTTGATATTTTCTCCATCTATATTGATAAAAGATATATATAGTATCCCTGGTAGTCTCTGTTAATGTTGAGTTAGAGAGTTTTGTAGATTTCAAGTGTTCTTGTTCGTTTCAAGGAAACGGATCTCACACATACATACAGGAGTACAGTCTGTGAAAATCATCACAGAACATGTCAGCAGAGATCGTTTTGGTTCGGAACCATCCAAGGCTGGTGCCGTGCAGATGGCCAGGGCTGTCCGATTTCTAAACAGTTAATTTGTCCCTCCTGGGCGCTGGCCGCTCTCCGCCGCCCCGCGCTCCCGGGCCCTGGGCGCGGCCGCAGTCCCTGATAAGTACCTGTGCGCGCTTCTCAGCAGGAGCTGTGCAGGGCAAGGACAGTGGTAATATGAAACCGGTCTCGTTGGTTTTTGTTCATGGCCCTGGAGGCTGAAATCTGCATTCCAGATGAAACCTCCAGCAAATCGGAAGAGAGTCTCTTTTTTTCCCTACTTTCCTCTGCTTCAAGGGCGCTCACTCGAGTTGGCTCTGCCCGGCCGGGCACTGGGGGCTCCGCAAGGGCTTCAGGAGGGGGCACAGGAAGCTTCAGGGTCGTTAGCTCGGGTTTCCATTTGACATTTTTTGGTGATTATGGATTTACAAAAGAAGTTATTTATCCTAGTGGAAAGACTATGCAAAGGAGTCCGTCAGGAATTTGCTGCTGAAAACCACCCAGCGCTGGCGCACCGGGACGAGGAAGTAGGGAGCAGCGGCGGCGCGCTCGGCCCGGCGGGACGGCTGCTGTAGCTGCCGGGCGCTGCGGGCCCGGCGCGCCGGGAGCCGGGGGCGCGCAGCCCGTCGGGGCGCGGAGCCCCGCGGGACCATCGGCCGGGGCTTCAGCCGAGGTTAGTGCTGCGACAAGCCCCTCTCGTGCGAGGGAACAAGTTCCAGACGCTGCCGAGAACTTTTTTACGGTGGGTGGCTTTGCCGCTCCCTTGGCGGAGCGGGGACCCCGACGGCCGGGGCGGAAGGGGCGGCCCGGCCGGGAGCGCGGGAGGCCGGCGGCCTGCGCGGGCCGAGCCGGGCCGGGCCGGGCCGGGCCGCCTGTTGCGGCGGCGGCAGCCAGCCCCGCCGGCAGCCTGAATGCCCGCAGTAAGAGTTCGCTCTGCAGTCAGCAGCGCTGCTGGAAGCGAACCTACTCTGTACTTCACGCAACATGGAAGAACATAATGGGATGTCTAATTGTAGTGAGCTTTTAGACGTGAAGAACGCAGCAGAAAGCGACTCTGAGCCACTCGCTACATTTTCTGTGAAAACACTGTTTGGATTTACAACTAAGCTTGAATCTACAGGTCCCGAAGAAGAAACAGTGCTTAAAGCATTTCAACCTTTGCACAGCAGTATAAATACTCATGCTAACACCTGGCATGAGAGGAATGATAATGGATGTAATGAGGACTCAGAAAATCAGCGCAGTGTGGATGGGACCAGTGGCCAAGCTGACCCAATGTCTGGCAGGCAAGCGGGCCTGGAGCTGGAGTTAGATGACCAAAATGAATTACTTCTTCAGCATCTGAGGTTTGTTCAGACTTCTTTGTCTGAATCGGACAATGAGGACAAGGATGCTATTATTGTGCAAGGTACTTTGGTTCAAACAACAAGTGACACAGAATCGGACACGGAGAATAAGGACCTAGACACCGATGAGAACATTGCAAGCAAATATGGGCTGAAAAATGCTGCTTTGTCTGCTGAGGCCTTGGACAATAGCAAGCAAAATAAGGAAGAGTCAGAATCAGAAGGGCACAGCAACAGTGATGACACTGTGGATACAGATGACATTGAGTTACACCCACCATTCTCTAAGCAGCTTCCAAAAGAGCTGGATGGTATTCTACAGTGTGACTCCAATGGAAAAGACAAAATATTAATGGATGAGCAATTCACTCATTTGCTTGCTACAGGAGAATACTCTCAGGAACTTCCAGGTGAAGAACATAGATCTTCCGTTGACAATATATCACTCCAAAAAACAGCACTGACTGAAAAGACTTTCCAGCTGCCTGCTTTCTTTAGTGGACTACGTGTGAGGAAAAAGGGACTGACCACAGAAGATGGGGAAACTGTTACAGAAATTAAACCAAGGGAGAATGATTTAGCCCTGCTTAAATTACGACAGCCTGTTAAGAAATCCAGTATTGCATCAGGTTTGACCATTAAAAAAAAATCATCTGAACCTAAAGCAAATCCCACTTTCCTAGAACAACTCTCGCACTTGTTAAACATAGACGTCTCCAAGAATGAAGATAGAACTGAGGACTCTGGTGAGGGATCTGGCGAGACTGAGGACAGTGATGAAGCTCAAGAGAACAAAGCCTCCAGCAAAAGAGAACCACGATTTCCCTCTGAGGAGATAAAATCAAGCCCTGCTGAATCTGCCCTGGATGCCTTTAAAGCCTTATTCACACGACCTCCCAAGAAAGAAACAACTGCAGATACTTCAGAGCTGGAAGCCCTAAAACGCAAAATGAGGAATGAAAAAGAGTCCTTGAAAGCTGTATTTGAAAGATCAAAATCAAAACCTGGGGATGGACCATCAGACAAATCTGTAGGTTGAATTACTTTTTCTTCCTAAGATCTGGAAGTAGAAGGATTAATTTTTTTTTTATTATTATTTTTTTGTTTAAAGATTATTGGTGGGGACTTAAGATCCAAGTGTCAGAATTGCTCTTCTTTTGGCAGTCTCAAATTTTGGATTCCCAGCTGAGGAAATCTTGGTGCTAATTTGTCAGAGTTTTTGATCATCTGCAGTTGAAGCAGTATTCAGCCACAAGTGATGGTGATAGTAAAAGCCTCTCAACTAGAAATGAGAACTTTAAAATCAGTTTCTGATTTTAAAAGATCTCTACCTAACAGTTCTCCATAGGCTAATTATGGCTTTAAATCAGTTTGATGCTGCAGATATTTACTGTAATATTATTTAGCAGTTTCTCAATCTCACTCTGTTTTCTTTCACTGAGTATTTTATTTTTGAAAGTAATATTTCTTTTTACCTGTAGGAATAATTTTATGGTAAGAGTTGATGCAAGAAGTTGTGGGTGATTTTCAGCTCAGTTTGTTCAAGACAAAGAGCAGAAAGGTGTTTTGTTTTGTTTTTCTTGTTTACGTGCTTTTTTACATGTCTTGTTTACATCTGGTTTTTCAAATATGGATAAGCATTTAACCTTATCCAGGTGTAACTTAGGGATTTCAATTAGACAACTCAAGTTTTTGATTAATATAAGTGTTTGTAAAGTTAATGCTTGTAGGCATATGGCGATGTAGTTAGTATATTTGAAAAAAATCAATGCAAAGTCTTCATACAATCATAAATTACTTTGAATGTGATTTGAACGCTTTAATTAGATGAATAACCTTTGGGTTGGCATTCTCCCAACCCAAAATTCTTACAAACACATCTTTGGCAGGTGTAATCAGCACAGGAGACCATTGTTGGCTAAAGGGGGAATTACCTGAAGGATTCCGTTTTCAGGATTGGACCCTAAACCTGAAGCTACTTAACTTAATTTTCTGTGTTGGTTATACTCTCTTTAAAATTTTTATTCTTACATAATATTTAAAAAAAAATAAAAAAGGTAAAAAAAATCCTGGTCAACACTTGGGTAGACTGATAATACCTGTTTGCAGTAAATTAACTGTGGGGAGGAGAAAACAGGTATTCATTGGCTGTGGAATGTATAGCAAGTGGAGTCTGCGTGTGCCCTTCCCATTCCTGGCTTGCTCCTTCCTGCTTACACCCGTCGCTGTGCTGGCGTCAGCGTTCGTGCGGCTCACAGCAAACCTATTTGGGAAGCTGTCATCACACACAGTGAGGGAGGAGGCACAGGAGTCAGCAGGAGTGGCTTTTGTAAATGTCTGCTTAATGTCCGGTCTAGTGCAAATCTGTATTTTCTCAGGGCAAAGCCAGAGTCCGAGCCTTTCCTTTCCCTTGTTCCTGTGGGTCACTTATAAAGCTGTTTTCATATAGGACTTCACTCCTGTTGCAGTTGTGTCTATGCAATTACTTGTAGTAACATGTTGTAAATCAGATTACAGAAATATTTGAGGTAAAAAAACCTCAATTAAAAAAACCATCAAAAAAATCCCTCTAAAAGAATGCATTTTTAGTGTGCCGTTCCCCCTCCACCCCTTCCCCATTTAAAGAGGTATTTTAGCATTCCAGTTGACAGCGCAGTCCCATTAACAGCTTTAGCATTACTTTGATGTGGCAGTATTACCTGGTATGTGGACTGAGCAATCTGCTGGGGGTGGGGCAGGAATTTCATAAACTAGCTCTGCTTCCAGAAAATTATATTGTCAAATGATGTCTTAGGTGAATTGCTCGAATGTTTACTTCTAAGAGGAGCATACTCTGGAGTATTTCACTCTGGAAGAAAGATACAGGAAAAAACCCTATTATTCGTGACCACCTTTGTTGGTTCACCAAAGGATAGACAGCTCTCCACAGTGATGTGAACAGCTGCAACAAATCACTGGAAGTCAGATGCATTATGCTACTTTCCTCCTCAAAAATATTTTTCTATGCTGATTTATTTGTGTCCCTTCCAGCTGAGCACATTCAGTCAGTAGAATGAGACAGATCATCTTTCTGAAGCAATTGTGTAGAGCTGAGCATGGCAGTTGCTGTTTGGAATCAATTGATCCTGCAGAGTTTAATTTTTTTCTTGCGTAATTTTAACAGCCTGACCTGAGTCCCTCAGAGCAAGATGACAAGACTCCAGGGAGACTCCAGACTGTCTGGCCGCCACCAAAAGCAAACCATGAAGAAATAAAAGTAGGATTAAAGTACACAGAAGCAGGTAAAACAAAGTGGTGAAGCGTTTGCAGAAATTAGTTTCTGGCATTTTTAATCTTGTTTGGTGATAAGTCATAGTAATTTCTTATCTAGAAAAACAGACTTTATGTTTCGTATGTGTGGTTTACTGGTACTTGTTAATTCTGCGTCTGATTTTTAAATGTAAATGGCTAAATATGTGTTGAAATCTACGAACTTGCCTGTACAGATTCATGAGGACAGAAGTGGAGTTTTTTGGTACGTGAGTTTGGGATTTTGTTCAAATGAGTGACAGATTGGTGAATGCGTGGAAACGTGACTGCCTTTTCTGATGCCTTGGTGCAGGGGGCAGCTCCCTGCTGAACTCTGGTCTGACTGCAGATTTTCTTCAGGTGCTGTCCAGAATGAAAACAACACCATTAATGCAACATGTGTATGAACAGAGGAATGCTCATATCCAGTCAGGCCGCTTCTGTTGCTGGCCACATACATTGTCCTATGCAAGTGTATGAAAGGGTATGTCCAAAGTGCAATCCTAATTATCAGATAAGCCTTCTACAGAAAAATATTTCTTGAGGCTTTTTGTTATTTAGCTGTTTACATAACATACTTACAAGGGAGAAAGTGATTATTTTAGCCACCACATCTCTGGTTCAAATTTATAGTCTTGACTGTAGAGCGGGAAGTCCTTGATATTCAGAAATTAGCCATAAACTGAGGGACAGTCAGAACTATTAAAGTGAAAGACGATAGACCATCTCTTCTTCAGATACCTGGAGATTTTAGAAAATACCACCTAGAAAGTATTAAGTGGAACTGAAAAAAAAAAGCTTTTATACTACTTTGCTGTGAGAAATTGTTCAGAGTAATGCTGTGTGGTTCTTTCTAATTCCAGTGGACATCCATCTGACCTTGTATTTGAGAAATAGTACTCCTGTGTGTTCTATCTACTGCTTTTTATTGTTTAGTCTTTTTCCCTCTTTTTTCAGTTTTCTCTGCTTTAATCTTTCTTTTTTTGTAAAGTGGGAATAATACTGGAAGTGTAAAAGTTGTTGGAAGATTGAGAAAACTTGGTTTTGATGGAAACAACATGGTTCCAATATATAGTATTGAATTTATAGTGCATCTGATTGGTCTGAATTTGGGAGTCTATCATTTAGATTACCAGGACAGGTATTCAGCTGTTGACAAGTTGATCTTACTCTTAGATTTTTATTATAGGCTATATGCCTGCTATATTTAATTTTACCCAAACAAATATTTTTCCTTCTAATGACTGTAATCATCTGTGGTAAAACATATGGTTAAATAAAGAAAGAAAACTGAATTAACAGAAGCTCCAGATTCTACTACTTGTAGAGAAATTAGGTCATGCTTTCTTGAAATTTGAATAGGAAAGACAAGACTGGCTTAGAGCCCATGTAAATTGTTACTCTTGTTACTGTGATATTTTGGGTGGCAGTGTCATCAACATGTCGATGGTTTGTTTGCTAAGTCAAATTTTTATAGACCAGATTCTGCAGTTCATTAGCTGCTCCAGCGTCTGGCAGAGGGATTTGAATGAAAACAAACCGCTGGTGATTCAGCTGGGATGAGATGTTTGCAGTGCTTTTAAAGGAAATAGGCAAAGACTGTGTTTGCAAGGTACGTTAAGGCTGCTGTAAAGTTATAGGTGTGCCTCAGAGATTGGCAGGTTTGTTTCTTTCAGCCATTCTTTTAGGTGGATCACTTACATTGACTGTTCTCAGGACTTGTGTGACTGTTTTAAAGCATTATGCACAGGAACGAATTTATAGTCTCCTGCAAATAAAGCAAGTCACTGTTCCTGAGTCATGATGATGCAGTTACAAGAGTAGGGTTTGTATTCAGTGTTGGTTTTATTGCTGGGGTTTGTGGGCTTTTTTATGAATATGAACGTGGCAATACAGCAAAACTTCTAAATTCACAATCTTCTCTCTTACAGTAGTAGGTACCTTCAAAGTGTGTGTGTGTGTATACTGCCATTTCCCCTCATGCCCCTTCGCATCCAAAATTCCATTCTAGCCACCAATACTTTAGAAGCTTCTTGACCCCCTTTTAAGAAGCGGGCTTCTGAAAAATAAGCTATAATGCAGATTAATCATCTGCATTATTTAAATTGACTGGTCTAAACAAAAAACCCTATTTCTTACCTCAGTGTCTTGTCCTGACTACTAAGATCAAATGAAAAACTCTTAATCTCAGAATAGAGCTCAAAAATGGTGTGTGGCAGGGATGTTTGTGATTCCAGCCTTCCTCCACTGATGTTCCTGAATAGATGAATATCTATATCATAAAAAATGCTGAAGTGGTTTGTTTTATTAGCTTTCAGTCAATAATTTATGTTAGTGTTTTAATTTCTGTGACAAAGGTTTTCATCTACCAAAACAACAGGAATTTTGATAAAGACAGTAACAAGAGGATGAATTATTAGATAAGTATTCATTTAGCACAGCTTTATTTTAGGCTTTAGGATAAATTTGTCAACATTTGTCTTTGTGCTTCTAAAAGTACACGAATATGTATATATTCTTTGAGCTAGCAAACAAAAAATGATTTGTTTTTTTCATTTGTCATCATAAAATAGGATTTAAGTAAGACTGAAAGCTTGAAAGTTGGAATACAGCAATCTTTTTTGAAATTCTACACTGTGTCTTTGATTTACTTTCTTCATCACCATGCACTATGACAACTATGACAGGAAGGTAGGGATATTGAGGGAGAGCATTCCTGTCTTTTTGATCTTTTCTCACCTCCTTGTCATGTTTTTCCTCATTGTTCTTCTTGCCTAGTGGAAGCAAGAAATTCAGGCTTAGTTTGGCCTACGCAGCAGACATCACAATGACTCACAGCAGCTTGGAGGAGTAGCTAACTCCCTCCCAAGGCTCATAGTCTGGCTTGATGTGTGGGAAACCAACTGAAAAGCAAATGGACATAACAAGGAACACGTGTGTGAGGCTGACTAGGCCTGTTAGGAATATTAGAAGTGGAAAAAAGTTAGGGGTACAACTGAACCCCAGTGTTTTTTCATGCATTTGATAACTGATTGTGCAGCCATGATATTGTCTCCTGTAGGATCCACACCTTGAGTTGGTAATTTTGAATTGAATGGGTGATGTTGCAATATTTTGGTTTAACTTATGTTTTCTTAATTCTTTAATGCATGGGTTTCCATAGAGCAACTGTGTTGTCAGCTGGCTCTCTGTAATTAGCACAAGCTTCTCGCATGATTCTCTAGAGAAACTGGAACTTCTTTGAAGTGTGTCTAAAATAGCTGAAGTCCAGAAAGTCTATAGTGCATTTATGTCCTGGAAGACTAGAAAAAGGGTACTTTAATTTATAGTTATTCCATGGAAATAATTTCCATAGAATCAAAGACATTTCTGTGCATATATCTTTGGTCCTAAATTTCTGTTCCTCTGCTTTCATTCTAAGCTGTGTTGTTTTTGGTTTTTTTTCCCCTCCATAATTCTTGGAGAGACTTCTCACGTTTTTAAGCATTAACTGACAGAAGGGTAGAAATGTCAGCCATTATATGTGATGAAAATATCTAGCCAGATAGAGGAGACAAATTCATGGCTATACCGAAGAAATTCATCTGTGATACTACATCACACTGAATCCACATATAATCAGTGTTTCAACTACTCTGTATGCCTAGTCAGCACTTGCAGACACATCTCCCAGAAAAGGAGTTTAGATATGGGTTCTGCAGCTCATAAAACTACTTACGTTTGAAGAACAGTCTCCACATTAGGGTGGTATAGGTACAAGGATTCTGATATTCCTATTAACATCATTTTAGCATTCAGGATCAAACTAATTCTCTTATATACAACAGAGGGAGTTTAGTCTTTTGCTTAGCAAAACAGAAATGTAATAAGTAATAAGGGAGAGAAGTATTTGGCATTCCTGTGGGAGAAAACATTAAAAAAAGCCACTTAAAAATTAATTCATACAGTGAGGTTTTTTCATTTTTTCATTCAGTGTTTTCTTTTTAATTTAAATGTCTATATTTAACATTTATAAGCCTCATTTTCTCACAGTCTGTCTGTTCATCATCTTTAAATCTGTGGTGAGGTAATGCTGTCTGTATGGTTTCACAATTTCTATAACATCAGTTTGTGATGATGTATGCACAATTTTCCGGGTAAATAAGAAAATCAGAAGGTGCCTGGGGTAAATGTTGAATGAAATACAAAGTAATGGCAGAGGTTTACTGCTAAGTCTCAAATATATCAAATCCTTGATCACCTATACTCTTAGTTCCCAGCAAGAAAATCACTTTACAACCACGATGTAAATGCAGAGAATAATCAGTTTATGTGAGAGAAGGAGAGGCATAATGGTTGGAACAAAAGGATGAGAGATAAGAGCATGATTTCTTATCTTTCTTTAACATAAGCTTCCTTTGTGGCCTTGAACAGTTTGTGTTTGTCTTTAAAAGAAAGACAATGCTTGATGTTAAGTGTCCTGAAGAAAGTTGTTCTAAGTAATTTAGGTTTATTTCACTTCAATCTGGTGTTAGGGGTTCAGTTCTGGGATTCTATTATAAATTTTATTGTAGTGGATTAGATCAAGCAGCAGTATAACAAACAGGATATTTTGCATTGGTTCAAGGTAGTGCTTTTTTGATTGATCAATTTGGTGTGAACTCAGAGTGCATAAAATTTTTGTAAATTATTTTACAACATTTTACTGCATTTATTGTGTTGCATGGCAGCTGCATGTAATTCAGTGTTTCATATCAGATACACTAGTGTGTTTTTGAGAAGCTGAGGGTTTTATTACAAGCCAGATTTTGGTAGCCATACTATGTTCTAGAGCAACAATGACATTTTGTTCCCCTTCTTTATAATAGCTAAAGCTATGATTTTATGAATTTAGAAGGTATTGGGTATAGTGCTGCTCAGAAATCTCTACTGCCACAGAGAGGTTGTGTAAGTGGTGATCACTTCAGCAGTCACTTTTCCAAATATCTTGCAACACTATGTGCTGAGATTTACTTTGAAAATACTAAAAAAAAAGCTAAAAAACAATCAAGCAACAAAAATATTGTTTGCTTTTCCCTCCCCACCTCAGGTTCATACTGTATCTCTTGAGACAGGAACAAAAACATCGGCACCTGTGGATAATTAATATTTATTGGTAAGATGTTTGTGTTCCATTTTCAGGCCTTTTGCTACTTTCTGGAATGGCTTCAGGAAAGTTTCGGGAACTTTTCCAAGTTTCAGTTTATCCATCCGTAAAATTAGGATAAGAATTCTGACCTATTTTTCAAGTCAAATTAAATTCCCTTTCTGTTTAAAGCTCTTAGCATTAGATAGAGATGCAGAATAAGAAAGAATATTGACTTTTTAAACTTTAATCTTAAAAAGCAAAACCCAGACCAACCCCAGAGTTACAGAATGGTAACTGCACCTAAGGCCATGGGATAAAGTGTTCATGCCTTCCCATACACTGAGGATTTATTTTTCGCAAGGTGAGAGGGAAGACGAGTTACGCTCCAGTTTTTTGATAAAAAAGGTTGCTCTATTTTTGTTATGCATACTCTCTGTAGAAATGTAGTAATTTTAGGAGACCTGTTGATTTTGAGTCTGGGTACGTGTTTTGCAGCAGGTGCCTGACAAGGACAGGTTTTACAGTGTCCAAAGCCATGTGTGAATACACACATACGTAGCCATGAGTACCAGTGTGCTTAAGATTCACACACAGAGCAGCTCTATTCCACTCGAAGTAGAGAGCTGATTTCGAAGTTTAATATTTTCCTAGTGAGAAGAATAATCTGTTGCCTGAATATAATGAAGGCAAATTGTGTGAATTGTTTCTTTTACTGTAGTTTTAATTTATAAATACAGACTGCACTATGGCCCTGAGCAATCCAATTTTACAAAGATCCAAAACAGTCACAGAGATGATTCTTTACGAGATGATTCTTGTTATATAATTGAAACACAGTGAAAGAGCGATTGTGTACACAAGAAGAATGACTTTTCTATTTTATTTCCATGGTTCTGTTTCAAAATACATGAAGCCCTAACAGAAATGGCTCTGAATTTTACTGAATTCCCTTTTCTGTTCTTCAGTCTCGCTGTTCACTTGTTATGATGCTTTCTGAAAATTTGCACCTGCAGTTAGACCTGCTTTTTGGATTTCTTTTTAGGTAAATTCAATATCAGCCCTGCCAAGTTTGCTCCCTATGCTATGGCACAGATATGTACTCTGTAATAAATCTGTTCCTCATATTTGTTGTTAAAGAGTTACTAGTTTACTGTGTTGCATTGGTGAGCATGATCCTGTAACAGATTGGTTTTGTAAATATGAAATAGGACGTTTCTTGAGAAAGAATTAGTGTTGAATGTCCCCAGCAGCAGTACCTCTAGTGTTGCCTTTGTGGGAGGTTGAAATGACAAGTGAAACTATTCATTTCTGCTATCAGGTAAGTGAACTGTAACTGTAACCCCTCACAGCTGAGGAATGGTCAGGCAGATAAGTTACTCAGGTTACTGCTTTTGAATAGTGCTTTATACTGCTTTGCAATCAGAAAGAGGAGTAACTATTTTCCTCATTTCCATAACAGACCATCAAGGGGGTGCTGGTTTTTCCATAGGAGGCTGTTTTTTTCTGGATACAGTTCTGTAATTCTTGGGGAATTCAGTGGCTATTGTGAAGATACTTCATGTCCTGTAGTAGGTTTACTTTGGTGTCTTCTATATTATTTAAATATCTTTACAGTATTTGGATACTGGACTATTGACTTGGTTTGGACCGTTGGTTTTCCACAAGTCCCTCTTAATTTGTCTCCTTTTCTCATTTCTGCCACACTTTCACCATGCCAGAATCTTTAAATCTTTAAGGTGCTGAGAATGTTTGAAATTTTAGGTTTGGGTTGTTTTTCCTTGTCTTAAATATGAAACAACATGCTGCACCCCCCCCCCCCCCCAAAAAAAAAAAAACAAAAAACCGAAACAACAAAAACCCAAAACAAACAAAACCCCCCAAAAAACCAAAACAAAACTTAAGCTGAAGTGAAGGATGTCTGCTCGTTTCCCAGTCTGTGGATTTGGCATTACAGGTAATGAATGATGGGTCTGTAGAAGAGTTCAAGTTCAGTGGGAAGTAAAGAAGAGAGGACAGATAGGAGCAGATGGAATGGGGTTGAGGGAAGGTGAATTAGAATCATGTTTTAAAACAACATGCAGTATTGTTTTATCCAATCCCCTTATCCCTAAAAAAAGTTAATTTTGTGAATTTCTTTGAGCATAAATAAATTTTAATTTCCTAGTTGTAAAAGGATGCTTAAATGCAGTTATGCTTTATAAAAAACAATCCAAGACTGAACAAATTAGATTTTGAAAGTTGCTCATGTGTCTTTTTGGTGAAAGAGGAGCCTGAAAACTTGCTGCTGGTTTATGACTTTAGCCTGAGAAAGCCTGGAAGGTCGCATCGATACATCTGTAAAAATAAAAGTAGAAGGGTGTAGCTTTGGTGAGTAGGTTCCCTTCTGACACCCGGTGGTTAAAAATGGGAACTACCTAGGGAAATAGAGGAGGAGACAAATGCTGTAGTAAAAAGGAATATTGAAAATAGGACCAAGGGTTGCCACTCAGGGAGAAAACATTAAGAAACCCTCACTATTCTGAAATTTAATGAATCAGTGCAATTATAAGTGAAATATTTTCTTTATACTACAGGGTGTGGTACATCTCAAGAAAGGTAGATTGCACTCAAGTTTTCCAGCTTTTGTTCTCTAATTATTTTTAAATTGTGTTAACATTATTTTGCATGTTTCCACACACCGAGTTTAATATGTATGGCTTTTTGCGAAAATGAATGTACTGACCAGAAGTGGCTATATAGGTCACTTAACTTCAAAGCTTCTGCTTTCTACATGAAGTTTTGAGATTATGGCAGAGAAGTTTCCTAAATTGCTCTGTAAATTTTGAGGAGTAACCCATCTACTTGAGATGTAAGTTATGGAGATTTCGGTGGGAAAGTTTTTCATGTAAGATTTTATTTAAAATTATTTAAGTAGGTAAGTTGTTTTGTTACCAAAGAAGAAAAGGTAATCCTTGCATAGCACAGTTATGAACACAATAGAATAATATTTGAATGTGTATACTTACTTTTTGCAGCAGTTTTGAAGCATGAAAATTTCCCTTTGAAACATTGTGACCCACCCTATCCAGTATTTCTGGGGTTGTAGGTTGAATTTTCAGGTCACCAGATTGACAAGTGAATACTTGTATCTTTTCTTTTAGATATGTTGGTGAAGAGTGCAGCATGCTCAGTATTATAAGATTTTCATGAGCATGTGTTGAGTATATTTGTAAACATTGTTGCTGCTTTGTGTTCTGACAAGTTCTGTGTGATCATAAAATTGAACATACTTTAGGCATATTGATTATGTAGGCTGTCCAAAACATCCAAATTTTATTTCATGTTCAGTTTTCTATGCATTAGGAGAAGCATGCATGCTTTAGTGTTTATTTCCTTTGCGAAGCAGTGAAGCATGCCTCATACTTTACTAATCATAAACAGTATTTTTTGGTTTTATGTTTTATTTCTGCCACCTGGTGGCATATTTTGAGTGTCACATATGTCAGCAGTATCAGTCACTGCTATTGCAGAGTCTAAAACTTCCTTTTTTAAATTCTTGTTTTGGAAATGAAAAGCAAAATGAGGAATTCTTGAAAGTGTTCCCACCCCAAACCTGTCTTCTAATCAGATTGCATGGAATTAATCTCTCTGAAAAGTCTAAGCTTTGGTGTCTTTCCCTTACCACACCACATGAAAATACAGTAACGAGTGAGCATGATTGTTATTTCCAGTTGTAAGTCTTGAGAAATTAATAAAATCAGCATATGATATTCTGTGTATATATCAAGCTGAGAGCTCTATAGAAATATTTCCAAGTGTATTTGGTTTGCGTGCCCTGTTTTTGGTAGTGGGGGCACTACAGAGGTGGCTTTGTTTTCGTAGTGTTACTGCACGTGGCCCATGATTAACCAAGGAACATCTGTGGGATATTTTTACATGGTAGACATTTATTGAAGTACTTGCTATTTGATTTTGGTTTGATTCGATAGGCAGTGCTAGTGTTTAGCAACACTTCAGAAATTAGGAAGTTCACAAGCAATTGCTAACTTTTTGCAAGACAAAATATTATAAGGGGCAGCTGAAAATACCGACTGAGTTATACATTTTTAGTAATGAATAAAAAGCAGGGGCTGTGCAAGACTCCCTGCTAGAATATATTGCTAATGAGTGTAAAATACAAATTCCCTGTGTGAAACTTAAATACAATCTCACTTACGCTTTTGTCTCTAGCTCACCTAAAGCTTTACAAGGAGGGACCACCAGGTGGGTGGAACAGTGTAATGTTGTCTGTCTGTCTAGTCTTTGGTCTCTTGTTATCATAACGGTAATATTTATCTTTCCTTGATGGACTAGAAGTGGTATAGGCTGAGTCTGCTATATCTACCACTGTTTAGAACTAAAAATTTGGTAAGACTACAGAAGTTCTATAATAGATCAGGAACTGTTTTCAGAATTCTAACTTATGGTACTTCAGTTTCAATGGCTGCCATCCCACTAAAGTGAGTGGAATTTAGGTTAATTTCTTCTTGATCTTCTTAAATAGACATGTTATAAGCTGGCAGTGTTGGTTTTTTGTTTTTTTTCTAAAGTCTTTTGAGCAAAGATGATAGTGAAAATTACAGCAATGATAGATCTTAATATTAGAGTTATGGAAAATATTTGGACATACATTGATCCTAATTCAAAACAAGAGCATATGTAAGGCTGACGAGGAAATACAGTAAAATCCCATTGACAACCATGTGAGGGTTAATTAAATACTAACTGATAATGTCATTAATAATCATAGAATATTAAGGGATTGGAATGGACCTTAAAGATCATCTAGTACCAACACCCCAGCGTATGGGCAGGGACACCTCCCAGTAATGAATCAGTAGGGATGTCTTTTGAAGGAAAGTCAAAGTTTAATTGTCCTTTAATAAAAAGAATTAACTATGTTAACCTGATTTTTGGAAGTTTATTTCAATTATAGCCCCTGCTGTGTCTTTGTTTTCTTGCTCAGTTTTGTATCCAGCAAGAGCAGGAGGACATGCAGAGTGTTGGCTGGTTTTAGATTTTAAGTGAAGGTTAAGAAGGAGATTTTGAGCAAATGCTCATGACTCAGAAGCTCCTTTTAAGCAGCTCTTTCGAATTATCAAATTATAGAATCATAGGATAGTTAGGGTTGGAATGGACCTTAAAGCTCATCTAGTCCCAGGTCCCCTGTCAGGGCCAGGGACACCTCTCGCTAGACCAGGTAGCTGAATGTCTCATTCAACCTGGCCTTGCACGCTGCCAGGGATGGGGAGTTATTGTCAAAATGTGTAATAACTAAATGAAGCTGAGTTGGAACTCATTTTAAAGGAGGAGTTTCTGCTAGTATTCCTCTTTTTTCTACAATAACTTATGACTTGTGCAGTTGTTTCCTGAAGTAACTGACAGAGCTGAATAAGGCATGTTTCAAAGTATTTATATTTTTCTGTGTATGTTTATTCATTAGGTAATTTCCTGTTGTCATGCTTTTCCTGGAATTACAGAATAGCAATATGCTGACTTAAAACTTTGTAAGGATTAAGATTTTTTTTCTTGATCCTTTTTTGTAATTGAGGTAGGAATACTAGGTGTTGGTAAGGAATCAGTGTGATTATCTTATAAGATTTAAAAACAAACCTTATGACCAGCATAAACTCTTCGTACATTATGTGACCGAGGAACTACCCCTTAGTTCTACCATGAAACACCATTTAGATGATGATGTGAGTAGACAACATATTAGAAGAAATAAATCCAAAGTACTTTGAAGCCCTCCTGTTCCCTTTGAAGTTTCATAATGACAGTCCAGTCATGTTTGTCACAGCTGCATGGATACTTCTTAGGAAATAAGACGGTGTTAAGACAATTCTACATTAATTAAAGCAACTTATATTGGAACTTGTTAGAATATCCCTACACATGCCATTAGTGATCTTAGGTTAGGAAAGTTTTATTGTCTGTGTAGACTGCCATTAAGTGGACTTCTGGGCAGTCTGGTCTGAGACACCTTTCTCCCTCACAATTCAATTGAAAGCATTTCCTATTTTCCTCATGTCCTAGTTCCATCCAGAACCCTTATGTTATTTGATACCACTTTACATCATTGTTTGGGGTGGGGAGAAAGGGTCTCTGGCTTCTGGTCAAAAAAGCATGGCAGGAGAAGGGAAACCATGCTCTGTTGTTCATTTTCTCAGGGTCTAGGGTGAGAATTTTTGTATGTGAATCACCTTCTGTCTTGTATACTTTTGTTATTAATATTATTGCCATTACTGTTCATTTTCTTATCTCATTACTGTTTCCAGTAAACTGTTCATATCTCAACCTGTGGTCTTCATTTTTGACATCTCCAATTCTCAACTCCATCCTGCTTCAGTAGGAACTGAGGGAGAGGAAGACCAAGAGAGCAGTGTGTCATTTGGGAGAGTCTTGGTGTGGGGGCACTGAACTGGGGAGTTCCATTCCTAAATCTCCCTCAAAGTGGGCTCTTCCTCACGGGACTCTGGTGATGGGGCAGAATTCTGTAGAAATGCTTAGGTACTTACAGTTAGAGGCCGCTTGTGTTATTTCCTGCCTGCTGGGAAACCAGGCAACTGGGCAAATTGTATTTGCCTGTCCCATAAAAATCTCATGCTTTTCCCCTTCATCCTAATGAAACAAATAAGTAAACAACATCTTAGACTTGCTTGTGGAACAGAAAAACAAGACTCTACCACTCATCTCTTCCTATGCCCTTCTTGAACACAGTTAACAATACTGATCCTACAGATACATGGTTCAGATTTTGAAGATCATCTGAATTTGTAACTAAAAGGATTAGAGGTGTACTTATTTGGGAATTCAGAGTGTTTTAAAGTCAGCTGAAACTAAACAGTCCATTCAATATCCTTAGCACTTAAGTATTTTAGCTCAGCTTTTTCTGTAGAAACCTTAGTCCCAAATGGGCTCACAGGAGCTATGGGTGTGTTGCCATGTTTATCCTAAAAGGTCAGGAAAAAGAATAAAGCTGAGCAGTTGAGACAGTAAATATTGATGGACTTGCTCATGTTCAGATACCAAAGGCCTGTGAATACTAGAGTATTCTGCTGGTTTAGATACTTGGTTTTTATGATTATTAAGGGTGGGTTCAAGCAGTCCTGTGTTATACATTTTATTTGCAAGATTAGCTTTCAGGGCCAAAATTTTAGAAAATGCACTGCTTTAAAAATTAGCCCAATATACTGTGTATCTCTTCCTTTGTTTCAAGTTATTTTGTCTTTAAATTTAAAACTCGTGAAGTGCAATGGCTACTGAAAAGATTGTGCTTTTTGTATAACTTAATCAAGATAAGCACCTTTTCTGTATTGCATTACTTTTTTCCCCATATGTATGTTTTGGTATCTGTCAACTTTCTGGGTTCCAGGTACTTTTTAATTTAAAAGTTGCTGTTCAAGAGAACATGAATAAAACTTTCTGGGGTCATACCTATATACCCCTAATGTTCTCTGCATTTGTACAGTTTTCTCTCTAGCAGATGTTGATGTCTAAAAGGCATTTGTCCACTGTTTCACAATGTGTGACACTGTTGTTTCACACTGTAGATGTTTGTGATTCTATAGAAAATTCTGTGTCTGATGCCGTACAGCATTTTAAGCTCTTTGTTCACGTCATGTCCATCTTCCTTATTCACCCTTTTTTAATTGTTTGAGGTTGCTGCTTCAGCTTTTCTATTGTGCTTCAACAACAATTCTTTTATCTGTTTGCATACTGTGTTTCATGATATTACAGGTTAAAACACGATTTTATCTTCTTCTTGCAGTCTATTGCTTGGGTAGATGTCAATTCCAGGCTTTAACTGGAGTATTTCAAATATTATAGTACCTAATGATAAAGAAAATAATATATTTTCCTGATGGACTGATCGTTTTATCAATGTTATCTTTATATGATCCATATTGAGAACTTACTTTAAAATCATGTTGCAGACTGATACCAAACATGATAGTTAGGGAAGGAATGTTACCCTGCTTGCACTGGTTCTGTCTTTGCAAAGTTCAATGCTAAAGTAATTTTTTAAAAATCAAATAAAATACTGATTAGAATTACTTTTTACTGCAGTTGCATGTAGGCAGAACCAAATATAGTGTGACTGGAAGTTACAATACTTTCTAATATTGACTGTATCAATGGGTGACAGAATAGGATCATGACAATTATGTAGTCTGTAGCTTCAAAAACTGTGTTTTATTTTTTCCCAAGTACCTTATAAGAGCATACAGTTGAACAAGGAAATGCAAAATATATATGTTACTATCAAAAACCATTTTGCGAGCTATTCATTAGGAGAAAGGTAACACCAAAAACTGTATTAAAATAAAAATTTATACTAAAAACTGAGATTACTAGAATAAAATAATAGCACTGAACTGGAAAAGCAAGACTTGAGAACTTGTGGCTGATACAAGGTTAGTATAAGTAGGAAAGACCTGAAGGCAAATTTAGCATTCTCTCATCAGAATGTTATCCGCTGGCTGTGGCAAAACATTTGTGTTTGAGTGTGTCCAGGGCAGCAAAGCTGCGGAAGGATCTGGAATGTAAGTCCTGTGAGAGGCAGCCAGTGGAGCTGGGGTTGTTTAGCCTGGGGAGAAGGAGGCTCAGGGGAGACCTTATTGCTCATTACCTGGAAGAAGGTAGTGGCTGAGGGTTGGTTTCTTCTCCCAGTCAGCTAATGATAGGATACAGTGAAATGGCCTTAAGTTGCACCAGGGGAGGTTCAATTTGGATATTAGGATGGAGTGGTTTAGCATTGAAACAAATCATCATCCCTGGAAGTATTCAAAAAATAACCAGATGTGGCATTTCTTGATACAGTTTAATCATCATGGAGATACTTGGTTGAAGATTGGACTTGATCTTGGTGATTCTGTGATTTTAATAAAATGCAGCCTTCCTGACACTGCACAAACTAGGTAAAGAATCACCTTGTAATACAAGGATCAACTTGGACCTATAATGCAGAGTGTAAAAATGAGGGAGCCAGGTGATGCATGGTATCAGGATCAGTGTGAGCGCACATTGAAGCACAGAAAGGTCTGGCCAAACATCAGGAAATGATTTCTCACTGTGAAGGTGACTGAGAAACTAGTACAGGTTGCCCAGAGAAGATGAGGAGGCTGGAGATTCCTGGAGGAATTCGAAAGCCGCTCGGACATGGTCCTGGGCAAACAGCTCTGGGAGAGGTGGGAGTGCAGACCAGATGGCTTCCAGAGGTCACTTCCAGCCTCAGCCATTCTGTGGTTTGTGATTAGAAGCTTTTTTCCGTGTCAGTCTGGAAGGTTTTTAAGGTATGGCACCACCGGGAAGTGGGGGCTCCTGCAGTTCATCTGCAGCCTTGTACCTGGGCTGCCTCTGAGAGCTGCCCTAAGGTGTTCATGTGCCCTGATGAAGGAGGCCAAATGAGTTACATTGATTATGTGAGAATCAGGCTGGCTACACAGAGCCATATCAGATTTCTTAAACTCTGGCACTGTTAATTTTTAACCTAGAGAAATCACTCAGTGATGCATTGGTATTTCTGGATTTTATGTGTAGTCTATGTGAATTTTTGTGGGGTTTTTTGAGTGAAATGGAATTTAATAATTCAGTAGTTTATAAAGCCTGGCTTATATTTTGTTCCCTTCCGTTAAAATGTCACTGTTTTTTACTTTGCTGTTTTGATTTTTACCCCTCTAAGCAGCATCCCAATGCTCTTCATAATTAGACTTTATTATTCTGTTGCCAGTGTGTTAAGGAAATGATTTTTGGAATTACATGAATGCAATTATTTTTTCTAGTCAAATTTCTTCAGCATTTTAATGATTCTGATTGCCATCTCTGTATAAAGGTTATTTTCTTAAAATGTTAACTATCTGTTTACAAGTATACTAAATTAAGCTGACCTCACAAAACATAGAAAAGGAATGGACATAAGTTACTTTATATTATGCAAGACAATATAATTGTGATGTGATTTTCACAGTATCTTGTACAGAAAAATAAACATTTGATTGAGAATTAAAGGACTTAGCTGCGTGTCAGCTTCTATCCAGTAGGTAGTTTCTTCTAGTTAAAAATAATATAACAGTAGAAAGAACCAAAAGAAGTTTATGCTGTTAAATGTCAGTTTATGTCATAGTAGACAATCTATTAAATCTGGAACAGTATATCAGTTTATCATGGACTTTTATGCAGTAGCAGTGTTTCAAGAAATTAGTTTTGATTATTAATTCTTAGTACTTTCTAAGCATATTTTTAAGGAATAAGTAAATCATAAAAAAAATTGACACTCTCTGTCTTACTTCTGCTTCAGAACAAAGCTTAAACAAAACAATCTCTAGAACTTGTTTCAAAGCTTTCAGCTAGAAGCCATGAGAAACGTGCCAACAATGACATATACTTGTTAAAAAAAATTTAAAATTCTTATGCTGTGTTAGATTTCATTTGTAAAGGTTCTTCCATCATTCTCTAATGCACAAACATTTGTGCCAAGATAAAAAAATAAGCAACAAAGGATTGGGAAAGGGTAGACATGGTGAAAAATCTGCTTCTGGTGCTGGTACAGGTCTATGTCAGCATAGGTGAATTATGACTCTTTTGCCCAAATCTCAAAGAATTTTAATCATTGGGCAATCCTGCATAGAAAGTAGATCTTTTGTTAAGATAGATCTGTATCCTTCTGTTAGTCAAACTAAGAACTGATTGTTAGGAGCATTTTCAAAGCCTGTTATTTGCTTCAGTTATCATGTGACCTTAAAGAGCTAAACTTCAAGTCAGGACGTTTGTAGGGTTCATGCCCTGCAAACCGAGTGCTTAAGGGGCTGAGGTGCAAGGAGGGTCACAACTTCTTCTGGGGACCTGAGGCAACTGTTTTAAGTCCTTTTTAGGTGGATGGGTATGCAGAGCCTGTATCCAGAGGGAATATCAACCAAGCAAAGGAATTAACAGCAGAAAATCTAAACGTTTGTAGACCTAACCGGTTTTGATTCCAGCAGAGCAGTCAGGCAATTTTCCCATGCTGGAAAGTTCTAAATAGAGACCTGTTAGAGGGCAAGGAGAAGTTTAGATAGATGCTAGCTGAAATCACCAAGGTTTTTATTTTATGCTTTGTAAAATATTGATCTCTTTTCACTTTGATTTTATGTATCAGTTCAGCTGCTTGAATATAACTTCACCTGTGTTTGGAAAAAATAGCTTTACATTTAAACCTTACATGTCATGCACATTTCAGGGTGGTGATCAAGTTACCTTTTCTTTCCTCTTTCCTTCATGTGCTCTGAAGAGAAAAATAAAATTAAAAGAAAAGTAAAAGAGCAGCAAAGCACTGGAATACTTTACTGATCTGGTACTTTGGTCCATACTTTGATACTTTAATGCTGTTTTGTTAGTTTTTCTGGTGAATTGATCATACAAGTTTCTTAGTCTTAGAGACCGTTGACAGTAAAATTTAAATTCTTCAGGCTATTTTCAAATGTTGTTTAAATTAGGATTTAGTTGAGGAGGCAGAAAACTGAAAACACACTTTTGGATGAATTTTGATTTGAAAACCGATAGAAGTGGGACTTTGATCATCTGGGAACAAACTCCAGTTGCTTGTTTAGGCAAGACCTATCCTGTATCTCATGCACAGTACTCTGTACTTAAACTCTGTAACTAATCTCCGTATGATAGAATTAAGAGAAAGAATTCTTTGTATCTCACTGTTTGGTACTTTCTGAGGTCTTCATTTGTATTTGTGATTGCTGTTTTATCCAATTTTACTGTGTATAGTGATGTATGCTTGAAGTTCCATTTAAATCGCTGTATTTGATGCATGTTGTTTTAGAATTCAGGTGAGGGGGTTTGTGTGCTTGCATGTGCACGTCATAATATCCTATATCAGTTCCGCATTTATTTGCAAAATTAAGCAAAACTAAAGTTTCCTTTTGTTATTTCAGTCTGTCATATCTTTTCCCCCATTTTCCCTTGTCAGCATGGAAGACTTCTGCTTTTTCCTCTTCCCTCAGAAATACTGCGGAAAATCTGGTCATGTGGTCTTAGAAAAAAAAGCTAATTACTGTGTTCAGATTTTCTTTCCCGTCACGCCTGTAAAAGGTCATTTATTTGAGAACCGATACCAGCATTCTGGACCTAGTGGTGTTGTATGAAATATTCTATGCTGAAGATGGCACGTTGTTTTCTGACTAAGGGAATGTACCTTTTTTATTTCTACAGAGTACCAAGCTGCCATTCTGCATTTAAAGAGGGAACATAAAGAAGAAATTGAAACATTAAAGGTATACTTTTGTAATTATTTACTTTCTTTCCCTGTCTAGTGCATTTTACAGATTTAAGTGGTGCAAACATACACTTTCTATCAAGAATTTAATTCTTTCTTTCTAAAGTTGTTTTCTGCCAGCTCCGCTAAAATTGTTTAAAATCTATACCTGCACTCATAAATGATGTCCAAAAGCAGTTTTATTTTTTTTCCTCTTTGTAGTTCTCCTTATTGATGTTCTATTTAATTCTTCCTGCTAACACAGCAGTGCAGTATTTTTGCATTGGTACTGGTGTTCAACTACTTATTCTATTTCAGTGAAATATACTTCTGTTGAAGCAGGTTTCTGTAATTTTAACAGGAAAATAAGCATGTGTGAGACTTTCTGAAGTTTAGTATTGAGCACTCTGTATTGGTGTCTCCTCTTTTAAGTGTAAACTTGACCAACTAGTTGTCAAAATTAAATAACACAGTTTAGTATTAGACCTCACTTTCCCTTGGCTGTAGTAAGTAAAGTGAAATATTACAAGAAAGTGTATTTATCATAAAAGGAGGAACTTAAATGGCAGTATAACTGAATTTGGTGATCACCCCTAGTTAAAATTAGCTGTGGTCTTCTTTTTCTCATCAGTTATGATACATTCTTAAGTATAGCTGCTACTAATACAGGCTCATGTGCTAAATTGTTAGTATACGGGTCATCAGTTGCAAAACATTCAGTATTTCCTTTGTCATCATTAAGACAAATAGAACGGAAGATAAACAGATTTACTAACACAGGAATTCTGATAATCCAGTAGATTGATACATTGACTGTCATTAGGCAGATCACATTGTGTAATGCAAAGTATTGGAATTTACATTATAAAATTAAATGAGAACATATAATGGGGGAGTAAAATGTGTCAGGGTTTAATGTAATAATTTGTTGCATTTTATTCTTTAAGGGTCTAACAGAAAAATATGATGGTAGATATCCCGACTAGTCTTGGGTTAAATCTGATTTTGTGCAATGCACTGAAGGAACCTACAGACAGAAATTTCTCCCAATCAGCTCTTTTGCAAACTGACCCAAATTCTGTATCTGGTATTTATGAAAAAAGGTTTCATTATCTTACTTTCTCTGCAAAAAGTTAGGAGTGAGATCCTTAGTCTTTTTTCTTCCTAAGAGGCCTAGAAAAATGTTAAGTTCTGGAAGGTATATGTACAGGAAAGTTCTCAAAGTATTATTAAGCTGTCCTCTGAAAGTGAAAGTAAGCAACATTATGTAGATTCTGTCCCTTGAAACCTGTATATTGTGGCTTATAAGTGAGTGATATGTTTATTCTTTAGCAATAGAAAGTGCTCTATACGAAGGTACTGTTTATACTTATGTACTGTTTTTATACGTGTTGGTGTTGGTTTTTTTTTTTGTTGTTTTTTTGTTTGTTTGTTTGTTTGTTTTTTTGTTCTTGAGTATGTCAGCAGGAATTCCAGATTGTTTTTAATTCTTCAATATTTGTTATGACTGTGTTGATTTCCTATAAACTTCATACGGAATACCCAGAGTGCAGCCAGGGCTTTACCCATACCACTGGTTTGTAGGGGTTGATGATGCATGTATGAGACTGAAGTTGCAATGAGTGTAGCAGTCTTGAAAGATGCACAAAAATCACTGGGTAGGGAGGGTGAATGACTGTACTGTATTTTATTTTGCCATCTTTATGTTATTACCAAAACTTGAAGCTTTGTTCCTTTTTTGATGTCACTCTAAATCAACTTTTGTCATGTAGTGTGTATACTTACTAAGGTTTCAAGATGTATTACACCAAGTCAATTACTGATGAATCTTGTACCATCTCTTATTACATAACCTGCATAACACATAACTCGTGAAGGGTTAATTAATGTATATGATTCAACTGAATCATCCACATGAAAGTACTGTCTAAGAAGGGTAATGCTGTTGCTGCATTCGGAGGATTTCTTGTATTTTTCACTTAACATTTATAAAATACTGAATAATACATTTTAAAGATAAGGAAAGATTTCTGTTCTGTACTATTAAGTGTTCCCTGCTCTTGCCACTAGATGTCACATGAGCCTTTCAGAATTCCAAAAAGGTGTGCACATTTCGTACTTCCTTCTGAGCTGAGGGTGGTGACATCCTGCCCACTGTCTGTGTATCTGTTTTAGTTTCAGGTCAGAAATTATATTGCACATTATAAAACCAGAATTGAAGTTGTTCAGTCCATAAGTTGTAGCCGTCAACACCTTCTTAGTGTTTGTCCAGCAGAACCAAATCTTGATCATCTAATAACCAACTGAGTAGATGACAACAACATAAATCAAAATAATGTAAATAGACTACTGACTTCTATAAGAAAGGAATTTATTTGAAGGCAGTATTCTGTCTGCAGTGCTTAATATTTAACCCAACACATAGCTGCACAAGGGTGCACCATACTTTATTTCCTGTAAGTTAAATTGATAAAATGAGTAAAAAATTATGTTTTTCCCTAATGTCTCCTTGTTCCCTTTAGAACAAAGGTACTAAATATCCCTTCATCTTTAGTTATGTGGGAGTTTAATGATGCATTTTGAAGATGAAAGGAAAATCCTTAGCAGTCCGATAACCCTGTACCCTATACATGGGTGTTTTTCTCAGATACAAGTTGTTAGGCTTCTACCAGCTCACTAGGTCTTTTATATACTTCTAAACTGAGAATATTAGTATCTTCAGGTTTTTATATTACATAATGCATGTAATATAGTGTAAGAAATATTAATAAAAAAGTAATTATAGCTTATACATTTTTCAATAAATATTAATATAATAAAATCCTATTTTTACATCTCTTAAAATGTGTCAGATTTTAGAAATAAATACCTGTATAGTGGCATCTATCACAGTTTTAAACGTATCATTGAAACTTAAGAAATAGTGACTGGTAATGCAGTTGGTATAAAGCTGCCCGTGACATTACAAAAGAACAAGCTGGGCTCATTTAGAGAAGAATGTATCATGAGGTGTTCATAGTGACCTTTGTGGCCTCCTTGGTAATGTTTGCATTTTTGCTTTTTTGTGAAGGTTCTAAGAGCTGAAATGTAGAAGTGGGTAGAAAGTAATTTCCTTTTCACAGAAGAACTTCCTTAACTTTGAAAAACTATTTCATATCATAAATTGAGATTAAAGACCAGTGCCTCAAAGTGCCCCAGAAAACATTGAAAAATGTGGAAGGAAAAGGAATGTGAAAGGAAAAGTCATAGCACCAGTCAAAATTAGCTGATAATTTAAAGATAATTTCTTTTTATTTTGTATACTGAGACCTCAGAAGACATAAAAACATTTAAGATTTTATTAAGTAATAAAGATCTAGGATGACCATTTCATTCTTTTACAAATCTGTTTTCATGTCTCATACTTATTAAGTCCTTCCTTGTCTCTTTGTCTTCTCACCTTTCCATTTGTTTTCCCTCATGGTCGGTATACTTCCATTTTTGAATGCTTCCATTGCTCTTTGAGTATAACATGAGTATAACAAAAGGTTCTGCTTCTCTCTACATTTTGGAAGTTTTAATTCAACTGTGGGAGGCAATGGTGAATATTATTGAAAGCTTTTATGACAGAATTCTTACCAAAATACCTCTGTTTTCAGTTTTATTTTGACAATTTAAAATGTCTTTTACTTAGATGTAAAATAAAATTTCATTTCAGCTTCAGAGCGTACATCACAAATTGGATGTTTTAACACCAAATTAAGACATTTTACAACATTTTAATTTGCCTAATTCTTCTTTTTTTATAGGTAGACTATTACAACAAACTGGAATACTTTTGAGCAGATTAAATTGAAAGAAATCTGACTTGGGTGCTCTTAAGGATTTTTATTATACCTTTCTGGAGAAAAAGATATCCCCCCCCCCCTCAGTTTTGTGTGTGCGTATGTGAATTCTTGCATGGGATAGGGATATCATGATTTGTTAGACGTCGCTATGTTTTGAAATGTACTATTGAGAAAGGAGGTCCAATGATGAATAGTGTTGAAAGCTTTCGTATGCCACACAACTTATAAAACCCAAAACTTCTGAATATATGTGGATATATGCTGACTTTTTGTAATAAGATTTTGCTTCAGGATGCTGAGATTGTTGTTTTGACTTTTACAAGATGAAATACATCCATAAGGTTGCTGGCTGCTTTGAGTGTTCTCTGTTATATTTTCGTTTTCCGGCATGCACGTATAGAAGAAAATCTGTATCATGTATGCTTCTCTCTCTGGTGGAGTTGCAGCTCAAAGGAGCAGCCAAGGTCAGCAAAGGTTTATTAGTCAGTCTTTCCTAATGAGCTGTTCAGGCTTTTCAGCATTTCCATGTGGTGAACTGATGAAGGTCTCCCAGCTTGTGGTTAATTATTGATACTAATCTTGCCTAACTTGAAATGTTTCAGTCTTTCAGCTGCTAAATGTATGGTTACACCACTGTGTGTGTACTGTGTGCCTTTATGAATCTTCTTGGTTACTTTGTCCTCTTGAAGGAATTCTCCCTGTTCACTGCGGAGCTTCTCTGCAATGCAAGAGAGGAAAAAATGTAAAGACTGAAAAAAGCATAAAAGTTACGAGAAAAAAGATACTGAACTCCTATGAAATTGTATATAAATACTGATTTCAGAACTCCTGGGGCTCCGAGACAATGGCAGCAACATTATCTTTAAAGATTGCATTTCCTAAAATAGTAAAATCCCAGCAGGGAAAAAAAAAAAAAATCTTCCTGTACTGAAAAATTTGCATAGCCAGTGCTAGAGAAGGTAAAGTAAACTACGGAACAAAGGACAGGGGAAATAAACCAGTAACTTTTTACAGGAAAGCAGCATTAATCTCTTTGGAACCACTTGACAATTTCATCTTCATTCAGAAAAGAAGCTTGGAATGATTCTTCATGTTGTGTGAAGATATTCCCCAGTTCAGTGCTTAGTTTTAAAAATTTGCACATTACAATTTCTATATTCAAATCATACTCTATAATCAAGTTCTTAATAATGTTTTAGGCATCTCTCCTGTGGTCTAATACTTAAAGTAAGTAAATACCCTTCTTCTCCTTCATTGATTTCCCATTTGTCATATTTTTGATGCAATGTATGCTTTTCATCCTTATTTTCCTTAAACAATATGTTTACATTGTTAATATATTCTTATAAGATAGCTTGAATATCCTGGAAGATTCTTCCTTCACGGTGTTGTGGGGTTTTTTCAGTACGGTCACTTGTCATATTGCCATTCTGTTATTTTTAATGCAGTTTTGCTGTGAGACTTGGATTGTTTAAACTTCATGTCAGCTGCAGAATGCTGTTATTCCGTATGTTGATCCAAGGATGCTCCTGTTTATTTAAGACGTTACCACAGACCATATTCCCTGCATTGAAAACAGTGAAAATCTCTTTAACTCTATTTCAGCCCATGGACATGGTAGTACGAAGTTAAAATGTGCACAGAGCAGGACAATTTATAGCATTAAAACTTCAGCAAGACTGAGTTCCTACTCAGATTTAGACACATGAGAAAATATTCTGCTTAATTAGGGCTAAACCAAAACTTAAAATTCATTATAAGCTGCTGCATTTTTTCATAGTTCATGGAAGTCACCTTGCCTCAGGTAAATATGTTATGCAGTCTAGACGATAAAGTGGAGTACACACTTTGAATAAGATGACATTTTATTTTTACAGATACTGAAGACCTCTGTAACACAGGAAATAATTGTATAGAAGAAAAAGCAATTGAAGTGTCATCACTGAACTATAAAAGCCATTAAAAAATAAGAAGCATCAAAGTTACCATTTTGATTTTGACAATATGTACCCCATGCTTTCTTGCCAAAATTGTCTGCACTTTGAAATTTACTACACCAGATATTTGTTTAAATCTAGTAGTTGTAAGGCATTTTTTCTGAATTAAATACATAATATTCTCTTGTATAAAAGGTCTGGTTCTAATATTCCTGGTTGTCGAACAGGGACAAATTTGTCAAGGATGAACATTTAAAGGGAAATCGGAAGTTAAATTTTTTAAAATAAAGTTAATTTTTCTCATGTTCGGTAAAGACCAGATTTTAGCAGCTTTTGACTTTGAAGATCTAGTGATCATTGATTACATCTTCTGGTGTTGAACAAACTCTCAATTGCCATTTCCACAAAGCCACCAAAGTTGTTGTATTATAAAATAACACTGGGTCAAAACTAAGTTCCACTGATTAATGGTTTCCACAAGTTACTCCTGATTAGGTGGGGATCACCCTTCAGAAGATGCTTTCAAAACAAAAATCTGTCTCCTGACCTCCTTATTGATGGTTGGGCAGTGTGAAAGAAACCCACTGTAAGGCAAAGCAGACATCAAGAACTGGCCATATGTGTCGTGATATGAAAGGTACAATTTCAGGTAAAAAACAGTGAGTAGAGGTGCTAGGATTGGCAGTCCTTGTGGCATGCAGTCTTGAGACACTACACTGGCAAGATGAAGGGCAAAAGAGGTAGCCTGGAAATTAGGGCAGAAAACAGTAGGAGATGGATTGCAAAGACTTGGGTCTGGGCATCACAAGTTTCACTTATATGTGGGCAAATTTCTCCAGAATATGTACCCTGCAATGAATACAGTCCATTCTGTATTTGATTTTATTTTGGTTGGTCAATTAGTCAAGATTTGTTCTGAATATAAATAGTTTCATTACTTTTTTTTCCTACTGTCAGAGGTTTTAATTTGTCGGGATGTTTTAAATATAAGCTGGACTTTACAGTATATGTTAGGATAGGCATGTAATCTTATTATTCACAGACCTAACAGCTTTGTTAGGATGATTACACTTGCATATATGTTTAATCACAGTTAATTTTTAACTTACTTTGCAACTATACATTGGATCCCAGAATCTCAAGA
Organism: Hirundo rustica; assembly: GCF_015227805.2. Classification (NCBI taxonomy): domain Eukaryota; kingdom Metazoa; phylum Chordata; class Aves; order Passeriformes; family Hirundinidae; genus Hirundo; species Hirundo rustica. Next base: position 33,693,418 of record NC_053455.1, read on the forward strand.
TAGTTTTTTGTGAAAGATGTATCATTGGTGAGTACTTGAGGGAAACTGACTAAAATGACTTGCAACTCATCTTGCAGGAGTTTTGCAGTTTGAGCAAGTGTAGAATCTGTTTTTCCAGGTCAGCATTATTGTGCCTTTACTATACTGGTGTTGTGTCTCTTTCAGAGGGTCCACGCTTTGTTCTTACATAACTTCTATTTCAGTACAAATCAGGCAGAAGACTTAAAAGCTTTGCTGCTTTTTCATTATTCAGTTTTTAACTTTTGCCAGGAATATCTCCTGTCATGTTCACTGAATGAGATACTAGTTCTGTAGAAGAGAAAGTTTCTGCATAGCTGCACTACATGGAAGCATTGATGGAAAGAGATAAAATTATGTTTGTTCTGATTGCTCCCTTTTGAGTAGTTGATCGAAGTTGGTTTTTCTAAGAGATTTTCATGTACAATATTTTTTTCAAATTCTATAATAGGAATGTCTAGAGCAGTGTGGTGATGTATAATTAGCATGTAGTATACGTCAGTTTACAGTAGGTGTGTCATTTACACAGAGTGATTTCCATAATTGACGTTATATTTCTGTTTATCCACGTAGAATCTCTTTTTATTGTTTTGATTGCACATGAGGACACTATTTTGGTGGAGAGGGTAATAATCTCTAAAAATTCCTAGAACTTCTAGACAAAAAATTATGTTCGTTATGAAAAATGCCAATTTATGAAAGTGTAGAGTTATTTTTTTTTGTTCTCGTGGCTCTATTTAGCTGAATAATTCTCGTTGAGAAGTATTCATTGCTGTTCATTATCCTTCTATACATATGTAACTTTATCTTTGGTTACTGTTTTCCATGTGCTTTACTAATAATGCTTTTTGCTTCAGCTTTTATTTAATCCAAATAATTTCCTATTGGTTATATAAGTTGCAACTTAGCAATATATATATTGCTTTCCTATATAGTTACAAAGCTTTGTTGTAATGCCTGATCTTGTAGCCTGGTTGCCAGAGAAGTTAATTCTTTATATGGTGAAGCGATGTTGACAGTAAACTCTCCTTTCCATCCCCTCCCTGAAAGAAAAGGAAGAAAAGAGAAGAAAAACAAGGTTGCATTACAATTCTGGCAACATCAGCCACACTAATAAAATCAAATTCAATGTTGGTTTACGACTTTGAATTTATGTGACTGCACAGGATCAAAGGATTTGTATCCCACTGGACTGCAAGGTCTATAGTTCATGGCAAAAAACCTCATCAAAAAGAACATTTTAGTAGTAGGGCTTTTCATTTTAATCAGCCACAGTAATAAAAAAGCTGTTAGGTGTCCAAAAACATTCTCCCAAGATCAGAGACAACTTGCTCTCTACTACAATCAGTTTTCTTATTGGATCCATACTGCCTCTGTAGTTTTTGTCACTGAAACTTCATCTTCATCTCGTTTTCAGCCATTTTTTTGCATTGTTTTCACATTTTATGTGCCAGATGTAAAAAACCCACCACATAATGATTCATGTAATTTCCCTGGCAGTTGAGAAATACTGCAGCTTATCTCAAGTATATCATCTAAACAAATTATTCATATAGAATTTTAATTATCAGTCTATATTTCTACATATTGTATTTGAAAGTATTTTATTAGCATTACTCAGGGTTTTTTTCCTTGCATATGGTCTTCTGAACACTGCAGAGAGCAGGTATTAGTGTTTTTGTATCTGTGCACAAATAGTAACTAAGGCTGTCCTGAGACTCAGGTAGCAGCTGCAAGTGAGAAGCAGAGTAGGGTAGTAACTACAAAGTTTGTAATAGGAAAGGAATGTTTGCATTTTGCATGTTAACTGTTCATGGTCCTAGTTCAACTAAAGTTTCAAATAGTTTCAAATTAATTTTTAGCTTATGGTGTGGTTTCATTCTTTCATTATCTTAGCCTCAGAGAAATTGCACACAGTATATAATTTACATTTATTGGTGTGTTGCATTCTGAGTCACCTCATTCCATTCTGCAGAATTCAAATGTTTAACAGAGTTTAACAATATTTAGAGATTTTTCCAGTTGTCCACAAAATTACATTTTCCTAGAAATTTATAGGTTGGTCTCAATTTAGCTGGATACCCATATTTTTACATATTATGTAAGATTTCTTTTTCCTAGCATAAGCTATCTTACATTTAGGAAGAATCAACATTTTCTACAAGGATTGTTCCCTTTTGCATGGCTTAACAGGCTGTACATTGCTTTTTGGTAAATTCTAGTGTGTGTGGTATTCCATTTTCTGGGAATTCAGCGCTGCCTGAGATACTTGGAGGCTTAAACTGGTTTTTGTCTGTTGAATATTTTCATGGGTTTATTATTTTTAAAAACATTCATTCAGGTGAGAAACTTTAGTATTACTAGGAATTTTATAAGTTACCTACCGAACATTTAAAATCTACATAAAATGTTAAATTGTCTACTGTTAATGTTTATTGATAACCTGAAATTTACGCCTTTAAGCACATGTTGTAGTTGGCTTTAATAAGTATTATTTAGTCTAGCTTTTTAGAGGTTTTTTTATCATTTGGTCAAGGAATGACATTGTTTAGCAAATATGCCTGTGGTAAGAATGAATCCAAGGCATTATTTTTTTTTTTTTTTTAATATAAGTCAGATACTGAAATCTAAATTCTTCCTGTGAGATTTCTCTGTAGGCACAGAGACCACAGTAGAATACATCACTTATTGGGTGATAGAGTGGACATAATAGGATCCATAAATGTGGAGTGTGCTGTGGAGTACAATGGCCATGATTAGAGATATTTTTCCATATATTTGGATTCATAATGCTCGCAGGATCTTGAAAGATTGCCAAAACATTTCAAGGGCACATCAAGAGTTCTATCTGATTATTTCATTAGAAGTTAAGGAGAAGTTATGTACCCTTTTTAAGTGGGTTAATCTGAGTAAGTGACATATATGTAGGACAGCTGTAGAAAAAGAACTAGAGATGAGCTGTTGTGAGCTATGTACTGTATAACAAAAGTTCTCCAAGTGAGTTAATATGTGTAATCTAAAATGGTTGGGTGATAGTTCTTAACCATGAAGACTGAAGGAAGGATACATGTACATGCAGGAAACAATACCTAGATTAATGTTACCTGACAGAAATATTACAGAGCAGGCACAAGGAAATCAGGATGAGGAAAGCAAACTTTAAGGCAGCTTGCAGATCGCTCTGTGAAGAAAAGAGCACAGAACATTGAGACAGCTGTAGAAAAAGATGGAAGGACCAAAAAAAGCAGCAAGAGAAGATGCTGGAGCTTAAAAGAATATAGGACTGTGTGCAGCCCATAATGCAAGGGGTGATTTGTATCTTGTACAAAATAGTCTCTTAAATACATGGTCCTGAACAGAAAATATCTACAGTGTCTTTGTCTCATGGATCTGCTTTGCATGGCTGTTCATTCTCTTCTGGTAGTGGTAAAAATGGAAGTGGGTTTGTTACCTTATACTTCGGAGGTCATTGGAAGCTTATCACTAGTGCGAAAGAATTAGAATCCCAGAGTCATAGAATATGCTGAGTTGTAGGGGCCCCTGAGAGTCATCAAGTCCAGCTCCTGGCCCTGTCTAGGACACACAAGGATCACTCCATGTGCCACTGTATTCTACTATCAGCCTTTGGCTAGTTTATTTGTACATACTGAGTCTAATGGATCTATGAGGACAATGAGTAAGAAATAGCTGGGGGGTTAGTTTATATTTTGTCCCAACTACATTTGATACATTTCCTCTATAAGGCTATGTATTTATTATTTTTAAATTGAAAAGAGAATTGGACTCTGTATGCATTGCCTACAGGAATATTGAGAGATCTGGGAATGTTTGAGAGTGGTTAGTCATTACTTTTGTGCTGTGAGGTGTAGGAACAATCCTTACTGTGTGCCCTTGACGATGATATACCATATGTAATTGTTATGTTTGTTGAGGTATTTGTTAGAGAGGAATTTTCATTTTTATGTAAACTGGCATGGGTTCAACTTTTTTTTCCCTGTGGAGAAATCCTTTGCTAAATCTCTGATTGTTGTTAAAATTTAAAACAAATGTATGTTTTTTCAAGGACAGAGATCCAGCAAAAAAGAGCTTCTTTTCTTTTGTCAACACAATAGAAGAATAAAAAAGTGTGAACTCTTCCAAAAACTGAAGATTAAATTACTTAGAATGAACAAAACCAAGTTAGAGGCTCTCTCTGAAAAGTTTGTTTTTCCTCTCTTGTCTGTGAACACTAATTTGATGGCCAAAATAACATTAAGAAAAAAAAGCTGTAAAGTATATTAAAAAAGCTTTTCATTGGCAACTCAATAATACTTCCCCCCCCGCCCCTTTTTTTATCTTTTTTTTTTTTTTTTTTTTTTTTTTCTTCTTTTTTTTTTTTTTTTCCCTTTTTTATGTTCCTTTCTGGAACATATCCACATCTACTAACTATATCCCTGGATACTTTGTGTCTTCTTTGTTCCCACTTTTTTTTATTTTCATGGTTTGGCATAAGCAACTAATTAGACGTAAGAATCACTGTATAAAAGTCAGAGAAGGGAATAAAATCGAGCTCACTTTCTCCCTAATATGTTATTTTTCCACTCTAATTAGAGTAAGAACTTGTAAAAGTGTGTGTTTCTCAGTTAAAGAAGAGGTCTGTCTCTAATATACCTTAAACAGCTTTGTTCATTAAATATGTGTAATTTTTACACAGTCACTTTTCAGAGTAGAATTACACTGTAAACACTAGTGAAAAAGTATTAGGCATTGACAGTGGGGCATGAACTTGCTAGTTTCAAAGAAAAAGTTCATATTGCTTGCTGAACAGTTTTTTAGAGAACTTTTTTCCTATGTTTTGCTGTTAAAATTCTCAGGATTTTTAAAAATTCATGATGTAAATAAGTCTTGACTAATAAGTTAGCAACTGTTTTTTGAATGTAGATTGCTGTAGAAATTTATACATTCCTTGTGTTCATATATACAGTTTGCTCTACAGCTTTTCATATCAGAGCAGTTCCGTGTCATGGTTAAAAAGTTTTTGTTCACATAAAATCGCATTATGCAAAGAAGTGAAACAACAAGAAATATACTTCAGTTGATTCCATTTAATTGACTGTAATTGACTATATTGACTGTATTAAATGAGACTAATCTTTCTCTCACATATCAGAGTGCAGAGAAAAGCTGTCACATTGGTATTGAGGTTTGTCTGTGTCAATCCACATTATCATTTCAAAGACATAGACAACCTGTTGGTTGCATGAATGAGAGGATTTAGTCTTTTTCTTTTGTGATTAATTTATGATTTATCTTCTGATACTTTAATGATTAATGGCAGTATTGTACATTGATTCAGTATTTGGAATTTTTCTTCCTTAAGCATATGCTTCATTGTTTCCTGGGTCCCATGGGACCAAGGCTGAGCTGTTGGCATTGTCAGAAATATATTTCGCCTTTTTTCTCTATGTTGCATCAAGTCGCTTAGCAGATGCCAAAAGGAGGTCACTGGAAACCTACACCAGAGGGATGGGTGTAAAGGGAGAGAACAGGGAGACACTGGAAAACCAATCCAAACACATGTGTTGTTTTCCAGGTTACAGTGTACTAGTATTTTTGGATATTTGCATAATCCTCTGATATCATGTATTTTAGTAAAGAAGGGTATTTTTTTTCTTTAGGGGTGTCTTTCATTTTATCCTTTAACAGAAGTAATTTTTTAGGAAGACGGTAACACAGGCCTTCTAAGCTTGAATATAAATGTCTGTGTTGTAGGGATCTGAAAGTCAGCTGGGCCACTTGGCTGGTGAATTGATTTTAGCAAAGGAAAATGGATCATGTCCATTTCAATGGCAGATACCAGACAAATCTCGACAATTTAAAGAAACTAATTTGTAAGTACAACTGCAGTAGTGAGGCTTGGAAACCGAAATAGACAAGAACCTTTTCTGCAATCAGAATCAGAGGTGCAAAAAAGCCTGCATTCCAAGCAAGAACAGATTTGGAAGCAAAGGACATTTTATCAAGATGGATAGACAGAACTGCCTGTTTATTCAACCTCTTCAAAATTGGTTATTGGGTGGAAGCAGAGAGCCGTGGAAGAAAGGAAGAAGAGGTACGTTAGCCAGGAAGGCTAGTTTTAGCGTTCAGAATAGAAGAGGGCATTTGACAACACTCAAGCTGAATCACATCTTGCAAAGGAAATTTAAGGGTTCACTGAAAGTAGTTTTCAGCAATGGAAACAGAAAGAAACTAAGGAAACAAGGGGAGCATTATCCAGTAAGGGTGAGGTGGAGACAAAAGGCATTGTTGATTGAACCTAGTAAATTAAGACCAAATGAGCTGCCCCGAATTTCAGTAGCATCGATCATGAACACAGGGACAGAATTTCTCTTAAACTGAAAAAACACACAGCTTTTAGTACTGAATAAAACACAAAGATTACTTTTTTGCATATGACAATTCTTTTTATCCTAATACAGGGTTGACTCAATCAGTATGTGATGTGCTGTCCTTCGCAGATCCTTTTCCCTTAGAATTGCCATACCACTGATAAATCCCATCTGTGGCTGTGTATACTGCAGTGCTCTTTCTTGAATTGTAGCATGGATTTTCAGACTGTTTCCTTGTCTGATAAAAGTATTGTGAATTCTGAATTTTAACAGTATACTTCAGCTTAATAGCATAGTATTGTTTGCCTATTTAATATTGACAATGCAAGAAAGATTGTACCAAAGTAAGGCAACATTTTTAGCAGCACATTGCTGTATGGATTAGGCTTAAGATTCTCAAGAGGTACTTTCAAACTGATGGTCGAAACCTGATTTCAGCACATTAGGGCTTTTTCTTTTAAGCTAGCAGTATGAAGAGAAAATAGTAACAAGGCTTTATTGAAACATGCATGCCTCAAACATGGTATTTGTAGCAGTAACCTGGAAAAAAAAAAGTGGAAATTTAGGCAGCACTATCAATTTTGTGTGTGTGTTTGTACAGGAGAGGAAGTAATATGTCAATGGCTGACTGGCAAGAGTCACTGATACAGTGGAAAGCCAGAGAACCTCAACAGACCAAGGCTTGAAGGCTTAATTTGATACTCTCTGAAAAAGCAGATTATTGCTGCAAGAAAATGAAATGGTCTGGGGAATAGAAATATGCTCCTTGCAATAGTTAATTTGGTATTGAATGTAGCTATACAATACAGATTTCTTAAATGGGTAATGCTGGGAAGCAGGCAAACAGGCTTCTCTACCAGTCAGCAAAGTGGCAAGTGCAGTTTCCAAATGAAGAAAAAGCTGCTATTCTTTATATCTAAAGCTTGCTGATGAACATCTCCCACATTGTTTGTGGTGTCTTGCTTTCATTTTATACAGAATTTTTTACAGAAATTTTCTCTGATAGGTTTCAAAATCCTGTACTCTTCAGAAATAACCATGTTCATTCATGCATAGGGTGGCTTTCTAAGCTTTCGTTTCAGCTGCCTTCTAATATCTTGTGCTTCTCCAGCCTTCTTCTCATACCTTCCCCCCATCAAATATCTTGTCTCCTGCTGAAATATTTTTCCATTTCATCTTACCTAAAATAGTTGTGACCAAACTTACATTCTGATGATGTTTGCTCTCCTTTTGATTCATCATATGACTTGAGAGCATTTAATCTCATTTTAAGAAATATTTTCTAGGAAGCAGACCTTTATTAAGAATATGTATGTAATATTTATGCATAAATATAAAAAATAGTACATATTAATATTCATGTTCTTGACACTTTTCTTGAAAGTATTATCATATGTATATAAGATAATCTTTGGTGAATAAGGCTTACTTTGAGATGAAAAGTAATGAAAAGAAAAAATTGTTTTATTACTTATTACTAAATAGAATTATTACTTTTTTTGTAATTACTAATGCTTAGTAATTTTAGCTTTAATTCTTATTTATGGGTTTTTTTCAAGTTACAGAAAATAATTCTGAAAATGTGAAAGTTTTATGCTTTTTCTTGCTTTTCATTTTTTCATCTCAAATATAGTTTTGACTTTAAATGGCCAATTTTATATTGTAAGTTAAAACTGGAGATCTGTGTTTGGAAAGGCTTATAATACTAACACAGTTGCTTTTGCGCCCATTTAAATGTAATAAATAGTTTTGTTAGATACTGTGCTTGTTTTACAGTGTGTTTTTAAGGCGGCTTCAGATTTACTGCTGGGAAAATCTTTAATGTTCAAAGTAAATTTTCTGTGAGGGAGTTTTAATGTCCAATAGGAGCAAAGTACTATGATAAAAAAACACAGCAACAGTTAAATTCCTTAAGGCAAACTTGCTTCATTACCTCATTTATCGATCAGTAAGCCAAGTTTTAAAAGAGAGGCAATTTCTTTGGAGCAATTCAAATAGCAGAAAATCTTGTGATAGTTGAATTGAACTAATAATGAAGATGAGTGCCAATAGAGTAATAGTAGAAAAGGGAAAAAAGCTAAATAAATGTCTTCTGTTATACATATTTGTTCTGAGTAGTCAATAAAACTAATAGAAATTGGGTTGTTTCCAATGCAAATCTGTTTGATTCTCTCTGTAAGACTTTAAACTTGATTTCCCGCCTTTACGCTTGCCAGTGTAAAAGAGCATTTTGTAGCCAGTGTTTTCAGATGTTTTGCATTGGATTTTATCTTACAAAACCGATTAGAATTCAAGCTGATCATACTCCTGTGAGTATACTGTTTGCATATCTAGTTAAGTTTCATTTTACAATCTAAAATCAAAACTATTACATTGTATTTGCCATGCTGAGTTACACATGTATGAATTGGATGCATATTAATTAATGCTGTAAATTAGTAGCTCTGACGTAATACTCAAGTTGGAATGGTAAATAGGGAGTGCTATATTCCCACTTCTGACAAGCACTGCATGGGAATTTCAAGTGTAAATTCCTATGCCTGTAGGAATTTGGGAAAATCACAGCTCAATAGCTATTTCTGTTAAAAGGTTGGTTTCTCTTTTGTAGTGGGATCCTGAAAGAACCATGAAAAACTCTTTCAGGACTCATTGCCTTGCAGAGAATCATGATAATATCAACCAGGTGCCTGATAGTATCATGGCAAAACAGAAAACTTGTGGGACCTAATAACCTGGAATAGCAGTATTGGATTGTATTGGATTTTTTAAAGGAGGTATTTCCAAGCCAAGTGTTTTTTATCTTTCTGACATATAAGAAAAGTAAGAAAAGTGGGGTTTTTTTTCTTTCCTTCCTTACTTATCCAGTGAAATCCTCTTGATTCTCTTGATTCTAATGTTTATTTTCCTGAATTGTGGATTAAAATATATCTGGAAGAAATGAAATTTCAATCTAATAGTAAAGATAAACTTCAAGAATTTAGGTGTACCTCCATGAATTTTATTGATGATGACACTTAATTGATTGAGATATTACTTTATTTAATGTTTTATCTGGAATGAATTTCAGCCTCTGTTGTGATTAATCTATTTTTTACTTCCTAACATGTTATCTCTCACTATATATGTATGTAAAATATATTTATGAAATGAAATAAGCAATGGACTCATGACATGTTATTAAATAGAATAACATTTGAAAAAGGTACCTTTTTTCCATAATAAACCATTAATTATTGCATTCAATTGAAAATAGGTAAGTCTGCTTAAAGATAACATACAACTTAGAATTTGCCGAGATTGGTGTCCTGGATTTTTTACTTACAAAACACATTTTGTTGAAATGCACCGTGCTTACATTTCTTTAGAGGTAGTAATTGTAATTGTCCAATTATGTAATAGCTTGCTAAAAAACTATTTAGAACTGGGAAAGGGAAGTCTTTCCCACTTTGCTCAATATGAGACCATAGTTTAAATGTGAAAATTTTTAATAGACTACAAAATAAACACTTCAGAAAAATATTTGCGCTAAGGGTTTTTTTCTTGTTGCTCTGCAGTCTCAGTTTGAACTCAGGGTATTCCATATTCGTGGAGAACACGCTGTCTCAACTGCTCAGCTTGAGGAAACCATTGCACATCTGAAGAATGAACTTGATAATAAATTAAACAGAAGAAATGAAAAAGCAAAGGATATTGGTGTTTCTACTGAAGATGATAACCCACCAAAGGCATACCGAAATGTATGTATACAGACTGACAGAGAAACTTTCATAAAACCTAGTGAAGAAGAAAACAGAGCTGTGAAAAATAACCAAATAGTACCTAAAAAGCTTAATATTTCTTCTTTGACACATAGTATATCTGCCCAAAGTGAAAATAAGGACAATTACAATGTACTGTCATCAGAAAGTGTCTTGTCTTGTCAACCAAAACAAGTGCTGCCTCCTCCTCCACCACCACCACCGCCACCTCCTCCCCTTCCTGATTCTTCACTGTCCACTGTAGTTCCTCCACCACCACCTTTGCCAATGGGTCCAACTTCACTAACATCTGGTCCACCACTGCCACCTCCACTTTCCGAAGGCTGTAGGAATTGTCAAGCACCACCGCCACCACCACCGCTTCCAGGGCTGGGACCTCCTGTTCCTCCTCCACTGCCTGGATCTGGGTTACCTCCACCCCCTCCACCTCCTGGGCCTGGGTTCTTTTTTAATAGCACTTTATCTTCAAACCAAGGTCCTCGAAAGCCTGCCATTGAACCTGGCCGTCCCATGAAGCCTTTGTACTGGACGCGAATACAATTGCAAGATAACAGGTAAAATACATTTACTTGGGCTTAGAGTTGCTCCATACAGGTCAATGTAGAGACATGGAATTTACATAATTCTAGAAAAAAAACCTGAATCAGTTCTAGAAGTCTGAAAAAATAAGTTGCTTTAAAATACAATATTTAAATTAAAAATATATGTATTATAAATGAAAATCTGCATCATAGCAAAAAGATGTTTTGTTTGGGCTTTTCTTCCCAATAATTCACTGCATGGATAACTATCGTGAAAGAGTACGTGCCAGATTTAGCACTGAAAGTAAAAGGATAACCAAGAGATTAGAAAGATTTTTTTTTTTTTCCTTAATTTTAAGTCTGCATTAGAAATGGAATTGAAATGTTAAAAGTTTGGTCAGGGGAGAATTTAATTGCATTTTTGCTTTCCAGTCTCTTCATGTGATCCTATCTCTGGAGAGCTATGTTGTGTCATCCTCTTTGATTCCAGTTCAAGAAACTCAAAACAGTTAAACTGGAACCTAAACTCTGTGTAGAATTCTGTTAGAGCAGGAATAGTAAAGGATAGGTATAAACATAAGCAGCTCAGCAACCTGTAGCGTGAAGCGTCCGTTATGGACAAGTCTCAGTACCAATGGAGACCTCTACAGCTTAAAAAAATAGATATAAAAAAAATAATAATAATAACCACCTTACTGTGATTTAGTGCAGGGTTAGAATCACAGATGTAATTCAGGGAGGGATGCCATCCAGAGGGACCATGATATCCTTGAGTAGTGGGACTGCAAAGAAGGCCAAGTGCAAGGTCCTGCTCCTGAGTTGGGGCAACTTCCAACTATCAGTAGAATCTTTGGAATAGAGGAGGAGGACTTAGATGGAATGTAAGGAAGAAATTCTTTACTGTGATAGTGGGGAGGCATGAAGGGTTTCCAGGAGGAGCTGCAGATGCCTCTTTCCTGGAAGTATTTACGGCCAGATTGGATGGGGCCCTGTGCAGCTTGGTCTAGTGGAGGTTGTCCCTGACTATGGCAAGGTGTTAGAATGAGATGATGTTCAAGGTTCTTTCAAGCCAGGTCGTTCTAGAACGGTATTCTAGTAGTGTATTCTGTTGTACCAAATCCAAAGTTACTACAAAATACGCTGTTTTATTGATTAGTTTGTAAGTGGTCATTTGGTGAACAGGCATAAATAAAAATTTTTGGCCAGTTTTTTTGAAATGATCCTACAATCTTTGTTTATGCTACTTGTGTATTTAGCTGACAGGAGAAAAGCAGTTCTCCCAATTACACTTTCTGAACCAGCATTAATACCTTACTGCTACAGCTACTCAGCTGCTCTTTCAGATTTGACTGATTCTGACTTTCCTTCCTGTGTTTATTACTGTAATATAGAGCTCATTAGGAGGGATGGATCAGAAAAGATGTTTAAGAGACACGGACTATTTTATTTTAATGAAGAGTTGTTCATTAATTCAGGTCCTGCATTAATGCAAGTAATGAAATTACATTATTATTTAGAACTTGAAGTTCAAATCATTATTATCTGTGCTTGAAATTACATTAGCCTAGCAGCAGTTACCAATATGATAAATTTAAATATTTTAATTAGTTAAATTATGTTACTATATATGGCTTACAGTCATAATACATCATAATATTATATTGCTAAACAATATATACACATAGTATATTACATATAGTATTATATAGTGTGATTATATTATATATTGTAATACATTGGGGTTCTATAACTTTATTTACCCTGTAATAATTATATTTTATAAATTATGTATTTAAATTATTTAATATAATAATAATATTTTATTTTTAGGGGGTTTTACTACATTTAAACACTTCCGAAGTAAATAGCTGCAGTTAAGTGGATTTAAATATGAGCTTTATTTTGCTTTACAGCTCTGAATTTATTTTGATGAGAAACTACCACTATTCTGGTGTAATAAGACATTGTAAGGTGTTAATATTTTATATAAAATATTTGACAGGAACAAAGAAATTAGTGAAATGTCAGTTTTATATTAGTTTTTCAGAATTAAAAAGAATTAAAATTTTCTGAAAATTAAATTTTTTTCAGAATTGAAATGTTTTGGATCAGGAGGCTTGAACATTTTGGTTTTACTTTTCCAGTATTTCTGCAGCATAATTGTTTCATAGTGAATAAATACTTGGTCCATAAATAAACTTTATGTAATTCTTCCTGTTGAATCAATGAAATAAAAGTCTTCTCTCTGAAATAGTGCTGGTTCACCAAGTTATTGCAAGGTAAGGTATAATTCATAGGATTCTGATGAACTACTGGTGATGAGATGTAATGGTCCAGCATTTTCATGGTTTGGTTTAGAACTGGAAATTTCTTCAAGGGTTTGCTGCTCAGAACAAAAGCTGTCCAGGGCTTTTTGTTGCAGAGCCAGAAAGAATCATTCATCAGTACTGCTAACATGAAAACTAATAGCAGGAAGAGCAAAGCTGTGGAGCTCTAAGAATGTCCTGTGACATGGAATATGCTGCATCAGCAGATGCTAATAGAAATAAAAAAATTAAAAGTTCCTTAAACATACATGATAGTAGACTGCTAAATATTATGTAGGGGAAAAAAATCCTATATTTGGGGGAAAAAAAGAATTGGTTCCTTTTGAATTGGTAGGTATTCCATTTTGTTGCATATTACACCTGTGTTTAGTGCCATCAGCCATTTGTATTTTATAGCGGTTTTCATCACTTTCTTTTAATTGTGAATAATTTCACTGCCTTTTAGTGACATCTGCTGGAAGAAGTGGTCCCACCTTCTACTGATAAACAGACAAGAATACTCAGAAGTTTTGTCCCACATGTTTTCTTGAAACATTGAAAGTTTGAAAGCCTCTCAGAATTGATGTACAATGTTTGTAGCACTACATATTATTTTCCCCTAATCCAGATAAAACTAGAGGTTGTGTAAACAAGCTTCCCAACTGATCCAAAACTAAATCCAGTCTTGGAAGGCAAAAAAAAAAAAAAAAAAAAAAAGGAAAGATAATCCATATTTAAAATTTGCAGTTGGTTGAATGCAGAAGAATACTGGCTAGTCTCCCAAAATATAAGCCACATAATTACTCTAGTTTCTCAGAACTCCAATGAGGATAAGTATGAGCATACAACATCTGTGGATAACATGACGTAAATCAAGTCCTATATAAATTGCCCCAAATGCTCTTAAAATATGCTTGAATAACATTTGCTTGCTATTTGTTGATATTGTTTATTTTTGTAGATCTAAGTAGATTACTGGGAATTTCTCAAAAAAGCTGACCCTGAAGTACTTCTAATCCTAGTTGAAGTGGCAGAATTCTCTTGACATGTATTTCAGAACAAGCTACCGTTGTTGCACAGAGAATGGTACAATACAAATTATGCATTTCGCTAGCCTTGCAGTCATGGACTAAATAGCTGAAATTAGGAACTGAAACTAATAGAAAAACTTTCTGACTCCTTACGAGAGCAAGGTATAGGAAAGGAATGCTCTTTGTGTTGCTTTGAGTTTAAATCCATAATGGATTTTCATGTTATGGTTAGGTCTCTTAGGTTTCTCATAATGTTTAAAGAATTTATTATTACCTTTCCCTTTATAGGAAAACTGCTATGCCAACATTATGGGAATCACTGGAAGAACCTGATATACTTGACACTACTGAGTTTGAATATTTATTCTCCAAAGACACCACTCAGGAAAAAAGAAAACCATTATCAGAGACTTATGAAAAAAAAACCAAGGCCAAAAAGGTATTTATTGTTTCTCTTTTTTTTTGTCTGGGATTTTTTGTCTGTTACTGTTTAGTCTTTCATTTTAAGAAAACTCCCTTTTAATTTTTGGATTTTTTTGTGAATGAGCAAGAAAGAAAACTAAGGATTGCTAGTTCAATCTCAGTTCTCTTGCTTGAGGATGCAGGGCTATTATTTACCTTGGAAGATTTTTTGCGTTTGACAATGAAAGTTCTACATCCCAGTGAGGCAGAAAAAATACTGTATAGGAGAATAGAATTAAAGTTCTAATTCATATCTGAAAGTGCCAGTATTTCAGTCTGTTATTTACCCTTGAGTGGATTTATAATTAATGCCTGTCATTAACTCTAGCAAACCTCTCTTCCACTGAGTTTAATTTTATCAGAAAAATAAAATTTGTAGCAACATTTTGCATAAGGAATGTCAATTTTGTTTTTTTCCCAGTATAGCTAAGGTGTTGTGTCAGGTGGAGTCAGGACAATCATGTCTTTAATGGCCAAAGCTACATGCAGTGGCTGTGTCGTTGCCATAGCACAGATATTGTCTGCTTCAGATATGATCCATTAGAGACAGCTGGCACTTTCCAGTTGGGATGTGCAGATAGGAAAAAGAAATGCCATTAGTATTATTTGCTGCCAGAAAAATTCTAGACTGAATAATAATCGATACTGCTTTCCTAAAACAGTGTGATTATACATCAGAAACTACTGAAACATTTGTTTTGTTTTAAATCTCTTTGAGTTTACCTGATTGGAACCACAAGAGGGCACTTTGCTTGTCAGCTGTGCTTGCTACCTTCAGTTTTATTGTAATAGAACGTGAAACATGTAGACATGTTGGTGGTCTCAGATCTTTCAGAACTTCTTTGACCACAAATTCCCTGCACTGTGTCTTAATGCGACAGCTAATGAGAAGTATCAGTAAGTCTGTAGAATTTATAGAACTCAAATTCATGCAATGCAAAAAGTAAATAATTTAAAATGGGGCCTGGATGGGGGCATGCTGTCATTTGCAAATACACGCCAAAGAAATAATTGTTATAATCCTTCAAATATTAGACTGAATTTGGGCATGAGCATCTCTGTGAAAAGTATTTTGAGATATTTTACTTGACAAATGCTTGAAGTGAATGTGATATGTAGCTGCAGCTGTATCCATAAAGTCCATTAGTTCACATATCTTATGCCTTCTTTCTAATATTTATTTTTACGTTTCATTAATTTACCTTTACCAGAAGTAATTATGTAGTAGGAAACACAGGTTTCTAAAGAACTTTGAAGAATTTAATCACTGTAATTTTAATGAGGAATTAATATGCACAAGTAGTTGCCTTTTTACTTCAAAATCTCAGTAATTGAGGGACTATATCTATTTCTCCAAGGGGATGACAGCAAACCAGGTACAGAATTAGGCATGTGTACTGAAAGATGAAATTGTGTTTTTCCTTTTCCTTGCTGCTTTGGAAACTAACTTATTTGTTTGAGCAGCGTGGGTTTTTTGTGGTCTCTCTTGGCTTATCCAAAATTGAATTGGATAATACAGAACATGTTGGTATAATAATATGCATTATTTCTTGTGAACAACCAGTGTATTTTCATACAAAGACATCTTTTTTATTTCTATCAATGTTTTATATATTCTACTTTGTTATTAAAGGTAAACATACTATTTTAAGACAATGGATATTTTACTGAAATTAATGAAATGAAAAAAGATTCCTTTAAAGTACTGTGACAAAATGCAAAAATAAACTCCCTAAGAAATAAATTCAGGATTATATGTACTGCCATGTCTTTCGTTTGGAAAACCGATGGGATTGTGATGATGGCGTTACAAACCATGGGTACTGTAGGTTTTTCTGTTAGAATTTTCAAAACTCGTGGTCAGTAGTGTGGAACATTCTATCATTTGGTCAATTTAAAAATTAAAAATAAATCTCCTTTTAGAATTTAAAGAAAATTTTAATTGAGTACAGAGGCATTTTCTTTTAGTATATCCTGTTTTTTCACCTTTCTCAGTTATAGCAGCAGCTGAATGTTTTTACAGACAGTTGGCCCTCTTAGATGGTCCTGCGTTTTTCTTTGTCTCTCTGAAATCCCAGATATCTGCAGGCTGGCTCCAGTGGGTCGAACTTGGTGGGCTGCAAATGATAAAGTAGTGGAAAGGCATTTTATTAACTTACAGGAGGGTTTATTAGAGGATAATAACAGAAAGCTCCTGTTATATATATAATATAAAGCTGTCCATTTGGCTGGTTTCATTTCTGGTTTCTCATGCTTTTTTTGGCTCTCAAAATTTCTTGCCTTTTTTCTAACAATTATATCTACTAGGGTTTTAGCAAGAATCTTTTTCTTTGCTTCAGTACATAAATTTCTGCTTATCTGGTCTTTAAAATGGTACCAGTGTCACATTATAAGGGATTGTATAGTGTGGTTAAAGATGCTTTCTATAGACATTAAGAAACACAAATCTTATGAGACTCATCATATATTACAGATTTAGCTGATGCCATGCCATTATGTACTTATTTATAAATTCCTTTTTCATCTTTTCTAAAAGAACCTTCCAGAACAAGATATTGGTACAGTGAGATAGTTGTGTTTGAAATAGTTAAGCTTTTTTATTTAATGATACCTGCTAAGACTGACCCACTCCATTAAACCTCTGCTCTGCACAAACTATGCCCTATTTCATAGCATCTTATACAAACTAAGTTCAGCCTCTTTGGTTATTAGGGAGATGACAGACCAATAGGTGGTGCAGGTCTGCTTATTAAAACATGGTTATTCAGTACTTTGCTCCTTGAATGAGAATTACATAAGTGTCCCACATTCAAGTTCCTTTTTCTATTGAAAGTAAGATTTTATCTTTTGAATTAGAGGGTAATTGTTTCTCATTTAACTCTTTAGCAGTTCCAGATAAAACAATATTATTCAGTTTATTCTCAGAATTATTAGTTTTGTGGGACCAAGTTGGAATAATCTGTATGCTTAGGCTGTGAAATGAATGCTTCTGTGGAAAGCCTATAGAAATTTCAGTTTGTTCTGTTCTTACCCATTTTTCCAGGTAGTAGACACTGTATGGCAACCCAGGTTAAAAAATTTGCTGTATGCTGTGCTTGTTTTTTTTTTTTACTTACAGCTGATAGACACCTGCCATTTTCAGCCAGAAATGTACAAATGTCCTACATAAACTGCACCAGGGAAGGTTCAGGTTGGACATTAGGAAGAATTTCTTCACAGAAAGGGTGATTAGCCATTGGAATGGACTCTCCAGGGAGGTGGCAGAGTCACCGTCCCTGGAGGTGTTTAAGGAAAGACTGGCTGTGGCACTCAGTGCCGTGGTCTGGTTGACATGGTAGTATTTAGTCATAGGTTGGACTTGATGTCAGAAATCTTTTTCAACCTGATTGGTTCTGTGATTAAGATAAATAGAATGGCTGGTCTATTTTCCAGTACCATTTGCTCGGCAAGTTATGGTCAAAAAGGAAATTTCTGAGTTTATATTCGTATGATATACATGTATTTATACTCCTATATATAATATAATTACAATATGACATATATTTTATAAAATGAATACTTATATCAATAAGATTCCAATATACCATCAATAATATTTCTATAAATACATACTCATTGTCAAAATAGTAGAATACACTGAGGACTCTGTGGACTTCTCTGCTAGTTGTACTTACCTTGGTATTTTCACTAATTTCTTGGATAGCAGAATACTAGCTCTGTAGCCACCACCTGTTTGTGAGAGGCTTCAAATGTACTGAAGTAGATCCTTCAGAAGGCTTTCATGTATCTGAGATCTGGTCTGACAGACAAAGATAAGCACAAAGCTAATGCAATTAGCTGTAAAGTTAATATAATTAAGGATATTCAGCTACCTAAAAAATAAGATGGGGTACAGCTGGCTAACTGAATGGTAATAGTTCAGCAGGAAGAGTCTTGGTGTTATGGTGGCTCACAAGAGGAACAAATCATAGTACTACTAAAAATGCAAAGCGGAACTCTGATCAAGAAGTATTACTTGCAAGAGAGACTACTCAGCCTTTGTTAAGAAGATGTCTCAGTTAAGAACTGCATCTAGATTTAGGCACTACAACCCTTCATTAAAAATTTGTTAACTGTATAAAGTCAAGAAGAGGGAGAATGATGAAAAGTGGAGTAGTCTCAAAGGAAAGAATCAAATTATTATGATTGTTTAGTCTAGAAAGGAGAAGGTTGATTGGGACACAAGTATAAGTGTAATCAAGTGCATGCAGCTGCTGCGAAGAAAAATTATGAAAAGCTTTCTAAGAGCAAAAATACCAAAGGAATGCAGAAAAATTTTGGCATGGGGAATTGTGTTTCTCTATTTGGAGATCTTTAGGAGAGTTTGTTTACAATGGTACGCATATAATTGATAGCTGTCTTGAAGTGCAGAAATGCTGCAAAGGACATTTTGAGTGCCTTTTCAACATCTTGACACTGTTAAACAATTAAAAGACATAGAGTCCACTTTCTGTCCATTGTCCTATGGATTGAAACAGCTGGCCATATTTTTTCAAGAATGGAAACAATTTCATGATTCCCAAAATTGTTACATTGGGTTACACTGATTTCTAGAGGCTTCTGACAAGTATGTAGGGGAAGAAAGGAAGGGAAATTAAGAATCTAAGCAGCAGTGGTTAAACTACTTAAAGGACTTCACTGAAGGTGATTTTATTTATTTTTAGAAATATAATAACTTATTTTGGAAAAGTATAGTACATTCACTTGATAGTGATAAAATGTAAAAATAATACAGGTAAAGCAAAGGTCAGGTGTACCTTCCTGGCACACAGGTATATACCTGAAGATTTAAAGTTTGTTATGGTAATGCTTATCTGGGTTTAGAAGCTCTGCAAACTGTGTGGATGCTCCTGCTCCTTTGATCATGGGGCCCTTTGGAAAATGAAGCACCTTTGGAAGAACTTCAAAATTTTTCCAACTGTACACTCTCCGAAATAATTCAGAAAGCTCTTGTTCTTATGCATTAATACTCTCTGCATGTGTGCAATCTCTTATTTAGTGTTCTACTGTATTATCTAGATAATGATGAAAATTATTCTGAGGTTTTGATATTATGTCTTGAGAATAAAATTAATTTTTTCTGGTTGGGAGAATTTACTGGCTAGATGAATATATTAGTTATGTCCCAATATTAGAGCAAAATGCTATGCAATATATATAAATATTTAAAATATAACTTTTCTCTCATAAAAATGTTTTTGAATTAAGACCAGATCTTTTATGAAGTAATGTAATGCAGTAAATGGTTAGAGTTGATGTCCATGAAATGGAGAAGAGATGATTGCTGACTTTCCCAGAGACTCTAGGTGGATAAATAATACACAGAAGGATTGGGATTTATTTAATAGTTATTTTATAGTTCTGAAGTGGTTGAATCTACAGCAGGAAAAGTTCAAATTACTGGAAGAAAACAAAAGTCCCTTAGCACCTGAATATGAATCAAATAAATAAAAGACATTATTCATTATGTATTAAGCTATGAGACTCTGTATTCTTGAAAAAGACATATTTAAAAAAGAAGATTTCTTTGCTGCAGTTTTTTCCATATGCATTTTGTAGCTCCGTTGTCAGATCTAACACATAAATTGAAGTTTTATTAGTTTTTCCAATATATTGGAGCACTTGTTAGTAATTTATCCTCAAAACCTTGAGTATTTTTCTATGCTTTTTCAAGAAACAGGATTGTTGAATATTTGTGATGCCACTCTGTCTTCATCTTACAAAAAAAAAAAGAGTAAATGTCAAGTAATTTGTGTCAGGTGTATGCTCCAAATGAAAGTCCATCAATCATTTTTGGTCCTTTAGTGCAATGATTATAATTTCAAAGACGCAGGAGGACATTAAAGATAATGGCTTTTCTGTTGTCTATTATCTCTAACAGACTTCACATAATTATTAACATGTGTTCTCATTTACGAAGAGTGTCAATATTTTGAGTGAATTGCTTTTTTTTAACTGAAAGGGATATGCCTGTCAGCAAGTTTTTTGTCCATCGAACTAAATGAGGAATTACAATTAATAAATTTTGTGTTTCCGCACGAAGGGCAGATATTGCAGAAAATGTTGGAAGCTTTGCAGGGTTGAAACACAATGACTGTCTTCAGCTGTCTACATAAGATAATAAACAGTGTTCAGACTTAAGCAGAAGTAGTAAAATGCTAGTGCGTGCTCTTCTGAGGCACTCTCACTTTCTTTTTATATTTTATGCGTTGCTGAGAAAAATAACTGCCGTTCCTTGTTTATCACAAAGCCCTGAAGTCATGTAGAATATAGAAATTATCCACAGGGTGAATGTCTGTTTTGTGGTTTGTCTTACTTTTGCAGTTCTGATAGGAGTGAAGATATTGAAATAAGTTTCTCACTAGCTCATTTCATACCTCCTGTTTGAACCTGATTAATTGCCATTTGTGTGTACTTCAGAAAAAGGCTAAAAGTAGTGGTGTTTTCAAGCTAATAAAATTTTAAATAGACTTAAAAAAATAGAAAGCTATGGTTCATGCATGTCAAGGAAAACAGTCGAATTCAGCTCTCTCTGGAGTAGGAGTATGAGAGATAACGTCTAGTCTTAAGCTTCTGAAATTTCATTGGTAGCTCTTGGAGTGTTTATGTGGAATGGCTTGAGGGGCATAGTTTGGCTTCTTGTGCAGAATATTCTTCCTGCGTTTGAACAGGGTTTCAGCAATCTACTCACGGGTCCAGGCTGTTGATTTGCTGTAAAAGTTAGTGAGTGGGAATGGAGGGAAATGCTGTAATATGCAGGACAGCTTTTTTTTAGCTTATGGCTTTTCTCAGTACACTTCATTATTATGGAAGGAATCCATGCACCACCAGGAGGAAAGATTTAGCTTTTAATCACTAAAATAAGCTGAATCTCTTCAGATTTCAACACCAGTAAATGTCTTGGACAGAATGTAGACATTGCAGTTAAACAAAACAGTAAACTCTATTGTATAGTATTTAATGAAATACATTTCTGGCTACATTAGAGAAACACCTTCTAATGGAAATGGCAGAATAATTTATTAGTGTATTCAAGCTTTGGTATATTTTCACTTTTTAATTAGACTATAAAGATTTGAAAGATGTAGATGAGACCACTTGTGTGCCACAAATCAGCTAACTTAATAACATTAAAATACAGTTGGGGGGGAAAAAAAATCACAAAAAGCAAATAATGCTGTGGATCAGTGAAGTAAATGAATTCTCATCAGCAGTCACAGTTTTGTCACTAAACCAGAAGATGCTGCATCCATCACAACAATACATTCATATTACGGAGAACCAACAGGCAGCTGGCAGATCCCACCAGGTGGAATAGCAGCATCAGCTGATGTCAGCTGGGTTGTAGCTGCTTTCGTGTCACTGCCAGCTACAAGCAAGTCCCAGTATGCTGGGAGGTGATCAGTGATTTGTCTTATAAAAGCATAGACTACATAGTTCATCACAGTCTTTACAAACTTTCCTTTTATTTGCCTTATGTTTTTACTGAACTGAAAAAGTGCCGATTTTTTTGTGTCTCCTTTCTATTTGGAAGCCACACACATATGTAATTCGCCCTTAGTGACTTTGCCAGAATTACCATCATTTGGGACAAAATTAGTGTCTTTGAAAATGAATTCTCTGTTTTACTAGTGATTATTTATTTTAACTGCAAAATATTTTAATTTACACATTGATTCTAAAAATTTTTGACAAAATTCCGGTATCATACTTATCATTGTAACTATGGGTTTGAAGTAGTTTTATGCTCAATTTAAGCTATTCTGTTGTCATTGTCCTCCATTTTTGCTCCCTAATCAATAAAGTATTAGCCTTCAGTTACTTGGTTGAAACTATTTCAGGTAGTCTGCATCTAGTTTGACACATGGTAATTGTGACCACGTGTACATTTGTCTAAAATGCATGTGAACATACAGTCAGATGCTGTTTTAAATCATTAATCTCTGGTTAAACTTTTAAAATTATATAGGGCTGTCTTTAAGGGGGTTTTTTCACAAATCTTTGGAGGGGGAGGTCTTAGTGACGTTAGTTTGATCATATCTGGAGAATATATTAGCACTTACAAATACTTCAGTGGAACGATTTCAAATGTCATATTGTCTACAGCAGCTATAGTCTGGAAAGGTTTTGCCTCAAACTAGGCGTGTCTAATGGGGTTTATGACAACCTCTGAATTTGCCCTGAACAAGGTCAACTTGGAGGTCAGTGAATGCTATACAAATTGCACACTGCTCAAACCTGTAATTATCCCTGTAAGAAGTTAATGTGCTGTGGAGTTCAGCAAATTCATGTAAAGCTTCAGAAATAACCATGATAAACCGAGCAGTTACTTACATTTGCTCAGAAGAATTCAGTCAACAGGATGTGATGTTTCCACAGCATTCATTTAAGGTGAATTGGAGCAAAATCATCTTGTCTGGTTGTGTACTCAGGAGATAAAGATACTGAATTCTTTGTCATTTGAACAAAACACTTTCCATAGTAATAATTTCTTAATATCCATCATATGTCTTTTACATATGGGCAAGTAAAACTCAGGATAGCTTTTCTTCAAATTTTGACAGAAAATATGTGCTATCTACTTTAACATGAGTTGATTATTGAATACCTACAAGAGGGACCTAAAATATCTGTCAGCTACTTGTTGAAGAGAGTATGTATTCCGACTTGTGCATGTATTTTCCAATTTCCGTACTCTAAATAAGAACTAAGTTCTTTTCAGTGTCATTTCTCTTTTTCCTCTGTTTGTCAAAAAATTTAGTTTTGTATAGATGAGTGACTAGGTATTTTCATAGTTAAATATTTGTAAATCACATTAAACAGAGGTAGGAAACATTTTTATGAGTTAGTATAAATTTTGTTAACTGTCTCTAATGCGAGCATCAATAAAACTATTCCAGAAATAAGGGATAACAATTGCCTTAAGTTTTTACTGTTATTAAATATCCAAATGTAAGTGCCACCTTTAAGTGTTAAAATTAAAATTTGCGAAATATAGATTAAATATTGTTCTAATACTAAGAATATAAATTTAGGGAAAACATAGATATTAGTTTTAATTTTGGGTAGGAGTTCGTATTTTTAATAGTTTTTGTCCATCAACACTATGAAGTAAGCCATCTGCTTTGATCTGAACATTATGTATTTTTGAAGAATTTGTGTCTGTATTGCATTTTGTGATGTGCTCCTGTCATATCTCCCTTATGAAGTGAATCAAAATCACAAATACCACTAGACCAGACATTGTGAGAATTTTTTATTTTTTTTTTTACATTTCTGACATCTGAACTACATTGATCCCCTTCTTTATAACTAATTCCAACAGGCCAAAATAACGTTTCCCTTCCCACTCTTACTTCTCCCCTAAACTGACAGCAGAAAGTATTATAGTCTGATTGTCAGTATATTACACTATCAAATATCTGTACCCAAATGTGAAAAAAAATCCTGAAATCCCTGTAGAGTGTCAATAGTGTGGAATAAACACATTCAGACATGGGCAAAAGAAATACTTTTGAGTAGTGCCTAGTGTTCCAGAAGTAGTGTTGAGAGGGCATAAAAAGAAAATTCTAATTGAAGAAGAATTCCTTCTTGGTCAGGAATTGATTCTTTGCTGAGAAAATGGACATAAGCCCGTTCACACTGAAATGTAAACTAGCAGACAAACTAAGGAACTTGTGATGTATTCAGTGTCTTTAATGGTTCTTAAATATCTTTTAAAGAAAAAGGGGGGGAAACCCATATTGCAGAATAAATGTTTGATGTGCCTTTTTCTTTTCCTGCGTGATAGCATCCTACAAGTAAGAGGTGATGTTTTTAGAAGACCTGGTGAGAATTCAGTCTTAAGATTCGTTTGTTAAGGTGCAGAGCACAAAGATAGGATGGTCTTGCTGCCACATTTAGTTAATAAAAGGGTTTGATCTGAGGAGAAGTACTCAATTCAATTCACAAATTAGTTTCTGTTGTAAAAGTGATCGAATCCTTTGTTGAGTGTTCCCTTGATCTCAGATAATTTTGCATCATATTTCTAGATTATCAAATTGCTGGATGGAAAACGGTCTCAAACTGTAGGAATTTTAATATCGAGTTTGCACTTGGAGATGAAGGATATTCAACAAGGTAAGTGTTCCTTAAACTTAATGTGTATTGTACTTGCATGAATATTTTAGCACTCAGATAGTTTCTATCTTTGCAGAATGTGTTTTGAATACAGTCTCTTAAACTACCAGAAGAGTAATTCTTTCAGTATATTCTAGCATATGTAAAAGTTTCACCTAAAGACTAGAATTGAATTTAGGTACAACTCCTACTGTACATTTACAGTTAGCATAACACTTTCAGTACAATGTTTTAATATTCCTCCCCTGTGGTTCCCTGCTCTTAGCAAGTCATCCACCAATAGGAGTTAAATGGAGAGCTTACACATGCAGTCAGCATTTTTTAATATTTACATTTTGCTTCATTAACAGTATAAGAAGTATATCCCAAACTGATGTTACCACGTAAGAATCAGCAAGAGAATTACTGGATGGCATTTTACAAACTGTGGGGCTAGTCAGTTGTAAATTCCGTTACTGGTAGAATTATTTGAGTTTGCCAATACAGCTGTAGAGAAATACAAATTTTTCAGAACACTGGGGTAATTGAGAGTCTGCTTATGTTCTGGATTTAAAAAGATATTGTTTAAGGATATTGTTTATTTCTTTTTCACATTAAGAAAAGGAAAATATTCACCATTTAAAACAACTGCTGGAACAACTCAAGTTGATGTC
Source organism: Hirundo rustica (assembly GCF_015227805.2). Lineage (NCBI taxonomy): Eukaryota > Metazoa > Chordata > Aves > Passeriformes > Hirundinidae > Hirundo > Hirundo rustica. The sequence goes on from NC_053455.1 coordinate 33,718,693, forward strand.
TCCTTTTTTGCTATTGTTTTCCCTCCATCACATGCAAATACTGGGTAGGGTGTTGAGATGCTGCTGGCATTGATTATTATTAATTTCAAAAGAGCCTTTGAGCATCTAGCACTTTAAAAGCACAAGGGCTTACAGATGTCTCTTGGGATGCAGAGGAATAAGGAAAAGAAGGAATAACTTTGTGCCTGCCAGTATTGTGTGAAAGGTATCAGAATGAGATGGAAAAAACCTGCTATTACTAAAGGTCTGAATAATTTGCTGGCACAAATGTCAGCAGCATAGGGATAGGATAGAAGCTTTATTACAAAAACTGGGTAATGTTCTTAAGGATCTTTCAAGATGGATTTTTCTTTTATTTTCCATGCCATGATGTTCTACTAAAATAGAGCATCTCTATCTCTTTCAGTTGTTTGCTGTACTTGTATAGCTTTTGAAATCTTCTGGCCAATTCATGTAAAATCTAAGATCATAATGACCCAAGTATTTGGGTATATATGCAATAGGATTTTTAGCTTGAGTAAGCAGTGCACTCTTGGATCACATGTACCAGTTGTCCTGTTTGCTGTATTTGTATTGCAGGGCAATGCAGAGCAGTCTCAGAGTGCATAAACATCCTTCAGAATCAAATTAAATGAGAAGATATGCTTTAGGAACATGCCGTCAGACTCCCATGTATAGCACTCTCTAAATTCCCCAGGATCAGATCAGAGATAGTTAAAACTCCTTGAAACATGTGTAGTGTGAACTGTTGCTGTCTACAAATCCTTTTCTAAGGACTACACTACTTGCAGTTGTAGACATAGCTAATGTAGTCCTACAAGTTTAATGAAGATTAGAGTGTTGGTAGAAGAAAGACACCAAAACAAGTGCTGCCACTGAAGAAAAGTTTAGAACTCATCACCCTTTCTTGTCTGAGGTAGCAAATGACTTGCCTGTCACCACATGTGTTGCTCAGGGCAGCAATAGGATATGCTGCCTCTTGCATATGGAAACAGCTAGGAGCTACCATCAGGATTTGGGAATACCATTAGTGGAACTTTTTAAAAAACATACTAACAAAGCAATCTGACTGATTCTAATCAAAATCTGTGTTCAGAGACTATCTAGGGTGAAAAACCGCTTCACAAAACTCAGGGAAAATATTGTTCTGTAGAGAGGATCTTTAGAAATGTAAATTATTCTGAAGACAGTAGTAGAATTATGCTTGTTTCTCTTAATGTCTGTTTATTTCATAGTATTTTGTGTAGTTTAAGTTTGTGGGCAGTCCTGCCTCAGCAGAGAAAGTATTTGAAATAGCAATCAATGCACTGGATGTAAAAAAATCATGATAGGCTAAATGGCACATGGCAACATCTAACCAAGGAAAGCATGTAATCATTGGGTCATGAGTGCCAACTTGTTGGGGTTTTTTTTTGTTGTTGTTGTTGGTTTTTTTTGTTTGTTTTGTTTTTGTGTTTTTTTGGTTTTTTTTTGTTTTTTTGTTTTTTTGTTTTAAGCAAAGTTGCAAAGAGCTACCTGTAAGAACATACAAATAAAGTGCTCATCTCTTTTTTCATGACAATTTCCATGGCATAATTCAGTATGTGAAAAACAGGGAAAAGTTAATAGCCTTTGGCTATTTAGAACAGAGAATGTAGAAACCTGAACAAAAGAAAGTCAAAAGTGAAAAAAAAAATCTAATTTTTCTTTCAGGCTTTTATGGCCATTTTATGGTTAGTTGTAAGGTCATGTACAAATGAATGTACTGTCTATGTATGGTGTACTTGTTACTCTACCTTAGGTAGCAATTACAGAATACAGGTAGAGAAATTCTCAGATGAACTGCCCTGTGCATACAGATGCATGCAAAATTATAGAGAAGACAAAACAAGAGTAACCACAAGAAAAATCGCATCCTCCTTTAAAATAGTGTGAGATTTCTGCATCTGTAGGATTATCCTCTCATATCAAAGTACATAGCTTCACTGCATATTCTGTAGATAACTCAGTAGTGCAAAACAAGCAAGTGACCATATCTGGCATCCAGATGTTTGAATTTGCATTTGATAATGTGCCAGCCACCACACTTCAGGAGGGGGATCTCCCACGCGTGTTCATTTAAGAGAATGAAGTTCATCCTTTGCTGATAAGTTTATATTCATACTACTTCTGAGTACAGTCTAAGGAGAAGACAACATAAAACTAAATAATTATTTGGGGTAGTGTTGGTGTTATGTGATGCACAGGGAAAGTTGACATTGTCATGCCGCACCTGTCCTAATACTCAGCTTTTTGTTCGGTGGGGGAGAACAAATCCTAGGTATGTCAGTGTTCTGAGAACATTTGTGAATCTGGTACTAGTGAGGGCAATAAAGTTTTTTGTTAGACTACTATTACTATTACTCATTTCCTGAGCAGAAGAAGCAGGTAGAAAATCCGTCTGACTCAGTATGCTATATATAATCCATATATTGAAAATACAAACAGCAATCATCAAATCATGCATAGGTTTGAGATTATTGTTAAGGCTGCTTCTCTGTGGTTTTTTTAAACCTTTATAAAAAGAAATGAGGATCACTTGTTAGGTAAGCTTTAAGTGTCCACACTTAGAGAAGTAGTCTCCATTTCATATCATTCAATTTCTGTCTTTTCTCATCATTGTTCAGCTGAAATACTAGAACTTGAGAGACAAACTTGTGGATCAACACTATTTTTTTGGCTTTGCTGTTAAAGTACTACAACTTGCTCCATAGTGAGGTGTTTCAGTTTTGTTTGTAATGGGAAATGCTGATTATAGCTGTATATGAAAACACAGTGTGGGTCCTTGTCCCAACTTTTTACAGGGCAACATTCCACTCGCTGAGACAGCTCCGAAGTAGTAGCTGGCAATAGCAGTGCACTGGAAAACACATAATAATACTCCATTCTGCAGTGTATGTCATCTGTGCTGGCTTTCATTGTGCTTCTGAGATCCTTGTTCAAGAGTTAACTGGCACAATTGTGGGGCAGCCCAGGTGAAAAACTTTTAGTTACAGAAAATGGGATGTAGATAAAATGTTCAAAAGAGTGATTCTCCCAAATCCCTCCCTTGCCTTCATAGTACCTGCATTTTGCCACTAAAATTATAGGGCACCAGAAGTTCTGCTTCTATACACTGTGTAAATATTTCACTTTCAAATATTCCTGCTGGCTGTCAGAGCAGTTAGATGGTCTGCTGGTATACATGCTGGTTTATTTTCCTTGGGACTAAATCTTTGTGATATGATAGATGACATCAGATGCGTAGTTAATAGCTTATTGTACTCTTTGTGGTAGTAAAGTGCAGTATGACTCCCTGCAGAACAGGTGCAGACTTTGCTGCTGCATTTACCAAAGCCATAGTAGCTGTGCTGTAGCATTACAATGCTGACACAATATAGCCTGCATGAAAATGGGGATATGCTAAAGGTAAACGTAACATTTATCCTTAGCATAGAGGTTATTTCTAATGCTAAAAGTGAAGTGTCTGACTGGTTTCCTTCTACTTCATGATTTTCCCTTCATTGTCGGCATATGGGAGTAAAAAACTGGAAGAATGTGAACTGTGGATTAACCTAACCAGATTGATCATTGTTTAAGGATATTGATGGACCATTCTGATTCAGTATTATATTTCTAATCATCCTGGGATTGCTCTAATATGAGCCCATAGAAGGTATATAAATAGGTTTGTATTGTCTCAGTGCAGGTTATGCTTTATGGCACATCTAAACTGGTGTTCAGAGTTGTGTAACTTTCCCACCTACCCAAAATATTACATGTATGTATTGTATATATTCTGTATACTATGCATGAAGTGTAAAGATATCTGCAATACCCATCTCAGAAGTTGGGAAACGATTTTATTTAAAATTAAATGTTTTTCTCTTTTTTGGGAAAATTCACAGCATGCATCTTATGCATCTGTTTTGGACATCCATTGTGTGTGGGTAGGTTACCATTAGTGCCAGAATCTTTTGTCAATGACTTCTTGCAGGATTCAAGCTTTCTTAGTCTTCTAAACCTCCACTGTGCCCATGGTGCTTCTTTATTATGTATATTTTTTTTGTGTTTTATGGCAGTTGATACAGTAGAAAAATCTTTGAATAAGTTGATAACATATCAGGTTGTAAGAAGTAAACCAGAGCGATTTGAATATTGCAGGCAGTTTTGCCAAGTATTTAACAGTCATTGTCTAATTGATTTGGTCACATTTTCATTTAAATTCCCAATGATGGGCTGCACATTCCCATGAAATTAAGCCTTACTCAACAGAACACAGTACATAAAACAACTAAATACTTCCAGGTCAAAGAAATGTAGCTTTGGCAAGCTCCTTTTATTTAAATAATGTACTTTTGTTTTATCATTTGGGAGCAGCTAAGGTGATTTCTTCATATTTCATACTCTAATTGTCACATTAAATGGTTTGATACTGGTGAGTATATGTAAGCTCTGTCAGCAGGACCTAAATCCTGATTTAGCCAAATGTGTTCAGTAGAAGTGAGGCTATATATCAGATTCAGCCTTAACACTGTTGGTATTTTAGCTGATTTGGAGGAGGGAAGTAAATTTTTCATATTTAAGCTCTAAGTTTTAAAGTTGTATGTAGACTGCACACAGTATGCATTCTCAGCTTTTTTTTGCTTTACATTTTTAATTGATCAGAATGTGTGAAAAATCTGTGCAGCACGGTGTCAGATCCATTTTTTAGAAGTTAGTATGTTAAAAATGTTTGGTATAAGTTTATATTCGAAGCAATGCTCTTAGTATGTGAAATGTAGCTGGCAAGTATTTTTATGTGTGCCTGTTAGTTTGAATGCACGATGCTGATCTGTTTTTTGTCCTAGCTGACGGTTATTATATCCTAATGGGTGCAACCCTGCGCTAATGATCCTTGTGTATATAAATTCTTCTTCTTGTGAGCAGACACCATAGGCAACATAAAAATGTTTGCCTCAATTTCCCTGCAAAAAAGGATCTCAGAAACCAGACTTGGGCAAGTAACAGATTTTTTAAAGGTAGAGGAACCCAATAAAATTACCAGCTTTTCACAGCATGACTCTACTTCCTTTTGACATATTGTGAGGTGTAGGTGAAATATTCTAACTGAACTGACAGTGTAAGGAAGACAGCTAACTAGAAAGCAAGATGAAAGTAAAAGCCACCGATGATGATTGATATTGTAATAGCTATTAATTGGTTTGGAGCCTCTTTTGTAGATTTATGATACTTCACCTATATTACACTCACATAAGCCAGATATAATGAGATTTAAAGCAGTAAAGTATCATGGTTAAATTCATTGTATCAGGAAGAGCATTTTTAAAGACATACCAAGGTCTGTATTAATTTTGATAAATTTGATATACATATGATTAAAAATCAGGCTTTTTTCATATAAAAATTAAAATACTTTTGTTACTTTAAGTGAAAATCAGAATAATTACTTTCTTTGATCTAGTGTAATGGGTATTTTTAAGATGCCCCAATTCAAGCTAATTTAAACAAAATACTGTGAATGTATTGCATATGCCATATTTTAAGAATAAGAAGAATATGAAGACACCTGTGGATTTGGGGATTTCTTCCAAATTTTCGAAATTAATGCTTTTTTTCCTCCCCAAAAATGGCCTGATCTTCATAAATTGTTTGGATGAAAAAAAGAAAGGGACTAAGACACTAAAATGCATAAAGATGAAATAAAGGAGGTTATGTGGATTTTGGCAGTACTTCTGACTTACTGGGAATGTGTCTCCACATACATTGATATCCATACAGCTGTATGGCTTGATTTTTAACTGCAGTTGTCTGCCAATAATAGCAGTACAGGTAAATCAGCAGTACAAGTAAATCAGAAAATATTTTCTGAGTACTTTTATCCACTCACATGCTCTCTCCAAGAGAGAAAATAACTCATGTCAATATCTCTTAAAATTGATTATTATTATTTCTATTAAAAATGTGGTTTAGCAGATTGTATTTCATTAGTTTTGTCACAAACATTTTTTGTTTTATCATGTCACTTCAAGACACTGCTGATTTGTTAGATCTGATCTTGAGTACAGAAACATGGATAACATAATAGAGCATTAAAAACCACTTTGTGATTCTGGGGCCATTTTGATGACAAATACCTGGCTAAAATATTCAGCTAGGTGTGTAACTCTTGATATTCTTATTAAAATGGTTTTTTTTATCTAACTACTTCCTGTCATTATAATAGATCTGTACATAAAAATTTGACTATCAGTTACATACTTTGCATTTCTAGTATAAGTTTAAATTGCCTCCGATAAGTTGGGTTTTTTTCTACATAGCTCTGGATAAGTAAATTTCTCCTTATAAGCAGATGTCAGAATATGCTAAAATGGGATAAAAGTTAAACCACAAGGGGAAGTTTCTGAACTCAGTATGCATATTGTTAATCTTAAAAATTAAATATATTGGACCGTGAAACCAATTTTCCAAGAGATTTTCTATCTCTTAGGTTCTTTTGAAATTTTATTGGATTATACACAAGATGGTACAAATCTTGAAACTGTCTTGCAGGAGATAATAGACAATCTCATAAATTCAAACCCTAAGGATTTTTCTTTAAACAAAGATTTTTGTCAATCTCAGTGGTTCAGGCTTTACATTTGGTTAGTCTTGAGGGTTCTGAATCTTTCCAGTAAGACAAAAATGGTTGGAAATACTGCTTTTTTCATTGGTACTGTCTTCTGTGTAATTCTTTACTTCTAACCTAGGTATAATGACAACAGATGGAATCATAATTGACAGGCAGAGTTTTAAAGCATTCTAAATGTCACTGGACCTTTTAATAAAATTAATTAGTCTGCCACAGAGAAAATTTACTAGCCTGCTGGTTAATTTCACAATGTAAAATCATGGGGTAGGTGCTAGAGCAGGCGAAAGCTTATTACATTTAAATAATTATTTAAAGATGTGTGCCTTGCCCCTTTCAAACACGGATTGCAAATGTAGCAAGAGCCTTTAAAATCCTCTAAAATCATAGGGAGTTAAGGATCTGTAGCGGTTTTACGTTCAAGGAAATATAATACAGTTGAATTAAAGGCTATCAGATAGTAGCTAATGACATGACTGGTTATGTGCTTGATTCTTTTGGGATCAGTGTTCTCAGTAATATGTAAGTCATGAGTTCAAAAATTGTGCCTAGTCCCCTTATGAATCTTGAGGAAAAACTGGTTTCAGAAAATTTAAACATCCGGAGTTACTTCCATTCCATTGTGCATCTCTCAGCCTACTGGAATTTAACCTTGGAGTGTGTTAGAAAGCACCATGAGGCAATCCCATTTAGTTTTCAGAATAGTTCCAGTACATTGCCTAAATTGGTAATAGGATTTGCAAATGTTGGAATCACCTGTGTCATCTATCCCAAACACAGTAATATTTGGAACTAAGACAGGAAACATTTTGAGATGTCTCATTTTAGTAATGAAGCATAATTAATCACTGAAAAGTATACTTCATGTGTGTCTATGTGGTATTAAAAAATACTTGTCTGTAAATTGTCATGTGGTTAATTTTCTATTAGATAAAGCTAACTTAAATGCGAACCTGTTGAAGATAACTTTAAAATGGTAGCACAGTCTTTTGTGCTTGCAAATTTACAACTTGCAAACTTTGAAAGTTTGTCTTCTTGTCTACTTACCAAGATTGCTAGCTTCTAGTCAAGCATATCTCCCTGATTTCCCATGCACATGGGGGGAATTCAATACCCTCACTCCTAATTCCTTCCTATCCAGCCTTCTAAGCTAACATGAAATCAGTGCTATTTGTTGTCTGGTATCAGTTGCTCTCATGTTCTCCTGCTTAGCCAGCTAGACAATCAACTGGCTACTTGACTGGTCACATCTTTGGCTGCTGATTATATTGGAGAGAAAAAGTAGAACTCTATTCTCCTGAGATAGAGTTTATAGAACATTCTTGCAGGAGTGCTGTGATTTGACATCAGAACAAAAATAAAATACTGAAAATAAAAAAAATATTAATTAGATACATGTATGTCCTGTATCTAGGTTGAAACCCTTTGGTACATTTCACTGGAAAAAGAATTGAAGTCTTAATTTCTGTTTTCCAGTGTGTAATTTGTGTTTGTATTCTATACAGCTATATTGTGTGTTGATGACTCCGTAGTAGATCTGGAGACACTGGAAGCCCTATATGAAAATGTAAGTAAAGGTGGGGTTAAAATGTGTTCAGTCGCCAAAGTATTTTGGACGCAGACTTTAGGCTGCTCAGGGAACTACTAGTGAGTAAGGTCTCCTGAGAAAATGCTTATGAAGGTTCTGAGGTCCATCAGTGCTAATTATTTTTCAAACACCACCTCATGAAGGGCACAGGAGCAGGCAATTCTTAAATGTAAGAATCCAAGCAGATGAGACAGAAGGCTGGCTTGGCTGAGCTGGGATGTTCTTTTGGAGCCAAGGCAAAAAAGGAAGGCATATGCCCAGTGGAAGCAAGGTCAGCTGATGTGGGAGGAATACAGAGATGCTGCTTGCCACTCTAGGGAGAAAATTTATGCAGCCAAAGCTCAGTTGGAGTTGAAGCTGGACAGAGCTGTGGGGGACAATAAAAAGAGGTTTCTTAAATATGTTAATGGCAAAAGATAGTATAAAAATAACATCAGCTGGTTACAGGATGAGGATGGCCACTTCACAAACAGGGACAGAGACAAACATAGACAGAGATGTCTAATGCTTTCTTTGCCTCTGTCTTCAACACCGATGATGAGCTGAAGGGCTCCCAGTGCCCTGTGCTGGATGACCATGACTGTGAGATTGATCAACTCCCAGTCAACTCTGAACTTGTGTGGGATGTGCTGCTCCAGCTGGATCCCTAAATGTCTATGGGGCTTGATGGAATCAATCCAAGAATATTCAAAGAGCTAGGTGATGTCATTATGAGGCCTTTTCTTGATGATTTATGAATGTTCTTGGGAATCCAGAGAGGTCCCAGTCAACCGGAAGTGTTTGGACAATACTCTCAGGCGCATGGTGTGATTCTTGGGGTGTCCTGTGCAGGACCAGGAGTTGTACTCAATGATCCTAATGGGTCCCTTTCAACTCAACATATTTGGTGATTCTATGACCAAAGAAAGCCAGGTGATGTAATCTTTTCATATATCAGTAAAGATGTTGATGGTGTCTCTCTCAGTATCCTGTTGGATAAAATGTCCAGCACACAGCTGGATAAACACATCTGTGATGGATGTCATGGGTCAGGCATAAAGGGTTGTAGTGAAGTGACTGGTGACCTGTCACTAGTGTGTTTCTGCAGGGCTCTGCCCTAGCCCCTGTGCTCTTCAACATCTTCATTTACAACTTGGACACAGGACTGGAATATGTATTAGGTAAGTTTGATGATGATCCCAAATTGGGAGGAGCCATTGTCTCCCCTGAAGGCAGAGAGGCCTTGACAAATCAGAGGGTTGTGCAATCACTAACTGCATGAAGTTTAAAAAAAGCAAGTGACAGATTCTGCACCTGGGATAAGGTAGCTCTGGGGAATGAAACACTGGAGAAAAACTCTTGTTGAAAGGGACCTGGTAGTCCTGGTCAATGGCAAATTGGATATGAGACCGAATGAGAGTTGGATATGAGCAGCCAGGAGAGCCAAGCATGTCCTGGGGGCATCAGGCACAGCATCACCAGGTGGGTAAGGGAGGGGATTGTCCAGCTCTTCCCTGACCTGGAGCGGCCTCACCTCCAGTGCTGGGGGTAGTTCTGAGAGCCACAGTGTAAGGTAAAAAGTGTTAGAGAGCATCCAAAGAACAGCTATGAAGATGGTGAAAGACCTTGAGAAGAAGACGTACAAGGAGCAGCTGAGGTCACTTGGCCTGTCAACCTGGAGGAGACTGAGGGAAGACCTCATAGCTGCCTGCAGCTTCTTCACAAGGGGAAGAGGGGAAGATCATCTCTTCTCAGTGATAGGACCCATGGGAATGGCCTGAAGTCATGAGGGATGACATTTTGGTTAGGTGTTAGGGAAAGGTTCTTCACACAGAGGGTGTTTGGGCGCTAGAACAGGCTCTCTGGAGAAGTGGTCGCAGAATCAGCCTGATAGAGTTCAAGATGTATTTCGACAATATGGGCACATGGTGTGGCTCTTGGAGATTGTCCTGTGTAGTAAATGGCATATAAGGCACTGATGGAATTTACCACAGATCTTTAAGCATTGCTTTTTTGCATAGCTTAGATGTTTGTCTAGTGAAAAAAACATAATTTTGCTTGCAGGCAAACAGGTAATGTAGTAATGTATTAATTTCTTATTTATTAGTAATTAATTAGTTTATATCAATTCACTCAGAGAGCACAAAAGGATGAACTGGCGAAAATCAAGCAATATTATCAGACTTCAAAAGAGGAAGAACTGAAGCTTCTGGATAAACCAGAACAGTAAGATTGTTTTTTTAATAGTTTGTCATTATATAATGTACTCCTTTGATTATATGTTGAAAGCAGTTTTGATGCATTATTCTTGGTAATTATGAGCTTTTCTAAAATTACGATCTTTGTGGATTTCAAGGTATGATGAAAAATCTGTCCTTATCACAAAGCTTTTTTCAAAAGTGACAGAGTTTAATTCATCAATTTTGACCAGCAGAACTGATGAAATACATAGGCTTGAATCAGTAAGAATTTTTGTTCCTGTTCTCACATTTATAAAAGACTTATCCTTCCCTTAGAGGCTTTATGGCTAAATTAACATCATGTAAATCAGGGCGAGACTGATTTTGATTGTTGATTATTTGAACGAGCTGCATGAATAGAGGGTATGGGTTGATCCTATGGCCAAAGACACCTTGCATACTCTGGTCAAGTTCCCTGAAGACCTAAAAGACTGATGTCGCAGTTCCTCTCCTGCAACTGTTGTGGCCAGTGACAACTGTTAGGATGAAAAACTTAAATGTCGCTCCTTCTGTTGTAATACGCCTTAGACCAATGTGAAAGAATCCTCAAGAATTTATGAGCAGAACTGTAATCCTGAATTTTATTTTTGTCTATACATTTGATTTCAGATGTTGGCCTACCGGTGTTTTTTGTCTGCTGCTACTTCACTGCTTTTTTCTTTTGTACTCATATTCTCTTCAAATCTTCCTTCCCAGAGGCCTCTTTGCCATCTTGTTTCCTTTTCCATCTTGTTTGGTTTTGTCTTTTCTGCTGGTGTAAGGGTAGGGAGGAGAAGAACTGAAACTGAGATAGTATATGATTAGTTAATGTCAGAATTACTGTATTTTTGTACCTTTTTCCCATTAAAATGTCAGGGCTGAAAAACAGATTATTTTTTTCTTTTTCTCCTTACATGAGGCAGCTAGATACTCATTTGTGACTGCACACTAGGGAATAGGCTAATATTAGGAGATATGGCTATTATCTTACTCTTGATGAAGAGAGGCTATTGTTCTTAAATTCTTAAGAAGACAAATATCTGTAAAGTTTATATACTAGCTTACTTTTGCATCCCATATCCATGGCTTTCATTGCCTTGGCTTGGGGCATAAGGATACATTGTGTGGCTAGCTGATGTTTTCCAGAGCTTGAATCTTTGGCAATCTGTTTGCTGTATGTCCAAGTTAAATAAATAGGAATGCATTTTGTCTTCTGGAGAATAAAAATCTTATAGAGCTCTAGGGTTATTGGAGGTTGTCTTTTTTGTAACTTATAGTGGAGAGAGGTTAATCTTAATTAAATAAAAAGTTGGATTTATACTATCATTGTTCCATAATTAAGAACTGTAAATAAAGCAGTTATGCCTGGTGGTTTAAAGTGAAATAGTAGTATCAAAGACAAAACCTAATTTTTTATCAATTATTACTGAGTGCTCTTTCTGCAAGTCTTAAGTATCCCATTTTTACCCTATAATTAAATTATATAGGTTAAGAACACTAACTTCTTAAAAGGTAGCTTAAGGGGAAAACAGTTTGCTTTATGCACTTTTGTAAGTTCTGTTGGACCTTCAAAATAATGTGCTTTCTGAAAACTCAGTAGATCATGTGCCCCAGGCTCAGTCAGCCTCTAAGTCAACCTAACAGCAGAACAGGAGATTTGTTGGAGGTGTGCTTTACTTATTAGCTCCATAAAAGGTTAAGGACAGAAAAGTGCTAAATTTGTATATGTGATTAAAATATTTGCTGTGGGGCATAAGCCTCATGTATTGTCTTTAATAAGGATCAGAACTAAACTGTAAATGAAATAATTTATCAAATGGCTGCACATACTAACAGTAGTCATTCATGTAGTGAAACCTCAGATTTGAGTTCACTGAAGTCTAAAGGAAACCCTTACATACTTGGATTACCAGACAAATAAAAAGCTTTAGTGGTATCACTGATGTTCTTCTGCACACATGGTTTTTATTTGTCTTGATTGTATGTTAAATTTGGCACAAACTGTAAGTATGACAGCAATATAACAATATTCCCCCTAAATTATTATTCATGATAATACTGTTAAAATACTAATATTAATTGCCATGATAAAGATTTATATGCAAAATTAGCCACAGTTTGGCGCTTTGCTAGCAGGATACAGATGCTATATCTAGATTCCAGGAGACCCCATTTAGTTGTAGTATATTGTCTGTGTAGGCCTCTCCACTGTGAAATAAGTACAAATAAAGGAAATAGTAACAAAATATTGTTGGAATGCAGTTTGATTCAAGATATAGGAAGCAATTTATAATCACTGTCCCAGTAATGCCACTTGCTTCTCTTTGAAGACAGCTCTGCTTGTACTTTAGTTTGAATTCTGCTGTCATACTTAAAAGCTTGCAGGATTAGATACACCTTTTTCCCAAAAATTTTTTTTCTAAATTTTATATTCTTCAAATGTGGATAAATGTGAATGAAAATTAATTTACCTCCTTAGAATCAGCCTTCCTTGTCCATCTTCTGCAAGAATGCCTTCTTACACTAACACTGCAACAATATGTCTTGCTTGAAAGTTCTCTCAAGTCCTTAACAACAAAATTCTGGTAGGCTAAAGGAGTTTTGAAGTAAATGCATTTTTTTATTTACAGTTTCTGAAAGAGAGGAGTGTGATGTACTTCATGGAGATGAACAGTATATTTCTATTTTAGGTCACGGGAATTGTAGTCATGAGAAACCCATCCAAAAGCTATGTCCCAGCCACGTCATCATTATTTTAAGTCAAAATCATAGATTTCTCAGATTAAAGTTGAAATAAGAATCATTCTTTTTCTTCTTAAGTTTTGTCGACCTGAGTTGGTGATTTATTTGTGATGGCCATACTTTCATGCTATGACTTTTGTTTAGTAGCTACATTTGTAGTCACTAAGACTTTTTTGTGGCAGATTTCAGTCATAAGTGTTCTGTCTGGATACTTGCTTTGGATACTCTGAATTCTAGAATCTGGAGACATCTTCATTTTACACTGATACTCTTTTAACTCTCAGCACAATGACATTGTATTTGATGGTTAGACATGTGGGAAATAGTTCTCTTTTCACAGGAGGGCAAGAATATGTGTCATTTGACTTTTTAAATTTGAACTTTTTAATTGTATGTATGTTAGAACTTTAATGAAGCAGTTTGGTTTTTCTTTCCTTTGTTTCTCTCACACAAAGTGCAAAATACCCTCTTTTTTTTTTCCTGGCAATACCATTCATTCCCAATAGGAAGCATTTTTATTAATACCAGCTTGGCATTTCTTTTTTCCCACTTCTTAAGTCTAAGAGCCAAGCTGGGCCTCCCTGAGCCTTCTCTCACAATAGGTTTTTTCATCAGGCGAGAAAGGAAAAGAAAGAAAAAGAAAGAAAAAGAAACAAAAAATGGCATTCCAATTAAAACATACTATTTCACACCAGCCACAGGTGAATTCTGCTGATTTTTAAACAGTCCCTATGTATTCGGTGAAGCCTAGCATGCAGGAGAAATGTATAAAGCAGATTTAAACTTACTGATACTATCGTAAAAAAGAAATAATTTGGAAAAATTGAGTATATTGGCTTAAATAATTAAAATAAAGTTAAGAAGAATTCAAGCTAATAAATTGAATAGTGAATTTCCCATAATTCAGTGTGGTAGAAAAAATCTCTATGGCATTGCATTAAGGGGAATCCAAGGATATCTGTAGACAGGAGGCTAGAAGAATGATGCTAAAGTGATATTGGAGCAAAAGACAAGCTTGCTTCTGGATTTTAAGAACACTTGTGTATCCGAAACCTTGACTTCAAAACCCAAGAGCAAATTATTGTTATTATATATTGTTATTATAAGAAATGTTAAATCTTCTTGTATTATTAGCCAAGCTCTTATAAATTGATGAACAGGGCAGAGTACTCATGCCATTGGGATGCTTTCATTTTGTGAGGCCTGAACTACAGTTGTTGAATGTGTCTCTATTTTTATTTACCAAAGAGTTAAAAGACAAAAAGCTACAATAGAGTCATGAGGAATATATATCTGTGAAGACAGATATAGAGCAGATGAAGACTTAATAACTTTGCTGAACAGTGACTGAAGGCAGATACGCTCTGCAAGTATTTTAGAACTAAATGCACAGCTAGGTGTATTCCCATAAAACATGCTGCTTAATGATTTAAAGTGTGAAGAATCAGAAGAAGGCTGTCGACCGATATTTTATGTTATGAAATAAATTTGTAGGAATATATTGAGTTGTTTATTTCTGAGCACATTTTTAAGGGAAACAATACAGCGTAAGTTAGTACATAGGTAGTGCTCTGTTGATTTTCATTTTTTTTCAGTGAATGATTTTGGTTTTAGATTCTTCTGTTTATTACTGTGTAGCTATTATACTTAATGGACTGATATGATAATGATTTATGTCTTGCCTTTTTCTTGACATTGATAGGATTTTTAATGCATTCTTAGCATAAAGAATATAACAATTATAAATTCCTGTCAGATTTGATTCAAATAGGAGAGAGTAGATGTATATTTCATGATACTGCAGGCTCTGATCCATTATTTACCTCACTGAGAAGAATTATAATGGTTCATTAATACTCCTTTTTTCCCCCAGATTTCTGTATGAGTTGTCGCAAATCCCCAACTTCGCAGAACGAGCTCAATGTATTATCTTCCAGTCAGTTTTCTCTGAAGGGATAACATCAGTGCGCCGGAAAGTAGATACTGTGACTCGTGTTTCCAAGGTAAGTCCTAATGAAGCTTAATTAAAACTTAATTTTAGAGTATTTATACTTCATTTATACTTCTTCTTTACCATAAGTGAGGAACCTTAATCCTGCTTACTGGATTTTTAGGAAATAAAACTGTAGTAAACTTTTAGCTGCTGAAAAGAATAAAAGGAAGAGAGAAGCAGGAAAGGGAATTGAGTGTCATGCCCCACGGAGTACATAGAATTTTATTTGTATTTAAATGTTAGATTTTTATTACTTTGCATGTTAAGAAGTGTAATAGATAATCTTCATAAACTAAAAATTAAATATAAGAAAAGCTTAGTACAGGGCCTTGCAAACTGCCTTTTATTTGCATACCACTGTTGATGCCAATAGATGCTTGTCATGTTCATTAGCTTATTACTTTCTCATGGCACCTTTTAATTTCTGTAACCCTGATACAACAGAATTTTTAGTACGGGTAAAGCTCTACCTAATATTTCCATACTATAAGAGACTAAGGACAAGATTTTTAAATTATAACAAAAAAATTATGAAAAGTAGAACAAGGTGAAATTCGGAGAGAAATTATAGTGGCCTACAAGGTCTAACATTCTAATCAGAAAAGTAGTTAATTTTTTTTTTTTTTTCTAATTTGACCATTAGTTTTTGATTAGCTTTGCTTTCACAGAGTACCCATGCTCTACCCCTTTGGATTTCTTTGCAACAGAAATAGTTGCTTGTTTTTTTCCTTTCCAAAGGAGGCATTAATAAAGAATCAGTGCTGTATGAGATAAGAGAAAGCTGTATTGCCTTCAGTTCACTTATGAGGAGTTCACACTGATTTATGCAGTGTATGAGGCAACATAGTTAAGAATTATGCCTGTGGCCTCAGATTGTCAACTGACAGATGTCTTTATATGTAACTGAAAATAATTTACTAGTTCTACACTATGTTTCTAGAACTGTTTTCTGTTCTGAAGCATGTAATTGGTTAGTCCTTAACCCTCGTGTATCTGGATTAAGTATGGATCCAGGAATGTGAATTTTCAGACCCATGAGAAGCAGGCTGAGTGACAGGCTGAGTCTAACCTGGTCGCAGCAAAAACAGCACATCTCTCGACTATGCATTATGTACACTCATGATAAACCACCTCCATGCCTGTAAGGCTTTTGAAGTCTTCTGAGAATGTTTAGAAATCTTCCATAATCTTTTTGTTATTGACATAGTGTTTGATGCCATGTAATTTGCTTTGTATGGATTACATTAAACATAGTGTCTTAGGAAGATACAGTCTAAAAAAAGTTTCTCTTGATCTTTTGATTATTGTACCAGCTTCAGCTTCCCTTACCTACCAAGGTGAAAACAGACAAGAAAAAAAATTTAGCAAAAATAAAATGAATAAAATATTTTGTATTAGCATATAGAATTTTTGTGCCAACCGAATTTACAGACCAGTATCCATTTTCCAGGCTTTGCTGAGCATGAAAAGTGTAAAGGAAATTTTGGGCTTGATTCTGGCTTTTGGAAATTACATGAACGGAGGGAATAGGACCCGAGGTCAAGCTGATGGGTTTGGTTTGGAAATACTCCCCAAACTAAAGGATGTCAAAAGCAGAGTAAGTAGTAATGTTAGGTTAAAGATATTTTTTTTAAGGGATTTTTTTTATTGTTACTTTGTCTGTCAGAACTTAGTAGTTTATTTCTTGCTGTTCTTACTTGAAAAACCAAGGTACTTTGTACAGTTTTCTTTCTTTTTTCTCCTAGTTTTTCACCTCCTTCTCCTGCACATATATGTTTCCTTAATATCTAATTTCCCCTGTTCAGTACTACTAGGATAATTACCTTATGTGAGAACTTCATTGTGTCTCTTTTATTAGCAGGGACGTACTAACAGTAGGGTAGAGAGAAGTGAGAGACAACAGACTGCTCAAGTCCTCTCCAGGAAATATCCCCATTCTTTTTTCATGCTCTTATATGAGGATTGCTCTGTGTGAATAAAAACCTCTTTAAAAATCAGGTTTAAAAACAAAATATCAGTAATTGGTCATTGTAGTGTATACTCAAACAAATAAGGGATCAAAGAGATGTCACACCCAACAAGATACTTTGCCTTTTTTTTTTTAATTGTCACTTAAATGGATGTAGGATATGAAGTTTGAGCGGCAGGCAAGAGAAAATGCTCATAGATGGCAGTAAATTATTTTGTCAAAAATTGAGGAGCACTAGCTGCTTTTTGATTAGTCATGCTAGGATCAAAGGCTCGAAGGCTAGACACCTTCTGAGATGAGATTACTTTGTTTCTTATTTCAGTAGGGCAGATGAGGAGGTGTTAGGTACTGTAGGCAATGGATACACTGGTCAGAGTTGTTCTTTGCCAAAACATGCCTGGACACCACATGGATATAGGAAGCAAGCAAAGAGTAGGAGATAATTTTCTGCTGATGTTGGTGTAGACTTGGAGCGTGAAGAAAAGAAAATCTTTCATGCTCTTCTGCTTTTCTTATGTGTAGTGCTTTCTTAACTATGAGAGATGTTAGTTTTAAGCTTTTGTTCCCGATTATACTTCATATACACAGAAATGCATTTGTGAGACAGGCGCAGTCAGCAAAACAGTGTATCTATGGAGCATTTTGCTTTACTTGTGTATATCATCATTAACAAAGTGTAGAAACACATTTAATGAATTGTTCAGTGAGCAACTGTTTTAATGAAAGCTTCTTCCAAAAGATTTGAGTCCTTTGTCTCCTAAAGACATTGAGGTGCTGGAGCATGTCCAAAGATCAACAAAACTGATAGAGAGTCTGGAGCATAAGTCTTACAAAGGAGCAGCTGAGGAAGCTGGGGTAGTTTAGAACCAAGGAAAGGATGCTCAGGTGAAACCTTCTAACACTCTACAACTCCCTGAAAGGAGGCTGTAACCCAGTGGGGGTTGGTGTCTTCTCCCAAGTAACAAACAATAGGATAAGAGGAAGCAGCCTCTTTCAAGGGAAGTTTAGCTTGGTTGTTAGGAAAAAATTCTTCACTGAAAGGGTTACAAGGCCCAGAGAGGTGATGGAATCAATGACCCTGGAGGTGGCACTTGGAAATAGTTTAGTGATGGACTTGGCAGTGCTGGATTTTCAGTTGGACTCAATGATCCTAAAGGTATTTTCCAACCAAAATGATTCTGTGTTTCTAATTCTTTCTTCCATCTTCACTGTGATGGTTCAGCTGTTCCATATAACCACTTTTTTCCCAGTCCTACTGCATGGACAAGACACAGTACAAACAGCAGCTTAACTAGAACCAGGCCAAGTTTCCCATTACTCAGGCATTTGTTGGCTGGCTAGCTGCCTTGAAGAAAAATGTAAAACTCAGCTTTGCCTGACTTTTCTCAGTAGAACTACTAGGTTTTGTGTCACTCTTTTATCTATCTATAAACTTCATAGAATATAATAATCTCTGGGACTTTCCAGTGTGGCTGAATTTAGCAAGCATGTTCCAAAATTATGCATTATGAAAAGGAGTAACTGATATAAAATATAACTCTGTAAGACCTATTCCTTAGTGAAATAAACTAAAAAATAACATTTTTTACAGATTCCTGGTAGCCAGAATAAATATGTCATTAGTTTAGATTAGTCTTCAAAATGCATAAAACCTCAAAGGGTCCAGTTGCTACAGACACACATGAAACCTTGGAGATAATTGGTAGTCTGTAATTGCACAGGAGAATAATGCAGGGTCATGTACATTTAAACATTAAGGTATTCTTCCTTTGGCCCATTACTCCCTTCTCATGAATTGCCAGGAAATACATCTTAATTGAGCTGAATTCCATGAGCTAAGGTGAAGAGACAATGCTAAATACCTCTTATTTCACATAAAAGTAATTTACTGTCATGTGAGCTTAGAAAATGTCTTTTTATAGAGATTTTTTGACCTGCCAGTAATGGCTTCTAAAACTCTTAAACATGCAGGGTGGCTTTTTCTGCATGACAGCAGTGACTTACTTAGTTAAGAATTTTGCTGGTGTATGATACTAATAAAATATAATGTGCTGCAGACTCTCATATAGACAAGGCAGTTCTGTACAGGAAGTCAGACATCGTTCACATACAAATGTTTGTTCTGATACCTGTCAATATAAAATATGAAAACACATCCAAAAAACTTCAAAGGCATTCCAGATATAATTCCCTATATCATGGTTCTTTTATATTGCTGAATGTAATGTATAACTTTTCCTTAGTTCATCTGGCCCATGCTGACCCAATGACATGTAGCAAAATAAAATACTGTTTACAGTTGTGTGCAGAAACATGGAAATGGCGATTTCATAAAGTGAGAATTAAAATTCGTATTTATATGGTAACAGGGCATGAAATATACTTCTTAGTTGAATGCTCTCTGATTTCATATTTAGAATAAAATGTGTAAAGTATCTATGCCTATTTTGGAACTTCCTTTAAAGATGATTGAGACTATAGGAATCAAGAAATTCTGTTCACATTAAAGTATCTGAGGTTACTGTAATATTTAGTTGATATTATGCTTAAGAGTAATATTATTGAATAATGTTATTTGAGTTAATATTATTATTCTGTAATGCCTTCTATTATTGCATAAAATATGGGGACAGCTTCTCCCATGTGTTCTTCTCTGCATGTGTTTTTGCCTGGTATTTAGAACCAGAATAAACTCTGGATCTAGTAGTGGTACTATGAAGTTGATATTGTAAAAGATCAATTTTTTTTTGTCAGTAATGCTAAGGCTAAAAAATATTGTGAATCTTATTTCTCACAGCAAAATAAAATAATTAACTTAATTTTGAATAGAGTATATTTTAACACATTGAATCAGTGTTAATCACACATCTTTTATTTCTCCTAGGATAATGGTATTAATCTTGTGGATTATGTCGTCATATATTACCTACGCCATTGTGATAAGGTAAAGGATTTGCTCTATCAGCCTTTCCAAAACTGGGTTTCGTTAAGAGATGGTAAAAGGGTTTGTAACAGCTTTATAGAAATCTGAACATTGTACCTGTGACGGGAAAATAAAATCCATTTCTTTTGCTTTCTTATAGTAGTTGTGTACCTCAATAGGAATGAAATTTGTTAAGTTTCATGATAAGACTTGGAAAATTTTACATTGGTTGTTGCAGACTGGATCAGTGGTCACTCCACCCCTGCCTTATTATGGGTGGCTGTAACATTGTAAAATTTCTTCTGATGTCATGATATTGGGAGGCAGAAGCATGATTCCTCTCTTAGGACAAAAAATGCAAGGTAGATCAGTCAGCTGATATGAGTGAAGTTAGGTTTTGAAACACTGCTGTGAGTTACATTCTGTTGTGTGTGATACTCCTCTGTATATGCATCTTTATATATGATATACATTCATATATTAAATATATATATATATATATATATATATATATGTTTGGTATTGGCAATAGCCAAACTTATTGAGTGGAAAATTTGAACTATTGTATTTTAAATGAAAATGTTGCTATTAACTGATTTTAACAACAATTTTCAACTTTTTAAATTGATTTTCTTTTTTTTCCCCTTCTTTTAAATTCTTACATAAGGTTGTTGAATTGATGAGTAGTCCTGAGATATGTAGATCTGTATCAGTATTTTTTCTTTAAGGTTTTTGGGTTTGTTTCTCTTTCTTTTTTCTTGTGATTTCTGTTGGTGGTTTTGTTGGTTTGGGTTTTTTGGAGGGGATAGGAATTTTTATGCTTTCTAATTAATTTATTAAAATATTTAATTAATTTATTTAAATATTTCTGCACACTTCCTACTATACTGTATGTCAGAGAATTTTGTGAAACAAAACAGTATATCTTCCTTGGGTGGAAATAAATACAGTGTAATTATGATCCATTGCACTTTCTCCACCAAAATGTTCATATCTTTATAATAATAAAATTATCCTTTCCCCATTCACAAAACAATTAGTTCTCCAACCTATGAGTTTTCCTGTATTACAGGCTGAAATCCATGCAGCTATATGCATATTTCAAACTCAGTAATATATGCTTATACACAGCACTGTCATATTAATAGCATTTATACATACTTTGCTTCTTAAAATTCCACTGGAGATATTGCGTGGAACCTTTTAAAAGTTTTTTTGTTGGTTGGTTGCCAGTTTTTTTGGTTTGTTTCGTTTTGTTTGTGAGGGATTTCTGCTGGTTTTGTTTGTTTATTTGCTTTACTTCTGATTCTTTTTTCTTACTGTGCTAAAAATAAGGTATATACTTAGGGGTTCTGTACAGAGTTTAACCCCTGTTATTTATTTAGCCACATAAGCATTCAACTGTGTATTTTTATCTGTGTAAACTGCTTCAGGAAATATATGAATAGGGTTTTCAATTTACGCTTATAAAGTGTGTGTTTAAATGAATTGTAAGAGAGTGAAACCACAAACTTTTGGCATAAGATCCCTTCTTGCATTAAAATTGGCATTCCTGTTATCTTTTTTTAAAGGAACTTCTAATCCCTTATCTAAACCTTTATTGACTTAAAATTAACTGAAATGTTGTGCATTTAGTGTTGTTTCAAAGTTTAATTTGAGCACAGTTTGCTTTACAACATCTAAAAGGAAGTTTCAATACTCAGAATGGTCAGTATTTAATCTTGAATGAGATGTTGTTTTAGCAAGAATGATTTAAAATACATTATTTTTGTAGTTTTAAAACCGTTTTATAGATGAGATTTTTTTTAAAAAAAAGCTATTTGTTTCACTGGAAATGCATTCAATTTTCATAGTGGCCTATTTGTTTGTTTGTTTGTTTAGGAAGCCGGAACAGACAAGAGTATTTTTCCTTTACCAGAACCACAGGATTTTTTCCAGGCCTCCCAAGTTAAATTTGAAGACCTAATAAAAGACTTAAGGAAGCTGAAGAGAGATCTAGAAGGTAACTGGGAACTTTCACATTTGTTCTGCTAACAACAAAGTGCCATTTAAAATGTGATCTTTATGAGGTTTTCTTATTGCTAATTAGGTTTATAGTGTTGATTCATTTAGAGTTTTTACACTGTGGCACAAATTACTCACATAAATTAGAAAGAAAAAAAAATTAACTCATGACTTAATAAAAATGAAAGTAGAGATCCTGAAAAGTAATTTTCCCTTTTACAATCAAAAGGCCCCTAAAGAAATCTTTCTGAATATTTCTTTAGTTAAGTGTGAATTTTTCTCTGGCTTCTCCAGAACTATGTGTTTAACTGTAGATATCTGTTAGATCCATAACATAAATACTTTCTTCAGTACTTGTATAACAACAATTTAAAAACTACAAGAAAGAGTTGGATACTATTAATGTAGAAATAAAATACAGCTTGGCAAGGCAGAGCAAAGGGAAATTGAAAGCTCTAGTTCAAAATATTTTCACCCTGGGACATAAAATAAACATTTAAAAATGTTTATTATAAAGAGGGGCTCAGAAACCCAACTCATCCATCAATCAAGGTACTGAGTAGAAATAAAGTAGGAAGGGTTGTTCTCTTAAGTATTCCAAGCAGTTTCTTTTTTATTTTGTACTACATGCAATTTTCTAAAATAAATTCAGCAAATGATGACTGAATATTTTAAGCCTTTTTCTTGTTATAGAAAAGTTTGTACTTAACTAAGGGAGTTCTTTGTGGAAGATGGAGTTTAGGAAGAGAATCTGCGTAAAAACATGTAAAAACTTTCACATTTAGATTTACATGTTTGCACCAGAATGGAAGAGTCCTTTTATAATAAGAGTTGAACATGATAATTGTTTTCAAATTTTTTCAATGTAAGGCGCTGAAAACCGTTACAAAATAGTTTATCCTTACAGCTAGGAATTGCTGGAGTAGGTCACTGCCATCCTTAGGGTAATTCCAAAGGTTAATAGTGGTAGGAAAGTATCAGTTGTTGTTTGTTCGACCCGGGCATAAGTGAGTGCTCTATCTCCTCTCATCGCTTGGCCCTGTAAGCCCCTTGGCCTGCCCTCTTTTGGGCTAGTTTTTGCAGAAACATGATCTGTGTTTGATCTTGTACTTTTTCAGCATGTAGTCCTGCTGTCATACATCTTAGTCGTGCAGGACCTGCATTGAGGCTGGGGCATTCACATCATATTTGTTCTACACTGCAAAGGTACAAATAGCGAGTAGGAAAAGCTAAACTCTTTTAAAAGAAAAGCTTCCATTTTCTTTTAATCACTGATTTCTGTTTGCTAAACTAAATTTTTGTCAGTATTTATAGCAAATCTAGAAAAATCGTTATCTTGAGGTTGTTTTTGTAATTCTTTGTCAAGGTATATGTTAAAGCCAGCCAAAGCAATTAACATACAAAGTTAATGACAGCAAAGATGTGAAACCAAAAGGGTTGTGGAAATGTTTTCAGATGCTGGTATTTTATCATTTAGAAATTCAGGAATTCAACAGATTCTAAAAAGCATTCCTGTGATTATTTCTCTTATGTTTATAGAAAGAAACAATCACTTATATAAGAACTTACCTTTTTTCAAAGATTCCCTTTCAAATTTTTTCTTCAGTTAATGCTCTAGTTAATTTTAAATCTGAATTCTAATTGAAAAGGTTATAATTTTAACACGTACAACAAAGATTTGATGAGTCTCTGTAGTTTATTGTAGCCATTAAAAAGTTGTGGCTGCTGGCAGAATACCAGTGAAAGTCTAAAGCTGAAACAGATGTGAGTAGCAGAAAGCAAGTCCAGAGAAGCGTCGGGCCCAGCTATCCAGACAGGCGCGGCCCTTCAGATGTAAATAATTTGAACAATATTAACTGAGGCTGCCTGTGTTATAGGGTACATTGGATTTGTTTCACAGTTTGTTGGCTAAGGTAGTCTCGAGCAGATTACCTTGGAAGTGGAATGAGACAAAGGTAATAAATGGAAGAGGGGTTTTCATTGTGTCAATAGAGAATGAACTAATGTTCCTGTTAGTGACTTCCCTTTTTTCTGAGATTTGTAAGGAATGATTAAAAAAAAAAAAAAGCAGCATATCACTTCTTGCAACTGAAATGATAATTTTGATAGTTACTTTTCATATTAGTTGTCATTTAGTATTTAAAATATATTCGAGTACTTTATCAAGGCATTAGTTTATGTTTCTAACACAGATATTAACACAGGAAAGATGGAGTTACCATGAGTGTCATTTCTTATAAAACTCATGATATAAACTTCTAGTTTGGAATACCTAGACTCTGTGGAACCAAAAGTTCAAATCTAGATGGAGTACAAACCCTTTCATCCTTTTCAGATAAACAGATTGAGTTCCATACAATTTGCTATTTTTAAATCTTTCAGATTAGACTTTAAAGGTACAGGCTAACTTTACTCTGAAGGGATTAGACTGATATTAGACTCAAAAATTCAAAAGGTTTTTAGAGAACCTTAATCCAACAAGTTTTTAAAACATATTCCAGAAAAAACTTCTTAATCATAAGTGTTTTGGGTTAAAAAGAACAAGAAACAAAAATATGCATTTAAAATATGCTTTTAAGAGGAAAAAAGTGAATATTAGATGGTAAGATGAAAATTTTAGGGTCAAATCTGGTTCCACTCTAACATCCAGCTAGAAAGAAATTTCTGTAAACTCAGGTTTTCACTCCAGGTCTGTTGGTGTATTTCCAAGGTTTTCAAATACTAAACAGTATCATAAGCAGATACATTTGTTCATTTAATATGTGCTAGTTAATATGTAGAGTTATGGAAAGAAAAGGTTTTGCTTTGCTTAAGATTCTAAGACGTCTTCCTTGTTCAGGGAAATGAATGATTGTCACATTTTTCTTTCCCTCTGACCAAACATGATTTACCTTGTAATTTGGACAATGCCACTTGGTTTTTTTTGAAATTGGTATTCTTCTGGAATGAGCACAAAAGGTTTTAAATGTGTAATCATAAGAAGATTTTCAGAAAGAAAGCCACTTTACCAAAGTCTGATAGGCTAGTATGTTTTATCATGAATCCTTTCATTAATCTATGTCCAAAGCTGAACAATTTAAAATAAATTAGTTGCCCTGTAGATTGTTTCCATCTGTCATACTCATTTCTCTCTCTTCTTTGCGATACAGTACATAAAATTTTAAAATTTTGTGCAGCTCTGTTCCTCAAAGGAAAACAATATTAGATGCCTCATGTAATATACTGCAGTGTTCATGATAACTTTTTTGTATTCTTGACCTTAACAAATGAAAGAGCAAAGGTATTTATTGAATTGTTAGAAATGGAAACCAAGGTAGGTCCATTCTAAGTATTTTCAAGAGTCACTTCTGTTTCTCATAATTAATTAAATTTACTATAAGAGTGATTGTAACATTCTGATTCCATGGAAAATCCACATACCCTTTACTTTCCCCTCCTTTCATGGCCACCAGTAGAAATATTGGTTACAATTTTCATGCTAATATTTTTTTCAGTACTGTATATAAGTTTTAAATTTTTATGAACTTAACTGTGTTGCATGAGAGTATATATGTAGGCATTTGCAAAAGGAGGAATCTAAAATAAAAAGAAGACTTTCGAGATCTGCTATACAAATGTCAGTTGGAGACAGAAGACATGGGTTCATGTTGGGCACCTAGTTGTTGACAGATCTGTATCTTCCATAAGTATGTAACCTCCAGTTTTTCCCCATTTGAGTAGAAGAACTTCACCAAAACTTATGACAACTCCATTTTGTAAAATTGCATAATCCTTATGAAAAGATTAAAAGGGAAGTAAGTAAATCTGTGCATGAAAAGTTGAGAAATTGTAATGTTGTGTTGGCCATTTTCACACTGGTTTTTATACAGAAGTACTACAAATATCTTAAAATGATAAAGAAGTGCAGTTTGGTAGGTTGGAATGTACGTCTGGAGGTCGGTCCTGTGGTCCAGAGCCTTTGAGCAAGAGTAATTTGATATTTAGATCAGGCTGTACAGGGCCATAGTTGTCTCAGTTTTGAATCTAAGGATGGAAATCCCAACACCTCTCTGGGTACCTGTTCTGGTGCTTAATTGCTGTCTTGAGTATTTTCCTTTATCCCATATGAGATTTTCCTGTGCTGCAACTTGTGAGTATTGCTCCATTTTCTTAGATAGGCATTCTGAAAAAGTCTGGCTCTGTCTTCTCTCTAGTTATTCTTTAGACAGTTTATGTGAAAATCCAGATCCCCAGCCCACTTTCTCTAAACTGGGCTGAACATACCTGGCTTCTCCTGCCTCTTCTTCAGGTGCTTAATTTAATTTTCCTTCCTAAATGTCATGATGTTATAAATAGGTTTTTCCAGATATGAATATATATTTATATATAATAAAAAATATTCTTATTCATAGAAGAAGGTGATGTGGACTGGATGTGACCAGCAAACACCATGCCAGTCATGTCACTCTTTTAACGCTGTGTCTCAGCATGGCTGATTAGTTCAGACTAACCTGTTGCATCCACACTGCTCTCATTTAGTGTTTCTTCAGGTAGCTATGTATCGCATTCTATTGCAAAGCATGGAAGAGAATTTAGAAATAAGAAACGGATGGAAGCTGAAAAGAGGCCCCCGTTCTCGATATTTCAGCAACTGTTACTTTAAATAGAGTCAAGGAGGAAACCGCAAAAAGAAAAAAAAAATCAGTTTATGCAGACTAAAATGCTTGATTTTCCAAATTTAAAGTACTGAAAACCATCTGAATTTATCAAGGATTAGAAGGGAATATATTTATCAATTGGAAAACATACAAAGGGAGAAAAGTTTAATTGGTATTATTCCAAGAAGTTAATTTAAAATTTCTAAATGTCTTTTTCCATCAGAGTCCTCAAACTGAGTGAAAGAATTTTGCAACAAAATGTCCACTAATTAACTATAGCCTGGTTTTGTTCTAGAGATTAATTGATGATTTCAATTGATAGATGGAGCTAATTTCTGCTTTCGTTGGATTTCTATGTATACATAGACCGAGAAATTAATTTGATGGGTTATCATTTATTCAGGTGGAATTATATATTTAGCTCATACATAAGACAACCTTCGGTAAAGCCTGTTCTGTGGACTAGAATTTTAGTATAATCATGATACAGTAATAAATAGTGCAAGGATTACAGTGTTGAGGGGTTTTGTCTATTGTTTGATTTGTTTGATACGCAGTAAGTTTACTGGATCGCATCAAGAAAATTCCAAGAATTATATCAATTTTGAGTATTAACTTTGTAAATAATTGCTAGGATCAATAGCTATGTCTTGATAAAAAATAATTGCTTATTCATTACAGGAGGATAGTATTCCAAAAAGTATCAAACATTCTCTTCTAAAATATTTTCAACCCATTGAAGCCTTAGTCTAATTTAAATTAAATGTTTCAAGTCAATTTAAAGGATGGGTTTAAATGTCTGACTAACATACATGCCAAAAAATCTTCCCAGCAGGGGCAGAGAATTTATATGATATTTTACAAGATATACTTATTTTAATTTTCTTTATGTTAGTTATCTGTTCTTTAAAATTTCTGCAGTGCAAGCAAGTAGAAATTTGAACTGGGTGGCAGAGCATGAGGAGTCAAATAGGTGCATGTGTTATTTCTCTAGGTAATAGCATAAAGGAAGCATGTATGTGGTTTCACTGTTTTTGCACAGTCCAATATTTACATTATCTATTTGAGGCAATGCAAAATGGTGTGAGGAAATGAGCAAAGGATGGCTTTGTACAGGAAAAAGGTTTTTTTGCAGGAGTTGGCACTCTTCATTCTCAGTTTTCTGACCACTTTTTAAATAGTCTCTTGCCTTAGGATGAGATGTATTTCAGGTTTTTTTGTTTAGAAGGATCCAATACAGGCATTTAAAATGCACTTTCTATATGTGCATTGGATTTTATTTTACAATAAAACTAACTTTTTGACAGTGTTCCACTGGTAACGATCATATGTGAATTCATTTAGTATTAATTTTTCTAAGTGGATAATTTCTTAAAATTTCATTGATTTTTTGGGTTTTGATAAAAAAGGATAGCATGGAATGGTTTCAATGGTTTAAACATTCAGATATATAATAGAGGAGAAAAGCAAGTATGTTTTTGAAGAGTTTACTCCCTGAAAGCAGATGTCTGCATGTGTGCACAAAGGCACAGGGAGAAAGCTTTCAGTTGGTTAAACAATGGCATGCTGGTGGTGGTTTTTTTTGTTTGTTTGGTTTTGGGTTTTTGGGGGGTTTTGTTTGTTTGTTTGTTTGTTTGTTTTTTGGGGGTTTTTTTGTCCTTTGGCTAAAGAATTCTCGGAAACTTCTTGTTAAAAATCATTCTGCAAATGTTAAGATTCTAAAATGAATCTGGGAAATAGCACACTTACGATTTTCTGTGCACTTTTTTGTGTGCCCTTTCAAATAAATAAATACATGTATGTATGTTAAGCATTAGTTGCGTAACTATGAAGGATACATCTGGGAGCAGGTAGTGTACATCTGGGAACAGGAGGAATACTGTTCCCATCAATGTGTATGATGGATAATGAATTATGTAGTTTGGAAAGTGTTAAACATTGGTATTGGGAGGAACCATGACTTCATATTTATGGACCTCATCAGCTTTTCCTCTTTGCGGAAGTGTGCGGTAAAAGACAGGACAGATTTCTGCTAGAATTGACAGTCACGTATCGAAGATTGAAACTGCATTAGTTCAGACCGTGGGGTACAAATTAGTAATAGTGGGGCTAATTAGTACTCTGAGAAGTGTTCCTGCTAATATTACAGGCAGTTTATTTGCATGATTTTCGATCTAAGCTGAATGCTCTGGCTGAACCAAACTTCTACCAGCTTGGTAGAAGAATTAATTAGGTCCAACTTTATGATATGTCTTGCACATAAAATCAGAGATCCAGCAATAGAGAGAAAAATAACAGATCACTTCTCTGGCTTCTACAGTTTCAGCTCATAAACTGTTTCAGCCATTGCCCAATTCTCTTATGTCTGATCCCTCATTCAGTACAATAAGTGATAAAATTTTTGAATGTTTGAAAGGTCCTTATTTTTCTTAGCACAGTAAAAATCTTAGCTCATCTGATGAAAATATTATTCTTGCTTCTTAAAAATGTTGTCTCTCTCTTAATTACCCAGACAAGACTCTTCAGTTTCAAAATATTCTCTTTTTTTGTACTGTTCAGAGCAAAGGGAAATGTTCCAGTTTCTCATCAGATTATGCTAGTGCATAGTTCCACACTCTTGACAGATCGTAATGAAGTGTAGAGTTCTGTATGTTTGGATCTTGACACTTAACAAAAATTTTCTACTAATCATGTATGCTGGAATCACTTAAAGGAATCTTTCAAAGACTTGACTGGAAAATTATGGGGCTTTAGTCATTATAATCATTTATATGTAGTGTTCCGTCCCTTGCAGTGTGCATCTCTGCTGAAGGGTGCCCTGAATGTAAACTACCATTTCAGAAGGAGTACATTAAGCAGAGGCTCAGATCTGTTGCTATGGTTTTAAAAATATTTAGTTTTTCTAGCAGTCTTTGTTCATTTTTCTAGATGTATTCTTGGGAAACAATTTTAACAGAAAGGTTCTTAAATTATTTGTATAAGATGTTGATGCCCTTTCACCAAACAAGGAGCTGCAAAAGTTTGGTTTAAGTTAGTTGAAACTAATATAGGCCTGAAAGTTTCCCTGTATGCCATCACTAACTGTAAAAGTTCAAAAATGTTGTTGAACTTAGAATAAACAAACAAAGCCCCCTCAAAGGCAAAGGTAGAATATCTGATGCAACTTGTGAGAATTGTCAAGGTATCTGACTCCTTCAGAACAGGTCAACTTTACAGAGTGTTTTGTATGCCACTAATTAAATTATTTCACTTTCCACATCTTAGGACATATCACTGAAATGTTTTTTCTGTCTCATTTTTACATGACAGCTAGAGCAGCTAAACAGATATTTGTTTCTGTGTGTCATGAGGAAATGTGTTTCAGACAAAGACTGGACTTTTTACTTATTATTTTCTGTCCTCTGAAATTAGTTTTTTAAGAAAAAGGAATTATTAATGTGTGAAGAAAATAACCATGTATTGAAGCACATTTCTTCTTTTAAATTAGCTGAAAGTATCTTCACAGAACAGTAGCTATACAAGCAAGTAATAGGATAGAATGGTGTATTTAGTTTTGTGTGCTAACACTTTTTTGCATTAAATTGTTGACCTTTATTTAAGACAACAAAAGCTAAGCTTGAGAACAGAGTCTGATGCCCTTTTAGGTTTTTCTCAGATAGTTTTGTTTCAGAAAACTTCCCACCCCACTTCATGGCATTTCCATCTCTTCTTTCTTCAAAGGTGTCAGTGAGCCCCGCTCTGGCTTCAGTGAAGTGCTTGAACATTTGTGCATTCCGTTATTGACATGTACTGATTATCAATATGTATCCAAAATAAAATACTGTCTCAGAAACTTTACTGAGTCAGTCGCAGCATAGCCTCTTGCAGTTGGAAGTTGTTAAAATTATTACCATGTTCCCACAGAACCATGATGAATCTCTTATCTTCTGTACATTATTTAAAATTCTATTTGAAAAGAAAATTTACATGCAAGCTTATACATAAGTGCAAAAGCTGTAGATAGTGCAAAATGCATTAAATTTGTATCACGTGAACAGCTTCAGTAAGTAGGTATCTAACTGCATAACAGGAGACTAAAACCAGATCCTGCAGCAGTGCACAATGGGTAAACATGCATCTCCACCAGTATCTGTTTGTTTAGCTTGCAAAGTTGTTTCCAAGTAATAAAATTAGTAAAGCAAAACCAAAGGAACTAAATCATGAGAAAATTTTATAGCACTTGCTGAATAATATAAATTTATGAATTTTATTGGACGTTTATTAGGTTTTTATTTGGACGTATAGATCCAAGTAGTGTAACACTGTAAAAGATCACGGATTCTCGTTATACAGAAAT